>NC_058522.1:164738272-165344522 GCF_904849725.1 Hordeum vulgare subsp. vulgare
AACACCGGTTTCCAGAACAACCCCAAGCAGTTGAATCGTGGGCAGTATCATGTGTTTACCACCAGTACTTGCAAAAGGTACAAAAAGGTCAAACACAGAACCTTCAGCGTCACTAAGCTGGCGCTCCCCACGTATCTCAATTGGTCCGATCAGCCTATTATCTGGAGCAGGGAGGATCACCCGCCCCGGGTTGACAACCCTGGCGACTTAGCATTGGTCATGGCGCCACGGGTAGGGGGCTATACCCTCTCCAAAGTCCTCATGGATGGAGGCAGCAGCATCAACATCTTATACTACGACACTTTCCAAAGAATGACTTTCTCCGAAAGCGAATTGATGCCTTCCTCTATAATATTCCACGACATTGTTCCGGGTAAGTCGACATATCCTGTTGGGTGAATTAAACTCAATGTGGTTTTTGGCACCGATTCTAATTACAGGAGTGAGTCTCTCATGTTTGAGATGGTCAAGATCAAAAGCCCTTATCACGTGCTTTTTGGTCGGCTGGCTTACGCCTGTTTCATGGCCCGCCCATGTTCCTCTTGGGGAACGTTGCATGGGAAACAAAAAACTTCCTACGCACACGAAGACCTATCATGGTGATGTCCATCTACGAGAGGAGATTTGGATCTACATAGCCTTGTTGATCACACAGTAGGAAGCGTTAAGAAACGCGGTTGACGTAGTGGAATGTCCTCACGTCCCTCGATCCGACCCACGAACTGTCCCGCGATCTATCCGATGATCCGTTCCGATCTAGTGTCGAACGGATGACACCTCCGCGTTCAGCACATGTACAACTCGACGATGATCTCGGCCTTCATGATCCAGCAAGCAATACGGAGATGTAGATGAGTTCTCCGGCAGCGTGACGGCGCTCCGGTGGTGGTGACGATCTACTCCTGCAGGCTCCGCCCGAGCTCCGCAGAAATACGATCTAGAGGTAAAACTATGGTGTCTAGATCTGAGTTGCACGTGGCAAAGTTGTGTCACAAAACAGCCCTAAACCGCTAGTATATATAGGAGGAGCCAAGGGGTGGGGCAAAGCCCTAGGCCACCGGCCAAGGAGGCCTCCTTGGGTTGGCCTACTTGGGGAAGGGAGGAGTCCTTCTCCAATCCCACTTGGATTAGGACTCCTTCCTTATTTTCCCACCTCTTTTGGATTTTCCACTTTTCCTCATGGGCTTTCCTTGGATGACTTTGTCAGCCCATTATACCTTATTGTACATCCAATAAACCCACATGGACCCCTAAGGGCGTGGTGGGGCCACCCAGTGGGCCCTCGAAACCCATTCGTCACTCCCGGTACACAACCGGCAATGCCCAAAAACTTTCCGGAATCCAAACACCAACCATCTGTCTTCCCTTTAAAGATCCATCTTTACTTAACAGTCCTACGACCATCAAGTAGTTCTTCCAAAGTATACACTTTGTTTTCATACACTTTGTTTTCTTAATGGTGAAGTGTTATGTAGTCGATGTTCACATAACACCACTAGAGGAAAAACAACATACAACATATCAAATTACCGAACGAATACCAAATTCACATGACTACTATTAGCATGACTTATCCCATGTCCTGAGGAACAAAAGTAACTACTCACAAAGCATAATCATATTCATGACCAGAGAGGTAATGAGTAGCATCAAGGATCTGAACATGAACTCTTCCACCAAGTAATCCAACTAGCATCAACTACAAAGAGTAATCAACACTACTAGCAACCTTACAAGTACCAATTGGAGTCGCGAGACGGAGATTGGTTACGAGTGATGAACTAGGGTTTGGAGATGAGATGGTGCTGATGAAGATGTTGATGGTGACGAGTCCCCTCCGATGAGAGGAGTGTTGGTGATGACGATTGTGACGATTTTCCCCTCTGGGAGGGAAGTTTCCCCGGCAGGATCATCCTGCTGGAGCTCTAGATTGGTTCTGCTCAAGTTCCGCCTCGTGGCGGCAACGAATCCACGACAAAGCTCCTCTCTGTTTTTTTCTAGATGAAACCCTTTATATAGCAGAAGAGGGGGGCCAGTGGGCCACTAGGCTGCCCACAAGCACTCATGGCGCGGCCTGGGGGGGGTGGCCGCACCATGCAGGCTTGTGGCCACCTGCACGCTCTCCTCTGGCACTTCTTCGGCCCGGTATTTTTTATAAATCAGGAAAAAAATCCTCGTTGATTTTTACGGCGTTTGGAGTTGCGCAGAATAGGTATCTCAAACTTGCTCCACTTTCAGGCCAGAATTCCAGCTGCCGGCATTCTCCCTCTTCATGTAAACCTTGCAAAATAAGAGAGAAAAGGCATAAGAATTGTACCGTGAAGTGAAATAACAGCCCAAGAAGCGGTAAATAACAACATGAAAACATGATGCAAAATGGACGTAACACACACCTTGATCTCCATCATCGTGATCTCCATCAACGTGTCGCCATCGAGGTTGTCGTGCTATCTATGCTATTACTGCTAAAGCTACGACCTAGCAATAAAGTAAACGCATCTGCAAACACAAATTTTAGTTTAAAGACAACCCTATGGCTCCTGTCGGTTGCCGTAGCATCGACGTGCAAGTCGATATTAACTATTACAACATTATCATCTCATACATCAAATATATCGCATCACATCATTGGCCATATCATATCACAAGCATACCCTGCAAAAACAAGTTAGACGTCCTCTAATTTGTTGTGCATGTTTTACGTGGCTGCTATGGGTATCTAGTATGATCGCATCTTACTTACGCAAAAACCACAACGGAGATGTGCAAATTGCTATTTAACCTTTCTCCAAGGACCGCCTCGGTCAAAACCAATTCAACTAAAGTTGAAGAAACAGGCACCCGACAGTCATCTTTATGCAACGAGGTTGCATGTCAATTGATGAAACCAGTCTCTCGTAAGCATACGAGTTATGTCGGTCCAACTATACCACCGAATCGAGAAAAGACTAAGGAGGGAAGCAAACCGAAAAGCAACGCCCACAAAAAAAATTGTGTTCTACTCGAGATTACATCTACGCAGGAACCTAGCTCATGATGTCACTGTTGGGGAATGTTGCATGGGAAACAAAAAATTTCCTACGCACACGAAGACCTATCATGGTGATGTCCATCTATGAGAGGAGATTTGGATCTACGTACCCTTGTAGATCGCATAGAGGGAAGCATTAAGAAACGCGGTTGACATAGTGGAACGTCCTCACGCCCCTCGATCCACCCCACGAACCATCCCACGATCCGTCCCACGACACTTTCCGATCTAGTGCCGAACGGACGGCACCTCCATGTTCAGCACACGTACAGCTCGACGATGATCTCGGCCTTCTTGATCCAGCAAGCAAGACGGAGATGTAGATGAGTTCTCCGGTAGCGTGACGGCGCTCCGGTGGTGGTGACGATCTACTCCTGCAGGGCTCCGCCCGAGCTCCGCAGAAATACGATCTAGAGGTAAAACTATGGTGTGTAGATCTGAGTTGCACGTGGCAAAGTTGTGTCACAAAACAATCCTAAACCTCTAGTATATATTGGAGGAGCCAAGGGGTGGGGAAAAGCCCTAGGGTGGCGGCCAAGGAGGTCTCCTTGGGTCGGCCGACTTGGGGAAGGGAGGAGTCCTTCTCCAAACCCACTTGGATTAGGACTCCTTCCTTATTTTCCCACCTCTTTTAGATTTTCCACTTTTTCCTCGTGGGCTTTCCTTGGATGACTTTGTCAGCCCATTATACCTTATTTTACATCCAATAAACCCACATGGACCCCTTAGGGCGTGGTGGGCCCACCCAGTGGGCCCCCGAAACCCATTCGTCGCTCCCGGTACAATGCCGGCAATGCCCGAAAACTTTCCGGAATCCAAACACCAACTTACTATATATAAATATTAATTTTTGGACCATTCCATAAACCCTCGTGACGTCCGTGATCTCATCCGGGACTCTGAACAACCTTCGGTCACCAACACATATAACTCAACTATACTAAAACATCATCTATCCTTAAGTGTGCAGACCCTGCGGGTTCGAGAACTATGTAGACATGACCCAAGACACTTCTCGATCAATATCCAATAGCAGTACCTGGATGCCCATAATGGATCCTACATATTATATGAAGATCTTATCGGTTGAACCTAAGTGCCAAGGATTCATATAATCCTGTATGTCATTCCCTTTGTCCTTCAGTATGTTACTTGCCCGAGATTCGATCGTCGGCATCCGCATACCTATTTCAATCTCGTTACCGGCAAGTCTCTTTACTCGTTTCGTAATACAAGATCCCGTGACTTACACTTAGTCACATTGCTTGCAAGGCTTGTTTGTGATGTTGTATTACCGAGTGGGCCCCGAGATACCTCTGTGTCACACGGAGCGACAAATCCCAGTCTTCATCCATACTAACTCAAAGGACACCTTCGGAGATACCTGTAGAGCAACTTTATAGTCACCCAGTTACGTTGTGACGTTTGATACACACAAGGTATTCCTCCGGTGTCAGTGAGTTATATGATCTCATGGTCATAAGAATAAATACTTGACACGCAGAAAACAATAGCAATAAAATGACACGATCACATAGTACGTTCATAGTTTTGGGTCTTGTCCATCACATGATTCTCCTAAAGATGTGATCCAATTACCAAGTGACCACACTTGTCTATGGTCAGGAAACCTTGACCATCTTTGATCAATGAGCTAGTCAACTAGAGGCTTACTAGGGATAGTGTTTTGTCTATCTATCCACACATGTATTTGTATTTCCAATCAATACAATTATAGCATGGATAATAAACGAGTATCACGAACAAAGAAATATAATAATAACTAATTTATTATTGCCTCTAGGGCATATTTCCAATAATGTCTACCTCAAGCTCAAGATGCCAGGCCCTAAAGGAACCATCATGATCAGTGGAGATCGGAAGATAGCTCAAGAGTGCGAAGAAGGAGTTGTCGCTTATGCTGAGTCGGCCTGTACAGCTGAGGAACTCAAGTTTCATCAAGCCAACGTTGACCGAGCGGACATGACCCCACTCAAGAAGCCCACGATCGATTCAGGTCCGCCCCTTAAGTGTAAGCCAACATATGACACTAAGCTGGTCGATTTCATGCTCGACGACTCTTCTAAGCAATTCACCATTGGGACGGGTCTGGATCCTAAATAGGAAAGCGCGCTCATCGAATTCATCTGTGAGAATCGGGACATCTTTGCATGGAAACCTTCTGACATGCCGGGTGTACCGAGAGAATTCGTTGAGCACCATCTTAACATAGATCCCAAGATGAAGCCTATTCGGAAATATCTTTGCCGGTTTAACGAGGAAAGGCGTAAAGAAATTGGAGAAGAAGTAGCCCGACTCTTGGCTGCTGGTTTCATTGTGGAGATTTTTCACCCAGAGTGGTTGACCAATCCGGTTTTGGTCCTCAAGAAGAATGGCACCTTTCGTATGTGCATTGACTACACTGACCTTAACAAAGCTTGCCCAAAAGACCCTTTCGCCCTCCCTCGTATCGATCAAATCATTGACTCTACGGTGGGTTGCGAGCGGCTATGTTTTTGGATGTGTACTCAGGTTACCACCAGATCAAGATGGCTTTGGAGGATCAGGAGAAGACGTCCTTCATAACTCCCTTTGGCGCTTTTTGTTATGTATCTATGTTGTTTGGGCTCAAGAGTGCGGGGGGCTACTTATGAGTGCTGCATCTAGAATTGCCTACACAGTCAGATTGGGCGCAACGTTCATGCCTATGTTGATGACATAGTGGTGAAATCCTAGAAGAAAGAGTCACTCCTGGAGGATCTTAAGGAGACGTTTGACAATTTGCGCGTGTGTCGGATGAAGCTTAACCCGACCAAGTGTGTCTTCGGTGTCCCTGCGGGGAAGTTATTGGGTTTCTTGGTGTCAGAGTGAGGCATTGAGGCTAACCCGGACAAAATTAAGGCGATTACCTCACTTGGCAAGCTGGCCAATATCAACCAAGTCCAGCGTATGGCGGGTCGTATTGCGGCTCTCAGTCGTTTCATAAGTCACCTTGGGGAGAAGGTCATCCCTCTTTATCAGCTCCTCGAGAAAATAGACTGTTTTGTGTGGACGGATGCGGCTAATGAAGCCTTTGAGGCCTTGAAGAAGCAACTGGTTGAGCCGCCCGTTTTAGCCGCTCCTGTTGACAAAGAGCCTATGCTCCTGTACATTGCTGCCAACTCTAAGGCAGTAAGTGTGGCAGTGGTTGTCGAACGCAAGGAAGAAGGAAAGGAATATCCAGTCCAAAGGTCGGTATACTTTGTTAGCAAAGTCTGAACACTCTCCAAACAGCGTTATCCACACTGACAGAAGTTGGTTTTTGGGATCTTCATGGCGAGTCGGAAGCTGAAGCACTACTTCCAGGGGCACCCGATCACGGTGGTCTGTTCCGCGCCACTTGGCGACATTATACAAAACCGTGAAGCAATCGGGCGGATTGCTAAGTGGGTTATCGAGTTTGGTCCTCTCCACGTGAAATGTACGCCCCGCACGGCCATCAAGTCTCAGGACTTAGTGGATTTCATTAACGATTGGACTGAGCTCCAGATCCCAGAAGACAGACCTGATCACACATATTGGACTATCCATTTTGACGGGTCTAGGCAGCTGGAAGGCTCGGGGGCTGGCGTGGTACTAACTTCACCATAGGGTGACAAGTTCTGCTACGTCCTCCGGCTCATGTTGCCATGTACTAATAATGCAACAGAGTATGAAGCTTTGTTCCATGGGCTTAGGATCGCCAAAGAGATGAACCTCGGCTGAGTTAGATGCATGGGCAACTCGGATCTGGTGGCACAACAAGTCTCTGGAACATGGTATTCCAGGGATCCTTCGATGGCGGCTTATAGACATGCTGTATCAGACGTGGCGGGTCACTTTCATGGTTATCAAGTTGATCATATCAATCGTCGGCTCAATGAAGCAGTTGATGCTCTTTCGCGACTCGGGTTGCAGCGTAAGCTGGTTCCTCCTAATGTCTTTTTGGATATTTTGCATAACCCGTCGGTGAAATTGCCATCTGCAAAGGATATAGCAGTCCGTGACCCTGAGTCTCAACTGCTGGCGGCTCTTCCTGCCACTCCGGATTGGGTTGTCCCTTACATGGCGTATTTGGCACGAGGCGAGTTACCTACTCATGAGTTGCTGGCCCACCAAATTATCCGGCGATGCAAGTCCATGGTTATACATAAAGGTGAGTTGCACAAACGAAGCACTTCTGGAATTTTTCGAAGGTGCGTCTCGTCTGAAGAAGGACGTGCGATCCTTAACGAGATCCATGCTGGCGATTGTGGTCATCATGTTGGGTCATGCTCTTTGGTGTCCAAGGCCTTTAGACATGGATTCTACTAGTTAACGGCTCACGCACACGCTGAGGACATAGTCCGCAGATGTGACGGATGTCAGAAGTTTGGGCATCAGATGCATGTGCTGGCTCAGGAATTGCGAATGATCCCACTTACATGGCCTTTTGCAGTCTAGGGGCTTGACATGGTTTGTCCCTTCAAAATGTCTTCCAAAAAAAGACTCACCTGCTAGTGGCGGTTGACAAATTTACCAAGTGGGTTGAAGCACAGCCGGTCAGTAGTTGCGATGCAGATACGGCCGTCAAGTTCCTCAAAAACTTGATTTTTCACTTCGTGTATCCTCATAGTATCATCACTGATAATGGTACTAATTTATCGAAAGGCGCCATGCAAGAATTTTGTGAAAAAGAGCACATCCGGCTTGACGTCTCTGCGGTTGCGCACCCCCAATCGAACGGACATGCGGAGAGGGTGAATCAAGAAATCCTGCGAGGGATCAAGCCCCGACTTATCGTTCATGTGGAACGCACCCCGGTTGTTGGGCTGAAGAGCTTCCTTCTGTTTTGTGGAGCATCAGGACTACCCCTAATAGATCCACTGGTTACACGCCCTTTTTCTTGGTTTACGGAGCTGAGGCGGTGTTACCAAGTGACATCAGGCACGACTCACCGCGAGTCACCGCTTATGTTGAGGAAGACAATGAGCTGGCGCGTCAAGATTCGTTGGATGCTCTGGAGGAGTAACATGACTTGGCCGCATCACGGTCGGCGATTTACCAACAAGACTTGCGACGCTATCATAGCCGCCGAGTCAGAAGTCGGGTTTTTCAGGAGGCCGACTTAGTGCTCCGTTTTATTCAAGATCATAATGGTATGCACAAGTTATCCCCCCTTGGGAAGGGTCGTCTGTCGTCAGCAAAAGTCTTCATAATGGTTCTTACTATCTGGTGGATCTTCATCCAGATAGGCCAACAATAGAGGTTGAAACAACCCGGCCTTGGAACGTTGCCCACTTGCGGCCTTATTACACCTAGGGCCACTGGCTCCTTATCATTGTACATAGTTTAGTCATTGTACTCTCTTTATATATATAGCAATAAAGTCGGCGCCCACGAACTTCAGGGTCTCTACCATTTCAGCTTCTTGAGAGCATGAGTCTTTATTGTTTCACAAGCCGTCCAAGCATGGACGCTATCAGTATCAAAGATCATAAGTCGTCATGCTGCACTAATTACAAACCTGGATATTTGTAAGCCAAAGAGGACCAAAGTTGCCATGTTGCACGGTTCAAACATGGGCGCCTTATATGGTTTTGAGAATCAAGCCGACTTACTTGGGGGCTACTAGTTCCCAAGTCGTTTTGCAGTAACAGCATAAACGCTTCTGCAATCCTATGTCCGACTTTTCCCTAATCATAGGTCAATTGGGGGCTTCTACTCACTGAGTTCAGCCTGAATACCCTCTTGGCTAGCGAAAACTTAACGCAGTACAATGGTTATACAGGACTGTGTGTTTGACAACTCGCCTTATGGTCCCATGTACTCTTGGCAAGTTAATCCACTTCTCGACCCTGAACTTGCCTTGGTTAAAACATGAAGGGTGCCTGCGGGAGCCGGCATATGGAAATAGACAAACCATGGGTTCACTGAATCTGCTTCACTGAAGCTTGACTCGCGCCTGATCAGCCGGTCTAAACAACTAAGGTTGTTGCAAAAGCCTCTGTCGGGTAGCACTAGAGCCTTGCAAGCTCGTCCTACCCCGCCGTGACTCATTGAGTCGGCAACCTTTATGACAACAAAGTGCATTTGTGGCATAGCTAGAGTTTTTGAAAAACTCATTTTAAGCCGCTGCCTCTCATTGAGTCGGCTCATTATTTCTTCTCTGACAGCAGAAGGAGTAATTATTCGTCGAAAGACATGACAAAGACGCCTAGTAAGGCGACTCACATTAACAAAAGGGTGAGACTTCAGAGTCAATAAGGGTGCAGGTGCAGCATAGTACTGTTTCCATCTCTAACCTATTACATGGCTCAAAAGGCTATCAAATGTTACATAACCCAGCATTGGATTTTCTGAACTAATCTCCATGGGCAATCTTCAAAGGGACACCTGATTCAAGCTGTGTCGAGCTTTCGCCGTCTTGGATCTGTAAGTCACCCATTTTCCAATTACAATTGGTTAAGGCATGGAAGTCAGCCTCGTCACTCAGGATGGTGGACGGGTCAGCATCAGAGTCAAAAAGATGCTTACGGCGCCGCGGAGTCAGAACTGTGATTTCATGCGAGGGAGAAATAACACGCTTGTTGTGCTCATCATAAGCCGCCTGATACTTGTTTAAGTCCAGACTGGTTACCAGTTGAGTCGCCGCGATGCGAGATTCCTTCACACAGCAATGATAATCCTATTCAGTAAATTCTGACCCGTCATCCTTGTACTTTGGGAATCCCCCAGTTATTTCCTCCGGCTTCAGCTCTAGAGCATAAGCCAACCACCAGCTTAGGGTGGTCAATACTCCTTTGTGGGTGGCTGATCTTTTTACCTCTTCAATCTGGGGTGGCAGCATGGACAAGCATCCGAGCATATACTTGATTGACTTTATGGGCTCTTTGTCCCCCATAACGTCCTTCATAGTCATCACGCCATCAGTGTACAGTTGCTCTGTCAAGGTATATATTGCTTTCAGCTTCAATACGCAATCATCATGAAGATTGGCGGCTCGCGGACCTATAGCAAGGATACACGATCATAAGTCGCCGGAATATCTTACAACACGACTTTGTATGTAAGTATAGTGGCGGACACTTACCAAACACAATGTTGGCCATTTTTCGTATATGAAGTTTTAACCCAGATAGTTCCTGCACGGCGACTTTCATCTGCTCCTGAGCTTGCTCTGCTCTTTTTAGTAAGGAGGCTCGCTCAGTTTTGGCTTTGTCTTCAAGCTCCTTGTGCTTTGCCTTCATCTTCTCTATATAAATCAACACAAGGTGGAGTTTTTCTTCGGACTTAGCTCGAGCATCTTGTTGCTCCGACAGACTTTGCCTCACGCTGGACACGGTTGAGTCGGCTTGGTTCAACGATTCCTGTGAACAATGGACGGTTATAACAAGTTTCATGCACATTTGCAAGCAATATCCCTGACACTTGGGGGCTAATGTATATTTCAATTTTTCCGAAATCATACCTTACAGCAAGACCCAACTCATCTTTAAAAAGATGACCCGGTCCTTGGGGGCTACAGGTTGAAGCTTTCTTCAAATATATTCTAAAGACCCGGCTCATCTTTAAAAAGATGACCTGACCCTTGGGAGCTACAAGTTGAAGCTTTCTTCAAATATATTCTAAAGACACGGCTCATCTTTAAAAAGATGACCCATCCCTTGGGGGCTATGATACATCTCCAACATATCTATAGTTTTTTATGGTTCCATGCTATTATCTTGTTAACTTTGGATGTTTAATATGCATCAATATGCTATTTTATATCTTTTTGGGGACTAACCTATTAACTCAGTGCCTAGTGCCAGTTTCCGTTTTTTCCGTGTTTTTGACCTTTTTCAGAAAAGAATATCAAACGGAGTCCAAATGGAATAAAACTTTCACGATGATTTTTTGGACCAAAAGAGACCCCCGAAGCTTTGGAAGAAGGCCAGAAGAGCCACGAGGGAGTCACAAGACCAGGAGGGCCCCCCCCCCAGGCCATGCTTAGCAGGCTTGTGACCTCCTCGTGGGCCCAACCGATGTAATTCCACCACCACAAATTCCTATAAATACAGAAACCTCCAGAAATAAACCTAGATCGGGAGTTCCGCCGCCGCAAGCCTCTATAGGCACCAAAAACCAATTTAGAGCCCGTTCTGGCACCCTGTCGGAGGGGGAATCCATCTCCGGTGGCCATCTTCATCATCCCGACGATCTCCATGACGAGGAGGGAGTAGTTCTCCCTCAGGGCTGAGGGTATGTACCAATAGCTATGTGTTTGATCTCTCTCTCTCTCTCTCTCTCTCTCTCTCTCTCGTGTTCTTTAGATGTCATGATCTCGATGTACCGCGGGCTTTGCTACTATAGTTGGATCTTATAATGTTCTTCCCCCTCTCCCTTCTTGTAATGAATTGAGTTTCCCCTTTGAAGTTGTCTTATCGGATTGAGTCTTTAAGAACACTTGATGTATGTCTTGTGTGTGTCTATCTATAGTGACAATGGGATATTCATGTGAGTACTTGATGTATGTTTTGGTGATCAACTTGCGGGTTTCGTGACATCGGGAACCTATGCATATGGGTTGGCACACGTTTTGACTCTCCGGTAGAAACTTCGGGGCACTCTATGAAGTTCTATGTGTTGGTTGACTAGATGATTCTGAGATTGTGTGATGCATATCGTATAATCATGCCCATGGATACTTGACGTGACAATGGAGTATCTAGGTAACATTAGAGTCTTGGTTCATATGTGCCTTAAGGTGTTATTCTAGTACGAACTCTATGATGGATCGAACGGAAAGAATAGCTTCGTATTATTTTACTACGGACTCTTGAATAGATTGATGAGAAAGAATAACTTTGTGGTGGTTTCGTACCCAACAATAATCTCTTTGTTTGTCCTCCGCTATTAGTGACTTTGGAGTGACTCTTTGTTGCACGTTGAGGGATAGTTATATGATCCAATTATGTTATCATTGTTGAGAGAACTTCACTAGTGAAAGTATGAACCCTAGGCCTTGTTTCCACGCATTGCAATACCGTTCGTGCTCACTTTTACTTTTAGTTACCTTGATGTTTTTATAATTTCAGATTATAAAAACCTACATCTACCATCCATATTGCACTTGTATCACCATCTCTTCGCCGAACTAGTGCACCTATACAATTTACCATTGTATTGGGTGTGTTGGGGACACAAGAGACTCTTTGTTATTTGGTTGCAGGGTTGCTTGAGAGAGACCATCTTCATCCTACGCCTCACGCGGATTGATAAACCTTAGGTCACCCACTTGAGGGAAAATTGCTACTGTCCTACAAACCTCTGCACTTGGAGGCCCAACAACGTCTACAAGGAGAAGGTTGCGTAGTAGACATTGATACGTCTCCGTCGTATCTACTTTTCCAAACTCTTTTGACCTTGTTTTGGACCCTAATTTGCATGATTTGAATGGAACTAACCCGGACTAACGCTGTTTTCAGCAGAATTGCCATGGTGTTGTTTTTGCGCAGAAATAAAAGTTCTCGGAATGACCTGGAAATATATGGGGATTTTTTGTGGAATATATAAAAAATACTATCGCAAGAATCAAGCGGAGGGGTGGAGCTGAGAGCCCACAAGCCCACCAGGCGCGCCCCCCTGGCCGTGCCTGGCAGGCTTGTGGGGCTAACGAAGCTCCACCGCCTCCATTCTCAGCTCTATTTAGTCCCTTTCGTCCAGAAAAAAATCAAGGAGAAGAGTTCATCCCGTTTTACGATACGGAGGAGCCGCCACCTCCTGTTCTTCCTCTGGAGGGCAGATCTGGAGTCCGTTCTGGGCTCCGGAGAGGGGAGATCGTCGCCATCGTCATCACCAACCTTCCTTCATCGCCAATTCCATGATGCTCTTCACCATTCGTGAGTAATCTCATCGTAGGCTTGCTGGACGGTGATGGGTTGGATAAGATCTACCATGTAATTGAGTTAGTTTTGACGAAGATTGATCCCTAGTATCCACTATGTTCTGAGATTGATGTTGCTACTACTTTGCCATGCTTAATGCTTGTCACTAGGGCCCGAGTGCCATGATTTCAGATCTGAACCTATTATGTTGTCGTCAATATATGTGAGTTCTTGATCCTATCTTGCAAGTTGTAGTCACCTACTATGTGTTATGACCCGGCAACCCCGGAGTGACAATAGCCGGAACCACTCCCGGAGATGACCATAGTATGAGGAGTTCATGTATTCACCAAGTGTTAATGCGTTGGTCCGGTTCTTTATTAAAAGGAAAACCTTAATATCCCGTAGTTTCCATTTGGACCCCGCTGCCACGGGAGGGATGGACAATAGATGTCATGCAAGTTCTTTTCCCTAAGCACGTATGACTATATACGGAATACATGTCTACATGCCTACATTACATTGACGAACTGGAGCTAGTTACATATCTCTTCGTGTTATAACTGTTGCATGATGAATACCATCTGGCATAATCATCCATCACCGATCTAATGCCTACGAGTTTTTCCTATTGGTCCTTGCTACGTTACTTTGTCGCTACTGCTGTTACTGTTACTCTGTTGCTACTGCTGTCACTTTGCTGCTACTGGTTACTATTGCTACTGTTGCTATCATATTACCTTGCTACTGATACTTTGCTGCAGATACTAAATCTTTCAAGTGTGGTTGAATTGACAACTCAACGGCTAATACTTGAGAATATTCTTTGGCTTCCCCTTGTGTCGAATCAATAAATTTGGGTTAAATACTCTACCCTCGACAATTGTTGCGATCCCTATACTCTTGGGTGATCACACATCAAGCTCTTTTCTGGCGCCGTTGCCGGGAAAGTTAGCACTTCAAGGTATATCTTTAGATCTTGCAATTGAATCTTTTAGTTTCTTTTTTTATCACTAGTTTAGTCTATAAAATAAAACTACAAAAACTGGAATTAAGGTTGCCTCATATGCTTCATCTTTTTCATGTCTTTCGTGAAAATGATGGGAAGGAAAATTGTGCTCAAGTGCTAGAAGAAAAATTACATAGAATGTTTGGCATAAAATATGTGAATGATGAGCATAATTGCAATGTTGTTAGTATGAATTCTTTGAATACCCATGATGCTAATGATATGCAAAGCCACAAGCTTGGGGATGCTATGTTTGATGAAGATGATCTTTTTAGTTCCCCCACTTTGAATGATCAAAATTATTATGATGAAAGCATGCCCCCTATATATGATGATTATTGTGATGATAATTATGCTATAAAGAAGAGGGATGATAAAACTTGTCATACTCTTGAGTATCCTTTCAGTGAACATCACTCTTTTAATGTGGAAACAATTTGTAGTGCTCAAGTCTTTTACGATACTCCCACTACTATTGATGAGAATAAATTTCCTTATGTGGAGAGTAGCAAAATTTATATGCTTGTAGATCATGAAATGAATGCTTTAGGTTCTGGTTATATTGTTGAATTCATTCATGATGCTACTAAAAATTATTATCAGAGAGGATCATATGCTTCTACATATTGCAATAATATCAAGCTTCCCCTCTATGTGTTGAAATTTTTGAAGCTATGCTTGTTTTATCTTCCTATGCTAGTTGATTCTTGCTCCAATAAATTGATTGATCACAAAATCCCTATGCATAGGAAGTGGGTTAGACTTAAATGTGCTAGTCATATGCTCCATGATGCTTCCATTATGTTTCAATCCTTATCTTTTGTGTGAGCATCATTGAAATCATCATGCCTAGCTTGAAAGGCATTAAAGAAAATTGCTTGTTGGGAGACAACCCAATATGTATCCTTACTGTTTTTGTGTGTTTGCATGATTAAGCTACTGTATTAATCATGTTTTATTGCCCTAGTTTCAATAGAGTGCCAAGTAAAGCCTTTATGATTAGTTTGGGTGATAGTTGTTTGATCATGCTGAAAAAGATAGAAACTTTGCACTGACGATATCATTTCTAATTTATATCCAGTGAGTGCTTTTAGGTTGATTCTTTTTGGTTCTGATTGATATACAAATTTACTTAACTTTCATAATTTTTCAGAATTTTTGGAGGTGAATAAGTATGGTTAGCATTCAGATCATTATAGACTGTTCTGTTTTTGACAGATTCTGTTTTCAATGCATAGTTTGCTTGTTTTGGTTTTTCCATTGATTATATTGAGTAATATAAATTGTGGAAATAGTAAGATACAGTAGGCATTGTGTGAAAATAATTATGAGTCTTGTTTTGACAGTACCCAAGTGATGTATTTGCTCATTATCATACTAACCCATCTCACGAAGTTCCGTTAAGTTTTGTGTTGTGAAGTTTTCAAGTTTTGGGTAGAGTTTCGATGGACTATGGAACAAGGAGTGGCAAGAGCCTAAGCTTGGGGATGCACAAGGCACCCCAAATCCATATTCAAGGACACCCAAGAGCCTAAGCTTGGGGGTGCCCCGGGAAGGCATCCCCTCTTTCGTCTTCAATCCATCGGTAACTTTACTTGGGGCTATATTTTTATTCACCACATGATATGTGTTTATCTTGGAGCGTCGTGTATTATAGGAGTATTTAATTTTTGTTTTGTCACCATCATCCTTGCTGCACACCTTTTTGAGAGGGACATGCACTCATCATGAATTTGCTAGAATACTCAATGAGCTTCACTTATATCTTTTGAGTTAGGCAATTTAGCTCCCATGAGCTTCACTTATATCTTTTGAGCTAGATAATTTTGCTCTAGTGCTTCATTTAAATCTTTTTAGAGCACGGCGGTGTCATATTTTGTAGGAATAAAAACTCTCGATCTTCACTTATACCATTTTGAGAGTGATCTCTCTAAGTAACTTGGTAATTGGCATGTGCTATGAAATTAGTCCTAAATATGATGGGCATCCAAGAGGGATATAATAAAAACTTTCATATAGAGTGCATCGAACACTATGAGAAGTTTGATTATTTGCATATAGTTTTGAGATATAAGGATGGTGATATTAGAGTCCTGCTAGTGAGTAATTATGGATTGCTAGGAATACTTGTGTTGAGGTTAGTTATTCCCGTAGCATGCACGTATGGTGAACCGCTATGTTAGGAAGTCGGAGCATAATAGATTTATTGATTGTCATCCTTTGTGTGGTGGTCGGGAACGCGCGATGGTTAACACCTACCAACCCTTCCCCTAGGAGTATGCGTTTAGCACTTTGTTTCGATTACTAATAAAAACTTTCGCAATAAGTATATGAGTTCTTCATGACTAATGTGAGTCCATGGTATAGATGCACTTTTACCTACCACCATTGCTAGCCTCTCTAGTACCGCGCAACTTTCGCCGGTGCACAAACCCACCATATACCTTCCCCAAAACAGCCACCATACCTACCTATTATGGCATTTTCATAGCCATTCCGAGATATATTTCCATGCAACTCCCACCGTTCCGTCTCATGACATGTGTCGTCACTTTCATATTGCCATTGCATGATCGTAAGATAGCTAGCGAGATGTTTCAATGTCATACGCTAAGCTAGATCGTTGCACATCCCGGTACACTCCAGGAGGCATTTCATATAGAGTCATCATTGTTCCAAGTATTGAGTTGTAAGTAAATAAAAGTGTGATTATCATCATTATTAGAGCATTGTCCCATGTGAGAAAAAAATGAAAAAAAAGAGGCCAAAGAGCCCAAACAAAAAAATGAGAGAAAAAGAGATAAGGGACAATGTTACTATCTTTTTCCACACTTGTGATTCAAAATAGCACCATGTTCTTCATGATAGAGAGTATCTTGTTTTGTCACTTCCATATACAAGTGGGAATTTTCATTTTATAACTTGGCTTGTATATTCCAATGACAGGCTTCCTCAAAATTGCCATAGGTCTTCGTGAGCAAGCAAGTTGGGTGCACACCCACTAGTTTTCTTGTTGAGCTTCCATACACTTATACCTCTAGTGTATCTGTTGCATGGCAATCCATACTCATTCACATTGATATCTATTGATGGGCATCTCCATAGCCCATTGATACGTCGAGTCAATGTGACCATCTTCTCCTTTTTGCCTCACAACCTCTACCACACTCTATTCCACCTATAGTGTTATATCCATGGCTCACGCTCATGTATTGCGTGAGAGTTGAAATTTTTTGAGAAAGTAAGAATGCAAAAACAATTGTTTGTCCAATACTGGGGTTGTGCATGATTTAAATTCGTTGTGTGGGGATGATGGAGCATAGCCAGACTATATGATTTTGTAGGGATAACTTTCTTTGGCCTTGTTATTTCAAAAGTTCATGATTATTTTGCTAGTATGCTTGAAGTATTATTGTTTTCATGTCAATAGTAAATTATTGTTTTGAATCTTATGGATCTGAACATTCATGCCACAAGAAAGAAGTTACAAAGGACAAATATGTTAGGTAGCATTCCACATCAAAAATTCGGTCTTTATCACTTCCCTACTCGAGGACGAGCAGGAGTTAAGCTTGGGGATGCTTGATACGTCTCCAACGTATCTATAATTTTTTATGGTTCCATGTTATTATCTTGTCAACTTTGGATGTTTTATATGCATGAATATGCTCTTTTATATTTTTTTGGGACTAACCTCTTAACTTAGTGCCTAGAGCCAGTTTTTATTTTTTCCGTGTTTTTGACCTTTTTCAGAAAAGAATATCAAACGGAGTCCAAATGGAATAAAACTTTCGCGATGATTTTTTTTTTACCAAAAGTGACCCCCGAAGCTTTGGAAGAAGGCCAGAAGAGCCACGAGGGAGTCAGAAGCCCAGGAGGCCCCCCTAGGTTGTGCCTAGCAGGCTTGTGACCTCCTCGTGGGCCCAACCGACGTAATTCCACTGCCATAAATTCCTATAAATGCAGAAACCTCCAGAAATAAACCTAGATCAGGAGTTCCGCCGCTGCAAGCCTCTGTAGCCACCAAAAACCAAGCTGGAGCCCGTTCCGGCACCCTGCCGGAGGGGGAATCCATCTCCGGTGGCCATCTTCATCATCCCGACGATCTCCATGATGAGGAGGGAGTAGTTCTCCCTCGGGGCTGAGGGTATGTACCAGTAGCTATATGTTTGATCTCTCTCTTGTGTTCTTGAAATGTCATGATATCGATGTACCGCGGGCTTTGCTACTATAGTTGGATCTTATGATGTTCTTCCCCCTCTCCCTTCTTGTAATGAATTGAGTTTCCCCTTTGAAGTTGTCTTATCGGATTGAGTCTTTAAGAACACTTGATGTATGTCTTGCGCGTGTCTATCTGTGGTGACAATGGGATATTCATGTGAGTACTTGATGTATGTTTCGGTGATCAACTTGCGGGTTTCGTGACATAGGGAACCAATGCATATGGGTTGGCACACATTTTGACTCTCCGGTAGAAACTTCGGGGCACTCTTTGAAGTTCTATGTGTTGGTTGAATAGATGATTCTGAGATTGCGTGATGCATATCATATAATCATGCCCACGGATACTTGAGGTGACAATGGAGTATCTAGGTGACATTAGGGTCTTGGTTCATATGTGTCTTAAGGTGTTATTCTAGTACGAACTCTATGATGGATCGAATGGAAAGAATAGCTTCGTGTTATTTTACTACGGACTCTTGAATAGATCGATCAGAAAGAATAACTTTGTGGTGGTTTCGTACCCGACAATAATCTCTTCGTTTGTTCTCTGCTATTAGTGACTTTGGAGTAACTCTTTGTTGCACGTTGAGGGATAGTTATATGATCCAATTATGTTATCATTGTTGAGAGAACTTCACTAGTGAAAGTATGAACCCTAGGCCTTGTTTCCACGCATTGCAATACCGTTCGTGCTCACTTTTACTTTTAGTTACCTTGCTGTTTTTATAATTTCAGATTATAAAAACCTATATCTACCATCCATATTGCACTTGTATCACCATCTCTTCGCCGAAATAGTGCACCTATACAATTTACCATTGTATTGGGTGTGTTGGGGACACAAGAGACTCTTTGTTATTTGGTTGCAAGGTTGCTTGAGAGAGACCATCTTCATCCTACGCCTCCCGCGGATTGATAAACCTTAGGTCACCCACTTGAGGGAAAATTGCTACTATCCTACAAACCTCTGCACTTGGAGGCCCAACAACGTCTACAAGGAGAAGATTGCGTAGTAGACATCTGGCTACAGGTTGAAGCTTTCTTCAAATATATTCTAAAGACCCGGCTCATCTTTAAAAGATGATCCGGCCCTTGGGGGCTACAGGTTGAAGCTTTCTTCAAATATATTCTAAGGACCCGGGTCATCTTTAAAAAGATGACCCGACCCTTGGGGGCTACAGGTTGAAGCTTTCCTCAAATTTATTCTAAAAGACCCGGCTCCGTCCCTTGGGGGCTACATGTTGAAGCTTTTTTCAAAATGCAATCTAAAGACCCGGCTCATCTTTAAGAAGATGACCCGGCCCTTGGGGGCTATAGGTTTTAGCTTTCTACAAAGCTCGACTCATCACAGATGACTTGTCCTTTGGAGGGCTAATGGGAGTACATGTCAAGGAGGATAACACGTATCATACCTCATATTTTCTTCTCATCATGTTAATAAAGCTTTTCTCCATTTCATGACTCGTCTCCAGGCGACTCACAAAGCCAAAATATAATTCATCAAACTCCAACTTCTCAAAGATGGGAAGCTTTAATTTGGTCATGCCCTTCTCTACATAGACTGGGGCATCTTTGGACGTATCCTTGGTCAATACTGCGGATGCAGGTTTGGAATAACCAGTACCAATGACGACGACTAGATCTGGACCAGGAGTCACGTCTTCAGCCGCCTTTTGAGGACTTGGCGGATTGGGGTTTTCAGTTGTTTCCTTCTGAGGGCTTGGAAGCTCATCCTAGATATTGGGGAAATCATCAAAGGCTTTGGCGTGAGTCTCAGCCGGCTCATCTTGAGCTTATGGGATGGAAGCACTCATTCCAAATATTTCAGCCGCCTTGGGAGTTGATGATGACTTGCCAGTGTTCCTTTTCTTCGCTTGAGCCCTACAAAAGATGGTTATGATGTTAAAATAGAAACATTGGCACCCAAAGAACATGTTGGCGAAAGAACTTACCCCTGAAGGCGGATTAAAGGAGGAAGAGTCGAAGCAGGTGAGTCGCCAGATGAAGGAGGCGAAACCTGTTGGGTATAAAGATTACAAAGATTGTGTAAGTCATAATAGAATTGGATGCACAAGAAAGGACACCTGGTGCAACACATACCTCGCTCTGTCCTTTGCGACCGGGCGTTTTTTCAGGCAACCCGGACAAAAGATCACCAGAATGGCTTCGAGTTTGACGTTTTGGTGTAAAACTCGCCTTCTTCAAAAGGAAATTGGGATCCAGATGAGCATCTGGGTGAGACAAGGGAACTTTCCTACAGACTTGCCTTGCCGGCCTGGGAGGGGAAGAATTTGAGTCGGAAGAAATGGAAATTACCTCGATGTCTTCATCTTGGGTCTCCATGTCATCATCCTATAAACAGAAAACGGCACACGCGTAAGTATGGAATGAGGTAGAATAAAAAGACAAAAATCATTTACCTCTGAGTGCTCCTCTGCGGTGTGAGACTCGCCCACAATAGAGGATTCTTTGATGGTAGCTTTGCCTTTGGCTTTCTTCTTCTTATTTGGGACGGCTTTCGTTGTCGTCTTCTTGGCAACAGTTTTAGATCTTTGTTTCCAAAAAGGCGAGTTCTTCTATCGAACATAGTTGGGGGCCGAGTCAGAAACAATCTCAAAATTATAAAGAGGACAAAGACAGGAGAGTCAGGTTAGTTTACCTCTAGAGCAGGGTTGGAGACAGAGAATGGTCTTAAGCTAATCTTGGCGCAATTCTCAATTGGTTCGCCAGATTGTTTCTTCACAATATTAACAATATCCTCCTCCGCAAGCAAGACATTGTAGAAGCATTGTGGATGCGTTAAGCTGCCATCGTATTCGCACATTAAGCCGCCCTAGCGGATCAGAGGCATGATCTGCCATTCCACCCAACAGCGGATCAAATCAACTTCGGTGAGGCCATTGGCGGTCACGGCCCTAAGTTTGGCGAAGACAGGGGCGAGTGAAGTTTCTTCTTCATCAGTCAGCTTCTCGGGCAGCTCAAAATCCATGGGTAGACGTTCCTGCCTGAAGCGTGGTAGAGGGTTCTCGGAGTCTAGAAAAGTTTCACGACAGTAGAACCAAGTCTTCCCCCAACCTTTTGGGTGACTAGGGAGAGCGGCACTCAGGAACCCGCATTCCCGTCGTCTTTGAATGTTTACCCCGCCAAGTTCTAGACAGGGGCCATCGGCAAATTTGGTTTGGCGGATCAAATAGAAAAGTTTCCTGAACAGAAGGACGATAGGCTCCATCTGCAAGTAAGCTTCGCATGACACTTGGAACTGACAAAGGTTGGTGATAGAGTTCGGGCCTAAGTCCTGGGGATGGAGTTTGAACAAATGCAGTGCGTCTCTAAAGAATTTCGAGCCGGGAGGTGTGAAGCCCCGCTCGATATGGTCAGTAAAAACCACAACCTCCCCCTCGGGGGGTTGCCGATGTTGTTCTCCTAAGGTCGCTCGCCAACCGACCGTTTCCCGTGGATCTAGAGATCCAACTTTGACAAACTCTTTGAGGGCCTTGTCGCTGACCTCTGACGGCAACCAATTGCAATTGGAGATGTGACCCATGGTCGTGAAGGTATAGAGGCAGAAATCTGCGTAAAGGCGATGGGCGGGTCGTAAGGATCTATGGAAAATGCTAACCCGCCAACAAGTGGTTGGGGAGGCATCTAAACAGGAATTGTGACTCGCTACAGCCCGGGAGGCATCTAAACGGAAATATTGACTCGTCATAGCCTGGGAGAAGTCTAGACAAAGGTTATGACTCACCGCAGCCTAAGGACGAATTGCTTTCCAAATTTTCCTGAGTAAATTTTCTGCATATGAGGCAAACATGTTTCCCACGCGGTGCTAGGACATATGGATCTACGGGTGCCCTAAATAAGAGAAATATAATAATATATCTTACAGGTCCTAAAGAACACAAAGGATGCAGAAGCACCGCAGAGTCCATAAGGGGATCTTGTGGAGCTATGAGAAATAGCAACAGATTTGTTGCCATTAATAAATGAATCTACTATGGCTTCTTACTAAACTATAGATTCAAGATGGCACCTTCAAGGATCTATGGCGCAGGCTACAGAAAATTGAAGAACTACGGATCCACCCTAGAAACTAAGATGATGGATAACCTAGATCTAAAGAGGGAGAGGAGATTTACCAGGTGAATGCGGACGTTGGCGGAAGCGGCCCTGTTGAAGATCTACGCCGAGCGCCAAGCCCGAACGGTCCAAGGGAAGTAGATCTGAAGCGAGAGCACTGTGGCGGCGGAACACTCGCAGCACTAGCTCGAGGCAGAAGAAGAAGAAGAGAAGTGACAGTGCACGCGAAGGAAATGGACCCCTCCCCTGCGGCTATTTAAAGACCACAGGCCGGAGCTGGAACGGCAGACGCGGGAATCGAGGAGACATATTAAAAATCAGCAATGATGGTGCCTGAATTTTCGGGGCGACAGGATAAAGTCAAAAAAGATCTATTAGGATAACATCACCAGATCCCTGAAAAGATGGGGTAGGTGATGTCACCTATGAGTAATCTGGGGATCCAAACGGAGCGCAGAGATTGACGGCTTGTTATTTTTTGAGAAAAAAGGCCAGGTCAGAAATTCCGTTTGAGTCTGCATAATCAGGAGTAAAGGTTTATTGGCGTGAATAAATTCAAGAAATATGGGGCCTGATGTTGGGGATATTACTCGCTGTGTGACTCGCCCTGTTGAGCCGGGTCAGGTTCAAGGTGACTCAAGGCCCAAGGCCACACAAGGCATGAGGTGGTCTACATCCTTAGGGCTAGTTCAGCCCGTGAGCCCACAGAGCAACTCAAGACCCAAGAAAAGGCAGGATCGCTGGAAAGTTTCCTTGCTTGAGAGACACGGTGGGTTAGAGATGTATCGGGTCGCGATTCATTATGTGAGTTGGACTCCTATAAACCTAGGGCCTTGACTTGTATATAAAGGCGAGTCTCTAGGGTAGAAAGATTAAGTTACAATCCACCGAGAGCTAGGTCAGGCGAGCTATGCACCATTGTAATCACTTACACCATCAAATATACACAAAGAAGGACGTAGGCTTTTACCTCCATCGGAGGGGCCGAACCTGGGTAAACCCGAGTCTCGCTTCCGCTCAACCCCTTTGAGTCGCCACCAAGGTGCGATGGCTCCATCACTAAGTCCTTTCACGAGAACATCTGCCGTGACAAAACCACGACATAGGGTATAAGCTTCTCCAAAGTAGTTCATGTTATTCTTCCAGTGGTCAATGTCAATAGTCCACTCCTTGGCAAACTTGTTCTTGTGGTAGTCATAGATCTCATGCACAATGTGCATCTGAAGCACATTCCGGAACTGAGGGGTGGTCCAGGAGGGAACAATGGTGTAACAGCCCGAGACCAACGATCCGGAAGATTCCCCTTTTATTTCGTTGTTGCCGTGTTAATAATTTTTCATCATCGCATCATGCGCATCATTCGCATTGCATCGGCACTCCGTTGTCGCCAGTTTTCAAAATTTGCATCCGTTATTAGTTGTCGGTTCTCCCCATGTTCGTCGTGGACCGTTTTGAGCCCGACCACACTTGCGCGCGCCTGCGGCATCGCAAAAATATTGTTTTAAAAATTGTCCAAAAAATATTCTCGGATTGGGTTGAACTTGGCATGTGGTATTATTTTAGTGTAGGTAGGACGCCTGCCAATTTTGGTCGCAATCGGAGTCCGTTTGGTACCCGAACGGTCGACTATAGTGGCACCTTGATCGGTTTATCGTCGCAAGTTTTTCGGTGTTTAAAATCTCGTTGCCAGGCCGGAAACCTCCCTCTCTTCCCCACCTCACCTACTCTACACAACCTCTAAGCCCACTTAGCCATCCCCACGACCAGGACCGTCTCATCTCGATCGCGCGGTTGAAATTGGATGGAACAACTACTAACCCTACCCCGTGTCTATAAATAGACAGCCATCCTTGCCTAATTCGGTCCCAAACCCTAATCCCCTCGCTTCTCATGCCACCCCAAACCCTAGACGCCACCGATCCAGCCATCTCCCACCTCCTCTCTCCTTCGAGCCACGCAGGGCCCATGGAGCCTAGATCTAGCCCACTCGGACCCGATCCGGGTCACCCAACCGTCGTCGCCAGCTCGTGCAAGAGCTCCTCCCAAGCTCAACCCGGGGCAGCCGGCCACCCGAGCTCTCGCCTCCGCGAGTGCCCTCGAATAGCCAGCCCCTAGCAGCTCTACCCACCGGACCACCGTGCCATCCCTGCAGGTTGCCGTCCAGCCGATGGAGCCCCTCCGGTGTCGCCCCGCCGCCGGCAACCGTCGTCCTCGTCGTTGATGTGGCCCCAGTCATGGACGCCTCGCCGTACCCTACCTCCACCTCCCTGTCCGCCTGATCTGGGCGCCCCGGACTCAACGCCACCAGATTCGCGCCTCCCGGCAGCCTCATGACCTCGCTGGACCCGTCCCCATCGTCCGGAGTCACCCCGTGTCGCCGCCCCGCATCCCGTCGTCGCCGGAGATCGACAGCACCGTCGGGGTCGCTGCCCCATCGGGAGATTGAGCAAGAGGACGATCTTCTCGCCCCGTGCTGACCCGCCAGGCCACTGGCCCAGCCGAGTCATGTGCGAGGCCCAGTGCCCCCGCAAGGCCCAACCGCGCCCCAGGCCTCCTTCACCCATAACCGGCCCATGGTGAGCGCTTCGATTCTATGATGCACCTGCGTATGCTTCTTAGTTATGTTGTGCTCACCTCGGTTGCCGCATATGTTATCAATTTCGGCCCACCAAGTTATTTTTTTCTCGTTCTGCGAATTTAGCAATTATCCAGGGTTTTAAATAATTACACAAAAACACATATTTTCAACACGCCAGTAGCTTTTAAACCGTGCATTGGTTCGGAACAAGTTGTATATGTAAAACGTGTAGAACTTTGGGTAGATTAATATTGTTCCAACTCCTATGCATATTGAAAACTGTTAACCCTGTTGTTTGTCTCCTTTTTCATGATACCATGGTAAAACGGTTTAGTTCGTAGTTAATTAATTGTAGCTCCGTTGGAGATGAGCCACATATGTAAATGGACTAGAACATTGAGTAGAATCACGTGAACCACTTTGTTTTTTCATTTAACAAACATAAAATGTGGTTAGGAAAAATCTGGACAGATTTTGACGGTAGCGCATGGGGTTAGTTCGGAGATGCTATATGTCGTTTTCGGCCTCATTTAAAATGCCTAGATATGTAGCTTAATTTGTGCTTCACCCCTTTCCATGTTTAACAACATTTAATATTGCCATGGTAATGAACGGGAATGAACTAAATAATTAAACGGAGAGTTTCGTCAATATGCAACTCGTTGCATATTAAGCTTCACTTAACGTGTAGTGTTTGATTGTTGTGAATTGCCATGCCATGCCTTGCTTAATTGAAATGAAAATGCATCATATTAGGGTGTGCATCATATCGTGCATGTGCCGTGGTGAATATCGTGTGTTGATTGTTGTTTCGGTTTGCTTCGTATCGATAGAGTTCGGCAAGCGTGTCGGAATGTGAGGATCCCTTCTACTACGTCGGTTCGTGTGCTTCACGAAGTTGTTCTTCTTCCAAGCGGGTTCTCAGGCAAGATGATAATTTCCCTATATACCATTACTATAATTGTCATGCTAGTTGTCTCGTTTCTTTCATTATGTCTCGTTGCCTACCACCTAATAAATGCCAGCCTCTCAACACTACCATGAAACCTTCAACATTTCTACAACCTAGCAAACCACTTATTGGCTATGTTACCACTTGCTTAACCATGTGTTAGCGTTGCTAGTTGTAGGTGACGTTGCTTCCATGTGATAACATGGGTCCTTGTTATATCACCATAGTAATTGCTATTTAATTTATAATGCACATATATACTTGGTAAAAGGTGGAAGGCTCGGCTTTCTAGCTTAGTGTTTTGTTCCACCTTTGCATCCTTAGTTTCGGCTACCGGTGTTATATTCCATATGTGAGCACTCCTAACATAATCGGGGTTGTTATGGGGACCCCCTTGATAATTCATTTTAGTATAAGATCGGTCTGGCAAGGCCCAACTTTGGTACTATTTGCCTAATAACTAATGAACCACATAGGGAGTAATTAACCCGAGGAAACTTAATCAACACCTGGGCCAGTGCTCCTCATGAGTGTTGGTCCAAACTAGAGCTGTTTGCGGGGCCAACCCAAGGTAACCCGGGAGATTTCTAACAGGCCACTGTACGATGTGCTTATCCGTCATGTCCTGAGAACAAGATACGCGGCTCCTATCGGGTTCATCGACACGTCGGGCGGCCTTGCTGGACTTGTTTTATCTTTTACGAAATATCGTGTGCATCAGGATTTCGGTGATGCTTTGGGCTAACTCGGAGTTGAGGTCTTCTACTAAGGAATCTGACAAGATCACGAGTTTCGTGATTGAGGTTTTCTATGACGCTTGTGGTAATTTGTGATGGACTAGTTGGAGCACCCCTGCAGGGTTAAATTATTGGAAAGTCGTGCCCGCTGTTATGTGCCAAACTTGGAAACTTTGTTTAACATCCGATTCTAGACGACCTGAAGTAAATTCAATTAAAACTTGCCAACTGTGTGTGTAACCCTAACTGTCTCTTTCGTGAGTTCCTTCTCCGACTGAGAACACGGTGGGGTTTTGTCTGACGTAAGTAGGTGTTCAGGATCATTTATTTGATCATCAGTAGTTCACGTCCGATGTGCATTGATCATCCCCCTCTTATTCTTGTACTCGTAAGTTAGCCACGTCAAATAAATGCTTAGTCGCTTGCTGCAGCCTCACCACTTAACCATACCTCACCCATTAAGCTTGGCTAGTCTTGATAACTTTGGAAATGAGATTTCTCACTCTGTGTGGCTCACAAATTACTACAACAACAGTTGTAGGTACAGGTAAACAGTTACTTTGACGTGAGCGAGGTGATTGTGCTTTTGCAGATTCTTCTTCTTCATCATCATCGATCTAGGATGGATTCCAGGCCCGCATCCTGGAATAGCAAGGATTGATGTCATTCTTTTATCGTTTGTTTTCGTCTGTAGTCGGACCCTCCTCTTCTTCATAATGACTGATTATGTTGTTGTATTGATGTGACTCTGATGTAGCTTGTGGCGTGTGTAAGCCAATTCCATATACTCATCTATTTTGTACATGTACTTGTAACGATGTCCAGTCTTGTGAAACGACAAGATATGCTTCTATCCCTGTCGATGCCCTCGTGCCAAAATAAGGATAGGATCGTATCTTGGGCGTTATAAGTTGGTATCAGAGCAGTACCGACCTAGGAGCCCCCTTGATTGATCGAACTTGGCTGAGTCGAGTCTAGTGAAAAACTATTTTGAGTCTAGTTATATATCGAAGAGTAGGATTCTTTGTTCTCCTCTTCTATGCTGTGGTGAGAAATCGTGACATAATAATTTTAATTCTATTCCTCTTCTCGCTCAAAAATAATTTAGGATTACGCGTATATTTTTGGAATCTATATGATGTTGATGTGACGGAGTTCTGACTTGGTGCCTCATGCTATGTTGATTTTACTCTGGGAAGTTGAGCTCCAGGGGATTCATGAGCACATCATTATCATTCAGATTTCTTAGTATCTCAGGACGGAGGATGTTCAAAATTGCTTCAATACTAGTTGTGGTGAGAGGAGTCTTGTTTCCCCAGTACTGGAGTAGATAGGTCCGGATGTATCGCCATACTTAGTATCGTTGTGATTACGGGGGTATGACATAGATGAACTTCCGAGATTCTGGTTATGTGTTGACGGATGTGATACACTGGACGGGTCATATGCTAGGAGTTGAGTGATGAATTTTCTCCTTGTATCCGTGGACCTGATTGCATTACCAGAAATTTCAGGAGTTCTTAAGTGGTAATTCAAGTAGTTACTTATAGGACAATCTTCCAACACATGCATGATGTGAGGTTCGGGATCGACATCTAGTGGATTCGTTTGTTCACGATCATCTTACAGCGGTTCTCGTTGTGTCTTAAAGAGTCTTTGTAGCTTGCTACGACTCGGGGACGCTTCGTATGTCGTGTGCACTGTCTTATACATCATGGCTACTGTAGGATAGAGCCCGTGCGATCCTATCCATGAAAATTTCGGACGAAACCTCTGCCATGAATTTGTTCCGGCTTGTGTTGTAAGCCTCATCCTTTTTTTTTGGAATATGGTAATTCAAGTTGCTTCAATGTCAAATGGTGATTTCATATCTTTTTAAAGAGGTGTTCTCATATTTTTATGGGAATGCTTATTCTTTTGCTCAATCAAGTTGCCTTATTAATTCTTTTCAACCGGAGTCATCATGTCAATTCTTTTCCAACCGGTGTGCTTATCTTCAAGCAATTCTATCATCTCCAATATTTGCAAGATCAATCTCTCATTTCTTTTCGGAGTTTGTCTCGTCTGTCCCAAGTTGTCTTTGTTTTTCCCGCACTCCTGCCCTTGTCTTCAATGATTCAATTATTATAGAAGTGCAGTTCAATTCATTGATGCTTCTCCTGTCTTTTCTTCTGTATCGTATCCCGTGATTCATTGTGAAGATTCTCAGCAATTCTAAGTTTGTCATTTTCATTCTTGTTCTCTTTTCTGGTTAATTCAATTCAAGCTCAAGGTCTTCATCATATCCTTTTCTTCCTCTGATGATTTTTGTGTTGGAAATTCTTATTAAGCCTCTCTTGTTATTCATCCATCTCTGTTCTATTCGGGGTGCTGGAGATATCTCAGAAGCTTCTTGTTTTCAGTCCTTTCAATTATTTTGAGGTTCCCAACCTCATCAAGTTTTCATTTGTACCGGTGCAATCTCTCTTGTATAATCAACTGTTACAACGGTGGTTTCTTTTGAGTGGGCCCATAACCCACAGAATTTTCCCAGGATCTTATCTGGCTCTTCTAATCTTTTCAGGAGATCTCTAATTCTTTTCAAGTATGACATAAGAATGATTTCCATCAGTCATATTCCTTCTTCAAGATCGCTTCAATTCATTTTCATTTTTGGCTCTACCTTTTCCTTATTCTTATTTCGGAGTGTCTTAGTTATTCTTGGTGGTGTTCTCCGCATCATTTTCAGCTTGGAAGACCAAAGAGGTGTTTTTCTCAAGTCTTTTTCCATTCTTCGAAGATTGTCATCTCAACTTCGTGTGATCTTCTTAATTGTGTTCGATCATGAGAATTCCGTCCATATCTCTCCGGTGCACTTCAGTGTTGTGTTCATTTCTCGATCCTCTGAAGGCCATCATTTCAGAAGATTTCTTCGCTCTTCGCATTCAGCTTTCATTCTCAAATTCTTCTCAATTGTTGTCTCTTCATTTGTCTCTCAATTATTCTGGGGCCTCATTTTCTATTAGGCAGATCATTATCTCATCATTCTCAATGAGTTCTTCAAGATTCTTGTTGGGGAACCTCAAGTATTCTTTATCTTGCATTTCAAAGTGCAATTCTTCCTCCTTTATCCTTTGAGGTGGTGTTATAGCATTCTTGATAGTGGAGGAGTCTCGAAGAGAATTTGTTTCAAGAATGAGATAATTAAACCCACCAATTCCTTCAATCATGAGATATTTTAACCCATGATTTCTTCATTGAGCTATCTTGCTTTGGATTTCACCTAAAGTTATTCCTAAGGAATGTTGCTATTATGGTGATTATCGTTGATCCAAGTCCTTTATGTATCCTGTTGGTGATAGAAGTTTTCATATCTTGTTGCTTCCAAGCACTCATTGTTTCCGCTAGTGGTTGGTTGTCACCTCATTATTTCAGATGATTTCCATATGCCACAACAAGCTTGTTATTTTCGTTGTTGGTTTTCCAACAACTCCGTTCAATTATTGTTTCTAAGGGTTCTCTTCTAGTTCAATTGTGGTAGACTGTGTCATTTTCTTCTCCATTCTTTTATTTCCAATGCTCAAGTTCCTATTCTCTTATTCCGGAGATGTTGTGATGTTGCTCTATTTCTTCCAATGTCTTGGGTTATCAAGATCATGTTCTCTCCTTGCTTTTTCAATTTAGTTAGTTTGTGGTGAATCTTCTACAGATCTTTCCATCTTATCAATTTCTTCCCTTTTTCCTACCGAAGTGTTGCCGAAATTTTGTTTGAAGTCTTGCTTGTTTTGTCATATCATTCTTCATCTCTTTGCAACCTTCAAGATTCATTGGTTTCACTCGTTTATCAAAGAAGCAACTAAGTTTTACCTCTTCCTCTTTCTCATCCTTTTCCCCTTTCATTCTTAGATCTTGAGGTGAGATCTCTTGTTAGTGTAGGAGAGTTGTAACAGCCCGAGACCGATGATCCAGAAGATTCCCCTTTTATTCTGTTGTCGCTATGTTAATTATTTGGCTGTCGCATTCATCATCGCATCATGCACATCATCCGCATTGCACATGCAATTGTTGCATCCAGTTTTCAAAACTTGCATCCGTTATTAGTTGTCGCTTCTCCTCGTGTTCGTCGTGGACCGTTTTGAGCCCGACCACACTCGCACACGCCCGCGGCATCGTTAAAATATTTTTTTAAAATTGTCTAACAAATATTCTTGTATATGGTTGAAACTTGGCATGTGGTCTTATTTTAGTTTAGATAGGTCGCGTGCCAATTTTCGTCCCAATCGGAGTCCGTTTGGTACTCGAATAGTCGACAGTAGCGGCACCGTCATCGGTTTATCGTCGCGCGTTTTTCTGTGTTTAAAATCTCATTGCCGGGCCGCAAACCTCCCTCTCTTCCCCACCTAGCCTACTCTACGCAGCCTCTAAGCCCACTTAGCCATCCCCGCAACCAGGACCGTCCGATCTCGATCGCACGGTTGAAATCGGATGGAAAAGTTGCTAACAATAGCCCCTATCTATAAATAGACACCCATCCTTGCCTAATTCGGTCCCAAACACGGATACCCTCGGTTCCCGTGCTACCCCAAACCCTAGCCGCCACCGATCCAACCAACTCCCACCTCCTCTCTCCTTCTAGCCATGCATGGCCCGTGGAGCCCAGATCTGGCCCGCCTAAGCCCTATCCAGGTCACGCAACCGCCACCGCCAGCTCCTGCCCGAGCTCCTCCCGAGCTCAACCTGGGGCAGCCGGCCACCCGAGCTCTCGCCCCCGTGACTACCCTCGATCAGCCGACCCCTAGAAGCTCTGCCCACCAGACCACCATGTTGTCCCTACAGGTCACTGTCCAGCCGACGGAGCCCCTCCGGTGTCACCCCGCCGATGGCAACCGCCGTCCTCATCGTTGATGTGGCCCCAGGCATGGCCCCCTTGCCGGCCCCTACATGCTCCTCTCTGCCTGCCGGATCCGGGTGCCCCGGACTCACCGCCGCCAGATCTGCGCCTCCCAGGAGCCCCATGGCCTCGTCGGCCCGTCCCCGTCGTCCAGAGCCGCCACGTGCCACTGCCCCGCCTCCCATCGTCACCGGAGATCGGCAGCGCCGCCAGGGTCGCTGCCCCATCAGGAGATCGAGAAGGAGGACGATCTTATCGCCCCGCGCTGACCCGCCAGGCCGCTTGCCCAGTCGAGCCGCGTACCAGGCCCAGCGCCCCCGCAAGTCCCAATCGCGCCCCAAGCCTCCTTCACCCGTAGTCGGCCGATGGTGAGCGCTTTATCCTACGCTTGTGTATGCTTCTTAGCTATGTTGCGCTCGCCCCGGTTGGGCCATATGCTATCAGTTTCGGCCACCAAGTTATTTTTTTGTCGTTCTGCGAATTTAGCAATTATCCACGGTTTTAAATAATTACTGAAAAACGCAAATTTTTAAAACGTCCGTAGATTTTAAACCGTGTGTGGGATCGGAACAAGTTGTATATGTAAAACGTGTAGAATTTCACGTAGATTAATATTTTTGCAACTCCCATGCATATTTAAAACTGTTAACCTTGATGTTTGTCTCGTTTTGCTTGATGCCATGCTAAAATGCTTTAGTTCGTAGTTAATTAATCATAGCTCTGTTGGAGATGAGCCATATATGTAAATAGACTAGAACGACGAGTAGAATCACGAGAACCACTTTTTTTGTCGTTTAACAAACATAAAATGTGGTTAGTACAAATCTGGACAGATTTCAAAGGTAACACATGGGGTCGCTTTGGAGATGTTGTATGTCGTTTCCGGACTCATTTAAAATGCCTAGATAAGTAGCTTAATTTGTGCTTCACCGCTTGTCATGTTTAATAACATTTAATATTGCCATGGAAATAAACGGGAGTGAAGTAAATAATTAAATGTGGAGTTTCGTCAATATGCAACTCGTTGCATATTGAGCATCACTTAACGTCTAGTGTTTGATTGTTGTGAATTGCCATGCCATGCCTTGCATAATTGAAATGAACATGCATCATATTAGGGAGTGCATCATGTCGTGCATGTTCCGTGGTGAATATCGTGTGTTGATTGTTGTTTCGGTTTGCTTCGTCTCGATAGAGTTTGCAAGCGTGTCGGAATGTGAGGATCTGTTCGACTACGTCGGTTCGTCTGCTTCACGGAGTCGTTCTTCTTCCAAGCGAGATATCAGGCAAGATGATCATTTCCCTAGATATCATTACTATCATTCTCATGATAGTTATCTCGTTTCTTCTGTTATGTCTCGTTGCCTACCACCTGTTAAATGTCAGCCTCTCAACACTACCATGAAACCTTCAACCTTTCTACATGCTAGAAAACCACTAATTGGCTATGTTACCGCTTGCTTAACCATGTGTTAGTGTTGCTAGTTGTAGGTGTCGTTGTTTCCATGTGATAACATTGGTTCCTTGTTATATCACCTTAGTAATTTCTACTTCATTTAATGCACCTATATAATTGGTAAAATGTGGAAGGCTCGGCTTTCTAGCCTGGTGTTTTGTTCCACCTTTGTCGCCTTAGTTTCGGCTACCGGTGTTATATTCCATATGTGAGCGCTCCTAACATGATCGGAGTTGTTATGGGGACCCCCTTGATAATTCATTTTAGTTTAAGACTCGTCTGGCAAGGCCCAACTTTGGTACTATTTGCCTAATAACTAATGAACCACATAGGGAGTAATTAACCCGAGGAAACTTAATCAACCCCGGGCTAGTGCTCCTCGTGAGTGTTGGTCCAAACTAGAGCCATTTGCGGGGCCAACCCGGGAGATTTCTATCAGGCCACCGTAGGCTGTGCTTATCTATCGTGGCATGAGAACGAGATACGCGACTCCTATCAGGTTCGTCGACATGTCCGGCGGACTTGCTTGACTTGTTTTATCTTTTATGAAATATCTTGTGCATCGGCATTCCGGTGTTGCTTTGGGCTAACTCAGAGTTGAGGTTTTTCACTAAGGAATCCGACGAGATCACGAGTTTCGTGATTAAGGTTTTCTATGCGGCTTGTGGTAATTTGTGATGGACTAGTTGGAGCACCCCTGCATGGTTAATTATTTCGGAAAGTCATGTCTGCGGTTATGTGGCAAACTTGGAAACTTTTTTTAACATCCGGTTCTAGATGACGTGAAGTAAATTCAATTAAAACTTGCCAACTGTGTGTGTAACCGTGACTGTCTCTTTTGTGAGTTCCTTCTCCGACTGCGAACACGGTGGGGTTATGTCTCACGTAAGTAGGTGTTCAGGATCATTTATTTGATCATCAGTAGTTCACGTCCATGTGCGTAGATCATCCCCCTCTTATTCTTGTACTCGTAAATTAGCCACCTCAAATAAATGCGTAGTCGCTTACTGTAGCCTCACCACTTAACTATACCTCACCCATTAAGCTTTGCTAGTCTTGATACCTTTGGAAATGAGATTGTTGAGTCTCTTTAGCTCACAGATTACTACAACAACAGTTGGAGGTACAAGTAGAGAGTTACTTTGATATGAGCATGATGATTGTGCTTTTGGAGTTTCTTCTTCTTCATCATCGATCTAGGATGGGTTCCAGGCCGGCAGCCTGGGATACCAAGGATGGACGTCGTTCTTTTATCGTTTGTTTTCGTTCGTAGTCGGACCCTGCTCTTCTTCATGATGACAGATTATGTTGTTGTATTGATGTGACTCTGATGTAGCTTGTGGCGAGTGTAAGCCAATTACATATACTCATCTATTCTATACATGTACCTGTAACAATGTCCATTCTTGCAAAACGACGAGATGCGCTTATATCCCAGTCAAGGCCCTTGTGCCAAAATAAGAATAGGATCGCATCTTGGGCGTTACAAATGGGCACCACATATGGATTCTGAAATCGAACCTGCTCCCAATCAACTTGCTTCCAGGCTTGGCAGTTTTCCGCTTTGCTGCCAAGGATTTTGCATGGCAATACGGATTGGTAGGTATCACCACTTCCTCATGTTCAAAGTCATCCACGAGCGTACACCTGCGCGCACACTTCTTGGTGTTCTTTTGAGGAGCAGAGCGAGAACCAGAGCCTTCTGCAGACACACAGCGGAAAAACACACACAAAGAAACCCAGAAAAGATGAGAGGATTGTATGTAGAAGCAAGAATATATTAGGTATGCAAAGTAAAACAAAGAAGCAATTGTTGGGGAACGTCGCATGGGAAACAAAAAATTTCCTACGCACACGCAATACCTATCATGGTGATGTTCATCTACGAGAGGAGATTTCCAATCTACGTACCCTTATAGATCGCACAGCGGGAAGAGTTAAGAAATGCGGTTGATGTAGTGAAATGTCCTCACGTCCCTCGATCCGCCTCGCGAACCGTCCCGGGATCCTCCCACGATCCGCTCCGATCTAGTGCCGAACAGACGGCACCTCCGCGTTCAGTACACATACAGCTCGACGATGATCTCGGCCTTCTTAATCCAGCAAGAGAGACGTAGAGGTAGATGAGTTCTCCGGCAGCATGACGGTGCTCCGGAGGTTGGTGGTGATCTATCCCAGCACGGCTCCGCGCGAGCTCCGCAGAAATACGATCTAGAGGAAAAACCGTGGAGGTATGTGGTCGGGCTGCCGTGGCAAAGTTGTCTCAAATCAGCCCTAATACCTGAGTATATATAGGAGGGAGGGGGAGGGCCTTGCCTTGAGGCTCAAGAGAGCCCCAAGGGGTCGGCCGAAGAAAGGGGGGAAGTCTTCCCCTTCCAATCTAGTCCAACTAGGATTGGAAGGTGGAGTCCTTCTCCACTTTCCCACTTCCCCTTTTTTTTCTTTTTTCATTTGATTTCTTTCTCCCGTGGGCATAGGGCCTCTTGGGCTGTCCCACCAGCCCACTAAGGGCTGGTGCGGAACCCCTAAGGCATATGGGCTTCCCCGGGTGGGCTGCCCCCCCCCCCCCGGTGAACATCCGAAACCCATTCGTCACTCCCGGTACATTCCCGGTAATGCCGAAAACTTTCCGGTAATCAAATGAGGTCATCCTATATATAAATCTTCATCTCCGAACCATTCCGGAAACCCTCGTGACGTCCGTGATCTCATTCGGTACTCCGAACAACATTCGGTAACCAACCATATAACTCAAATACGCATAAAACAACGCCGAACCTTAAGTGTGCAGACCCTACGGGTTCGAGAACTATGTAGACATGACCTGAGGGACTCCTCGGTCAATGTCCAATAGCGGGACCTGGATGCCCATATTGGATCCTACATATTCTACGAAGATCTTATCGGTTGAACCTCAACGACAAGGATTCATATAATCCCGTATGTCATTCCGTTTGTCCTTCAGTATGTTACTTGCCCGAGATTCGATCGTCATTATCCGCATACCTATTTCAATCTCGTTTACTAGCAAGTCTCTTTACTCGTTCCGTAATACAAGATCCCGTGACTTACACTAAGTCACATTGCTTGCAAGGCTTGTGTGTGATGTTATATTACTTAGTGGGCCCCGAGATACCTCTCCGTCACACGGAGTGACAAATCCCAGTCTTGATCCATACTAACTCAACGGACACCTTCGAAGAGACCTATAGAGCATCTTTATAGTCACCCAGTTACGTTGTGACGTTTGATACACACAAGGTATTCCTCCGGTGCCAGTGAGTTATATGATCTCATGGTCATAGGAATAAATACTTGACATGCAGAAATATAGTAGCCACAAAATGACACAATCAACATGCTACATTCATTAGTTTGGGTCTAGTCCATCACATGATTCTCCTAATGATTTGATCCCGTTATCAAGTGACAACACTTGCCTATGGTCAGGAAAACTTGACCATCTTTGATCAACGAGCTAGTCAACTAGAGGCTTACTAGGGACAGTGTTTTGTCTATGCATCCACACAAGTATTGTGTTTCCAATCAATACAATTATAGCATGGACAATAAACGATTATCATGAACAAAGAAATATAATAATAACTAATTTATTATTGCCTCTAGGGCATATTTCCAACAGTCTCCCACTTGCACTAGAGTCAATAATCTAGTTCAAATCACCATGTGATTCTAACGAATCCAACACCCATATAGTTCTGGGGTCTGATCACGCCTTGCTCGTGAGAGAGGTTTTAGTGAACGGTTCTGAAACTTTCAGATCCGTGTGTTCTTTACAAATCTTTATATCATCTTATAGATGCTGCTACTAGGTACTATTCGGAAATATTCCAAATATCTACTCTACCATACGAATCTGTTTCACTACTCATAGTTATTCGGATTAGTGTCAAAGTTTGCATCGACGTAACCCTTTACGACGAACTCATTAACCACCTCCATAATTGAGAAAAATTCCTTAATCCATTAATCACTAAGGATAACTTTGACCTCTGTTCTGTGATTCAATCCTGGATCACTCTCTGTACCTCTTAACAGACTTGTAGGAAGGCACACATCAGGTGCGGTACACAGCATGGCATACTGTAGAGTTGTAACGACTAAGATGCGGTCCTTTCCGATCTGGGGATCGAGGCCTCGAATTGGAAAGGAGCGCATCTAAGCGTCTCGCAAACAAGGTATCATAGCACGTACATAATAATAATAGATTGAAAATCAGGGGTTCAATTGCCATCTCATAAATATATCATAGTACATCACGAATACAATCAAAGTAGTTCCGCTACGGACTACAAAACAAGGGAAATGGCTATGCTACCCTGCCTGCTAGCCCACGATCACGACCACGCCTCAATCTTCTGGATAGTTCACGTACACGCGGTCGTTCTCCTCGTCGTACTGCCACGCCAGTTGCGTCCCGTCGGGATCACCTGTCTCTGGGGTACCTGAACCTGTTGGTGTTGTGAAGGAATCTGTGAGCCACGGGGACTCGGCAATCTATGACTTCGGTGCCAGAACTAGTCAAGTTATTAGGTTGGATAGGTGGAGTAGTTAGGTTGCAGCATACTAAGCTTGATTTGGTGGCTAACTTACGTAGAACTTATATGAAGGTGGTCTATACTAGCGGTCGATGAAAGATGGTCACTAAGTGATCCTGAACACCTACCTACGTCAATCATAACCCCACCGTGTTCCCGATCAAACAGAGATCTTCGAGGGGACAGTCACGGTTACGCACACAGTTGGCAATTTTATTAGCTTATGTTTAAGTTATCTATTACTGGATGTTAACAAGATATTCCAAGTTGCCACATAACCGCGGGCATGGCTTTCCAAAAGATTAAACCCTGCAGGGGTGCTCCAACTAGTCCATCACAAACGTACACAGGCTGCAAAGTAATCCTCTATCGCGAATCTCGTGATCTCGTTGGATTCCTTAGAGGAAAACCTCAACTCTGGGGAGAACCAAAGCTTCACCGGGATTCCTATACGCAAGATATATCGCTAAGGTAAGACAAGACTAGCAGGACCTCCCGACGTGTCGACGACCCTGATAAGAGCCGTGTATCTCAGTCTCAGGACACGCCGGATGAGCACAGCGTACAGTGGCCTGATAGACATCTCCCGAGTTGCCCCGGGTTGGCCCCGCACACGACTCTAGTTTGGACCAACACTCATGAGGAGCACTGGCCCGGGTTGTTGATTAAATTCCTCGGGGTAGTTATTCCCTATGCAGATTATTATTAAGTGATTAGCAAATTAACACCAATGTTGGGTCCTGCCGGACAAGTCTTAACACTACGCGATTTATCGAAGGGGTCCCCATAACAACCCCGAACGTGTTAGGAGCGATCAATATGGAATCAAACACCGGTAGCCGGTAACTATGGCGGCAATAACGGAACAAAACAACCGGCAAAAGGTTAGGCCTTCCGTTATTTACCAAGTATATAGGTGCATTAATTAAATAACAGAATTTAAGATAATGATATCAAGCTCACGTTATCACATGAGACAAAGCACCTGCATCTAGCAACGCTAACATTAGTAACTGAGCAAAGCCTACTTAGTCATTCAAGTTTGCTAGGAAGGGGTAAGTGTTTGGTTTCATGGCATATCAAGAGGCAAATATTTCAGTGGTAGGCAGAGAGCATATGACAAGGAAATGTAATCTAGCATAACAAGTCTAGAGATGGAATCAAGGTCATATCATCTTGCATGTGATATCCTCAGCTTGGAATGGTTCTTGTTCGTCCTGCACGTACTCTCCCAAATCCACATATTCGTTCTCCGATCCCGGTGCTACCCAACATAAGAATAACATCCAATTAACAACAGCACCTCAAGATGCAACAAGCACGTGATGCATGAGATGAATATGAGCATGCATCACTATTTCTTTCACTAGCACAAGCATAAAGAGTAAATACATGTTCCGGGACAGAACTTCATCCTAAGCTATTTTGACATGCATGAGGATGACATGATCATATGCGTCTCGAGAAAATGATGCAAAATCATATAAAGAACATTACAATCGGAGCTATGGATCAACGGGAAACAACGAAACAAGAAATGAAGCCCTACGTATCAAAATCATTTGCACACACTCAAATGGCACAACTCTGGTATTTCTAGCTTGCCAAGACATAAAACAACCCAACATGAATGGGGTGGAGCAAATAATAACACCACATCATCAACTAAGCACTCACAAATATCAAAATGTCAAAACTACACAATCTGCTATAAACTGCATCATAGCACTTTGTGAGCTACATGCAAAGCACCTACAGCCATCCAAATATGACAAATAATATATGTGGCTGTAGCTATACAAGATTACTACAATCAAAAGCAATAATCACACACAAAGGAATTAAACACAGAAAGTTACAAGGATGTAAACTTGCCCAAAAATATCAGATTTCAGAGACTTAGTGAAAATTCCAGATTCTCACTATTTGTCTATGCTCTGAAGCCTTTTGACAACAGCCAAAACAATATCTACAGGACTCCAAATGGAATGAAATTTTACAGGGAGCTAGAAAAACATATCAGCTCCAACTTTCCAGTTGAAATCTAAGGCTAGATCACAACACATTGACCTGCACAACCTCATCAACAGGAGAAGAAAATATAAACAGATTCTCAGACTTCGTGAAAATCTCAGATTTTCACTAATCTGGAATTTCAGCCACATGCCTACTTTGGATGGGCACAACTTGCACATATGTATTCCAAAACATGAAATGAAACCAACATGTGGTAGAGGGGGTCACCCTCTACTACCACAACCAAGAATCAAACACAAAGGCTCACCACAACTCATGGAACCAAGCTCTAAACATAGAAGAAAAATGAAATATGTCATCTCCAGAAAATGTTCCAATGGCAAAACTAAGTTCACCAATGGATTCCTTGGGAGATTCTACCCCAAAATCATATATAATATGTATGCACTTACTTGGAGCAAGTGACCACAAACTAGGAAGGAAGAAACTACAAGAAATCATACATTGTGAATAGTGTAACATTTCATGTGCATTTCACTAGAACAACTCCTACATATATACTTGCCCATGTGCACAACACCAATGGTTACATGAGGGTTTTTACCCCATGTATCTGTGCCATAGCACTTCAATCATCACAAGCACATCTACCAAGCTATCCACACACACAAAACACCATGCCCTCTCACATATGGTCGCGTGAAGGTGCATAGTTTTGCTTGCAAAGGTGGGGTGTCCCACACACACACATCCACTCCACTACACACATCAAAACATGTTCTTGGACAACACTAAATATTGCATCTATTTAGATCACTCAAGTAGGGAGCTCATCCACCACAAACACATGCTCACAAACTTTGGTGTACATGAACTATGTTCATGTGGGGGGTGTTCCTCACACCACATGCACCACAAGATAAACATGCACTCAGAATCTATCACACTACACCATATAAGCATGACACTAGTGCATCTACACACTCACTTATGCTAGCTTCACCACACACTCACATACATACAACCATGCATACACACATATGAACACATACACCACACTCACATGTTACCTACACCACTACAACTACTGGACAGGAAAAGAAAAATAAGATGCACTCCTTCATGCCTATTATTTAGGCACAAGGTGTAACAGCAAATAGCAAAGGAAAATTAAAAGAAAGAAAGGGGAAAAATTAAAAGGGCAGGCCTGGGATTCGAACCCCAGTGCCCCTGGTAGTGTCCTGTGGTGCATACCACCCTGCTAGAGCCTTGTGTTCGACAGAAACAGAGCTGCTGCCAGGATAAGCTGACTCTGCTACGCCAAAATACTGTGCCGAAAATCCACACAAAAAGGGGGTGCTTCTACTGGGACTCGAACCCACACCCTGTTGCACCAACACACAGACCACACCACTGCGCTACGATACAGGAACCTGACAGAGGGGAGCACGCATGCAAGGTAACTAGCAAGGGGCCTGCTCTGCCTACAGAGGCCGCCGACGACAGGGAGGCCACCGGGCATGCCTTCCTGCTGTTGCTGCTGCTGCCACGCCAGGGAGATCTACCACTCCACTACGCTGCGTCTGATACGCCACGGCTACACGCTACCACACCAAGCTACAGCTACTGCACCACAAACACATGCCCTACTTCCGATCTGCTATGAACAGAGAAGCACGATGAGCACTACGGCGGATCCGGGCCGATCCAAGGAGGGAGAAGGAAGGGGGCGACGTCCTCACCTAGAGAAGGAAGAAGGAGGCCGATCAGAGGAGGAGTCGCTGGAGGGGAAGAAGATCGACGATGAAGAAGCTCCTGACGTAGAACCGAAGCAGAGGCGAAGGAGCACCGGGTCCGCAGTGTCGGCGAGCTCCTGGTCGTCGGTGAGGATGCCCCTCGACCTCACCGAGTCCAAAAAAGGGGCGCGGGGCGATCCCCCATGCCCCTGGACATGGTTGCGGCGCCGGACGGCGACGGAACCGGGGTTGACGCCGGCGAGCGCTGCTCTCTCTCTCTCTCTGCTAACTCCTATAGAGACTTACCAGGAGGGGGAAGAGAGAAGGAGGGAGATGGCGGCGGCGCTGGAGGAAGGAGAGGGAACCCTAGCTTCGGGGAGGCACGGACACGGAGATAAATAGGGGGGCCTCGACGTTAGTGCCTCACGACGCTTGTGTCTCTCTCTGGTGGACTGACGGAAAGGCAGAGAGGGGGGAGACGGCGTCAGGGAGGAAGAAGGACGTCGCGTGGGCTCCTGTGCACACGAGAGGGAGAAGAGATGGGCCTCTCTGAGTGGGAGGAAGCCCACCAGAGCGCCACATAGAGAAAAGCAAGCCCTCGTGGTTTCCTATTTACAAAAATAACAGGGAGTAAAAGAAAAGCACAAGAAAAACTACAAGTGCTAAAATAAAAATGACACTTGCATTGGACATGTAAAATCAAGACCTAATTAATAAAAATGAGAACAAGAATTTAGGAGCAAGTAATTATTTTACAAAACAGCCATGGTAGGGACTGTTTTGTAATTTCTTACACCTTTTAAACACCCATTCAAAACCAGCAAATCACACATCTCATCCACCACAATTCTAAGCTAAAACATGAGCATTTTAAAAAAGAGGGAAGGAAGAAGAGAATCTTGACATAGGAGAAATAGAGAGGGGGTGAAGATGGTTTTGAAACCTAAGCTATACTATCACATGCATCACCCCACACAAGCTACACATCACATGCACAACAACACAAGGCACCACATGGAATCACAAGAACACAATGCAACACAAGGACAAGACATGGTATGAACCCATATGCATGCAAACAAGGAAGAACATAAGTGCCACATGAAATCACAGAAGCAATAGGACTCTCTCATATCAATGACAAGGTGGTCCCACATGAGATAGGTTCCAAATAGGGAAGGTTTTACACTTGGGGCATTACAAGAGTCTATGGCTAAAGCATAGGGGACGACCTTCGTCCTTTCTCTTTATTCTACCGGGGTCGGGTTTTGAGTCTTACTCAAATTCACACCTTACAACACAACCAAGAACTCCTTCTTTGCTGATCTATTTTGAACTCCTTCAAAAACTTGTCAAGGCATGCATCTTGTTGAATCTTCCATTAAGCGTTTCGATCTATCTCCATAGATCTTGATGCTCAACGTTCAAGTAGCTCAATCCAGGTAATCCTTTGAAAAAGCTGCTTTCAAACAACCTTTTATGCTTCACAGAAATTCTACATTACTTCTGATCAACAATATGTCAACCACATATACTTTATCAGAAATACTATTGTGCTCCCACTCACTTCTTTGGAAATACAAGTTTCTCATAAACCTTGTACAAACCCAAAATCTTTGATCATCTCATCAAAGTGTATATTCCAACTCCGAGATGCTTGCACCAGTCCATTGAAGGATCACTGGAGCTTGCATACTTGTTAGCATCCTTAGGATCAACAAAACTTTTCGGTTTGTATTACATACAACCTTTCCTCAAGGAAACCATCGAGGAAACAATGTTTTGACATCCTCTGTGCAATATTTCATAAATAATGCAACAACTTCTAACATAACTCCACCAGACTTTTAGCATCGCTATGAGTGAGAAAGTCTCATCATAGTCAACTCATTGAACTTGTCAGAAACCATCTTTGCGACAAGTCGAGCTATTCCTTAATAGTGACTTTTCACTATCATCGTCTGTCTTTCTTATAAAGATCCATCTTTACCCAATAGTCCTACGACCATCAAGTAGTTCTTCCAATGTCTATACTTTGTTCTCACACATGGATTCTCTCTCGGATTTCATGGCCTCCACCCATTTGTCGGAATCCGTGCCCACCATTGCTTCTCCATAACTCGTAGGTTCATTGTTGTTCAACAACATGACCTCCAAGACAGGGTTACCGTACCACTCTGTAGTAGTACACGACCTTGTCGACCTACAGGTCTATAGCAACTTGATCTGATGCTCAACGATCACTATCATCAGCTTCCACTTCAATTGGTGTAGGCGCCACAGGAACAACTTCTTGCACCCTGCTACACACTAGTTGAAGTGATGGTTCAATAACCTCATCAAGTTCTATCACCCTCCCACTCAATTCTTTTGAGAGAAACCTTTCCTCGAGAAAGGACCCGTTTCTAGAAACAAACACTTTGCTTCCGGATCTGAGATAGGAGATGCACGCAACTGTTTTGGATATCCTATGAAGATGCATTTATCCGCTTTGGATTCGAGCTTATCAGACTGAAACTTTTTCACATAAGTGTCGCAGCACCAAACTTTCAAGAAACGACAGCTTAGATATCTCTAAACCTCAGTCTATACTGTGTCATCTCAACGGAATTACGTGGTGCCCTATTTAAAGTGAATGCGGTTGTCTGTAATGCATAACCCATAAATGATAGCGGTAACTCCATAAGAGACATCATAGTATGCACCATATCAAATAGGTCACGGCTATGACATTCGGACACATCATCACACTATGGTGTTCCAGGTGGCATGAACTGCAAAACAATTTTCACTTTGTCCTAACTGCGTACCAAAAACTTGTAACTCAGATACTCATCTCTATTATCATATCATAGACAGTTTACCCTCTTGTCACGACGATCTTCACTCTGAAATTGCTTTCAACTTTTCAATATTTCAGACTTGTGACTCATCAAGTAAATACTCCTATATCTACTCAAATCGTGAGTGAAGTAAGAACATAACGATATCCACTGCGTGCCTTAGCACTCATTGGAATGCACACATCAAAAATGCATTACTCCCAACAAGTTACTCTCTTGTTTCATGTGGCATGTTTTGCATGTCTCAAGTGATTCAAAATCAAGTGAGTCCAAATGATCCATCTCTATGGAGTTTCTTCATGCATTTATACCAACAGGTATGGTTTGCATGTCTCAAACGTTTCAAAAATGAGTGAGTACAAAGATCCATCAGCATGGACCTTCTACATGCATTTTATACCAACATGACTCAAGTGGCAGTGCCACAACTAAGTGGTACTATCATTATTACTTTGTATCTTTTGGCACCAATATTATGAACATGTGTAACACTACGATCGAGATTCAATAAACCATTGAGGGTAATTATTCAAGCAAATAGAATAACTATTATTCTCTTTAAATGAATAATCGTATTGCAATAAACACGATCCAATCATGTTCATGCTCAATGCAAACACCAAATAACAATTATTTAGGTTTTTACCCCCAATCCCGATGATAGAGGGAGCGTGTGATGTTTGATCACATCAACCTTGGAAACACTTCCAACACATATCGTCACCTCGACTTTAGCTAGTCTCCGTTTATACCGTAGCTTTCATTTTGAGTTACTAATCACTTAGCAACTGAACCGGTATCCAATACCCTCGTGCTACTAGGAGTACTAATAAAGTACACATCAATATCATGTATATCAAATATACTTTTGTCGACTTTGCCAGCCTTCTTATCAACCAAGTATCTAGGGTAGCTCCGCTTCCCTCATAACAGAAGCACTTAGTCTTGGGTTTGCATTCAATCTTGGGTCTCTTCATTAGTGCAGCAACTGTTTTGCCATTTAACGAAGTATCCCTTCTAGCCCTTGCCTTTCTTTGAAACTTCGTGGTTTTACTAACCATCAACTATTGATGCTCCTTCTTGATTTCTACTTTTGCAATGTCAAGCATTGTGAATCGCTCAAGGATCATTGTATCTATCCTTAATATGTTATAGGTCATCACGAAGCCCTCACAGCTGGGTGGCAGTGACTTTGGAGAACCATCACTATCTTATCTGGAAGATTAACTCCCACTTGATTCAAGCGATTGTCGTACTCAAACAATCTGAGCACACGCTCAACGATTGAGCTTTTCTCCTATACTTCATGGACAAAGAATCTTGTCGGAGGTCTCATACCTCTAAACAAGGGCACGAGCATGAAATCACAATTTCATCTCTTTAGAACATCTCTTATGTTCCGTGACGTTTCAAAACGTCTTCAGCGCCTTGCTTCTAAGCCATTAAGTATTTTGCACTGAACTATCGCGTAGTCATGAGAAACGTGTATGTCGGATGTTCACAACATCCACAGACGACGCTCGAGGTGCAGCACACCGAGTGGTGCATTAAGGACATAAGCCTTCTGCGCAGCAACGAGGACAATCCTCAGTTTTACAGACTCAGTCTGCAAAGTTGCTACTATCAACTTTCAACTAAATTTTCTCTAGGAACATATAAAAAATTGTAGAGCTATAGCGCAAGCTACATCGTAATTCGCAAAGACCATTAGACTATGTTCATGATAATCAGTTCAATTAATCACATTACTTAAGAACTCCCACTCAAAAAGTAGATCTCTCTAGTCATTTGAGTGGTACATGATCCAAATCCACTATCTCAAGTCCGATCATCACGTGAGTCTAGAATAGTTTCAGTGGTAAGCATCTCTATGCTAATCATACCAACTATACGATTCATGCTCGACCTTTCGGTCTCTTGTGTTCCGAGGCCATGTCTGCACATGCTAGGCTCGTCAAGTTTAACCCGAGTGTTCTGCGTGTGCAACTGTTTTGCACCCGTTGTATGTGAACGTTGAGTCTATCACACCCGATCATCACGTGGTGTCTCGAAACGACGAACTGTCGCAACGGTGCACAGTCGGGGAGAACACATTTTGAGCTTGAAATTTTAGTAAGAGATCACCTCATAATGTTACCGTCGTTCTAAGCAACATAAGGTGCATAAAGGATTAACATCACATCCAATTCATAAGTGACATGATATGGCCATCATCAAGTGCTCCTTGATCTCCATCACCAAAGCACCGGTATGATCTTCTTGTCACCGGAGCCACACCATGATCCCCATCATCATGATCTCCATCATCGTGCCGCCATCGAGGTTGTCGTGTATGCTATGCTATTACTACTAAAGCTACGTCCTAGCAATATAGTAAATGCATCTGCAAACACAAACGTTAGTTTAAAGACAACCCTATGGCTCATGCCGGTTGCCGTAGCATCGACGTGCAAGTCGATATTAACTATTACAACATGATCATCTCATACATCCAATATATCACATCACGTCGTTTGGCCATATCACATCACAAGCATACCCTGCAAAAACAAGTTAGACGTCCTCTAATTGTTGTTGCATGTTTTACGTGGTTGCCATGGGTATCTAGTAGGATCGCATCTTATTTACGCAAACACCACAACGGAGATGTATGAATTGCTATATAACCTCTCTCCAAGGACCTCCTCGGTCAAATCCGATTCAACTAAAGTTGGAGAAACCGACACTCGCCGGTCATCTTTGAGCAACGGGGTTGCTCGTAGCGATGAAACCAGTCTCTCGTAAGCGTACAAGTAATGTCGGTCCGAGCCGCTTCGATCCAACAATATCGTGGAATCAAGAAAAGACTAAGGAGGGCAGAAAATCGCACATCACCACCCACAAAAATTTTTGTGTTCTACTTGAGATAACATCTACGCATGAACCTAGCTCATGATGCCACTGTTGGGGAACGTCGCATGGGAAACAAAAAAATTCCTACACACACGCAATACCTATCATGGTGATGTTCATCTACGAGAGGAGATTTCGGATCTACGTACAATTGTAGATCACATAGTAGGAAGCGTTAAGAAACGCGGTTGATGTAGTGGAACGTCCTCACGTCCCTCGATCCGCCCCGCGAACCGTCCCACAATCCGCTCCGATCTAGTGTCGAACAGACGGCACCTCCGCGTTCAGCAAACGTACAACTCGACGATGATCTCAGCCTTCTTGATCCAGCAAGAGAGACGGAGAGGTAGATGGGTTCTCCAGCAGCGTGACGCCGCTCTGGAGGTTGGTGGTGATCTATCCCAGCAGGGCTCCGCCCGAGCTCCGCAGAAATACGATCTAGAGGAAAAACCGTGGAGGTATGTGGTCGGGCTCTCGTGAAAAAGTTGTCTCAAATCAGCCCTAATACCTCAGTATATATAGGAGGGAGGGGGAGGTCCTTGCCTTGAGGCTCAAGAGATCCCCAAGGGGTCGGCCGAAGCAAGGGGTGAAGTCCTCCCCTTCCAATCCTAGTCCAACTAGGATTGGAAGGTGGAGTCCTTCTCCACTTTCCCACTTCCCCTTTTTTTCTTTTTTCATTTGATTTCTTTCTCCCCTGTGCATAGGGCCTCTTGGGCTGTCCCACCAGCCCACTAAGGGCTGGTGCAGCACCCCTAAGGCCTATGGGCTTCCCCCGCATGGGCTGCCCCCCCCCCCCCCCCCGGTGAACATCCGGAACCCATTCGTCACTCCCGGTACATTCCCGGTAATGCCGAAAACTTTCCAGTAATCAAATGAGGTCATCCTATATATCAATATTCGTCTCCGGACCATTCCGGAAACCCTTGTGACATCTGTGATCTCATCCGGGACTCCGAACAACATTCGGTAACCAACCATATAACTCAAATACACATAAAACAACACCGAACCTTAAGTGTGCAGACCCTGCGGGTTCGAGAACTATGTAGACATGACCCGAGGGACTCCTCGGTCAATATCCAATAGCGGTACCTAGATGCCCATATTGGATCCTACATATTCTCCGAAGATCTTATCATTTGAACCTCAGTGCCAAGGATTCATATAATCACGTATGTCATTCCCTTTGTCCTTCGGTATGTTACTTGCCCGAGATTCGATCGTCGGTATCCGCATACCTATTTCAATCTCGTTTACTGGCAAGTCTCTTTACTCGTTCTGTAATACAAGATCCCGTGACTTACACTAAGTCACATTGCTTGCAAGGCTTGTTTGTGATGTTGTATTACCGAGTGGGCCCGGAGATACCTCTCCGTCACACGGAGTGACAAATCACAGTCTTGATCCATACTAACTCAACGGACACCTTCGGAGATACCTCTAGAGCATCTTTATAGTCACCCAGTTACGTTGTGACGTTTGATAGACACAAGGTATTCCTCCGGTGCCAGTGAGTTATATGATCTCATGGTCATAGGAATAAATACTTGACACGCAGAAAAGCAGTAGCAACAAAATGACACGATCAACATGCTACGTTCATTAGTTTGGATCTAGTCCATCAGATGATTCTCCTAATGATGTTATCCCATTATCAAGTGACAACACTTGCCTATGGTCAGGAAACCTTGACCATCTTTGATCAACGAGCTAGTCAACTAGAGGCTTACTAGGGACAATGTTTTGTCTATGCATCCACACAAGTATTGTGTTTCCAATCAATACAATTATAGCATGGACAATAAACGATTATCATGAACAAACAAATATAATAATAACTAATTTATTATTGCCTCTAGGGCATATTTCCAACAGCAATGGCATTAGAACCAGCTAGGTCGGTTGTACACGTCACACGGGCGATTGTACCGCTGACTGAGGGAGACCGGTTCATCCGGATCTGAGACCAATGCTAGTGATTCAATGTTCTAAGAGCATAACTAATAGGAAATATATAGATGATCTCCTCCTACCAATAATTTTATCCATCAAAAACGCGGGAACCTAGCAATGCCCTAAGACGAAGGAGATCCAATGAGGAGGATCCAAAACAAGAAGGAGGAAGGGCATTACCAGCGTCCATTGGAGGAGAGCAGGGAAGGGAGGGCATCCATGGAGTGAATCCGGAGGGGGGCAACAGATCCAGGGTGCCAGAGGCGCACCGGCGTGGTGGAGACGCAGCAAGCGACGAGGGCACCGAGGGGATAGGTTGGGCACGAAGGGGAAACTGAATACCCCTTCGGCCTGACCCTCCCTTTTAAGCGTCGGTTGCCGCACTGGTTTTACCGCTCCGAGGAGCAGTTGTACCGGTCCAGTACAGCCTGGAGGTGAGTGGTGGACAACTAACTGTCACCGGTTGAACTGCTAGAGAGGGGGGCAACGTGGATTAGCGGTTGTACCGCTTGAGCCACCGGTTGTACCGCCCTGCCTAAGTCTCCACCATAGAGAAACAGAGTGTACAAGGGAATGGAGAGGGTTTGAGGAGTGAGGAGGGTTTGGGACAAGGAACGGCCAAGGGAGCATGGTGGGGAAGTCCCAAGGTGACTAAGAAGAGGCACAAAAATAGGAATACACACCTTGAGGGGTTACACACCTCAAAACATTAAGAGAGGCAAAATATGCAACAAAAACTTTAAGAACACCAAGGGCAAATTCGTCGCTAAGAGGTGACGGTGGCCGAGGCCGCCTATGTTTGAGTGAACTGGTACGGCACCGCGAAGATTTTAACCTTGGGCCCATGACCAAAACTCGTCTTTGTTGCACAAGTACCATCTAAAAATAGTGAATGTGAAAGATTTGATTGTTTATGCATAATAGGAGGAGGGATAGTTCATTGAGAGAACTAGTCTCCCCCTAAATTTATGCCTACATCTAAACACAATATAATGATGAGAGTGGTGGAATGTGCCAGGTTTCTATGTACATTACTCAAATCAATGATATTTAGCTCATGCCTTAACTCGCGAAACCTTGCTTCATTCAAAGGTTTTGTGAAGATATCTGCAAGTTGTTCATTAGTGTTGAGGTAGATGAGGTCAATCTCCCCGCGCTTGATATGCTCCCTGATGAAGTGGTGACAAATACTGATGTGCTTCATCTTGCAATGTTGAACCGGGTTGTTGGAGATTGAGATGGCACTAATATTATCACAATAAATAGGCACTTTGTCACATGTGACACCGTAATCCTTTAAAGGTTGCCTCATTGAGAGTAACTGAGCACAGCAACTTGCAGCAGCCACATATTCAGCCTTGATGGACAAGAGAGAAACACAATTTTGTTTCTTGGAAGACCAACTGGCCAGAGAGCGGCCAAGGAATTGGCAGCCTCCGGAGGTTAACTTCCTATCCACACGGTCTCCCGCCAAATCTGAGTCCGAATATTCTAAGAGATCAAATGAAGCCCCTTTGAGATACCATAAGCCAAAGTTTGGGGTATGAGCCAAATATCAAAAGATTCGCTTGACAGCCACATAGTGGCTTTCCTTAGGTGCGGATTGAAACCGTGCACAGATTCCCCCACTCAACATAATATCTGGTGTAGTGCACAAAGGTAAAGCAGAGAACCGATCATAGAGCGGTATACCTTTTGATCCAAGCTTTACCATTGGGATCGAGATCAAGACGGCAGTTGAGAGGCATTGGAGTGTTGGCCTTGGCAGGTTTGACTTCATCCATCTTGGACCTTTTGAGCATGTCGTGAGTGTATTTTTCTCTATTGATGAAGGTGCCTTGACTTTGTTGCTTGACTTCGAACCCAAGGAAAACTTCAACTCTCCCATCATAGACATCTCAAACTCTTTAGTCATTAGAGCAACAAATTCTTCATTAAAAGCTTTGTTAGGAGAACCAAAGATAATATCATCAACATATAGTTAGCATATGAACAAGTTCCCCTTGACCTTCTTAGAAAAAGAGTGGGGTCGATTTTCCCAACGTCAAATGCACAGTCATGTAACATCTCGGTAAGGTGCTCATATCACGCATGTGGGGCTTGTTTAAGGCCATAGAGTGCCTTGTCAAGAACATACACATGATTAGAGAACTTGGGATCCTCGAACCCCGGAGGTTGTTTGACATAGACCAACTCCTTAAGGGTACCATTAAGGAATGCACTCTTCACATCCATTTGGTATAATTTGAAATTATGATGAGATGCAAATGCGAGCAACATGTGAATAGATTCAAGGCGAGCAACAAGAGAAAAAGTTTCACCGTAGTCGATACCCTCGACTTGGGAGTAGCCTTGTGCTACCAATCTTGCCTTGTTCCGAGTGACGACACCGTTTGCATCTTGCTTGTTCTTAAAGATCCACTTAGTCCCAATGACATTGTGGTTCTCCGTGGGTCTTGGCACCAGTCACCATACTTTGTTGTGCTCGAAGTTGTTGAGTTCTTCATGCATGGCTTCAACCTAGTCCATGTCTTCGAGAGCCGCTTGTACCTTTAGTGGTTCAATGCAAGAAACAAACGCATGATGGGCACTAAAGTTTCATAATTGACGACGAGTAGTTACCCCTCTGTATAAGCTGCCGTAGACATTCTCCATCACATGAGAAATATTTTTTCAGTGTTTTCCCATTATTGGCAGCGCGTCTTTCTTGAATCTCCTCGTGGGTAAGCTGAGAAGCCTCTAAACGACCTTTGCCGCCTTTTTGAGTTGGCCCCTGATCTTGAGCTTGATTGTGTTCATGTTCTTGCTCTTGATCTTGATCTTGAGCCTGCTCTTGATATTCATCATTCTCAAAGGGGTGAACAGGATCAAGGAAATCAGTTGGTGCAGGACCATATTGAGGTGGATCTTCTCCTTGATCGAGATTACTGGGATGAGGGTCGTCAGAGTGTTCTTCGGAAGCATGTGGGTCTTGCGTCGGTGATGGTTCCACGTGAGTGGAACATTGTCCTTCCCCTTCAGTCATAAGGGGTTCCTCAATGGGCAGGAAGTATCTCACGCCCATTCTTCTTATGGCTTGGGGAGGAATTTCATCACCTACATCCCAAATACCACTTTGCAACACGTGGGAGCCATTATTCTCATCCAACTTTATGTAACACGTCTCCTCAGTGAGTTCAGATGACTTGTTGAGGACACGGTAAGCACGAGATTTTGAAGCACAACCAACAAATATGCCCTCTTGAGCTCTAGGTTCAAATTTGGACAAACGAGCACCTTTCTTAAGAATGAAACACTTACAGCCAAACACACGGAAGTACTTGAGGTTGGGCTTGTTGTTGGTAAGAATTTCATATGGAGTCTTGTTCAAACCTTTGCGAAGGTAGAGCCGATTGGATGCATGACATGCCGTGTTGATTCCTTCAGCCCAAAAGTTACAGGAGATTTAAACTCCGCCATCATGGTTCTTGCTGCATCCATCAACGTACGGTTCTTCCTTTCCGCCACACCATTTTGTTGAGCAGTGTAAGGAGCCGAGTATTGATGCTTGATTCCGTCATCACTTAGAAATTCATTTAGGGTGTAGTTCTTGAACTCGGTGCCATTGTCACTTCTGATCATCAATATCTTTGCATTGTGTTGGCGTTGAGCTTCATTAGCAAAGTCGATGACGGTTTGCTGAGTTTCACTCTTTCCCTTGAAAAAGTATACCCAGGTATATCTTGAGTAATCATCCACTATCACCAAGGAGTACTTTATTCCCCCGAGGCTATCATAGGATGGAGGACCAAAGAGATCCATGTGGAGGAGCTCATGATAGTCATGGGGCGGTGAGCTGTCTCATGAATCTTTCCTTCAATACATGCACTGCAAGCTTGATCTCTAGCAAAACTCACATTTGTTAGTCCGAGAACGTGATCCCCTTTGAGGATACTTTGTAAAGATCTCATATTGACATGGGCTAGCCGACGATGCCAAATCTATCCCACATCAACTTTAGCCATTAGACACGTCGTGGTCCGTGTGGGTTGCTCTGAAAAGTTAACCACATAGAGATCATTCTCGACATGCCCAACAAAGGCTACTTTAAGAGTCTTTCTCCAGAAAAGGACCACTGAGTCAATACTAAAGAAAGTACTAAAGCTCATAAGTGCAAGTTGATGAACGGAAAGTAAATTGTATGCAAGGGTCTCAAGAAGCATAACCTTTTCAATGGTAAGTTCCGGAGAAATTACCACCTTGTCGAGACCCAATACCTTTGAAATTTCGTCATCACCAAAGGAGACTTGGGTGGCAATGGATGGGTAGGGATGAACGTCCACCACCAAGTCCTTGCTTCCGGTCATACGATTTGTTGCTCCACTATCAAGCAACCATGACACCCCATCGGAAGCAAACTCGTGCATAAGATCAATGCTCGGATTTAGGTACCCATTCTTTAATGGGTCCTATCATGTTAGTAAGAAGGGTCTTAAGAACCCAAATAGACCATGCAATGTACTCATCATAAGAGCCAACAAACTTGGCAAAAACATTTCCATCATTCGCACGACACAACACATAGGAGGGATTAAAGTCGTCAGTTATGTTGGATAGAGGGATATTGCCCTTCACAGCATTACCACTCTTAGCTTGGTTCTTTTTATTCCCATGAGTGTCCTTCCCAAATTTAACAAAGGTTTCCATAAGCCGAGGAGGTTGCTTGGTCTTATTCTTCTTGTTCTTCTTCTTATCTTGGGCGCGAACCCAATTCCTTCCTTTGCAACCACTTCTTTTTGACTGCTCAGAAGATCATTAAGATTCTTTTTTCTTGGATGCATGTCACAAAGACTTTCTCAAGCTGCTCTTTTAATTTGGAGTTCTCCTCCACAAGATGTGCTTGTTCACAGTAGGGGTCAGCAGCATCGACATTATCAATTAAAACAAATGGAGAGCAAGTGGCTATTTCCTTAGTGAGTTTTTCTTGAAGTTGAGCATGAGACTATTTTAAAGAGACATGAGTACTCTTTAAAGACTTGTGAGCCTTGTCAAGTGTTGCAAGCTCTTTTTTTAGTCTAACATGATCAAGCCCAAGTGCACTCTTTTCGGATTGAAGCACACTAGTAAGAACAAGAGCATGATCAAGATCTTTCTTTAACTTAGCAATGTCATCGTTAAATGACTCCTCCAGAAACACACGAAGTCCTTGCTCCTTTTCAAGATCAATGGAAAGATCTGCAATCTCATCGGATACTCATGACTATGACCTTGAAGGGTAGAGATGGCATCTTCATGAGATTCAATAACATCATTGGCCTCACCAGTTGTTCCAAGAGAGCAACTACATGCTTCTTGGATTTGCCCTTGAGATTTCTCATGAATTTATCAAAGGAGTTTTCCTCCTCCTCTACCTCTTCCATTTTATCTCCGCTATCCATGGTAGCAGAAATGGTAGCTTTGATGTTGGAAGTTTGAGCATTAGACGTTACCTTGTCGGATGCCTTGGCCATTAAACACTTGGACATGGGTTCTTGTTGGGGTCCTTGAAAAGAGACACCTTGCTTGGAGAAGACGATGGAATGGCCACCATGGTCATTCCCATTATTTCACCACTTGTCTCATTGCCATCATACTTAGGGGGCATCTTCTTGGGGAAGTTGTTCCTGTTTGGGAAAGACTTGGTCTTGTCTTTGCGAATGAGCTTGCCACCATTGTCTTCCCTCTGCTCATAGGGACAATCTGCCACAAAGTGACTCACATGCCACAATTGTAGCAAGTTCTCACTCGTTGATTTCCCTTGGACCCGCTTAAGTTGTTCTTGGAGAAGTTGGGTCTTTAATTTTCTTGCCCCAAACTGCCTTGATGCAAGAGCCATATGCTCATGGTAAGTATACTTGGTGTCTTCAGGACAAGATTCTACTTCGTCTTCCTCATCTTCCTCTACAGCAGCCTTGGCCTTCAAAGCAAGGTTGGGAAAGTCCTTTCTTGCCCGTTGAACTCGGGCTAGAGCATTGTAAGCGGTTTTGTTGAAAATATTCATGGCAATGAACTCATCCAACACATCACTTGAGGACAAGGAATGAAAGTCTGGCCTTTGACGAATGACAGAGGACATGAACTTGTTGAAGGCATGATGGCCTTGAGAAACTTGTGCTTAATCCATGTGTCATCCACATCTTTGCTTCCATGATCTTGACGAGCCATAGCAAGAGTTCTAACTCTCCGGTATAGCTCACGAGGGTCCTCATCCTCGATCATAGAAAATTCATCAGCCTCATCGAGAACCACTTCATAGTTGGACCGCTGAATGCTAGAGCTTCCCTTGTACATGGAGATGATGTGCTCCCAACAATCTTTTGCACGACCGAATGGACGCAAGCGAGGAAGGTCTTCAATAGGTAAGGCTGCTTGAAGAATAAACAAGGCGGAGTGGTTGAGCTGATTGTCAGCCTCTTCTCTTGGCGTGAGATTTCTTGGATCATTTGGGTAGTATCCCTGCTCAATGATTCTCCAAAGTTGTGTTGATTTGTGGTTCAAATGAGACTTGATACGAAAAACCCAGATAGCAAAATCATTCTTAACAAGCTTTGGTGGAGGACCTAGATTAATAATATGCAGTGGGTGAACCAGTCCTCCATAGACTAAGGGAGGAGGAACAGAGGTAAAGGTATTAGCCCCACTTGTTCCTTCAGGCATATTATCCTTTTCACTACTAGCATTTCCCTTTTCGGAACTGCCTCCCGAATCAGAAGATGTGGGATTCGCCACCAACAATGGGTCAGTAGACGGCTTGTAATTATCAAGGAAGTCCTTAAGCATGTTTTTTACTTCGATAGCCATAGAGGATTTAAATGTGGACCTGACCTCATTCAATTCCTCTCGGGTGACCGAGTTAGCAACAGCTCCCTCGGGCACCTCATCAACCCGTTCCCCGTCGTCAACCATACTCTTTGGGTGGTAAAACCCTTAATAAAGAGACGAGGCTCTGATAGCAATTGAAAGGATCGATATGGTTGACTAGAGGGGGGTGAATAGGCAACTAACAAATTTTAAGCTTTTCTTTAAACAAATTAGGTTTAGCAACAAATAGGTTATCTAGATATGCAACTAGGTGAGCAACCTATATGATGCTAACACAAAAATAATAAGCAAAGAGTAAATACAAGTAAAGGTAATAAATAACCACAAGTGGAACCGATGAAGACGAGGATGTGTTCCCGAAGTTCCTTCCCGTTGAAGGGAAGTACGTCTCCGTTGGATTGGTGTGGAGGCACAATGCTCCCCAATATGCCACTAAGGCCACCGTATTCTCCTCACGCCCTCACACAATGCGAGGTGTCATGATTCCACTAAGTGATGCCCTTGAAGGTGGCAACCGGGCCTTTACAACAAGGTTGGGGCTCTCTCCACAACTTAATTGGAGTCTCCCAACAAAACCACGGAGCTTCACCACAATGGAATGTGGCTCCGAGGTGACCTCTTCCTTCTAGGGTGCTCAAACACCAAAGAGTAACAAACTCCACACAAGAACTTGGGGGGATCAATTTTCCTTTGGCGGAAGTGTAGATCTAGGTCTCCTCCTTCAATCCCTAGCAAGAAAATAAGTTTGGGTGGCTAGGGAGAGAGATCGGACAAGAAAGCTTCAGTGCATCAATGGAGGATAGAGAGAGGTAAGAGATAAGGGGGAGGAAGAAGAACACCCGCTTTATATAGACCCCCCTCCCGGTTTTCAAACCGTTACAGCAAAAATTGCATTGGGCGATACAACCGGTTGTTGGGCCCGTATAATCGATGTTCCTATTTTAGCGGAAGAACGGGTCGACCACCGTCCTACAACCGGGACAAAACAAGAAGTTGGCCCAAGGGTGTCACCAGCCATGGCTGCTGGGCGTGACAAAGTCCCAAGCAGTACAACCGCTTGGAACACCAGTAGTATCGGCTATATTTAATATAGTGGTACAACTAGGCCACCACCGCCCAACCACTGAGCGATACAACCGCCCACAGCACCGGTACAACCGGTCAGTATAGAAAAAATAAGATTCCCTTCTCTCCAAGATGTGATGGAACACGATGGGTGCAACAGAGTTAGAGAAGAATTGATTCACACATAGCCTTCCAATGTGGATTCCCTCTTAATAGTACGGGATCCCTACGACCAAAGAAAATAAACACGTAGGGACCACGTCTTCGATCTTTCTCGTTTGGAGGAAATGCCTAACTGTCTTATGTCTTAACAAATGATACCTACATGCTTGACACCCGGTTAGATAACATAGTGAGTTGTCATCATCACCAAAATACTTAAGCAGGAGAATGCCCTTACAGCTCGCGAGTATATTTCTAAGATACTTCATGGTGTTCTTGCTGAGCAAGGGACTCTTTCTCGGTTCTCTTGTCCTGGTGCTCATGCTCAGAATGGTGTGGCTGAGCGCAAGCATCGTCACCTTCTTGAGACGGCTCGTGCGTTGATGATCGCCGCCTCTCTCCTATCTCATTTTTGGGCTGAGGCCGTCTTGACCTCCACCTATCTCATCAATCGACAGCCGTCCGCTGCTCTACAGGGTGGTGTTCCTTTCGAGCGTCTTTCTAATCGTTCTCCTGATTATTTGATGCTTCGGTTATTTTGTTGTATTTGCTATGTTCTTCTTGCCCCTTGCAAATGCACCAAAATGATCGCTTAGTTTATTGAGTGTGTGTTCTTAGGCTATAGTGATGAGCATAAGGGCTATCGTTGTTGGGATCCTATCGGTTGACAGATGCGTATTATTTAGGATGTTACTTTTGATGAGTCTCATCCCTTCTACCCGCGTCCATCTTCCTCGACCTTTTCAGTGGAGGATATATCTTTTCTCACTTTTCCTGACACACCTATCACCCACATCGAGCCTTTGCCTATTTGTTCTGCTAACTTTGCTTCTCCACCTCTTGCCGATTTTCTGCCACCATCTCCCATGGTTTCCTCACCTAGCATATCACTGGATACTGCAGCTTCATCTGTGGTGACTTCTTCGTCTCCACCCCCTAATTCTACCTTGGCGATTCCTCCTTGTATTCTTCCATCTTTTCCTCAGTATTTCACTCGTCGTTCATGTAATGTGGATGCATCTGCGGATGTCTCGTCCTCCTCGTCTCAGCCTACCTATGGCTTGCGGCCTCGTCCTCGTCTGCCTGTTGACCGCCTTAGATTTCCAACCGCTGGTGCTGCTGTTCTGGAGCCGACTTCTTATCTTGAGGTTGTTGTTCATCCTGAATGGAAGTTCGCAATGGGAGAGGAGATTGCTGCTCTTGCATGCATCGGTACATGGGATCTTCTTTCTCTTCCTCCACGTGTTCGTCCCATCACTTGTAAGTGGGTCTACAAGGTTAAGACTCGCTCTGATGGTTCTCTTGAGTGTTAAAAACCTCGTCTTATGGATATTGGCCTTCAGCGGGAGCATGGTCGTGATTACGACGAGACTTTTGCTCATGTGTCCCATATGACCACTATACACTTCTTATCGTGGCCTCTGCACGCCACTAGTCTGCATCTCAGCTTGATGTTAAGAATGTCTTTTTTAATGTTGAGCTGCGTGAGGAGGTGTACATGCAGCCACCTCCTGGGTATTGTGTTCCTGATGGCATGGTATGTCCTCTCCGTCGCTCTCTCTATGGCCTTAAGCAAGCCCCCCGCACCTGGTTTGAGCGTTTTGCCTCTGTGTGACTGCCGCTGGTTTTTCAGCAAGTGCTCATGATCCGGCATTGTTTGTCCACCTTTCTCCTCATGGTCGGACTCTTATTCTTCTTCTCTATGTTCATGACATGATCATCACTGGTGACGACCCCGAGTATATTGCCTTTGTAACGCCCGTCTTACTGAGCAATTTCTTATGTCCGATCTTGGACCTCTTCCCTACTTTCTTGGGATTGACGTCTCTTCTACCTCTGATGGATTTTTTATATGCCAGGAAAAGTATGTACGTGATCTTCTTGCTCGTGCTGCTCTTATTGATGAGCGCATTGTTGATACTCCCATGGAGCTTAATGTTCACCTCCGGTATACTGATGGTGACCCCCTGCCTGATCTGACGTGTTATCGTCATCTTGTTGGTAGTCTTGTCTATCTAGTTGCCGCTCGTTTGGATATCTCTTATCTAGTTCATATTCTGAGTCACTTTGTCTCTACTCCCACTTCGGTTCACTATAGTCACCTCCTTCGTGTTCTTCGATAGCTTCGGGGCACAATCTCTCACCATCTATTCTTTTCTTGCTCCAGTTCTTTACAGCTTCAGGCCTATTTGGATGCTACGTGGGCTAGTGATCCCTCACATCGCCGTTCACTTTCTGCTTACTATGTTTTTCTTGGTGGTTCTCTCATTGTCTGGAAGACGAAGAAACAGACTGCAACTTCTCGTTCGAGTGCAGAGGCTGAATTACAAGCTATTGCTCTTTTGACGGTAGAGGTGACTTGGTTACGGTGGTTACTTCAGGATTTTGGTGTTTCTGTCACTACACCTACTCTGCTATTATCTGACAGAATAGGTTCTATTAGCATTGTGCGCGATCCTCTGAATCATGATCTCACAAAGCATATTGGTGTTGATGCTTTTTATGTGTGCGCTCGTGTGCAGGATCAGGTTATTGCTCTTAAGTATGTGCCTTCCGAGTTACAGCTGACGGATTTCCTGACGAAGGCCTAGACTAGAGCGCACCATGGCTTCTATCTCTCCAAACTCAGTGTTGTTAATCCACCATGAGTTTGAGGGGGGTGAGAGTACTATGTATATAGCCATGTAACTTTTCGTATTTACCCTATTGTATAAGGGGTTTCCTGCATAATCTACACACATGTACATGTATATATACTGGCGTAGGCCTCCTGGAAATAAAATTTGCATATTTCCTAACACTAACATCCACTATGATGAGATGGATCGGCAACTATTCTCTGTGTGCACCCAGATTACCATTGGCATTGGCAATGGCTAGCGTGCTCGGTTCTCATCGGATCGTTGGCCACAAGGAAATGCCCCTAGCAATATTGCCCCATTTGTTCGCACTTGCTCGAAGAAAAAAAAAGCTAATTGTCAAGGAGGCTCTACTAATCGTTGCATGAAAGGATTACATCGCATGGACTCTGAGTTGCTACTAGATCAATTTATCTATCTTTGGGAGTTGTTGAGGCCAATGTGTTTTCCCACTCAGTAGGACTCCATTCGATGGTCGCTTACGGTGGACGGATCGTACTTCGTGGCCTCTACTTATGATGCGCAGTTCTTAGCCCAAATTGACCGGACTCTATTGCACAAGACCTGAACCGAAGGTAAAATTCTATATGTGGTTGTTACTCCAAAACATAAACTGGACGACGGATGGACTCCATATTAGGGGCTGGATCCATCCCAAACGTTGCATACTATGTGAATAAGTGGTTAAACGGCCGCTCATCTCACTCTGGGTTGTTCTTTTTCTCAGGAGGCTTGACACGGCTTCTCCAGAACTGAAGCTGGTGCCTCCAGTCTTGCCTCGAACACCACAACCATCTCCGAATGGTAGTGCAAGACCCTGGCTTTGGTAGGCTGCAGGTTACAAGGAAGCAGGTCACAACCGCGACATATTTGGCTTGGAATTTGTGGAAGGAACGAAATCGGCGAACTTTCAAAGGTAGAAGGTGTTCTCGAGAAACCATCGCGGCCATGACAAGAGACGAGATTCCTCTTTACTAGGAGTCTCTCACTTGAGGATTTTTCTTTCCTTCTTTTTTTCTTCTTTCATTTTCTTGTTCTTCTCTTGTTTTCCTCTTACTCTGAGTTGTGTGTGCACTGCCTAATACTTTGGGACTTTGGCTCACTTTCCCCCTTCTAATATGAATTGGTCTAAATTCTAATTAGTGTATGCGCACTAATTCGTGGTAGCGAACAGCCGCTTCGAGACACGCGTGTGTGTATTTTTCTTGTCTTCTAGCGCATGTGTTTGCTCGCATTAAATATCTTCACACTCATCACATCGATTGGAAATAACAGATTAGACATGCATTTATTTCAGGTTGTCAAAATTTAAAAAGCCATATCTTTTAAACCGTGCATTGAAATTCAGATCCATTTTCATTGTTGGAATCTCCGCGATGAGATCTTTGAAACTAGATCACGCATGGGTATGTTTCGACGAAACTTTTTTATGCCAACTTTTGTGTTATATGGTGCAACTATATTACTACATGGTGCAACTATAATACTTCATGGTGCAACTTTTTTCAAAACTAATTTTGGAGCTCCATGATCCAATTTCTATGATGTAGCGATCTAGCAACTCAGGATAACCAACTTTTTGTGATGTGTAACGAGTCTACTGTGTCGGCCAACTCCATGGTAGTTGATATGCAATCCTCCTTCCAACTCGTGAATGTGTAGTTTTTCACTGTTGGCACGCTTTGTCCACCTAGCCCACGAGTGATATGTGCAACTTAGTCATTTGTTCCAGCCAACTTCCTATTAGTCAATGTGCATCTCCCATCTAGTTGTGAATGTGTAGTTTCATTTGGGAGGGAAAATAGTTAGAGTTGCACATAGTCTGCTAGGAAGTTGGTCAGGGCAACTGGTGAATTTGCACATCTTACTACCAGAGACAGTTATATGATGAAAACTACACATTCATGAGGGTAGTGAAAAGTTGAATATAAACAAGGCACTAAAATTGCACATCTCACTAGCACGAGTGGTTTGGACATGGTGCTAGCAAGGAAAACTACACATTCATGGGGTACAGGGGAAAGTTCCACATCATCGTTAGGCAGTTGGCCGTCGTAGTATCCGAAGTTGCACATCCACTACTAGCCAGTTGGTCGAGATAGCAAACAGTGAAAACTTCACATCCACATGCATGGAAAAAGTTGCACATCAATTACTAGACAGTTTGGCTGACCAACACACAAAGTTGCACATCTCACTATCAGGGATAGTTTGGGATGGAGGTGCTACCAGTGAAAGCTACATGCCCATTTTGTAATATGAAAGTTGCACATCGACATGAGTTAGTTGCACATTGCTTTATAATCACTTGCACCAAACGGGGATTAAATATCACACAAAAAAAATTTCGTCAAAACATGGTCATGCAAGATCTAGTTTCGAAGAGCACGTCGCATGTGTTTCAACAGTGAAAACGGATCTTAATTCCAACACACGATCTATAAGTTATAGCATTTTTAAATTTCAAAAACCAAAACTAAATGTGTTCATACATGTTCACATTGATATTTATATAATTCTTTTTTTCTCTGCTTACATAATACTTTTCTAGTAACTAGTAAAATTCCCGCTACAATGCACATAAATAAATTAGTGATTAATGTTGTATCCAAGGTCGAAACTTATTTCTCCTATTCATTTGGGCGTGTTCGAACATCAAACGACCGAGGCTCCTTAAAATCAAATCGTTTGGATAGTCCACACTCCTCCGTGTTTGGCAAGCAACCAATACGCCATTGTGTCATTATTAACTATTGAAGCAACCAATCAATGCCTTTAACCTACCATCCTAATGAAAATATTATACAACTTGATAAAAAAATATGAAGTACTCGCTCATGCTATTTGTTGCAAAGCTATCTTTAATGAAATGTAATTTGCCATATTTTCTAAAGTAGGGATATCATTCCACTCAGACGGTCGTAACCAACCCCAACCACCATCCCGCTCACTCTCAACCCTCAATCTTATCACAAAATCTACTCACTCGGCTTTCTCGGGGAGAAAGCTGGTTGGGGAACTGCTCTTCTAGGTGAGCCAGTGATCCCCGCCGCCATTGCAGTCCAACAACAAGGGACGAGGGTGGCAACCACGAGGGCGGGAACCACCTTCCTATCTTGGTGCTAATTCTACCCATGGTCACTTACTTAATTCAATTTCGACATGTGACATAGTAATTCTACCCATGATGAGTTGTGATGTAGCCATTCTAAGAAAATCTCCATGGCAGCATGCCCCATCAAGCAGGTCTCTTAGTAAGGTCTTTGATGAGGAAGAAGCTAGACACACATCCATCGTTGATATCTCTCTCTTCTTCACTTGATGCCTCTAGTTAGCTAGCCCAACAAACAACCTAGATCCCATGATGGTGAGATAGTACTCGTTGTCGCATCGCTTCCCCTATATATGACAACAATTATTTTTAAATGACCAATATATAGCTTCTTATTTCTTTCATTATTTTAATTTTACAAAACAAATAGTTCACATGTGTAGATTGATTCACCCATAAGCTATTTTGATCACACGATATAAAGATTCTACATTTCTATCCCTAGGCGAAGTAAAATATGATCTAGCTAATAAATTCAACATGTGTACCACTAATGCCTTTGAAGAAGGGGAGCAGCTCGGGTGGCCACATGTGTCGCATACAAAACAAAATCTTTATTGTCAAAAAATCGGTTGTAGGAAATTCGCTATCAATAATTAACAATTTACGAAGAAACAACATGCCCTAGCACATTTGGTCGTGCATTTGCAACAATTTTTTTAACATTATCACTCATTTAATAAAACCACCATAACAACATTTGCATTAGAAAACAACCATAACAATGTATTCCGATGAAGATATATGTTCAATAAATATGTAAAGCCCAAGTTGAGGTAAGTCCATTATACCATGAACTCATTCCCAAAAAAATAATTATTTGTTGTACTAATTTCGGAGCTAAAGTTGAGTGTACAAATATATTGCCAGAAAACAGTGAAATAGTAAGTTATTTCATCAGCAGATAGATACAAGAGCACATATGAAAAATCACCTCTAATGCATGTTTGTCAAAAATAAGGAGTTACTTTACTACAAATGATGCAAACCTTAAGGTGAATTTTGTTACAATATTGTCTCGGTTTCAGGATCCCATGTCATCCACAGTGCACCAATGCACTTTTCCTAGCTATTTCACGACATAAAATATGGGAACAGCACCACCAACAATATTGAACTCTTGCTCCACTTTCAATCATAAGTTTCACACAGCTCAAAATTTCAGATTTATCAGACCGGATGTTTCACATTGAGCAGGATATACAAGCTTCGAATTTAGAAGCAAATGTTGAGATGAGATTGTAAACCGATTTGAATAGTTGTCGATTTGACAGCAGTCCATCCATGTCAATTTGTGAGCAAATCACTTTCTAACTTTGGTAACAGAATTTCAGAGCAGTTCTTTGATGTCCTGAGCATGTACATGAGATGAAAATCGTTGTAACATAGTGCAGATGGAAATAGGGATCTATTGGAGAGCATACCATTGATGTTGTCAACGTATGGGCACAGCACAAATAAACTAAACTAAACCATGGCCGAGTACTAAACACTTGAACAAATATGAACAATATATAATATGCTCCTAGTTCATTGGTTATCTATAACTCTAAAATGAAACAAAGGAGCATTACCATAACCCTGTTAAAAGATCATCCAGGATCGGTCTTGTAAATGAAAAAGAAGTTCGATTTTTTTTCCTTTCAAACTATCATATCTAAATATGTAAGCTAGCTATCTTAGCAAGCTTACCATCCACAGTTGAGTGAAGCTAAGATTGGTGCTTCTGCTTGTAGACCAGCACAATATGCCTCTTGTATCTTGTAGTAAAGGAAAACGGTGAGCTCTACTTGTGCACCTGCGCTTCATTGCTTGCCTCTTCCCCAAACTATGGATCAATTGCACCAATAGTTTCTTTAACGACAAAACAGAAAGCTTGATCACGTTCAAATGGATTTGATGATGAAAGGCATACTTTTCCATGGGACGTCCCTCTGCGATACTTCCACTCTACATCAGACAGCCTTTTATTAAATCTGAAATTTCATCTCCTTCACCTTACTCAAATCAATCATCAATTATACATTATGGTTTATTTTGTTGTAAACAATATTTTGTGAAATAATTAATTGACATGCATTAGAAGTAATAACAATCACGAAGTTCTTTCGAGACACACTATCAGTTACAAAATCTGTAAGACAACTGAAAGAAAAAATATAAGAGCAACTCACGTCAGTAATAGATGACACAATAATCTAACAAAAGAAGCACATGCGGTAGTAAAGATCTAATATAATCCAAAGCAAGATTCCAGCTTAACAATTGAGAACCATTCAGTCCTCAAGAAATACAATAGCTCACCCTCACTACGCACCAAAGATGTGTAGCCCGGATCTAATACATCATTCTATTATTTTAGGTAGAAACAAAAATCTATTCAATCTACTCCATTAGAACAAATAAGCGGTAAGAGTATGATGTGGAACCTGGGCGTTGGGAAAAAGCAGCAAGCTACAACCAGGCCCTCCTAGGAGCATTGTTGAGGAAATCGTTAACTGGTAACTGCTCGATTGCGTGGCGAGTAGGGGATTAATAGGCTAATAGGAAAGTTAATTGACCATTTAATCCATTAATCAAATGATTTATCAGTTAATTGGCTACTCGACAACCCTACGAGTAGGGATTAATCGGCAAGTAATTGGTTAATCGGACGAATTCTAGAACAGGGCCTAGGAGCACATATCATTAGAGTAGATCCAGACCTCTCCCTATGTTGTCATTCTACTTGGTCAACTACAACAACATGTAAACAGACCAATTTGAGCTCACAATGTATAGTGAAACAAGTGGATTCATGTCTTCTCTCCTTTTTCTCATGCTCCAGATAGAAGGAACTCTCTTTGTTCCTTCATGATTCATCTCTTACCGAACTTGAGAGATAAGAAAAAGGATAGAAAAGCTAGCACTTGCTTACGAAGAAGAGGAAAATAGCAACAGATAGAAAACATGATGCTTCAGCGTGGCTAATTCACCAATTTTAAAACAGTTACAAAAGACAAGAATACCACACATTAAAATCCTACATTTTAACATACCGTGATGAATCTCTAATCAAATTTTCTATCACCAAGATAATCAAAAGAAAAGGTTATACACACCTTTGAGCAAACAATCAACAACAACATAGTAATAAAGAAAGAAATCAATAGAAGATATATGTGGAAAACACCTGAATGGAAAATTATATATATATATATATATGGATCAAAGCTGCTACCTGAAAGTATGTCATGCAAGTAAATATTGTTCCAACATCTATTGCCTCATTTGAACACTTCTTAACAATAGTCTGATGAAAACAGAATTCAATATTACAAGTGGACCCTTCTTGACAATTATCTTATGTAGCTATGTTTCTGTTGCCTGCAAGCATCAAGGTATACCACTATTTTGCATCAACGTATGAACTTTGTCAGGTTAAAAAACGAAAAAAAATTCCTGAAAAATATAAGCCAATCCAAAATAGTGTCATGCAGATAGATATTACAGTTGAGCATCAACCATTGTAAATAAACAGAGCAATGACAGAAGAGATGGACTTTAGTTTCAATGACTTGATTACACAGAGAGAAGGTACGAGCTCTAAGTGTGTCAGCAATAGGTAGTTGGTTTTGGGAAAGAAGGCATATGAAAAAGATTGTATTACCCCTCAGTTTTGATGCGCCAAACTGCGTTCAGGTCTAGTGGCTCGATGCATCTTGGGCTGATTTTATGTGCATAGAAGAGAGCATCTTTGTGTTAGTTACAAACAACATCAAAATTACAACCTAAGAGTACAGAGCACATGGAAGATGGAACGACCTCTAGTTGCAACGAGCTTCTCCATATGTGCACTATGTGTTTCTCGTAAGTGTACTTCTTCAGCGTGTTCGGATGAGCACTGATCCTAGTGATGATTGTCTCTCTCTGATTCTCACAGCAAGGTCTGGACACATTTTGTACCAAATAGTCTACCAACTAAGCTTTCATCCTCGCCTGCAATGTTCAATACAGAATAATAAAGTTTAGCAAGGCCATATAGAAAGATTTGGTCTTCTACAAAGCTTGAATTATGGGCAACATATCTTAAGAAATTTACAAGAGAGTAAGGTCAACAAAGGAAAATGATTAGGATTACCCACGACTACATATAAATATAGCCACATAGATAGTTGATCTAGAGATGAGTTTTGTGGAAATACAACAAAAAGCTTGCACAGAAATAAATATTTAATCCCTACAGGAAGTAAACCTGATAAACTTGTGCCGGTAGAGACATGTCTCCATTCAGTCAATGAAAAATAAAAGTGAAGATCCTTAGAACTCAAACGTGTTGTCATCTACTACCACTGTCAAAGCATATGCATCTTGCAAGTTACAGTAGCGCAAATTAACTCACCTCTTTATTCAATTGTTATAGTTTTGATTTTGTCAGTTGTGCAACCTTTGTCACTTTGTTAACATCCTTCTCCATGCGCCTTTTGATATCTGTAATTTGTAAAAAGGAACATATTGGGAAAAAAGTGGAGAAAGGGAAAAAATGTTTGTCGTGTCATGTTTGAAGAAAACAATGAAAATTGCATATGGTACCTTTCATAGCTGATGCCTTAGTGACAACTTTTGATTCCTCATTTGAGTTCTACATAAAGATCTAAGACTGTTAGAGAGATGGGTGTCATGATTGTTCAAATAACCACTCAATTAAACTGATTTGGGGGACAAATAACATTATTTAAAGATCAACTTATTTGCATTCTTGTTACGATGGAAGCCGGTACACGGAAACAACACTTGATTGGCATCGTATAGGCATATGGCCATATATGTGACACTTGACAGTATAGAAAGCCACAAACTGTGAAGTACAGTACTACTGAGGTTTGTTGGTCCAAACTCATATAGGAGACCCTAATATTTAAACTTAGGTAAATTGAACAACTCCAATTTGGTAGTCTTTACTCACCTGAAGATCCTTGAGTAGTTTTGCCAACGTCTCAAGCAACTTCGTAATATCCCTGGCATGAATGTCATAATAACACATAGTTCAACTCATAAGAATAAAATCATGCCACATGAATTCTACCGGCTATGTTCACACAGAAAGAGACTCAAAAATACAGAAAAGGAAAAGGATGCACCTGTTCAAAGAAGCCATCCAAACCTGGCTATGCGGTACCTGATACATCGCCTTGCAAACCTAGCTCAATATCTACATTCCCCGGGGGGCATTCCTCCTTGTTGAGCTCAAACGAATTCTATTAAATTGGCAAATGTAACTGTGGAATTACTTTTCAGTGTTATAAAGGCAAAGACAGTATAACCTTTTACCCAAACTCACCGTAGATCAGTAAACTCACTGAAGAACAAATTATCTCGAAACAGGGCATGTGGAAAGAAATTACTGAAGCTTATTTTTGTGTTACCCTCCAAGCAGAAAATAATAGATTTTTGGAAACTTATGTTCTCTTGTGAAGAGTATATCAACGTGTACATGACAAATGGTGAACAAAATTTAGCAGTGCACACGCTTTCTCTTAGCCAAGATACTCAATTATACGGAACATCTAAAGACTGAACTTTCCAAAACTAAACATCTAAAAGGTTAAACAAACATCAACTTACCACGTGAGAGGAGATCCTAGGGATGAGCAGACGACCTTTGGAAGCAAAACCAGGGAGGATGGAGGCCACCAGTGCCTTGCCCCGATGAGAGCTTGGGGAAGCATCGCCCGTGTGTCCCCTGTGCAGCCTCGGATTTCACCGCGCGGCAATCAGTTCAGTCGCCTCATATCCGCGTCCAGCGAGATCGTCAGAGTCTACCGACTGTGCGTGAATGGGAGACGGTTCTGGCGGCATTGGAGGTATGGTCGGGGCTCGGGCGGCACCGACGGGTGCGGGCGGGGGCTCAGGCAGCACGGACAAGGGCGGGACGAGCGGGCGAGCGGCCACACCGGCAGGGGCGTGGGCGAGCGGCGGCGCCGGCGGGGACGGGGGTGAGTGGCGGCATCGGTGGAGGCAGGGCGAGCGGCGGCACCAGCGGCTGCGCGAGGCGGGGCGAGCGGCAGCACCGGCGGGGGCATGGGCGAGCGGTGGCACTGGTGGGGACGGGGCCGAGCGGCGGCATCGATGGGGGCAGGGCGAGCGGTGGCACCAATTGGTGCGCGAGGCGAGGGGCGAGAGGCCAACGGCGGCTGCGCGAGCATGGGAGCGGTTCCAGCGTAAGGCGTGGGGTTTATGTTCCCAGTGTGCGGGTTTCCTTATTAGCGATGGGATTAGCGAGGGTTTCCTTAACGGGAGCAATTTCGTTAACAATATATCTAGACCATTGATATCTCCACTATTAAAGGAGGATCTGCCATCGTGATGGTTCGACCAACGAACCCCCACACCCACCTATCGATCCTCTCCCGATTCCCACTTTCCTGATAAAAAGAAAAAAGAACAAAAACTCCATAAAAAACGCCCACGACCAGCCACCTACGTCCCCAAATTTCCTCACGAAACTACCGGATTGCTCCTCCCATCCCATCCCTCTCGGGAGAAATCCCCCACTGTCGCCCCATCCGAAGCAGCCACTCTCCATTGCGCTACTGGCCGACGACCACTCATAGGATTTCCCTCATAGATCACGTTGGCCCTCCTCCTCCAGGTGCCCACCGCCCCCACAGTCGTGGACGAACTCATCCTCATCTTCGCTAACCGCGCGTGGCACAGGCGCTCACGCGGGCGTCCATGGATCCGCAGATCTCACCTCCTTCCTACCACTCAAGCGCCGCCCATGTATAGGCGATGGCTTCAGCCGCGTCAACGAGGTCGAGGAGTCCCTTGACCCAACCCTCGCCCTCGTCGATGTTGATGGCCTCGCCCGTCTCGATGGGGTCGGTTACTCGATCTCCATCATTCATTTCATCTCCAGCAAGTACGATATCGGTGTCGACGTCGCGTCGGACAAGAACAACACGTGCTCATCCCTAGCTTGTGTGAGTTTTTTGGTCAACGTCGTCGTGCCGTTGCTCTCTGGGCCGACAAGTTTCTCATCCCGTCTCTTTGTCTTTCTTGTTTCTTTTATACTTCTTTGTAGATTCTTGACTGAAATGACCTGTTGTTCTTGTATGAATAAAAGTAAGCTGCTGATTCTTGAATAAAATTGAGTTCTTTGCAGATTTTCGTATGGTCAAAAGAAAGTTAGAATTGATCTTGTTCATTGACTGTTGTTTGGATGTCAGCCATCGGAACTTTAAGAGGAGGGTTATCTAGGCGTTGTGGAGGTGTCGCACTCGCCTGCAAAGAGATCCACGTGACATAGTATTGGCCGACCAGCAGAGTCCGCTTATGCAGAGGTCATTCAGTTGGTTGGTATATGCCTTTTGTACATTCTTGCCTTGGCAACAAGAACTTGGAATGGTTTGATTTGGTTCAGTTTTATTTGATTATGTAGCTATGGTCGTGTTCAATTCTCGGATATGAGAGGGAAGAATGAGAAAATATGAAGTCGTAAAGGTCTAATTTTGACTTATTTAGAGGTAATTTCAGAGCTTTAACATGTAAAGCCCCACACTACAGACCCCTTTTGAATCTCATATCTTAAAGATGGGACCTAGAAATTTTTCATGTGTTCATAATTGTTCTTTCTATACAAATTTTCAGTTTCTTTAACATGAATGATTATGTTGTAAACCCAATAATTTCTGCATTATATACTTGATGTTTGGTTCTTCTGGATAATCAATGAAAGTTCTACTGTAAATTTTGATCTGTGTGGATCCTAAATATTACTTTGATGGAAGCACAAGGATTAATATCATTTTATCAAACTCAGTGTGGCTACATATGTACCGGTATAGGTTTTATGTCTTATACTTTTGAATTCTATACTTTACTGAATTAAAGAAATAGCAAAGTTCAGGAGATGACACAGTACCACAAACAACTCATCATTTTCATAGTAGCTAGCAAATCATTTTATATTATGAGCTATTCTACTCTTCATGTGTAATATTACTATTTTTCATAGTTGTAGTATTTATGTATGTTCAATTTTAATAGAATTCTTCAGGTTTACATGGCGAGACATCTCTACTATTAAAGGGGATCTGCCATCGTGATGGTTCAACCTCGATCCCCTCTCCACGTAAGATTGGCACCTCCTTCCTCCCGGGAGTAAAACAGGCAGCCCACCCGGCGTTCAAGGTGGCCCAGAAATCAGCCCAACGCTTGCTCCCATCCCGACCGAACATAGAAAAAAATCGCTAACACGCACACACGTCTCCGCCTCCCCCACTCGCAACTCACTCCCCATCCCGATCCCGATCCCATCTCTCACCAGGAAAACTCACTACCGCCACCGGTTGTGCTCGTCGCCCCGTCACCTCTCCATCCGCTGCCGCGCGCCTTCTGGTTCAGTGAGGGGTGCCTCCCGTCCCTTGCGCCCGCCTTGGTAGAGAGAGAGGGGGAGAGAAAGCGGCGCACCTTGCGGCAAGCAACAACCGGCCCGTGTGCACGGGCAATGCAACGACGCCAGCGTCGCCTCCCGCACTGGGGCGCCGTGCTTAGGGGCTGCGCAGGGCAGTGGCCCCGGTGTCTCGTCGCGACCACCTCACGCTCCTCCGCCCGTCGACGAGCAGTCCGGGGACTCGACCTCCGCGGCGAGGGAGGGCGTCCCCGGTATCTCCTCGCCACCACCTCCCCCTGCTCCGCCCGTCGATAGGCAGGCCGGGGGCGAATCTTCGAAGTCGGTGGATCGAGCTCGCCAGCGCCGCCTCCCGCACTGGGGCGTCGTGCTTTGGGGCAGTGCAGGGCGGCGGCCCCGTTGTCTCGTCGCGACCGCCTCATGCTCCTCCGCCCGTCGACGAGCAATCCGGGGGCTTGATCTCCGCGGCGAGGGAGGCGTCCCCGGTATCCTCGCCACCACCTCCCCCTGCTCCGCCCGTCGATAGGCAGACTGGGGGCCGAATCTTCAAAGCCGGTGGATCGAGCTCCGCTGATGCGCGCGCCGCGGAGCAGGTGATGGTGCGTCTCTTGCGCTTGAGATGGAAGAGTTACTATTGTAGATAGAAGAGTTTTGTTATATTAGAGGTCTTCCTTTGTTTTATTGTAGATAGAAGAGTTACTATTTCATTATGCTGATACGTGATGTAACTTTTTTTTATCTTCACAGAACTGGGTATGTCCAAGAACAAGTTAACATTGGCTCGGCTCCACCTGGGTCAAAAGTAAAATGGTTTAGATCAGCAAGTGATGAGCCAAGATTCATCAATACAGTGACATTTGATAGCAAGGAGAATGCCCCCACCCTTGTCATGGTCCATGCTTATGGTGCTTCACAAGGGTTCTTCTTTCGGAACTTTGATGCCCTTGCAAACCGTTTCCGGGTGATTGCCATTGATCAACTTGGGTAAGCTCTAAGAAAATCAATACACTATTGTGACTTATATTCCTCAATGTGGTGATTGAAGTAATTATATTTCCATTCCTTTGCTCACTTTTTCCCAACTGTTACAATTATCCTTGATACCTGTAGAAAAGACACATTGGTCTAAAGAGTTTTGTGCATTGTAATATTTACACACAATGTGTCTTCATACCCACAACATACTAGGATATGATTCCTGACTTGTTCACATGCCACAAATCTAATTTTGATTGTTTACAATTATCTATGTTAATGATGCTTGTTCTTGTAATTGACATAAAGAAAGAAAAATATTAGTGTAGATTCATTGATCTTAGAGTTCAAGATTTATGTTAGAAATTGAATGTTATCAGTATGAGTTAAGAGGAGTCAATCGTGTCCTTTTACCTCTATGTAAGGAAAATTAATATGACGATACATAAATGTTTGCCTACTATTAGGATATGTGTCATGGATGATAAAAAATGTTTTATGCTGTTCTTGTAATTACTCCACATTGTTTGATGTTGCATATTGTTGAATTTTTCCTACCCTTTTGCAGTTGGGGTGGCTCAAGCAGACCTGATTTCGACTGTAGAAGTACTGAAGGTTAGATACAGATACTTTATTTTATTATGCTACTGGTTCCCCTCAACTGCCACTATCATTTCTGTTGTTGACCATGCCTTGGCATCAAATTTTATGGTGAACATCCTGTTTTATTTTGATTTTTGACGATCCTGCAAGTAATTGCTACTATGAGAAATCCATGTAGATTTGTTCCATCATATTGCTTTGTGATGTAGTTTCTGGTATATGCTTTTTTTTAAAACAACGAGTAACATGCTTCCTTTCGTTTTTTATTTTGGTCAACTTTGTGAACAGAAACCGAGGCTTGGTTCATAGATTCTTTTGAGGAATGGCGCAAAGCAAAGAACTTCAGTAATTTTATATTGCTCGGTCATTCTTTCGGAGGATATGTTGCAACAAAGTATGCGTTATAGGTATATTTATAATTAATTATTTACTATTGTGAATTGTTTCTGTTTCTTGGAGACATTAGTTGTACCTTCTTATTAGTGCCTAGCATGACGAAAGAGCTATATTGTTGTGCCTTTCTTCGATTCAGATTCTTCTATTCCACATGGTCACAAGAAACTTGAGAATATTTCGCAAATCTGTGCCTTGCCGAAATAAGGGTGATTGCAAAGTCTATTGTAACTTGAGGAATTGGCAAGCATTCAGTTGTAGCAGTCTGTCCTGCATGTATGTTTTCAAGTGATTGGGCATGAGTCAATTGCATTGGTTGTAGCAGCAGTCAGCGCTAAGCGCGATGTGGCTATTGTCGTCGTACTGTATTTGTTGTTGCTATTTACAGAACAACTACATTTCTGGTTACATCACACCGTAACTTCATTCCTTAAATCCATGGTGTGTTCTCTGGTCCATTGAATACATGACTTGGAATCAGATAAATTTTACTCATATGATGTAATTTATGCCAAATTTCCTCCGTAGATAATTTAGGAACCGCATTGCATGTGCATGTTAAGTTCTTCTGTCAATTTATCTTATTTCGATAGAAAGATAGACGTGAGGCACAACTGCCATGGACCATTCCCATAACTCATGTGCTACTTCATGATGATACACTTCCTTCAATAAGCTCACTCTTTGAGATTTTAGCCGGTAGAGAAATAGATTGAGATCCTCTGGTCTTGCCTGGAGATGCTATATTATGCATGGCGATTCAATTTTCAGTCCGTGTAGATTAGTGATTATGAGCCATCAGGGACCTTCTAGGCTTTTAATATAAATTCAGGTATGCATTCATCCACTGTGCATGTTTAATTAACAGAATAAAATGTATGGTGTACTATACACTTCAAAGTATGTATAACTAATTTTAGCTTATGAAACAAACAATTCATCGGCTAGCTGAATCAGATGATGATCTATGGCAATCGACCTAGAACAAAAAAAGTAATTTCACTATTTTTTTCAATTGCATTCTACTGAACTTTGGTGTAAGTTCTTTTTTCTTAGGGTATTTTACATTTTAGGCTTTAGGGAGCAGAGGGCGTTGAGATCTGCTGCTTGAGGGATAGAGATAGGTGAGGAAGAGAGAGAGCACAAAGATGAGAGATAGAGAGGGGCGAGAGACACTAATTGACACATATTTAGATAGAGGGCTTGTTGGATCTGCTGCTGGCCGCTGCTGACATCTCTACTATTAAAGGGGGATCTGTCGTCTGTCGTGATGGTTCAACCTTGATCACCTTCCACGTATGATTGACACCCCCTTCCTCCCACGTGTAAAACAGGCAGCCCACCCGGCGTTCGACGTGGCCCAGAAATCAGCCCAACGCTTGCTTCCATCCCCAACCGAACACACAGAAAACAAATTCGCTAACACGCACACACGTCTCCTCCTCCCCCCACTCCCAACTCCCTCCCCATCCCGATCTCGATCCCATCTCTCGCCAGGAATACTCGCTGCCGCCGTCGATTGTGCTCATCACCCCGTCACCTCTCCATCCGCAGCCGCGTGCCTTTCTGGATCGGTGAGGGGTGCCTCCCATCCCTTGCGCCCGCCTTGGTAAAGAGAGAGAGGGGGACAAAAAGAGATAAGAGAAAGGGAGGAGCGGATAGCGGCGGCGCTGGCCTAATCGCCGACAGAGGAAGACGAGGTCGTGGTTCCAACGCGTGGCGAATCGGCGCTGCTGATTCGCGGCTGTCGACTTCCTTGTTTGCTTCTGGCCGTGGGCGCGGCGCACCTTGCGGCAAGCAAGAACTGGCCCGTGTGCACAGGCAAGGCAACGACGCCAGCACCGCCTCCCGCACTGGGGCGCCGCGCTTTGGGGCAGCGCAGCGGGAGGAGGGAGGACCCCTCCATGTGGTTGCCGTCGTTGCCGTGCTCGGTCAGGAGGAGGAGGCCGCTTATGGGCAGGTATATGTTATAAACTTAATTTGTCTTACTTATAATGGAAAACTCTGCTTCAACCTTTTATTTGTTTGCAGACTCGAAGTGGAAAGACACACACAATGCTTGATGAAATCAGTGAGTTGGGAGTGAAGCCTGATTCAGAATGTGGCATGGCACCACGTATTTTTCAGTTCTTGATTGCGAGAATCAGAGCGGTATTTTTTTAAATCTGTTGATAACAAAAGACTTGTTGCTGAGAATAGGGTAATGTGTCTTATAATGCTATGGTTTGTAAATCTGCTATGTGTGAATCCTAAAATTGCAGGAAGAAGAGAGCAGGAGGGATGAGAATCTTAAGTACAACTGCAAGTGTTCTTTCCTGGAGATCTACAATGAACAAATTACAGATCTTCTTGACTCGTCATCCACAAAACTTCAAGTATGCTTTCTTGATGTTACTTTAAGTGAATATGACTTACTAGGGTGATGCCGTCAATCATTACTTGTACTACACATAAAACCTAATGTGCAGCTCCGTGAAGATACGCGGGTTGGTGTCTATGTTGAAAATTTGACTAAACGTGAAGTTACATGTGTCAGTGACATCATAACACTTTTGATGCAGGTAAATACATTTGTTCTAGGATTTTTTTTTCTTGCAAGTATCCTATGGTGGTTTTCAGTGTATTTAACTAAATGCATATGCTTGAAACCTACTGCAGGGTTCTGTGAATAGGAAAGTGTATATGATACACTGGAACCTTTTTACCTTTTTAGTTTCTAGCACTACCTAGCGCATCTGCTATAGCGTCGCTTTCGTCGTTATTTGGTATTACTGTGGAACTGCACTTGGTTTCTTCCAACCATAAGCATGCCTTAACAGCCGCACTTGAGTACTCTATGATTGTGTTGATGAGCTCATCAGATTCTAACCGATGAATTTGTGTCAAAGGAATCCTAGAAAGAAAAAGAACCATGTCTAATGTCACCATCTGGCTTGAGAAGCCATTTCCTTTGATGTTCTAATTGTTTCTTTGCTGGTAATGGCAGATATGCTCGCGAACCTAATATCATGAGGTACATCAAGATAGCGGCTATGCTGCCCAACAGAACCATCAGGGATGTTGCATTGCGATGCTCAGTAAGTTTCTTCGAAATATCTTAAGTATCTCTTCTCTTCTATAGTATGTCTTAAGAGAGGGGTTTAAGCCTTTTTCATAGTTTATTTCTGTTTTCCCGAATCCTTACCAAGACAATGTCCTGATATTCTGTACCTGTAAATACGACCCCTAACAATAGGTAACTTGAAGGATATGTCACAGTTACCAACGCGTGGATGAAGTTTATATGGGTGTATTTTATATAGTGGAATAGTCCCTCCCTCTGCTTTTGGATCCATAATGCACACGTCCAATTAATTAAGGCGTAATAAAGTAATAAGGGCTTGTCCTGGACAAAGTTTATGTCTCTGTTTTCCGTGAGAAGCCTCTGTTTTCTATGAGAAGCGTAGTGTTCATTGTGATTCCCTTAGAAATAGTATCGTGATGATTGCCATTTTGGTCTGTTCCTTTTCAACTGCATGCCCTGGTTTCTTTCTGATGTACTCCCTCCGTTCCTAAATACAAGTCTTTTAAGGTATTTCACTAGGAGTCTATATATGGAGCAAAACGAGTGAATCTACACTCTAAAGTATGTCTATATACATCCGTATGTAGTCCATTAGTGAAACATCTAAAAAGACTTATATTTAGGAACAGAGGAACCGAGGGAGTATATCAGTATAACATCACATGCACATAAACCACTATGTTCGGCTGACATGCGCCTGGGCTGTTGAGTACAGTCTTGGGAGTAAGGAAGCAGAGATACTTCTTCAATCACAAAATTTATGTTGTTATGAGAATTACCATGACAAGCAAGCACTGAATCTTTCTTGGCTATCTATAAAATCTATTGCAGCGGTACATGGCTTCTGAAGTGCCGAGTAAAAATGACATGCTTGTAAAACACACATTTCCAAAACAAGAACAATTGTTTGATCAATGTTGTTATATATTTTTATATTTATTATGTGGCAATGCATGGGCATTCAGTCCTAATGATTTTCTCATCCACTTTGTCCAATCATTGTTCTTCATTCTTTTTTTTCATTTTCAAGTCTATGTTGTTGTTCTTGTAGTATCTTAACCTGTTATAATGCACATTTGTTGATGGAGTTTGACACAAGATGCTAGAGGTCGAGGACGTGTGGTTTTGTGTTTAATTCTACATGCAAAATGAAGGAACACACTCTGCGTATGTCTTTTAAAAAGACAGGTCATTTAGCGCACCACATTTGTTGATGGAGTTTGACACATGATGCTAGAGGTCGACGACGTGTGGTTTTCTGTTTAATTCTACATGGAAGGGACACACTCTGCGCATGTCTTTTTAAAAAAACAGGTCATTTGGCGCACTTTTTTCTACATACAACTTATGTTTCACTTATTCTTTGTATTTTTCAAGGGTGGGCTGGAGAAGGTTTTCCTTGGGTCTGATTTTAGATAGGTTGGATGAGCTTATCAGTTTTCATTTTATGGCAGGAGGAACCATACTTCATGAGTGTTTGATGCTCTAGATGGGATGCGTGGGAGGTTGCTTCAAAATTTATGTCCATGTGTTTTTAGCCAAGCCAATGTGTAGTTCATGATATGTGATGTGCAAGAATATCGTGTGTGTTGGGCTTTTCATGTGTACTTTCCACTTATAGCATGAATAACATTATGAATGACTATGTGTTGTATATATGAATCAAGCTTTTCGTAATATGCCTTTTCTCTCACATGAAGAGAAAACCTGTACGATTTTTCTAAATAGCATAAAAAAACTACTAATAAAATACTTCAAGAATGTTCAACAGAGCAGTGTTAACAGAAAACTAGAATTATGAGATTCTCAATTACCATAATTATTTTCTAATTATATTTTGTTATCCCGTGGCAACGCACGGGCACTCAACTAGTTGTAATTAAAATGTCTAAATTTGTAGTTAGATTGTCTCATCTTTTTTTTTAGTAGCATTAGATTAAAAGGTCTAGATTTGTAGTTGGATGTGCCTCCTCTTTTCTTTTACGGCACTCAACTAGTTGTAATTAAAATGTCTAAATTTGTAGTTAGATTGCCTCATCTTTTTTTTAGTAGCATTAGATTAAAAGGTCTAGATTTGTAGTTGGATGTGCCTCCTCTTTTCTTTTACTGGTAGTAGATTGATACGTATTAGGAAGACAAATTATTTTATTTTATAAATTATTAAAGACCAAAAGTTTTTTTTTTCTATCGAACGCTAGAAAGCAACCGGCTGCTCCCTAACGCGTCCATGAATTGGCAGGAGCACTCCTGCCGTTGCCCGTCAAAAAAGGATGCTATAGTACATGGCTACGTGTTCAAAATTTAATGTGTGTGGATGGGGTGGAAGGAGGATTACCATTAAAGAGATGGAGAGGGGAAGATTTTAGCTGGAAGGAGGAGAAAAGGCACAATTTAACGGTAAAAAGAAGTTGAAAATACCACTTCATGTACACGTGTCAGATGTTGAACTACTGAAATATATATGCGCAGAGCAATTAACTACTTCCTCCGTCTAAAAATATTTGTCATAAAAAAGAATGTATCCCCTCCGTCATAAATTAAGTGTCTTAACTTTATACTAGGTCTAGTACAAAGTTCTACTAAGTTTGAAACAGTTATTTTAAGACGAATGGAGTATGAATTTTAGTTTTAAATACATTCATTTTTATACACTTATGTGACAAGTAATTTTAAAAATATCTGTCATAAGAAGGAATGGATGTATCTAGATGTATTTTATTTTTATATACATCCATCTTTATATGCGACAAGTAATTTCGGACGGACGAAGTAGTTAATTAAAGATTGTGCAAACTATGAACACAACTGGAACATTCATCATACGAAACCATATTGTACTCCGTCCGATCAACAACACACCGAATGAATAAAAACTACTACAAAATTTCTTGTGTGCAAAAGCTTCTTTTCTTCTCTTTCGGGTTTCAACCCAGATTAGACATATGTATGATTAAAGTACGAACACAAAAATATCACGCTATGGATCTGAGCATCTGAATAATACAGATACAACAAGCTTACAGGGTGGAAATATACACTATACTATACACACCAATAATACCTTCAGTTCCCATTCTATCAATTCGATCAATTTGTGAACTATTTGGAGAGCGGCTGTGCTAACACAGTTAAGCTGGGAAAGCAATTGATTGATATGAGATTTGGCATGCGCAAATATTTGAGTTTTGTATCTTTATGAAACTCAAGAGGATCTGCAGGTGACCTGTATAATAGAACACCTACTTTTGCATAACATGGTCACTGTGCCCCGATCTTCGAAAATATCCCAGAGAAATTGGGCAGCTTATCAACATGCTTTAGCGCTCGCTCTGCAATTTGTCTTGTCCTAAAGTCACCATGCCTGAAAGCTTCGACCAAGGCTGTACTAACATTTTGGTTTCCCGAGATCTCATAAGCTATTTCATCCGTCCTAAGGATCCTTTCTACGGCCCACACCGCTCTCTGCCTCAGCGCCTCGGTCCGATTCTCACACAATACATCAAGAATTGGTTTCACGCCCTCTGCGTCGCACAGGACCATCACACCTTGATCAATGTCCACTCCATCGTCTAATAATGTAGACAGTGCTGTTAGAGAGGCTTCAACAACTTTCTCATTGTTGTGATCCAAGCAAGCAACCAACTTCTCCACCACCTTCCCTTCCAAGAGACAGAAGCTTTCTCTTGACGAACATATTCCATGATGAACTCTACAGACACCAGTTGCTACAGACTTCTGACTGAGGCATGGAAATATTGAAAAACACAATCCCGCGTTGGGAGGTGGCAGAATCTTCGTTAGATGCTTTGACTGGCCAGATAGATTTCCTAGTGCGGTGGCAGAGACAATCTGGACAGTGTCAAGACCATTCATCTGAAGCAGATCACTAAATAGTGCAGTGAGATTGTATTCACGAGCAACAGCAACGATATCTGGATCATCCTCCAAGATAAATGTGATCCGGGAGACTATCCTAACTAAGCCTTCAAGAAAAGGGTTGACGAAACGCCCCCCACGACTCTCGCCTTGTCGGATCATTATCACTTTGGATATGATTGTGGTGAAAGCCCCATCTTCAACAAGACGTCTGGTTAGCACCGAATCCTGCAGAGGAAGATCAGCTACCAGACCAGCAGCGGGTGCTTGCTCTTCAGAAATACCATTGTTGTCAGCAATGACTCTAATCAAGCTGCTGAGTTGACTAAAATTTCCACGAAAAGCTTCAGCCAGTTCTTGTCCCATACATGGTGATATGTTATTCAAGAGCTTGATGGAAGCCATGCGAACCTCTCTTTGAGGTGCTTCAACAAACTGAATTAAACTGACAGTAGCCCCTGAGCTTTTGATGGCATCAACTATGCTTTGGACAGTTGTAGAAGAACTAGTTAAACCAACAAGCACCTGGAGTAACTTACACTCAGTTGCAGGTCCTGTATTGCTGATGAGATGAAGCAGATTGTGAACAATTTCTTCAGATACCAGTGTCTGCCTGTTGTGGTCAAGTGGAATGGACTGAAAATTTGCACCTGATGCCACAACATTTGCAAGAATTGTTGCTGACACCTCCTTCAACCTCATTGGGAGCTGATTACTGCCAACTGTAAAGAGGTCTGCTATGAGAGGTGGGAGAATACCTGCTTCAATTAGTATCTTCGCACTGACGTCGTAAGATGAAATTTGATTCAGTGCCTTCAGAGCGGCTTCTCTAGCCTCCCTATTCCCACTTTTCATGATATTGACCAGTGCAGAGCCTGCTGTTTGTGCCACAAAGACCTTCACATCGTTTGTTAAAACAAGCTCCCCGACATAAGCAGCCATAGATAATTGTGTATCAGGTGAACCTACAAATGCACACAAGAAGGAACTAAGCCCTGAGTACAAGAGAAGAAAGAACATTGGAAAATGAATATCAGTCGTAAAACATTTCTACCATTCCGGTGCCACAATTTTCCTACAGTGCATGCACTAACTAGAAGACACCCCTAGTAAGAAAAATATAATACTGGAGTGAACATATACCAACTGAACCTGGCACCACAATAGTTAACTCGATCAACATGAACTGCCCGAAGAAATTGATGCTAGAGGGGCAATTCTTATCCATGCACTGAAGTAATACCACAGTGACAAAGCTTATATACAAGTGAACAGAAATAATCGGATGGAAATTGTCCATCTTAGGCATGCAGAAATCCCACGATTAATTATCTCCATATTGAAATAAATGAAAATTCTGCAGCTAGGCAGCTGGGTAATGCACCACATCCTAATGTGTATAATTACTCTTTTTTTATGTAAAGAGTCTAGTTCCTCATATGTTATAGATTTCTCCTTTATGTATTTGACGAAGTATTTTTTATAAATATGGTAACAAAAAGTGGTGAGAAACGAGTATTCAATATGGGTGGGGAGATAAAAGAGTAACAAGACATGAACACAGGAAAGCAAAACACAGACGAGAAGCAAATAAATTAGAATATCACCATATCACAGTCATTCAATAGTGTAATGGCAATGGCAACATACAGGATCTCTGCTTTCTTTCAAGATAATGAAATGGTATAAATAATACCTTCAAGGAGAAGCCTAAGAAGGGGTTGCAGTCTACCGTTTTCCGCCATCTGTCTAACATTTTTTTCACAGCTCTCCAAATTCACAAGTGTCTTATCAGCCCTATCAACTGTCAACAGGTTTTCTATTTTACTACTTGACAAGCCAACAAGTATAAGTATGGCCCCAGGAACGCTCCCAATTTTTTCTGAAAGAGGTTTATATTGTGAAAGTTCATATAACAGAGATGCAGCCTGTTCTTTCTCTTGGACGTGGCCATGAGATAAGAACTTCACTATTGTGCGAATGTTGTCCCCGGCAGCAATCTCATCCTGTGAAAAAAAATCTGGGATATTAGAAACACAAGATTGGTGACAAATTTAAAACTATGGAAAGTAGATTCGTAAAAAAAGCACCTTGTTATCATTGTCATCTTTAGCTATAAAGCAAAGACTTTCCAATGCCTTTTGCCGTACTTTTGTACTACTATTCTTCAACAGCTCAGAAATTAAGCTTATCAAGCCAAGCTTCCTCACTACATGTCTGCTGGATCTACTTCTCTGACATATCTCCACAACATATTCAAGTGCTTGCAAAGTATCATGTTCTGAATTCTCAGAAGTTAAGGATTTACGGGCTACATCAAGTTTAGCTGCCTGATTCCTATGCATCCATTCATCAATAGTGTTTCTCAGAGCAATACTTGGATTCAACTCAGTGCTGCTGAGCTCCTTCCTAGTAATAGGGCAGACAAGGCTCCTTCCACTGCTATCAGATTCCTTGAACCACTTCAAAATGGCTTCACGTTCAAATGTAGCACCACTCTCTAAAGTGACAGGATCCCGCATAATTTGTTTTGTCAGTGGACAAAGAAATGATTCATAAATAGGCTCAACGCGCAAGCTGTCAGTGGACGAATCATACTGACCATCTTGAACATCTGCCATCACACCACGGCACTGCATACAAATTCAGAGGGAAGAAATCAGAGATATATATAGTAGGTTCATAAGAGACAGGCCAGGAATGAAAGACATGCAACAATTGGAATGGATTACTACCAGCGTGCAAAAGATATTGAGATCGTCATCCTAAAGCCTAGGAAATGCCAAACATTCAAAAGTTGCTGCAAAATATCCGACATAAGGTACATATATTTCTCATGTGAATATATTGCACTCATTACCCCAAATTCAATAATCATTTTTCTATACTAGTAAGAAATCAAAGCAAACCAGTCTCCTACTCCCAACACCGATTACATATACCTAAATTGGCATCACTTCCATCACATATCGATGCCTGTGGACGGATTTTACCTCAAATCCACGAGTAATAGGAAAGTGAGGCGCAGTTAGTGGAGGCGGCGGCGGCTGGGGAGCACCTGCTGAGAGCAGTATTGTTAAATCGATGATTAGCAGGAGGTAGCGACGAGGGATGTTCACAGGACCATCAGAGACAGGGCGCGTACCTCGGAAAGAATTAGGAGACGCGGAATTGGTGGCTCAACGGAGAGCAAATACGACCAGCCACCGCAATTCGCACGATTGCGGCGGCACTACCCAGCCATGGCCGGCGGGGAGGAGAAGCAGATCGATATGGCAGAGGGGTCCGGGTGGAACCGTGGAGGGATCTGCCGGACGGAGAAATTACAAGACGGCGGAGGCGGGCCAGTGAGGCGGAGTGCGAGACCAGGGGAGGGTTAGGGGAGAGGGGAGCGGAAGGGAGATACTTCTCGGCGACGAATGCTGGTGCCCTGTTGCTGCTTACTAGTCAGCTAGACTGCTTGAGTGGGTAAGCGAAGCCGCACAGGAGGGCGCCGTATCAACCGCTCGTTTCTATCCAACGCCTTCTATTTCTCGCAACAAAACTGTGGACCTTAGATCGATCGGTTGCACGAAAAGAGGAAAGACAGTAGTTTACTCAGGTTCGGGCCCTTCTATGAAGGTAATGCCATACGTCCTGCTTGATTGTATTGATGAAGATGATTACAGAGTTGATCTACCTCAAAATCGTATGCGTTAAATCCTAGATGATTCAGCCTCTCCTATACGGACACGGGTCCCTGGTTTATATAGACACCAGGGTCCCTAGGGTTTACAAGATACCGACTATAATCGGGAATAGATGAGCCGACCTAGTCCTTCTAAGCTTGGAGTCCACGTCAATCCTCGGTGCCTTCCTTCCTTCGTACGAAGTCATCAACCATCCGGACTCTGATGATCCGGTCCATGGGTCGGCGCCCCGAGGACCCCTTAGTCCAGGACTCCCTCGGTAGCCCATGAACTAGCCTTCCATGCCCTTACGTAGAGTCTTCGACAGCTTTTCACATATTTGGTAATCGAGGAAAGGCGAGTTCCTTTTCCGATTTGTAGCATGACGAACTAGTCTTTGCCGAATCTTCAAATGTCGAAGTATCGCGAGACCCATAACCTTCAATCATGTCCCTGAACTTTAATATTCTATCGAGTATCGTGTGTCTTAAATTTTGGCACGCGCCCCAATGATTCAGCGAAACCGTCTCTTACAGACGTGGGGGGAAGGTGTCCTTATTTATAAGTAAACAAGGGCCCAGGTCCAGGGCCATACCTCCATTCTTTCCCCGTAAGCGCGGTCAAGGAAACCCTAGAATCTTAGGAGCCAGATTCATGGTGAGTTCCTCCTCTCGTCCCTTCGGCCCTCAACCGGGTGACTCGGCCAGTTGCTTCGTTTCTCAGCTTCGGTTGCGGGACCTTGAAATCCAAGGGTATCTTCCCTCCTCTGACCTCGCACCCACGCGTGTCGGCTAGACTGCCTATAATGGCGAGGACTTCGCAGAGAAATCCCCCATTCCACAAAAAGGCGAAAGGGTCTGCTTTACCTCCTTCCTGCTACGTGGGCTGGGATTTCCCATCCATCCTTTTTTGAGAGGTCTGCTGGAGTTTTACGGGCTGCAACTCCACAACCTATCCCCTGGTTCCATCCTACACATCTCAGGTTTCGTGGCCCTCTGCGAGATGTTATTAGGCTGCGAACCTCATTTCAATTTATGGAGGAAGTACTTTTGCATTGTTCCCCGGACTAATGGAGCCTCCATCCAAGAAGTAGGCAGCGCCAAAGTGTGGTGCATAGCGGCCACCGGATACCCAGTCGGTACACCAAATGAAGAGACCGATGAATGGTCTTCGGAATGGTTCTATATCGATGACGTCCCTTTATTCGAGCCAGTCCGGCGAGGCCTTCCCGAATACTCAGCGGCTCCCTTGAAGAAGCGATTCAGCTCGCGTCCGAAGAGTAAATCCGAAGAAGAGAGCCCGGAAGTGAGGTGCCTCACCGCCAAGGTAAAAATATTGGCTCACGGTGGCATGACCATCGTACAAGTGCTGGCCACCGCCATCCCCAGGTGTGTTCAGCCACTCCAGCGGTGCATACATCCTTTATGGGAGTACAGCGGGACAGATGATTTGACACGTTGCAAGCGGCATGGTCCGGACACCCGCGGTGACTTGGCGGCCATTATGGCTGACTTTTTCAAGGGGGGACAAGGAAGACTTCTCCCGTCTCACCTTCCGAGAAGGCTTCGCATCATACAACCCCATCTCGTGGGTAAGTACAGACACGTCTGCGGCTACCTTTCCTAACTGTGTTACCACTAAACGTAAAAACTCAGGATCCTTTGTTCGTAGGATTGGAAACGCTGGATCGATACAGTGAGCTTCCCTGCTCTCCAACCCGAGAACTACGCTCGATATGATGACCCTCGATCCCACGATCATATTTGAAAATGGGGTATTTTATCAGGAGAGTCTCAACAGACAAGTAGTGGCCCTTTTGGCCGGTAACCGAAGATCTCTTCCAGCTTCGGTGAGCTAGCGAAAGGTGGCCACTCGCCATGGGACCGCTCCAAAACGTCGTCGGAGCACGCGCCGAACAGCATCCCGCATTCCTCCAGCCGAGGTCATGTCGACTGAGGAACATCTTCCCGCACAAGCGGCGGCACGCAATATTGCGTCCGTCCCTTCTTCCAGGTACCGATGTCCACCAATTATTTTTACAATAACAGTGGCTTCCTTGGTGTATTTACAATCCTTTTTGCCGGCAACTGCAGGAAACGAACGTGAACCTCCTTGCCCAGAAATGGGACTGGGGAATTGGAGAACCAGCCGAACCCACAATCTTCAGCCAACGCGGGGGCTCCGAACACTTGCTCGATGCCCAGTCCTACCAATGATGTTTCAGCGATGAATTCCGAAACTGATAGTGCTACGAACCACCAGCATCGCAATGAGTCATTACGACACCCTGTCTTCTCCGAGCAGCAGTTTAATGCTCTCAATTTTGCGGATGCCTATATTAGCGTTGCTTGGAATAGTATCAAAGAAGTAGTTTTGCAAATGTCGGCCCAACTACAGGTTTTTACCGCTTCTTTGGTAATTTGAACCGAAGTTCACATCTAGTAGCCCCCAAGCCTTAATTTGGTCGGAACGGCCGAGTTAAGGCTCGACCTTATTATTGATTTTGTTTTTCCCAGACTTTGAAGGAGGAAAATAATAAATTGTCCGAAGACGTGCGGCGAATGCAAACAGAACTTCAAGCCAGTAAGGCAGAGCTCAAGGATGTAAAGAAGTTTACGAGGGAAGCTCATGGTAAGGTTAAAATGGTTGATGGTGTAATATATTACAAAAGGATGATTACTCATCAGAGGACCTTGTGATGTAGCAGGCGAATCCATAAAACCATATGCACAGGGATCTAGACGCAACCCAGGAATCTCGAAGATATGTCGAGTCCCAGCTTGAAGTCGGTCATCGAGTATTAACAATGTGTCGTGAAGAAAACAACCAGCTCACGGAGGAGAATAAAAATCAAGCCGAGGTAATTGAAGCTTTAAAAGCTCAAATGGTGCATAACAATGAAGAAAAGCAAGAGCTAAAGAGCGGTTTATTTGGTAAGAAAGGAATCCATCACTTGTTTGTTTGATAAATCATTTAAACGACGACGGATACGGAAAGACTTCCCTTCTTTTTTTTGCTTTTAACAGGTCTCTTGACCGGGCATCCTATGACAGAAGCTGATTCCATCAAAGATAACATGTTGTAAGAGCTTTCCGCTCTTCATGAGCAGACTCAAAAAGCCATGTGAAGTATGATATGAGCTCTGTGGCCGGACCAGACTCCTCTGCAAGGGATGGCTGAACTATCCAAACTCTTCAAAAGAGCCCGGAGCCGTTTCGAGCTATGGAAGACTTCAGCCTGTCGAGAAGGAGCTTAGGAAGCGTGGGGCATGATGAAGACCCGCTTTACTCGTCTTGATACCGAGAACATGGCCCAAGTTGGTCCGGCAGGCCGTGATGGCACGGAGGTTCCTGTACATCTAGTGTACGATCAAGTGGTGCCAGCTGCCTGCTTATCGTAGGAAGTTTGCACTCTGGACACTATAATAGATGACCTCGACCAACCGAGAGTGTAACCATGTGTAATAAAAAAATATTGTGTGTGCCAAGACACTTCCCATTAAAGTTTGTAACGTTTGTCATAACCAGCCATCGACTTCTACCTCCTGTGGTGTAAAATAACCCGGGAGTGTTTCGTACTTTTATTCCTGATGATATTAGGAATCAATTTCCGAGGCCGTATGGTACAAATATACAAAGACGGTATGAGGGGAGTATGTTATATCACGATGAAATGTAAGAAACATCTTCCAGGAAAAATAGTTCCTTTATGGGTTCCTTTTTCCGGGTTGGTACATAGCATGTAGGTGTTTAATATGTGTCTCTGATTAGCTCGGGTGTGCAATAGCTAGTACTGTCGATTGTTTGGCCCCATACGTTGCCGACCAAGTTGTATATTAAGAACGGTAGCTTTCCGCTTCACCCGCCTGAGGTATGAATCTAGACAAACTGGTCGTATCAATCATAGAGGTGCTCCCTTTACACTCTAGCCGAATAGATTGGTAACGTATAGAATAAGTAGAGGAGTGAGGAAACCTAGCTTTGCAAATATCTTAAGTCCAATTGATGCATAACATGGCGCGAATTTACCATAAGTCGATGTTTATGCCGGATAGGTATGTTTAAACATGTCTGACTGCTTCGTTACGAATCCCCCAGGTGTTGTGCGGGGATATATTAATTTGCATGAGTATTCAGAAAAAATACAGTGTTCGGTTAAGCCGAACTCACGTGGGGGTAATATTAGGGAGATCCTACAAAGAAAGAAGAAAAAACAAATGTTCAAAAAAGAAAGGGAAGAGAAAAAATGCTAGCCTAGCCTTAGAAACGCCGAAGGCGAGCCGCGTTCCATGGGTTTGGCTCCAGCTGATTGTCTCCTGGATTGCACATACGATAAGCCCCTCCCGTTAGCACTGCATCGATTATGAAGGGGCCTTCCCATTTTCGGTGAAGTTTATGCTTCTGTTTTTCTGGGAGGCGAAGCCCTAGTTCGCCCGCGTTGTACGCCTTGGCCCGAACTTCTCTGCTTTGATAGCACTGAGCTTGCTGTTGGTAAAATGATGATCGAGCCCGAGCGATGTCCCGCTCGCCTTCTAGGGCGTCTAGACCATCGTGCCGATCTAGCTCGGCTTCCTTTTCCTCGTACATACGCACACGCGGTGCATCATGGATGATATCATAGGGAAGGACCGCTACGCAGGTCCCATAGCACGGAATCGAGTTCCTCCAACCAATGGCAGTCTGATTCTGTAAGAGAGTGTACCTGGCATGGTTTAATACCACTCATAATGAGCCCGTTGGCTCGTTCGAGTTGGCACTCGTCAAGTTTAACCCGAGTGTTCCGCGTGCGCAATTGTTTTGCACCCATTGTATGTGAACGTTGAGTCTATCAAACCCGATCATCACGTGGTGTCTCAAAACAACAAACTGTCGCAACGGTGCATAGTCGGGGAGAACACAATTTTATCTTGAAGTTTTAGTGAGGGAGCACCTCATAATGCTACCGACGTACTAAGAAAAAAAGGTGCATAAAAGAATTAACATCACACGCAAATCATAAGTGACATGATATGACCATGATCTTGTGCTTCTTGATCACCACACCAAAGCACCGACATGATCTTTATCGTCACCGGCGCCACACCATGATTTCCATCATTGTGCCACCATTGAGGTTGTCGTGCTATCTATGCTATTACTACTAAAGCTACTACCTAGCAATATAGTAAACACATATGCAAGCACAAACGTTAGTTTAAAGACAACCCTATGGCTCCTGCCGGTTGCCGTAGCATCGACGGGCAAGTCGATATTTAACTATTACAACATGATCATCTCATACATCCAATATATCATATCATGTCTTTGGCCATATCACATCACATGCATACCCTGCAAAAGCAAGTTAGACGTCCTCTAATTTGTTGTTCCATGTTTTACGTGGCTGCTATGGGTATCTAGTATGATTGCATCTTACTTAAGCAAAGCCACAATGGTGATATGCAAATTGTTATTTAACCTTCTCCAAGGACCGCCTCGGTCAAATCCGATTCAACTAAAGTTGAAGAAACAAACACACGCCAGTCATCTTTATGCAACAAGTTGCATGTCTGTCGATGAAATCGGTCTCTCGTAAGCGTACGAGTAAACTTGGTCCGGGCCGCTTCAATCCAACAATACCGCCGAATCAAAAAAAGACTAAGGAGGGCAGAAATTGAACATCAACACCCACAAACTCTTTTGTGTTCTACTCGAGATATCATCTACGCATGAACCTAGCTCATGATGCTACTGTTGGGGAACTTTGCATGGGAAACAAAAAATTTCCTACGCACACGAAGACCTATCATGGTGATGATCATCTACGAGAGGGAGATCGGATCCACATACCCTTGTAGGTCGCTAAGCGGAAGCGTTAATAAACGCAGTTGATGTAGTGGTACGCCTTCACGATTTGTCCCACGAACCGTCTCATGATCCGTCCCACGATCCGTCCCAATCAAGTGCCGAACGGATGGCACTTCCGCATTACGCACACATACAGCTCGATGATGATCTCCGCCTTTTTGATCCAGCGAGAGAGACGGGGATGTATATGAGTTCCCCGGCAGCGTGACGGTGCTCTAGTGGTGGTGGTGATTTATTCCTGCAGGGTTCCGCCCGAGCTCTGCAGAAAACAAATCTAGAGGAAGAACTATGATCTAGAGGAGAGGGCATCAAGTGGCAAAGTCATGTCTCAAAAACCCTAAAACCTCTAGTATATATAGGAGGAGGGGAGGGGCTAGCATTGAGGCTCAAGGGAGCCCCCATTGGCTTCAGCCGAAGAGGAGGAGGGAGGAGTGCTCCTCCAATCCCAATTGGATTAGGACTCCTTCCTAAATTTCCCACCTCTTTTGGATTTTCCACTTTTTCCTCATGGGCTTTCCTAGGATGACTTTGTCAGCCCATTACTGTTGGAAATATGCCCTAGAGGCAATGATAAAATAGTTATTATTATATTTCCTATTTCAAGGTAATCGTTTATTATCCATGCTATAATTGTATTGAATGAAAACATAGATACATGTGTGGATACATAGACAGAACAATGTCCCTAGCAAGCATCTATTTGGCTAGCCAGTTGATCAAGGATAGTCAAGGTTTTCTGACTATATGCAAGTGTTGTCACTTGATAACTGGATCACATCATTAGGAGAATCATGTGATGGACTAGACCCAAACTATGAACATAGCATGTGATCGTGTTACTTTGTTGTTATTGTTTTCTACGTGTCAAGTATTTATTCCTATGACCATGAGATCATATAACTCACTGGCACCGGAGGAATACCTTGTGTGTATCAAACGTCGCATCGTAACTGGGTGACTATAAAGGTGTCTACAGGTATCTCTGAAGGTGTCCATTGAGTTAGTATGGATCAAGACTGGGATTTGTCACTCTTTGTGACGGAGAGGTATCTCGGGGCCCACTCGGTAATACAACATCACACACAAGCCTTGCAAGCAATGTGACTAAGTGTAAGTTACAGGATCTTGTATTATTGAACGAGTAAAGAGACTTGCCGGTAACGAGATAGAAATAGGTATGCGGATACCGACGATCGAATCTCGGGCAAGTAACATACCTAAGGACAAAGGGAATGACATACATGATTATATGAATCCTTGGCACTGAGGTTCAACCGATAAGATCTTCGGAGAATATGTAGGATCCAATATGGGCATCCATGTCCCGCTATTGGATATTGACCGAGGAGTGTCTCGGGTCATGTCTACATAGTTCTCGAACCCACAGGGTCTGCACACTTAAGGTTCCATGATGTTTTAGTATAGTTGAGTTATATGTGTGGTTACCGAATATTGTTCGAAGTCCCGGATGAGATCACGGACGTCACGAGGGTTTCAGAAATGGTCCAAAACGAAGATTGATATATAGGATGGTTTCATTTGGTCACCGGAAAGTTTCAAGCATTTTCCGCAGTGTACCGGGAGTGACGAATGGGTTCCGGGTGTTTACCGGGAGGGGCCCACCAAACCGGGAGTGAGACCATGGCCTTAGGTTGGCACACCAAGTCCTTAGTGGGCTGGTTGAGCCAGCCCAAGAGGGCTATGGCGCCACAAGAAAAAATACCAAAGGAAAAAAAAGGAAAGAGGGAGGTGGGAAGGAAGAGGAGGACTCCTCCTTCCCAAACCAAATTGGAGGAGGAGCCCTCCTCCACCTCCGGCCGGTGCACCCTTGGGGCCCTTGTTCCCCAAGGCTAGCCCCTCCCCTCCTCCTATATATACTGGTGGTTTTAGGGTTTTTGAGACACAACTTTGCCACGTGCAACTCAAACCTATTCCACATAGTTTTGCCTCTAGATCGGATTTCTGCGGAGGTCGGGCGAAGCCCTGTAGGAGTAGATCATCACCTCCACCGGGGCACCGTCACGCTCCGTCTCTCTTGCTGGATCAAGAAAGTCGAGATCGTCATCGAGCTGTACGTGTGCTGAACGCGGAGGTGTCGTCCGTTCGGTGCTAGATCGGAACGGATCGTGGGACGGATCGTGGGAGGACGGTGATTTGAATCATGAAGTTGTATCACTACATCAACCCCGTTTCTTAATGCTTCCCGCTTAGCGATCTACAAGGGTTCGTAGATCTAATCTCCTCTCGTAGATGGACATCACCATGATAGGTCTTCGTGTGTGTAGGAAACTTTTTGTTTCCGATGCAACGTTACCCAACAATTACGCCTTATTTCGCATCCAATAAACCCATGTGAATCCCTTGGGGCGTGGTGGGCCCACCCAGTGGGCCCCCGAAACCCATTCGTCACTCCCGGTACACCGCCGGCAATTCCCGAAAACCTTTCAGAATCCAAACACCAACTTCCTATATATCAATATTCGTTTCCGGACCATTCCGGAACTCCTCGAGACGTCCGGGATCTCATCCGGGACTCCGAACAAAACTTCGATCACCAACACATATAACTCAACTATATCGGAACGTCACCGAACCTTAAGTGTGCACACCCTGCGGGTACGAGAACTATGCAGACATGACCTGAGACACTCTCCGGTCAATAAAGAATAGCGGGACCTGGATGTCCATATTGGCTCCTACATATTCTACGAAGATCTCTATCGGTTGAACCTCTATGTCAAGGATTCAGTTAATCCCGTATGCTATTCCCTTTTTCCTTCGGTATGTTACTTCTGTGAGATTCGATCGTCGGTATATCTATACCTAGTTCAGTCTCGTTACCGGCAAGTCTCTACACTCGTTCCATAATACAAGATCCCGTAACTAACTCCTTAGTCACATTGCTTGCAAGGCCTGTTTTGATGTTGTATTACCGAACGGGCCCCGAGATACATCTCCGTCACATGGAGTGACATCCCAGTCTTGATCCATGCCAACCGAACAGACGCCTTTGGAGATACCTGTAGATCACGTTTATAGTCACCCAGTTACATTGTGACGTTTGATAGCACACAAGGTATTCCTCTGGTGTCCGGGAGTTGCATGATCTCATGGTCATAGGAACAGATACATTGACATGCCGAAAACAGTAGCAATAAACTAACACGATCATATGCTACGTTTATAGTGTGGGTCTTGTCCATCACATCATTCTCCTAATGATGTGATCCCGTTATCAAGTGACAACACTTGTCTATGGCTAGGAAACTTTAATCATCTTTGATCAACGAGCTAGTCAACTAGAGGCTTACTAGGGACAGTGTTTTGTCTATGTATCCACACATGTGTATGAGTTTCCAATCAATACAATTATAGCATGAATAATAAACGATTACCGTGAACAAGTAAATATAATAATAACCAATTTATTATTGCCTCTAGGGCATATTTCTAACATCCTGCTTGTTCCAGGCACCGCCAGGGGAGCCCGCATCCAACCTCCAAGGACTCCACCACATCATCTATGCAACTCGTCCCCGTCTTCCCACGCCTGCCTCGTCTTCGGGGATTGAGATGCCTGCCTCACCGCATCACGAGCACCTCTTGGGATCGTCTCAGCTGAGCGACAGGAGGATGACGAACTGCTCGCCTATGTTATTGCCTCTTGCGCCAAACCACCCCTGCTCACGTTGACCTCTTGCACTCGATCGTGTGTGGACTAGTTCCACCTTGGCAAGGGCCAACTTGCGCCGCTACACTGCCCGATGGCCCAGCTCCGTCGCGCCCCCAATGCGTGCCTCACCTTCTGGCCCGTTCGCCCAAGGCGACCTCCTCCAGCCAATCCCTCGCCTCGTGCATTGTCTAGTTATGTTGCACCCAGTTCTTGTTTAGGCCCATGTTTAGATTCAGTCCGGTTTATGTTTTTTCTTCTATCATGCAAATTGGTCTACTTATCTAGTAAATTGCATATTTTAGAAAAATCATCATTTTAAAACATTAATAATTAATTATTGTACATCGGATTAAAATGAATTAGATGTGTAAAATGTTTATAATTTCATGAAGTTTAATAATTTCCAATTTTCATGCATGTTTAAAAATGTTTAACCTGATGTTTGCATCGTTTTGAATGATGCCATATTAAAGATGATTTAATTCATAGAAAATAACCATGCATCAGATTTAGAAACTTTATACATGAAAAATGCTTAGAGTTTTGTGCAGATTCACGATATCCAACTTTCAACTATGTTTAAAATGCTTAAATTTGATGTTTAACTAAATTTGCGTAGATGCCATGTTAATATGATTTATTTCATAACTAATTAACCGTAGTTCCGATTAAAATTTTCCACGTATGTAACATGACCAGAAAATGTGTAGAATAACATGATGACATTAATTTTGCTGTTTAACAACTCTATAATTGTGTTATAGGCAAAATAGTACCAAAATCTTATTTTGCATATGGGGACTTTACAGAATTGTTGTTCGTTGTTCTGGCCTCATTTAAACTTGCCAAGAATTTCATATAGTTTCATAATATCTTGTTGCATCCATGTTCCATATGTTTGTGGTTGTCATTTGCATATATTTTGCATTCAGAGCATATTTATTTTGTGTTGGTCATATCTTTCGGACTGTAGCTTGGTTTTAGGTGATCTGTACATGTAAATTAACTATAATGACGTGTAGAATAACATGGTCCACTTTGTTTTTCTGTTTAATAAATATAAAATATGTTTAGTTTAGATCTGACCAATTCCAAATTAACATATGGGGTCATTTTGAAAATGCTATATGTTGCTTCCGACCTCATTTAAAATGCCGGGATGGTGTAGTTTATTTATGCTTAACCTTTTGCCATGTTTAACAACATTTAACGTTGTGGTGTACCTAAACGAGAGTGAACTAAGTAACTAAAATATGGAGTTTCATCAATATGCAACTCGTTGCATATTGAGCTTGATTTAATGTGTAGGAGTAGATTGTTGTGCTTTGCTACACCATGCATAATTAATTGAACATGCATCATAATTGTTTGTGTATCATGTCATGCATATGTGGTGTTGTTTATTGTGTGTTGATTGTTGTTTTCGGATTGTTTCTTCTCGATAGAGTTTTGAAACCCTTCATAGTGTGAGTATGCGTTCGACTATGTCGGTTCGTCTACTTCACGCATTCATTCTTCTTCCAAGCGGGATCACAGAAAAGATGATCATTTCCTTAGATACCACTACTATCATTGCTATGATAGTTGTCTCGTTTCTATTGCCATGTCTTGTTGCCTACCACATGTTATGTCAAGCCTCTCAACATTGCCATGAAAAGCCTCTAACCCCTCCACATCCCAGCAAACCACTGTTCGGCTATGTTACCGCTTGCTCAGTCATCTTACAGCGTTGCTAGTTGCAGGTGCAGTTGCTTCCATGTGACAACATGGATATTCTTTTGAATATCACCATATTATTGCTATTTAATTTAATGAACCTATATACTTCGTAAAAGTTGGAAGGCCTCGTCTTTTGGCTCGATGTTTTGTTCCACTTTTGTCATCCTAGTTACTTGTGAACCGGTGTTATGTTCCATATTAAGCGCTCATAACATGCTTGGGGTTGTTATGGGGACCCCCTTGAGTTTTGTTTTGGGATCAAACTCGGCAGGGGCCAACATTGGTACTACATTTTCCTAATACTAATAAAATTGCATAGGTACTTTCTAGACCCCGTGGATAATTATTCAACCCCCGGGCCAGTGCTCCTCATGAGTGTTGGTCCAAACTAGAGTCGTGTGCAGGGCTAACCCGGGGAAAATCGGGGAATTTCTATCACATTACTGTACGATGTGCTCATCTATCGTGTCCCCTATTAGGTTCGTCGACACATTGGTCGGCCTTACTAGATTTGTTTTACCTTTCTCGAATGTCTTGTACGAGGGATTCCGAGGATACTTTGGGCTATCTCGAGGTTGAGGTTTTTCCACTAGGAAGCCGAGGAGATCATGGGTTTTCCGTGGTCGAGGTTTCCGACGCAGCTTGTCGTAGGTCGTGATGGACTAGTTGGAGCACCCTTGCATGTTTAAATCTTTCTGAGAGCCGTGCCCGCAATTATGTGGCAACTTGGAAACTTTGTTTAACACCCGGTCATACCAAACTTGAAGTAAACCTAATTTAAAACTTGCCAGCTGTGTGCGTAACCGTGATTGTCTCTTCTCGTGAGCTGTGTATCCGAGAGAGTACACGGTGGGGTTATGTTTCATGGAAGTAGGTGTTCAGGATCAATTCGTGATCATGATTAGTGCACGTTCGATATGTGTAAATAACCCCCTTTTTTATTCTTGTACTCGTAAGTTAGGCACTCAACTTATTTCCTAGTTTCTTGTTGCAGCCTTACCACTTAACCATACATCACACATTAAGCTTTTCTAGTCTTGATACCTTTGGAAATGAGATTGCCGAGTCCCTGTGGCTCACAGATTACTACAACAATAGTTGTAGGTACAGGTAAAGCGATACTTTGACGTGAGCGCGATGATTCTTCTATTTGGAGTTTCTTCTTCTTCATCATCATCGATCTAGGATGGGTTACAGGACGGGAGCATGGGATAGCAGGGATGGACGTCATTCTTTTATCGTTTGATTCTGTCCATAGTCAGACCCTACTCTTCTACATGGTGTTTGAATATATTGTTGTATCGTGTTGTTCATGATGTATCTTGTGGCGAGTGTAAGCGAATTCCATATAATCATCTCTTCTACACATGTACTTGTAACGATATCCATTCTTGCAAAATGAGGAGATGCACTTCTATCCCTATCGAGGCCCTCGTGTCAAAATAAAAATATGATGGCATCTTGGGTGTTACAAGTTGGCATTAGAGAAGTTCCGACCTAGGAGCCCCCTTGATTGATCAAACTTGGTCGAGTCGAGTCTAGTAAAAAAATACTGTGAGTCTAGTTATATATGGGGGAGTAGGATTCCTTTCACCCCTCTTCTATGCTCTCGTGAGGAATCTTAACATGGGAATTTTAATTCTATCCCTCTTATCATTCAATTTTTTAGGATCACATGGGTATTTTGGAATCTATATGATGTCGATGTGACGGTGTTCTGACTTGGTGCCTCCTGTCTGACTTTATTTCTTCTGGGGAGTTGAGCTCCGAGGGTTTCTTGACACATCGCTATTTCAATTTATTTAGTATCTCGGGATGGAGGATGTTTGAAATTGCTTCAATACTCTTTGTGGCGAGAGGAGTTTGGCATCACCCAGTACTAGGGAGAGCGTCCATATGTACTGCCATAATTGGTATCGTTGTGATCATGATGGTCTGATATAGATGAATTTGTGGAACTTCTCGGATTTGTGTTGATAGTTGAGAGAAAGGTTTTTAGCTGATTACACTCAGTAGATTCCCGGAGCCGCAACTTGATAGCATAACCAAGAAAGATTTCAAAAGTTCTCACATGGGACCTAGGATTATCTTCCAAAAGATGCATGATGTGAGGTTGGGGTTTGGCATATAGTAGATTTCTTTGTTCACGGTCTTCCCTATAAAGGACAATCTCGGTATATTTCATCACATATGCTCCGTCAAGCCTTGTAGTTCGCTACGCCTAGGGAGCATATTTGAGCGTCATTTCAATACGACGGTCCAATATATGATCGAGCCCGTGCGAACCTTAGCACGAAAATATCGGACAAAATCTCTATCATATATTTGTTGCCGGCATGTTTCATCAGCCTCATCCTTTTATTTGTTGAAATATGGTAATTCAAGTTGCTTCAATGTCAAGCGGTGATTTCATATGTTTTCTAAGTGGTGTTCTCATATTTCTATGAGAGTGCTAATCCTTTTGTTCAACCGGAGTTCTCATGTCAATTCTTTGAACCGGTGTGCTCTCTTCAAGTCAATTCAATCCTCTCAATATTTGCAAGATCAATCCTCTTATTTATTTCTGGAGTTCGTCTCATATGTCCCAAGTTGTCTTTGTTTTTCCCCACCCTCCCGCCCTTTTTCTTCAATGGTTCAATTATCATCCAAGTGCCTTTGTGTTCAGTTATGCTTCTTCTACATTCTCTTCCATATTATATCTGGTGATTCCTTGTGAAGATTCTCAGGAGTTTCAAGTTCATCATTCATCATTTTTGTGTTCTTCTTTGGTGGATTCAATTCAAGATTTTGGTGTTCATCATATCATTTTCATTTGTTAAATGCTTTACCGTGTTGGTAATTCATATCCAAACCTCTCTTATTTATTCATCCCTCTCTATTCTATCTGAAGTGCTGAAGATATCTCAGAAGACTTTCTTCTCCATTCATATCCTCTTAAAAATTTTCGAGGGTCTCACCTCTTGAAGTTCTAATTTATTCCTATGCAATCTCTTCTTCCTAATCAGTCGATTCAACGGTGTTCTCTTCCAGTGGGCCCATAACCCATAGGTTTTCCCAGGATCTTACCTGACTCTTCTAGTCTTGTTTGGAAACCTCTAATTCTTTTCAAGTGTGGGAAAAGTATGGGGTCCATCAGTCATATTCCTTCTTCAAGATCGTTTTCAAATTATTTTCATTGTTGGCTCAACTTTTCCTTATCCATTATTCCAGAGTGTCTCAGTAATTCTTGATGGTGATTCTTGCCATCATTCTCATCTTGGAAGACTCAAGAAGTGTTTCTCTTAAATCTTGGACCATTCTTTTGAAGATTGTCATCTAAGATTCATGTTATCTTCTGAATTGATTTCGATCATGAGAATTCCTTCCATATCTATCCGGTGCATTTCAGTGTTGTTTTCGTTTCTTGATCCTTCGAAGGCCATCATTTTACAAGATTTCTTCGTTCTCAGCTTTCAAATTTCATTCTCAAATTCTTCTGAATTGTCGTCTCTTCGTTCATGTCTCAATTATTCTGGTGCCTCATTCAAGATTACTATTAGGTGCATCATGGTCTCTTCGTTCTCATGCATCTCCATTTATTTGTAATATCCTCATTCGTTCCAATTCTTACGAGTGGTTCGTTCAAGATTTCTTCAAGTTTGTGCTAATATCTCTCTTCAATCTTTTTCAAGAAGAATAAGTGGTATGCCAAATTCATTGCTTGTCATCAATATAACTTGGTGAAGGATAAGCATAACATAATTCTTATTCTTCTTTCATCAAGGAGATTTCAATCCTTCTTATGGAGTTGTTCATCATATCAAATTCTCGATGCTAAATGCTCATTTTTTTCATTTTCGGAGTTCAGTTTTTTCTCAAGTATCTCATCGCATGTTCCATCTCAATCTTGGCAAGGTCATAATCTTATTCTTTTCATCCTTCACTTCTTTTGACCATTCTTATGTATACGAAGGCTCTTCATGGTAGTTCATTAAGGATGTAATTATTTCTCAAAGTATTCTTCAAGATTCTTGTGGTAGTACCTCAAGTATTCTTTATCTTGCATTTCAAAGTGCAATTCTTCCTCCATTTATTTCTTTACGGGCGTGTTATAGCATTCTTCACTCATGGGGAGTCTCGAAGAGAATTTGTTTAAAGAATGAGATACTTAAACCCACCAATTCATTGATTATGAGATATTTTCGACCCATGATTTCTTCATTGAAGTTAACTTGGATAAGATTTCACATAAAGGTTTTCCTAGGATGGTTGCTATTATGGTGATTATCGTTGGTCCAAGTTCTCAATGTAACGTAATGGTGAAAGAAATTTTGCGTATCTTGTTGCTCCCAATCAATCTTGTTTCGTTAGTGGCTGATTGTCTCTTCCTAATTTTGAGATGGTTTCCATAAGACCACAACAAGCTTTTCTTTTGTTGTTAACTTTCCAACAAATCTGTTCAATTATTCTTTGTATCGATGATTTCAGTTTAGTTGTGGTAGAAGTTGTCATTTTTCTTCTCCGTCAAATGATCTATTTTCTATTATTGGTTCCGGAGGCTTTGTGATGTTGCTCTCTTCAACCCTTCATCTCGGTTTGTGAAGATCTTATTCTTCCTTGCTTATCCATTTAACCGGAGTGTTGTGAACTCTTTGCAAGCTCTTTCCATCTTATTAAGTTTTGCCTCCATTTCCTACGAATGTGTTGCCGAAATTTATTTTTGAATTCTTCCTTATTCCTCATGTCATCCTTCTTCTATTTGAATCTCCAAGTTTCGCTCGTCTCACTCGTTTGTCAAAAAAAGAACAAAGTTATACCTCTTCCTTTGTCTTCTTTGCCCTTATTATCTAAGATCTCGAGGCGAGATCTCTTCTTAGTGGAGGAGAGTGGTAATAGCCCGGAACCGACGCTCCAGAAGATTCCCCTTTTTTATTCCATTGTCGTTGTTTGATTTATTTGGTTGCCGCATTCATCATCGCATCATGCTCATCATCTGCATAGCATCGGCACTCTTATGTCGTTAGTTGTCCAAACTTGCAACCGTTATTAGTTGTCGGTTTTCTCAGTTTTGTTGTTGACCATTTTGGGACCAACCACACACGGCCGCGCCCACGGCATCATTAAAATGTTGTTTGTAAAAGTGTGTATAAAACAGTCTAGGAATGGGTTGAAAGTTGGCATGTGGTCCTATTTTAATGTAGGTAGACCGCCTGCCAAATTTTGTCACATTCATAGTCCATTTGATACCCGAACTGTTAAACCCATAATGATACTATAGCCGGTTAAATTATCGGGCGTTTTCGTTTTCGAACCTGTCGTTGAGCGACCCGTTTTCCCTGTATTCTATGCCTAGACCCTCTACATAGTGCACAGACCCTACGCGCAACCTAACCCGAAGACCTCCCAGAACCCAAAACATACGGTCGTGACCGTTGTGTATGGATCAACCTCGTTATCCTCCGAACAATCATCTATTTTTGAAAATGGGCTCCCTAACATATTTATTTCGACTGTCCGATCTAAATCGGATGATCCAAATATGTAACTCCCATGATGCGACCCTATACTTATTTTGGCGCGAGAGCCTCGACAGGGATAGAAGCGCATCTTGTCGTTTTGCAAGAATGTATATTGTTACAAGTACATGTACAGAATAGATGAGTGTATGGAATTAGCTTACACTCACCACAAGCTACATCAAGTTCACATCAATACAACAATATACAGTCATCATGAAGAAGAGCAGGGTCCAACTATAGACGAAAATAAACGATAAAAGAAGGATGTCCATCCTTGCTATCCCAGGTTTCCGACCTGGAACCCAACCTAGATCGATGAAGAGTAAGAAGAAGAAACTCCAAATAGAACAATCATTGCGCTCACGTCAAAGTAGCCCTTTACCTGTACCTGCAATTGGTGTTGTAGTAATCTGTGAGCCACATGGACTCATCAATCTCATTTCCAAAGGTATTAAAACTATTAAAGCTTAATGGGTGAGGTATGGTTAAGTGGTGAGGCTGTAGCAAGCGACTAAGCATTTGTTTGAGGTGGATAACTTACGAGTACAAGACTAAGAGGGGGATGACCTACGCATAACAGACTTGAATTAATGATGATCAAATGAATGATCCTAAACTCCTAATTACGTTAGACATAACCCCACTGTGTACTAAGTCGGAGAAAGGAACTCACGAGAGAGACAGTCACGGTTACGCACACATTCGGCATATCTTAATTAAGCTTACTTCAAGTTATGTAGAACCGGATGTTAAACAAAGTTTCCACGTTGCCACATAATCGCGGGCACGACTTTCTGAAAGATTTAACCCTGTAGGGGTGCTCCAACTAGTCCATCACAAATTACCACAAGCCGCATAGAAAGCCTCGATCACGAAAATCGTGATCTCCTCGGATTTCTTAGTGGAAAACCTCAACTCTGAGATAACCCAAAGCATCACCGGAATCCCGATGCACGAGATATTTCGTAAAAGATAAAACAAATCCAGCAAGGCCGCCCGATGTGTCGATGAACTCGATAGGAGCCGCGTATCTCGTCCCCAGGACACGACCGGATGAGCACTACGGACGATGGCCGGATAGACATCCCTTGAGTTTCCCCGGGTGGCCCCGCAAGTGGCTCTATTTTGGACCAACACCCATGAGGAGAACTGGCCCCGGGTTGATTAATTATCCACGGGGTGATAAAACCCTATGCATATTTTATTAGTTATTTAGGCAAATATAGTACCAAAGATGGGCCGTGCCAGACCAGTTTTAATCTAAGACAAATTATCAAGGGGGTCCCCACAACAACCACGATCATGTTAGGAGCGCTCAATTATGGAATATAACACCGGTAGCCTAAACTAGGGCGACAAAGGTGGAAGAAAACACCAGGCTAGAAAGCCGAGCCTTCCACCTTTTACCAAGTATATCAGTCTATTAAATTAATTAGCAATAAATGATGATATAACAAGGAACCCATGTAATCACATGGAAGCAACTGCACCTGCAACTAGCAACTCTACACAAGGGTAAGCAAGCGGTAACATAGCTAATCAGTGGTTTGCTAGGTTGTAGAAAGGTTGAAGGTTTCATGGCAATGTTAAGAGGCTAACATTTAACATGTGGTAGGGAGCGAGACATAACGAATGAAACGAGACAACTAGCATGGCATTGATAGTAATGGTATCTAGGGAAATGATCATCTTGCATGTGACCCCGCTTGGAAGAACAACGAATCCGTGAAGCAGACGAACCGACGTAGAGGAATGGATCCACACATTCGGACACGCTTGCGTAACTCTATCGAGAAGACGCAAACCGGAAAGAAGAATCAACACACAATATTTACCACACACATGCACGATTTGATGCACACCCTAATATGATGCTTGTCCATTTCTGTTATGCAAGGTATGGCATGGCAATTCACAATAATCAAGCACTACACATTAAGTGAAGCCCAATATGCAACTCGTTGCATATTGACGAAACTCCACATAAGAATTATTTAGTTCACACCCGTTTAGGTACACGGCAATATAAAATGTTGCTTAAACATGGCAAGAGGTGAAGCATGAATAATCTACCTAGCTAGGCATTTTAAACGAGGCTGGTAACGACATATAGCATCTCCGAACTGACCCCACACGATAACTTCGAAATCTGTCCAGATCTGACCTAAACACATTTTATGTTTGTTAAACGAAAAATTAAAGTGGTTCACGTGAAACTACACGTCATTCTAGTCGACTTACATATATGGCATATCTCCAACGGAGTTACGGTCTAAAAGATACGTGCAACACAAGATCATATGACATGGATGTCCAATGCATGCAAAAATAGTATACACATAGTGAAAATAAAAGAGAGGCCGTGGGGATTTGATCCCTACACCTCGAGGATTCAAACCAAAACACTAACCAGTTTGGCTGGCTACTGGTGTGTGGATGAACATGTGCTCGATGCTAAGTGAACCAACGACAAAAGCTGGTTCGATGCATACACAGTCGACCATTAGGCTATGTTGCTAGTCTGAAACAAAATGAATGCTCGCGCAAGATGTATCACACCCCTGCGCTGTTCTGACGAAACTGAATCGAAATCTGCGATAGCTCTCTGTTCAGCCAACACATAAAATCCAAGAAAAAATGAGGACACGTGGGAATTGAACCCAGAACCACTCGGTGGTAAGCGAGCAAGCGGCCGAGCTGGGCTACTTCATGTTTTCGAATTAAATGAGGGGCTCCTTTCTTTTGAACCATGCAAAGTCCATGCGTTATAATTTGTGAATACACAGAATTAACGAGGAAAATTGGACCTTGCAGGGGTGCCGTGGCTGGAGACCAGCTCCAGGCGAGGGGGCGAGGCCGGGTCCGGGCGAGGCGCGCTGGATGGGCCTTCGCAGAGGCTGGCCCACATGCGGGCAAGTAGAGGGGGATCAAGGCGCTCATCCTCCCGTGCATCCGAGGCCTGACCATGGAGGGGATGAGGCCGGAGCGGACGCGGGAGGCGAGGAGAAGGCCAAATCCGGCAAGGTCTTGCGGCGGAATGGGTGGTTCCGGTCGGGCCGGACCCGTTCCCGGCGACGGGAGCTCGATCCGGGTAGAGGAGGTTTGAGTTTATCCATGGCTGCTCTGGCGGGAGCTCCTGCAACAGATGGACACATGACACAAAGATGAGAGAGAGCTCGAAGGTGAGAAGGAGAGAGAGAAACCGAAGGGGAAGGAGAGGAAGAGGCGGGGCACTGGCCTGGTCCTGGTTGTCAGCGGGGGACGCACCGGTGGCTCTGGCGGCTGCCAGCCCGAGGAGGCAGCTGGCAGCGTGGCGAGGCCACGTTTGCACAGGGTAGAGCTCGGTCTCCTTACGATCTGGGGATGACGGGGCTGCAGGATGCACTCTCGACCGTCGGATCTCGAATCTGATGGTCAGGATCGAAGGTGGGCTGGATCAGATCTGGTGGCTCGGATTGGATTATTCGGTGGTGGAGGTTGGTTGGCTCACAGAAACTGAGGAGCGGTCGCGGCTAGGGATGGGACATCTTGTCTAAATTTTAGGGTTTGGACAGGTTTGGCTAGGGGTTGCACTGCTCTATATAGGAGGTGGGTAATAGGAGGGGGTTTCACACCATTTTAGAGCCCTCCAATTGTGATTGGATGGCCCCAGATGTGGGGAATGTTTAATTGAGCTGCAGAGGGCTGTGTTGAGTTGGTTGGCCAAAGGAGAGAGGGAAGTGGCAGCCCGTGACACAATTTTTAAAATGCAAAAATGTCCAACGAATAAACCTATGACGGTGCCGTTACGGTCGACCGTTCGGGTATCAAACAGACTCCGGTTGCGACGAAATTTGGCACGCAGTGTACCTACGTTAAAATAAGACCGCACGCCAAATTTCAATCCGTCCGGGAAAGTTTTATACACACCTTTAAAAACAATATTTTAACAATGTTGCGGGCGCATGCGTGTGTGGTTGGTCTTGAAACGGTCAACGACGCAAACGGAGAGAACCGACAACCTACAACGGATGGAAGTTTTGAAAACTGACGACAACGAAGCGCAGACGCAATGCGGACGATGCACATGACGCGACGACGAATGCGACAAACAAATAATCACACGATGGAAACAAAATAAAAGGGGAATCTTCTGGATCGTCAGTCTCGGGCTGTTACAAAATAGACCTAAACTTAGCCCACCCTATTTAACCTATATATAGACCACACCCTAGCATGCAATCCTAGATCCTAGCCCTCTTGTTCCGTCGTGCCGCCGCCACCCTCTCTTGGGATCGCTCCCGATCCAAAATCCACCAAGCATAGCCACCTCCCGATCCATTCATCCCTCTCCTTGTTTTCAACTACCGGCCAACCGCATCCATCCTTCCATCCCCTCACCAAACAGAGCAAGCCCGACAACCCACAGACGCCCGAGGCCTAGATCCGGGTCCTCCTCCTTCTCGTGCCGCAACCCTGAGGGGATGGGAGCTCGAGCTCCTCCTTCTACGCATATAACCTCCGACAGCAACACCGCAACCGGAGCATGCGACGCCGGCATCTCATCGGACCGCCCCACAGTCGAGGAGTTCCTCTAGAGTGGCAGTGCTAACACCAAGACCCCATGCGCCCTTTGCCTTGCCTCTCCTCTTCCTGCCACCGATGACCTCGCAGGAGCACCGCCAGGTAAGCCGAGCCATGTCTTCGCCATTCCCCTCCCATTTCTCGAGTCCCTCTAATCCCGCTGCTTCATTTGCCTCGCGGGTTGCCGCCACTACAAGCTGCCATGGACGCACAGCCGAAGCTTCTATACCCATCAAGTCCATGGAGCCACCCTTGCCAGGATTTGCTCCATCCCAAAGCCCCACGACCCTCGCCTCCTCATGTGCGCCCTTGCCGGAAGTCGCCACCGACGCGCCAAGCCCTAGCGATGTCGTGCCGCACTGGAGATTATGGAGTGCCTCCCGCTCTTTCCAGGAACCGCCAGGGGAGCCTGCCTCCCACCTCCGAGGGCGCCACCGCATCATCTCCGCAACTCGTCCCCGTCTTCCTGCGCCTGCCCTATCGCCGGGGATCAACTGCCTGCCTCCCTGCATCACGAGCACCTGTTGGGCTCGTCTACATTGAGCGACGGGAGGAGGACAAACTGCTCGCCCACGTCGCTGCCTCCCACACCCAATCGCCCCTGCTCACGTTGGCATCGTACACTCGATCATGCATGGATCAATTCCACCTTCGTGAGGGCCAACTTGTGCCTGCGCGTGATGGCCTAGCTCCACCACGCCCCCAATGCATGCCTCACCTTCTGGACCGTTGGCCCAAGGTGACCTCCACCAGCTAATCCATCGCCCTATGAATTGTTTAGTTACATTGTGCCCAGTTCTTGTTGAGGCCCATGATTAGATTCGGTCTAGTTTATTTTTTTCTTTTGTCATGTAAATTTGTCTAATTATTGACTACATTGCATATTTTAGAAAAATCAAAATTTTCAAGTATTAATAGTTAATTACCATGCATCTGATTAAAATGAATTAGATGTGTAAAATGTTCAAAATTTCATGTAGATTAAGAATTTCCAATTTTTATGAATGTTTAAGAATGTTTAACCTGTTGTTTGCATTGTTTTGCATGATGTCGTACTAAAGATGGTTTAATTTATAGAAAATTAACCGTGCATCGGATTTAGAAACTTTATACATGAAAAATGCTTAGAATTTTATGTAGCTTCACAATATCTAGCATTCAACCATGTTTTAATTGTTTAAACATGTTTTTAAATTAAATTTGCGTAGATGTCATGTTAAAACAATTTATGTCATAACTAATTAACCGTAGCTCCGATTAAACTGATCCACATATGTAACTTGACCAGAAAATTGTGTAGAATAACATGGTGACATTAATTTGTTTGTTTAACAATTCTAAAATTGTGTTACAGGCAGAACAATACCAAAATCTTAATTTACATAATGGGGACTTTCCAGAATTGTTGTTCATTGTTCCGGTCTCATTTAAACTTGCCTACCATTTCATGTAGTATCATAGTATCTTGTTGCATCCATGTTCAACATGTTGATGGCTGTTATTTGCATTCATATCATATTTACCTTGTGTTGGCCATATCTTTTAGACCGCAGCTCCGTTTTGGTGATCTATATACGTAAATCGACTAGAATAACGTGTAGAATCACTTGGTCCACTTTATTTTTCTGTTTAATAAAGATAAAACATGTTTAGTTCAGATTAGGACCAATTCAAAATCAACATATGGGGTCATCTCAGAAATGTTATATGTTGCTTTCGACCTCATTTAAAATGCCTAGATAGTGTAGTTTATTTATGCTTCACCTCTCGCCATGTTTAACAATATTTACCATTGTCCTGTACGAAAACGGGAGTGAACTAAGTAATTAGAATATGGAGTTTCGTCAATATTCAACTCGTTTCATATTGAGCTTAATTTAATGTGTAGGAGTTGATTGTTGTGTTTTGCCATACCATGGGTAATTAATTGAACATGCATCATATCTGTTTGTGCATCACACCATGCATATGTGGTGTTGTTTATTGTGTCTTGATTGTTGTTTTCGGATTGTTTCTTCTCGATAGAGTTCCGAACCGCTTCAGAATGTGAGTATTGGTTCGACTATGTCAGTTTGTCTACTTCACGGATTCTTTTTTTTTCAAGCGGGATCACAGGCAAGATGATCATTTCGCTGGATAACACTATTATCATTGCTATGCTAGTTGTCTTGTTTCTATCGCTATGTCTCACTTCCTACCGCCTGTTATGTTAAGCCTCTCGACATTGCCATGAAAAGCCTCTAACACCTCCACATCCCAGCAAACCACTATTTGGCTATGTTACCGCTTTCTCAACCTTCTTATAGTGTTGCTAGTTGTAGGTGCAGTTGTTTCCATCTGACAACATGGATACTCTTTTGAATATCACCATATTATTGCTATTTAAGTCAATGCACCTATATACTTGGTAAAAGGTGGAAGGCTTGGTCTTTTCACTCGGTGTTTTGTTCCACTTTTTTTGTCCTAGTTACTTGTGAACCGGTGTTATGTACCATACTGAGCGCTCCTAACATGCTTGGGGTTGTTATGGGGACCCCTTGATTCTTGTTTTGGGATAAAACTCGTCTTGCAAGCCCCATAATTGGTTCTACATTTGGCTGATAACTAATAAACTAGAGCCAGGTGCGGGGCCAACCCGGGGAAACTTGGGAGATTTCTATCAGGCCACTCTATGTTGTGCTCATCTGTCGTGTCCTGAGAACGAGATACGTGGCTCCTATCGGGTTTATCGACATGTTAGGCGGACTTGCTGTATTTGTTTTACCTTTCTCGAACATCTTGTGCGAGGGATTTCAAGGATAGTTTGGGATATCTCAAGGGTGAAGTTTTCCACTAGGAAGCCGAGGAAATCACGAGTTTTCCGTGGTCGACATTTCTGACACAACTTGTGGTTGTTTGTGATGACGAGTTAAAGCACCCCTACAGGGTTAGATCTTTCTGAGAGCCATGCCCACGGCTATGTGGCAACTGGAAAACTTTGTTTAACACCCGGTCATAGAAAACTTGAAGTAAACTTAATTAAAAACTTGCCAACTGTGTGTAACTGTGATTGTGTCTTCTCGTGAGCTCTGTACCCGAGATAGGACACAATGGGGTTATGTTCAACGTAAGTAGGTGTTCAGGATCATTTCATAACCATGATTAGTTCATGTCCGTTATGCGTAGATCACCCCCTTTTATTCTTGTACTCGTAAGTTAGCCACTCAACTAAATGCCTAGTTGCTTGCAACAGTCTCACCACTTGACCATACCTCACCCATTAAGCTTTGCTTGTCTTGATACCTTTGGAAATGAGATTACGGAGTCCCTGTGGCTCCCAGATTACTACCACAACAGTTGCAGGTATAGGTAAATTGATACTTTGACGTGAGCGTGATGATTGTTCTATTTGTAGTTTCTTCTTCTTCTTCTTCATCGATCTAGGATGGGTTCCAGGCCGGCAGAGTGGGATAGCAAGGATGAACATTGTTCTTTTATCGTTTGATTTCGTCCGTAGTCAGACCCTACTCTCCTACATGGTGTTTGCATATATTGTTGTATTATGTTGTCGCTTGTGGCGAGTGTAAGCCAATTCCATATACTCATCTCTTGTGTACATGTACTTGTAACAATATCCATTCTTGCAAAACGACGAGATGCACTTCTATCCCTGTTGAGGCCCTCATGCCAAAATAAGGATAGGATCGCATCTTGGGCCTTACACACATACTCAACCATCATTTAGTCTTCCATGATTGCTGACACTCAGTGCATATGTTTGGAGCAAACGGTTCCATCAAACACATCGGAAGATAGGGGCTTAATTGTTTCCAACTCCCATCTTAATTACCTCAAGGATAATGTCAACAATAATGACTCATGATCACCTACATCCAACTTGATATATATATATTTGGAGATTTCCCCAACACATGATGATCCCAACTAAGGAATTAATAGATTGGAATAGGGATAAACATTATTGAATCTTGCATAAAAGTAAATACATCAAAGTAAAAGATAGGCCCTTCATAGAGGGAAGCAGAGGTTGTCATGCACTTTTTAATTTACGATGTGCAAGCTCTTAATGTGAAGGAAAGTCACTTTATGTTTCCCTTATGATATCAACCTTTATTATGTAGTTTGTCGCTTTTATTTCTTTGCCATCACAAGATCATACAAAGCTTATTTTCCCTTACAATAAAAGATCATTCATATTTAGGAGCAATTTTTTTCCTTGTGCACGAACCACAACCTACTTGAAGGATCTTATTCGATCCAAATGTAGATATTGTGGACTCTCATGGAAAGAAACTGGGTTTAAGGGTTATAGAAGCACAAGTTGTATCTCTACTTAGTGCTAATTGTTAGGCTAGCAAAAGATCCTAGACAAGCACCACATGTTAGAGGATCCATGACGATATAACTTCTATGTTAATGTAAACAAATATAACTCACTACACTGTCTTTGTTATCCAACATCAACTATTCGATCATTATATGATATTTGATGGGGGCTCACAGTCGTAAAAGATGTCCAAGATAGTATTTTTTTTTTGTGAATCTCCTCTCCACTTTCGTAATTTTGCATGGATTGTATCACTGACTAGTGCTATGTTTGTCAACTCCTAACAACTTTTATTAGATACTTATCTCTATTTGAAGTCATTACTCCCCAGGAGATTACCATATGATCTTTCTAATTCTTTTAGTTGATTGCTATGACTGATGCATGAGAGTAAAACATGCAAGCTCAAACTAATATTTATTATATAACTCTAGCACTATATTACATGGATAGATAGATCACAAAGAAAATACTCTAAGCAAAAATATAATGAACTTTTATTCCTCTTGATCGCGAAATAACTAAGGATCAAACTAAAATAGATGATGATGTAAAAGTGATGGTGATACGATATAGGGGCACCTCCCCCAAACTTGGAACAAGCTAAGGGTGGTGACCATACCCATGTACTCAAGTGTCCTTCTTGGCCGATAGTGATAATGACGTCGACGGTTTATTCTCCAATAGTAGATATTATAACTTATTGATTATCCTTCGAAGGGTCTTATTCTACTCTTCCACCAAAATAACTTCAGGTGGATTCCATAGAATTCAATGCATAAATTTCACGTAAATAAGTTTTATCATAAAGAGGTAATAGCGTATCTCCCTTATTGGAATCCTCAAAGGAGTTGTTAACCAAATTTCCTTCGGGTCCTTCGGCTTCTTCCTTATACTTCCACATAGCAGACTCCTGGGATTTAGGCTTATCCTCCTCTCTAGAGGACAACTCATAGTAGACCTCACTTTAGGGGCATTTTCGTGGTAAAGGCCATATTATGTGATGCTTCTTATGAAAAATTGGAGGAGTCATTGATGCTGCAATGAATAACGAGCCCTGGAAGAAAACACCTCAAAACATGGAAGTACATATAATGTGGTGATCAAATTATATGGAAGTATATATAATGCATTTTTCTAGGTCACTATACTAGTCGAGAAGAAAATGTAGTCCGGGAGGCACACGAGGTGCTCCCAAGCCATGAGGGTGCGCCCGGGTAGGGGGTGGTGGTTGCGCCATCTTGGCTTGGGACTCCCTCGTGGGTCTTCTTAGATGGTTTTTATTTTTTTATTTTTTCAAAAATACCAAAACCAAAATAAAATTATTTTATTGAATTTTTGGAGTCGGTTTACTTTCCGTATCACATACCTACCCATTTTCAAGGTTCTAGAGCGTTCCAGAAGGTCTTTGTTATGTGTTCTTCCGGTGTCATTTCTTGAAAATACGAGTTTCAACATTATTGGGCGTACCTGAGATGTATTGTTTAATTCTTTGCCCGTTAACCACTCTCAGATTTGTCCCCTCATTGTTGTTGATTTCGATAGCACTAGATCGATAAACCTCTTCAACGATATAAGGCCCTTCCCGTTTGGAGAGAAGCTTACCTACAAATAATCCGAAATGAGAATTGTTCCAAAGAACTAGGTCTCCTACATTGAATTCCCGTTATTGGATTCTCTTGTCACTCCATCTTTTAACATGTTCTTTAAATAACTTGGCATTTTCATAGTTTTGAGTTCTCCATTCATCTAAGGAGCTTATATCAAATAACCTCTTTTCACTAGCAAGTTTGAAATCATAATTAAGTTCTTTAACTGCCCAATAAGCTTTATGTTCTAACTCAAGAGGTCAATGACATGATATTCCATAGACCATTTGATACAGAGACATTCCCATAGGATTAATATAAGCAATTCTATACGCCCATAAAGCATCATCAAGTTTGTTAGACCAATTCTTTGTAGATCTATTAATAGTCTTTTGCAAGATCAATTATTTTTCCCGATTACTCAATACAACTTGATAACTAAACTAAGGATGATAAGGTGATGCAATTCTATGGTTAACATCATATTTAGCTAGATTTTTACACAAAGCATCATGAATAAAATGGGAATCACCACCAGTCATTAAATATGTAGGGACTCAAAACCTCAGGAAAATAACAACTTTAAGCATATAATAGAAGTGTATTGATCAACACTACTAGTTGGAATAGCTTCTACCCACTTAGTAACATAACCAACAACAACTAAAATATGAGTTTACCCATTAGAGGAATGAAAAGGTCTCGTATAATAAAAATCCCAAACATCAAATGGTTCAATTGCAAGTGAATAAGTCATATGCATTTCCCGACGTTTTCCAATATTACCAATTATTCTACATTCATCAAAAGAGAAGACAAACTTAGGTGCTTCTTTGAAAAGAGTAGGCCAATAAAAACCAGACTGTAGTACCTTGTGTGCGGTTCTGTCACCAGCATTTTCCCTTCGTAGGCCTCGGAATGACACTTCTATAGGATATGTTCTTGTTCATGCCCAGGTACACAACATCTAATAACACCATCTACTCCTTTATAAAGATGTGGGTCATCCAAAAAGTAATGTCTTCAATCAAAGAAAAACTTCCTCTTTTGTTGGTAGGTGAAACTAGGTGCTATATATTTAGCAACAATGCATACCAAGGAGTACTACGGGAAGCATTTATAACAGTTAATTGCTCATCAGGAAAATCATCATCAATATGAAGTGGGTCATTAGGAACATTTTCCATCCTAGACAAATTATCTTCTACTCGGTTTTTAGCTCCCTTGCTATCAAAAAATGCAAACCAAACTCTTGAACTAAAAGCACCAACCTAATCTGTCTAGGCTTAGCATCCTTCTTTTCCATAAGGAATTTCACAACATCATGATCAGTGTGAATAGTAACTTTAGAATCAACAATATAAGGTCTAAACTTATCACATGCAAACACAACTGCTAAAAATTGTTTTTCAATAGTAGCATAATTTATTTGGGCACTCTATAGAAATGTATTACTAGCTTAATGGATAACATTCAATTTATTGTATACTCATTGGCCTAGAAAAACGCCAATAACATAATCACTAGCATCACACATAATTTCAAATGGTAAGTTCCAATCAGGTGGTTGAACAATAGGAGCAGTGATTAATACCTTCTTAAGTATTTCAAAGGCTTCTACACAATCATCATAAAAAACAAAAGGAATATCATTTTGAAGAATATTATTTAATGGCCTAGAAATATTTCAAAAGTTTGTAATGAAATACCTATAGAAACCAGCATGACCAAGAAAACTTCTTATGCCTTTAACTTGTGTGACACCCCCATTTTGATCGTATGATAATCATACACGCAAATGCGTACAACCAAGATTAGAGACACATGGGAAGATATCATAACACAACTCCACACACAAATTAATGTCATACAAGCTTCATATTACAAGCCACATGCCTCGAGGCTCTAATACATAAGCTCAAATACACACGAGTCAGCGGATGCAAATAATATAGGAGTACGAACATAAGTAAACTAGTTTTTCCTCAAGAAGGCTAGCACAAACGTAAACAACAAATAGAAAAGTCAAGGCCTCCTGCCTGGGAGCCTCCTAACTACTCTTGGTCGTCAGGGGCCTCCACATAGTAGTAGGCTCCGTCGGGATAGTTGTTGTCGTCATCGGGATCAACTGGCTCGTGGGCTCCGTCATCTAGTCGCGACAATCGTATCAAGAGGAAAAAGGGGAGCAAAGCAACAGTGAGTACTCATCAAAAGTACCTGCTAGACTGACATCAGAATATGCTAATATGCATCAGTATCAAAGGAAAGGGGTTATATCTTGGAGTGAACTACATAAATGCCGGAATAGAGTTGGAAGACCTAGTCCTATCAAAGACTAGCATCTCCACGGGTCTTGCAACATTAGAAGATTGTAGATCAGTAACAAATAGGTAATAATTATGTTGCAACAAATTTATTAAATACGCCCAGAGATTCTTCCTAGACTCCCTACAATAAAGCAATCTCAGAGCCATGAATTCAATTTGAATTTCACAAGTATCTAGTTCTAGTTGTATAGATCGGGATATAACTCTAAGCGTTCGTTACCATGGACGCGGCTATTCGAATAGATATACTTCCCTGGAGGGGTGCACCACATTCCCCAACACGCTTGATAAACTTTGGCTGGGAACACTTCCTGTGTCATGACTGGCCTCGGGAGATCAACACATCATAGCCCTACCTGGACTCAACAGATAGGCCAGCCCACCGGACTAAATCCTATGCACGCATGAGTCTTGGGCCTATCACTCTTTGCACTCCTCCACATTGCATGGGTAGCCGAGATCAGTCCTCACACCTCTTAATACAAGATCAATGCTTACACAGACCACTCGAGCGCGCGTCGCTCCAATGCTGATGTCCTGCTGCTAGCAGTCCTCGGCGACGACACTAGAAGAATGTTGTTGATGTGTTCCTGACTTGATGCCTTCGTGACAACAGACCCAGAACTGCTCCCAGTTGCTCAACAATTAGCAATTGTCTTGCAATAGCCCACCAGCGTGTGGGTTCGCGGCAGTTTTCGAGGGTAGAGTATTCAACCCAAATTTGTTGGTTCGCCAGACGGGAAGTGAAAGGATACTCTCAAGTATTAGCAGCTGAATGTGTCGGATTCAACCGCACCTGAAAGATTAGTATCTGCAAGCAAAGTATCAGTAGCAAAGTAGTATGATAGCAACGGTGCCAGAAACGATCTGTTGACGGTAGACTATTCCTAACGGTTGTATCAATGGCGCCAGAAGTTGCCCGTGGACAGGAAATATTATTTCCCGTCAACGTCGAGCGAAAAAGTATTGTAGCGGGTAGCAGCAGCGTAACGAGTAACAGCAGTGGCAAGGAACAACAGTAGTGACAGCAGTAGCAAGTAGCAACAGTAGTAATAGCAGCAGAGCAAAGCAAGTAACAACAGCAGAGCAAAACAAGTAACAACAGCAGTGGGACAAACTCGTAGGCAATGGGTCGGTGATTCGTTTGGATGATATTCATCATGCAACAGTTATTACACGGAGAGATATGTGGCTAGCTCCCGTTCGTCAATGTGATGTAGGCATGCATTCCGTGTGTAGTCATACGTGCTTAGGGAAAAGAACTTGCATGACATCTATTGTCCATCCCTCCCGTGGCAGCGGGGTCCAAAAGGATACTACGGGATATTAAGGTTCTCCTTTTAATAAAGAACCGGAACAACACATTAGCATTTGGTGAACGCATGAACTCCTCAAACTATGGTCATCACCGGGAGTGGTTCCGGTTATTGTCACTCCGGGGTTGCCGGGTCATAACACATAGTAGGTAACTACAACTTGCAAGATCGGATCTAAAACACACATATATTGGCGACAACATAATAATTTCAGATCTGAAATTATGGCACTCGGGCCCTAGTGACAAGAATTAAGCATGGCAAAGTAGTAGCAACATCAATCTCAGAACATAGTGGATACTAGGGATCAATCCCCGTCAAAACTACCTCGATTACATGATAGATCTCATCCTACTCATCACCGCCCAGCGAGCCTACGAATAGATTACTCAAGAACGATGAAGAGCTTCATGGAATTGGAGAGGGAAGAAGGTTGATGATGACGATGGCGACGATGTCCCCTCTCCGGAGCCCGAAACGGAGTCCAGATCTGCCCTCGAGATGAAGAACAGGATGTGGCTGCACCTCCGTATCGCAAACGCGATGAAATCTTCTCTCCTGATTTTTTTCTGGACGAAAGTGAATTTATAGAGCTGGAGTTGGGGGCGGCAGACCCACGTGGGCCCCACAAGCTTGGTTGCCGCGGCCAGGGGGGCCGCGGCAACAGGGCTTGTGGGCCACTGGCCCATCCCCTCCGGCGGATCTTTGCGCAGGTATTTTTCATATTTTCGAGAAATATTTGCTGTAAATTTTTAGGATGTTCCGAGAACTTTCATTTATGCACAAAAACAACACCATGGCAATTCTGCTGAAAACAGCGTAAGTCTAGGTTAGTTCCATTCAAATCATGCAAATTAGAGTCCAAAACAAGGGCAAAAGAGTTTGGAAAAGTAGATATGATGGAGACGTATCAAATCCCCCAAGCTCAAAACCTTGCTTGTCCTCAAGCAACTCAGTTGACAAACTGAAAGAGAAAGAAAAACTTTGACAAACTCTGTTTGATCTTGTTGTTGCAACTATGTCTAACTCGTAACCAGAATTTCAGCAAGATCACAAGTTAACCACATAAGCAAGTGACACAAGGGTCTCACGGTAAACTAATATCAATGGCATAATCAGCTAGCGAGCAAATAATAATGAGTTTCAGATACCAACAGTTCAATCAAAACAGGCATGAAGCAATATGAATAGGTGGTATCTCGCTAGCTCTTTCTGAGATCGCAAAACATAAATGCAGAGCATTTTCAAAGATCAAGGGCTGACTAAACATTGTAATTCACAGCAACGAAGATCCAGTCATAGTCATACTCAATATCAATCAAAAGCAAAGCATAAAAAATGACATAGGTGCTCTCTAATTGGTGCTTAAATAAGAAGAGGATGACTCAACCGGAAAATAAATAGACAAGCCCTTCGCAGAGGGAAGCATTGATTTGCAGAGGTGCCAGAGCTCAAGCTTTGAAAACAGAGATAATAATTTTGGGTGGCATGCTTTCATTGTCAACGCAATGACCAAGAGTTCTCAATATCTTCCACGCTACTCATGCTATAGGCGGTTCCCAAACAGAAAAGTGAAGTTTTAACTCCCCCACCACCAATCAATCACACTCCATGGCTAGCCGAATCCTCGGGTACCGTCCATACTAACATCAATCCGGGGGGAGTCTTGGTTTACAGTTATGTTTTCGATTTAAGCGTGGAACTGGGCATTCCAATTACCGGCCCATTTTTCGTGAATGACAGTGAATAAACACATGTCGAGGATAACACGCCTAACATGGAAGATACCAATAGCCCCCTGTCAACACATGAGCGGTTCGGGCAAGCAAAACAGATTATTTCTTGAAGGTTTAGAGAATGGCACATGCAAATTTACTTGGAACAGCAGGCAGATACCGCAAATAGGTAGGTATGGTGGACTCTCATGGAAAAACTTTTGGGTTTATGGGAGTGGATGCACAAGCAGTATTCCGCTTAGTACAAGTGAAGGCTAGCAAAAGACTGGGAGGCGACCAACTAGAGAGCGACAACAGTCATCAAAATGCAATTAGTTTGACTAACATTGAGTGCAAGCATGAACAGGATATAAATCACCATGAACACGAACATCATAGAGGCTATGTTGATTTTGTTTCAACTACATGCATGAACATGCGCCAAGTCAAGCCACTCGAATTATTCAAAGGAGAATACCATCCTATCATACTACATCATAGTCATCTCAAAATCTATGTTGTCATTCAAGACAAACCATTATAAGCTCCTAGCTAAATAAGCATGGCATCAGAAACTATGATCTCTAAGTTGTCATTGCAAACATGGTTCTCTCACAACAAAGCTGAATCTGGGACGACAAGCTAGTCATATTTAAAAAAAATAGATGGAGTTCATACCATCTTTTCCAGTCTTAGTCACTTCACCATATATCATCATTATTGCCTTTCACTTGCACGATCGAACGATGTGAACAATAATAAGAGTGCTCGTGCATTGGACTAAGCTGAATCTGCAGGCAAACACAATGGAGAAGACAAATTAATATGGCTCTTTGAAAGCTAAACAGGTATGCATGCGAGAGCCACTGAACATTGTAACCAATATCTTCTACCTTGACCCAAAGAAAAATAAAACTATTTACATGGGAAAGCTCCCAACAAGCAAAAAGAAGAAAGGAAAATCTTTTTGGGTTTTCTCAAAAGGACAAAAAACAAGAAAACAAGAAAACAAAAATAAACTAGCATGGATAATATAGTGGCAAAGTGTAAACATCGACAAAAAAAGTGAAAGCATAAGCATGAATGTAAGGTCGGTGAGAACACGTACTCCCCCAAGCTTAGGCTTTTGGCCTAGCTTGGTCTACTCCCAAGGTGGGAAATAACCAGCTCCAGGATACTCCGGAGCGGACTGTGGATGCCACTGCTGTGTGAGCTCCTCTGGCTCCCACTGATAAACTGGCGTCCGGTACTCGACTGGCGGCTCAGGCACGTGCACCTGTGGTTGGGCTAAGCCCCAATATGCGTAGATGTTCGAGGGCATAATAGTGTACCTACGTGCATGAAGATCGAACAAAGAAGGAGCAGGCAAAGTAATAGTCTCTCGAGTACCCGGACTAAATACCAGGTTATAAATCATCCGTCTACTAGCATCTCTATCCAGAAAATCATGGCGAACCATGCTGTCATAATCCAGATATTTCTCAGGAAGAAGCATCTCTTCTTCCTCGCGAAGTCTAATAGGTATCTCAAAGTGTCTAGCAAGACGAGTAGCATAGATACCTCCATAGACGACACCTTTGGAACGGTTTGTGTTCAACCGCCGAGCTACTATAGCACCTAGGCTATAAGTCTTAGTGCTATAAAGGCCTTCACGCAAAACCGCAAGGTCTAGAGAGCTAAGTGATCCGGCCTTCCCACGGCCAATCAGACATTTTCCAACAAATAATGAGAAGTACCGAAGCACAGGAAAATATATGCTAGCAATTCTAGCGCGAGACACTCCTCTCTCCTCTCCAACAGCAATAGTACCTATGAAATCCTCCAAGTCCCGTGGACGAGGATCATGAATATCCCCAACATAAGGTAATTTGCATGCATTGCAAAATATTGTAGTCTCATGCACTGGGGGATATCGTACAACATGAACTCAACCATGGGAGGATTCTTCCTCGGATAAAAGTTGAAGCTTTGAACGAAAATATTGGTGAGGAGGAGGTATTATGAGCACTTATCTTCAACGAACGCGGTAAGACCCGCGTTCTACACCAAGTAATAAAAGTCTTCATAAAGTCTGGCGGCGCGCAAAAATTCATCACTTGGCCACTCGCATGCTCGAACTTCTGTGACTCGAGGAACCACTTACTTGGGGAGGTTATTCTCACCCTCCTTGGGGTTACGGCTTGAAGAGCCTCTCAAGAACCTCCTCATATTTTCCTTTTTATAGCTCTGGAAAATTCTAAAATTTTAGAGACTTCGAAAGAAAAGTGAGTAAAGATTAACCCAACTCGTAGCAACTACTCCTACTAGGGCCGAGATACCGTATCACGCGTTAAAACTACTTGGGACCAGCTAAAATCAACATTTCAAGATCAAGAACAGGGTCACCAAGGTAGTAAGACTATGCGGAGGATAAAGCACTAGAGCAAAAACTAATTGGACCAATGGAGGATTCACTTACCAAGGAGTAATTTCCCCAAAACGGTTCGGAGAATGATGCTTTGAGCAAGGAGATCGAAAATCACAGCCAAATGAGCAAGAGCACGGGTTTGAGTTGCGAAACGATTTTTTCTGGAGGTAGAGGAAAAGGATGGGAGCTGGAATGAGTGGAGGGGGCCCCTGTGGGCCCCACAAGCTTGCTTGCCGCGGCCAGGGGGGTGGCCGCGGTGACATGGCTTGTGGACCACTGGTGTGGCCCCCATGCCAGCTCTCAGTCCCAGTATTTTTCCAGTATTCCACAAAAAATCATACTAGATTTTCCGGACCATCGGAGAACTTTTATTTTCGGGGTATTTTTCTCCGGGACGCTAAAACAGAAAACACGAAAAACTAAACTAAATCTATCATTTTTCTTCTAAGCAAAAGAAAGTGAAAGCTTAAAACAGAGGTATGTGACTCTTTGATTCATCCATTTCATGGTCATCAAAAGAAATCCGTCAATGGGGTTGATCAAATCCTCATGACAAAACTTTCTCGAATCGCAAAAGAGAATGGAGAATTTTCGAATAGCCACCAAGTCACCTCAATGGGGATATGAATCTCCCCAACAAGCAAATCATACTTCATCTTGACAAGAGGAATAGGGCATTCAAAGCTCCCAATAAGAATTGATGAAGTTTTTTCGATAGCATTGATGCAATGTATTTGATATCGTTTCTTCGGAAAGTGCACAGTATGCTCATTACCGTTGACATGGAAAGTGACATTGCCTTTGTTGTAATCTATAACAGCCCCTGTAGTGTTTAGAAAGGGTCTTCCGAGGATGACAGCCATGGCATCGTCCTCGGGACTATCCAAGATAACAAAGTCTGTTAAGATAGTGGTGTTAGCAACCACAACAGGCAGATCCTCGCAAATGCCGACAGGGAAAGCAATTGATTTGTCGGCCATTTGCAGAGAGATTTCAGTGGGTGTCAACTTATCTAGTTCAAGTCTACGATAAAGAGAGAGAGGCATAACACTAACTCCGGCTCCAAGGTCACATAAGGTAGTTCTTACGTAGTTTCCTTTAATGGAGCAAGGTATAGTGGGTACTCCAGGATCAACAAGTTTCTTAGGAGTTCCACCTTTGAAAGTGTAATTGGCAAGCATGGTGGAGATCTCAAGATCTGGTATCTTTCGTTTATTGGTCACGATATCTTTCATGTACTTGGCATATGGAGACATTTTGAGAATATCAACTAACCGCATCTGCAGAAAGACGGGTCTTATCATTTCAATAAAGCGCTCAAAATCCTCATCATCCTTTTTCTTGGCTGGCTTAGGGGGAAAGGGCATAGGTCTCTGAACCCATGGCTCCCTTTCTTTACCATGCTTCCTAGAAGTGAAGTCATTCTTATCGTATTTCTTAGGTTGTGGGTTATCAGGATTAACCGTAGGTTCAATCTCCACATCCTCATCATTGCTAGGTTGAGCATTATTATGAACATCGCTGTCCATATTGTCACCAGGTTCATGTTCATCACCAGATTGTGTTTCTACATCAGACGCAGAAATGTCATTTGGTTCTTCAGGTGTGACAGTATTTGGTGAACTAACATGTGGGTTTCTATCATCCTTCTTCTTCTCCTTAGGATGACTGGGTGTATCAGCATTAATTCCTTGAGAATCTTGATCAATTCTCTTAGGATGACTGATACTTCAACAAAAGACCTTCCAATGGTGCCAGAAATAGGCACGTCGACGAGACAATACTTGGCTTGATCCTTCTGTTGCGGCTACGCCTTAAGGGACTTCCTAGGCAAGTATGCAAAGGATTTCCCCCGTGGCCTTGGAGCCTTGCGTTGGTGTTCCCTCAAAGCGGAAAGGGTGATGTAGCGTAGCGGTGGTAAGTATTTCCCTCAGTTTGAGAACCAAGGTATCAATCCAGTGGAGGAGTATCTCAAGATCCTGCACAAACACAAAAGCTTGCTCCTAACACTATGAAGGGGTTGTCAATCCCTTATAGATTGTTTGCCAAGTGAGAACTGAAAGCAACAAAGTAACAAAGCAAAGTAAAAGCAGAGGTGTAAATGATGGATGTGAATAGACCCGGGGGCTGTAGTGTTTACTAGTGGCTTCTCTCATGAAAGCAAGTAGATGATGGGTGAACAAATTACTGTCGAGCAATTGATAGAACCACACAAAGTCGTGACGATATCTATGCAATGATTATATCTATAGGCATCATGTCCAAAACAAGTAGACCGATAATTTTTGCATCTACGACTATTACTCCACACGTCGACCTCTATCCAGCATGCATCTAGTGTATTAAGTCCATAAGAACAGAATAACGCCTTAATCAAGATGACATGATGTAGAGAGATAATCTCAAACCAATGATAAAAACCCCATCTTTTTACCCTTGATGGCAACTACTTGATGTGTGCCTTGCTGCCCCTACTGTCACTGGGAAAGGTCACCACATGGTGGAACCCAAAACCAAGCACTTGTCCCATTGTAAGAATCATAGATCTAGTTGGCCAAACAAAACCCAAGACTCGGAGAGACTTACAAGGATATCAAATCATGCATATAAGAAATCAACAAAGACTCAAATATATATCATAGATAATCTAATCACAAATCCACAATTCACCGGATCTCGACAAACACACCGCCAAAGAAGATTACATCGGATAGATCTCCATGAAGATCATGGAGAACTTTGTATTGAAGATCCAAGAGAGAGAAGAAGCCATCTAGCTACTAACTACGGACCCGTAGGTCTGAAGTGAACTACTCACGATTTATTGGAGGGGCGATGATGATGATGAAGAAGCGCTCCAACTACAAAGTCCCCTCCGGCAGGGTGCCGGGAAGGGTCTCCAGATGAGATTTCGCGGAAACGGAAGCTTGCGGCGGCGGAAAAGTATTTTCGAGGGTCCCCTGATTTTTGCTGAATATTTGGGAATATATAGGCCAAGGATCTAGGTCAGGGGGCGGCCAGGGAGGCCACAAGCCCTGACACCGCCGCCTCCCCTGGTGGCGGAGTGGGGGCTTGTGGGCTCCCTGGAGCCCACCTGGCTTGACCCAGAGGCCCCCTGATCTTCTTCCGTTCGAGAAAAAAATCATTGCGGGGTTTTTATTCCGTTTGGACTTTGTTCCAAAATTAGATCTGGAAAGAGTCAAAAACAGAGAAAAAACAGGAACTCGCACTTGGCACTGAATTAATAAGTTAGTCCCAAAAAAGATATAAAAGGTACAAAAAACATCCAAAGAAGACAAGATGACAGTGTGAAACCATCAAAAATTATAGATACGTTTGAGACGTATCAAGCATTCCCAAGCTTAACTCCTGCTCGTCCTCGAGTAGGGAAGTGATAAAGAATGAATTTTTTATGCTTTCATGCTACCTAGCATAGGTGTCCTTTGTAATTCCTCTTATGTGATGTGAATGTTCAGATCCATTAGATTCAAAACAATAGTTTGCTATTGACGTGGAAACAATAATAATTCAAGCAAACTAGCAAGGTAATCATGAACTTTCAAAATAACAAGGCCAAAAGAAAGTTATCCCTACAAAAGCATATAGTCTGGCTATGCTCTATCATCTTTGCACAACGAATTTAAATCATGCACAACCCCGGTATTGGCCAAGTAATTGTTTCACACCTTTACTTTCTCAAACCTTTTCAACTCTCACGTAATACATGAGCGTGAGCCATGGTTATAGCACTATAGATGGTGTGGAGTGTGGTGGAGGTTGGAAGACAAAAAAGGAGAAGATAGTCACATTAACTAGGCATATCAATGAGCTGTGGAGATGCTCATCAATAGATATCAATGTGAATGAGTAGGGATTGCCATACAATGATGCACTAGAGCTACGAGTATGTGAAAGCTCTTAAAGAAAACTAGTGGGTGTGCATCCAACTTGCTTGCTCACGAAGACCTAAGGCAATTTTGAGGAAGCCTATCATTGGAATATACAAGCCAAGTTATATAATGAAAATTTCCCACTAGCTATATGGTGGTGACAAAACGAGAGACTCTCAATCATGAAGATCATGGTGCTTAATATGCACAAGTGTGGAAAAAGTGGTAGCATTGTCCCTTCTCTCTTTTTCTCTCATTTTTTATTTGGTGGGCTCTTTGTCCTTTTTTTTTATTTTGGTGGGCTTCTTTGGCCTCTTTTATTTCCTCACATGGGACAATGCACCATTAATGATGATCATCACACTTTCAACTCAAAACTTAAAGCAAGTATGACTCTATATGGAATGCCTTCGGTAGTGTACCGTGACAATGATCTAGCATGGCATAGACATTAACGGAAACATCATGCTATCTATCTTACGATCTTGCAATGGCAATGTAGACGTGGTGGCACATGTCATGGTGGTAGTTGCATGGCAATATATCTCGGAATGACTTTGAAAAAGCCATAGTAGGTAGGTATGGTGGCTGTTTTGAGGGAGGCTAATGGTGGGTTTTGTGCACCGGCAAAAGTTGCACGACACTAAGATAGTGATGATGGAAGGTGAAAGTGCATCTAAACCATGGACTCAACATTAGTCATGAAGAACTCATATACTTGTTGTAAAAGTTTTATTAGTAATCGAAACAAAGCATTCAACGCATACTCCTAGGGGAAGGATTGGTAGGTATAAACCATCGCGCGATCCCGACCGCCACGCAAAGGATGACAATCAATATAATAATCATGCTCAGATTTCATCATATAGCGGTTCACCATACGTGCATGCTACGGGAATCACTAACTTCAACACAGGTATTTCTAGATCCACAACACCTTACTAGCATGACTTGAATATTACCATAACCACAACTCAAAACTAATTGAGACGAATCAAACTTCTCTAACTATTCAATGCACATGAAGGTGGAAGTTTTCGTATCCCTTTGGATAACTACCCCTTTTGAGGCTACTTTCAAAGCATAGATCAACTACCAAGCCATGCACCGCTGTGCTCTAAAAGATATAAGTGAAGCACATAGAGAAAAACTATCTATCTCAAAAGATATAAGTGAAGCACATGTGAGCTGAATTGTCTACCAAAAGATATAAGTGAAGCTCGACAAAATCACGGTGAGTGCATGTCTCTCTCTCTAGGTATGCAGAAAGGATGATTGTGACACAAAAAAATAAAATAAAGGACTCCTACGATACAAGACGCTCCAAGCAAAAACACATAACATGTGGTGAATAAAAATATAGCCCCAAGTAACGTTACCGATGGATTGAAGACGAGAGAGGGGATGCCTTCCCGGGGCATCCCCAAGCTTAGGCTTTTATGGCATCCTTGAATCTCTTGGGCTGCCTTGGGCATCCCCAAGCTTGAGCTCTTGCCACTCTTTATCTATTTGTCCATAAGAACTTCACCCAAAACTTGAAAACTTCACAACACGAAACTTAAACAGAAACCCGTGATAACATTAGTACAAGAAAGCAAACCACCACTTCCTTAGGTACTGTAGCAACCTTAAATTATACTTGTGCTGATGTTGGGTTACTTTATTTTCAATCTTCTATGGCTAATACCCTCCGATACTATCCATATTTTCATCAATATAAGCAACCAACACAACAAAAACAGAATCTGTTAACAGCAGACCAGTCTGTAGCAATCTGTATATTTCGTATACCTCTGGTACTTCAAAAAATCTGAAAAATCACGACAGTCTGTAGAATTTGCGTAGAAATCAGCAGCAGAAATAATCAACTCAAAATCTCTTACTGAAAAAAAATGAAAATTCGTTTCGTGAGCAGAAAGTTTCTATCTTTTCCACCATGACCAAACGATCATCCCCAAAACTAAGCATAACGGTTTTGCTTAGCACAAACGCAAAAAAATGCACAAAAAACACAATCATAACAGAATTATGAAAGTGTGGAAAACATAAAACAGAAATAAAAAGGATAGATTTGTTGGGTTGCCTCCCAACAAGCGCTTTTGTTTAACGCCCTTAGCTAGGCACTGAAGTGAAAATCACATCTAAGTCTAACATACTTCCTATGCATAGGCATTTTATAGGGAAACAAATTGGCAAGACAACCAATAGTTACCAATTGCAAGGAAGAAGAAAGAGACAAAACCAATCTCAACATAACGAGAGGTAATTTGGTAACATGAAAGTTTCTACCAAAATATTTTCCTCTCTCATAGCAATTACATGTGGGATCATGTTCAAATTCAACAATATAGCTATCCCATAGGCTATTCTTTTCATGATCAACATGCATGTAAAGTTGACGCTCTTCAAAAATAGTGGGATTATCATCAACCGAAGTCATGACTTCTCCAATCCCAGTTTCAATATTGTTGCAAATATCATAATTATCATGAGGTTTGAACAAATTTTCAAGATCATAAGAAAGATCATCACCCCGATCATGATTATTGCAACAAGTAGGGGACATAGCAAAACTAGCATCCCCAAGCTTAGGGTTTTGCATGTTTTTAGCATTATTGTCACTAATAGAATTTATAGTGAAACCATTGCAATCATGCTTTTCATTCAAGGATCCCTTGTGAATCACTTCATAAGTTTCTTCATCACGATTTTCATATTCACGCATCTCAAGCAAAACTCCATAAAGATAGTCAAGTGCTCTCAACTCACTAGCAATTCGTTCCACATAAGTGGGTCTCTTAAAGAGATTAGCTAGTGGATGAGGATCCATATCACTAGATTTTCAGCAAGCGAAGATGCAAGAAAATTGAAGGCACATGGCACACAAGCGAACAGAAAGCAAGCGAGAGAAAAGGGCGAACGAAAAAGGCAAAAAGCCAAAAGAAAACGACAAAGGAGAAAGGCAAATGAAAACGGCAAATGTGAAGTGGGGCAGAGGAAAACGAGAGGCAACTGGCAACAAAAGTAAATGCAAGAGAAGAGTTTGTGAGACCTACTTGGATAGATCTTGATTTCTCCTCCCCGGCAACGGCGCCAGAAATACTTCTGCTACTGCAACAAAAGACCTTCCAATGGCGTCAGAAATAGGCACGTCGACGGGAGAATACTTGGCTTGATCCTTCTGCTGCGGCTACGCCTTAAGGGACTTCCTAGGCAAGTATGCAAAGGATTTCCCCCGTGGCCTCGGAGCCTTGTGTTGGTGTTCCCTCGAAGCGGAAAGGGTGATGTAGCGTAGCGGTGGTAAGTATTTCCCTCAATTTGAGAACCAAGGTATCAATCCAGTGGAGGAGTATCTCAAGATCCTGCACAAACACAAAAGCTTGCTCCCAACGCTATGAAGGGGTTGTCAATCCCTTATAGATTGTTTACCAAGTGAGAACTGAAAAGCAACAAAGTAACAAAGCAAAGTAAAAGCGGAGGTGTAAACGATGGATGTGAGTAGACCCGGGGGCCGTAGTGTTTACTAGTGGCTTCTCTCATGAAAGCAAGTAGACAGTGGGTGAAGAAATTACTGTCGAGCAATTGATAGAACCGCGCAAAGTCGTGACGATATCTATGCAATGATTATACCTATAGGCATCACGTCCAAAACAAGTAGACCGATACTTTCTGCATCTACTACTATTACTCCACACGTCGACCGCTATCCAGCATGCATCTAGTGTATTAAGTCCATAAGAACAGAGTAACGTCTTAAGCAAGATGACATGATGTAGAGGGATAATCTCAAACCAATGATAAAAACCCCATCTTTTTACCCTTGATGGCAACTACTTGATGTGTGCCTTGTTGACCCTACTATCACTGGGAAAGGTCACCACATGGTAGAACCCAAAACCAAGCACTTCTCCCATTGGAAGAATCATAGATCTAGTTGGCCAAACAAAACCCAAGACTCGGAGAGACTAACAAGGATATCAAATCATGCATATAAGAAATCAGCAAAGACTCAAATATATATCATAGATAATCTGATCACAAATCCACAATTCATCGGATCTCGACAAACACACCGCCAAAGAAGATTACATCGGATAGATCTCCATGAAGATCATGGAGAACTTTGTATTGAAGATCCAAGAGAGAGAATAAGCCATCTAGCTACTAACTACGAACCCGTAGGTCTGAAGTGAACTACTCACGAGTCATTGGAGGGGCGATGATGATGATGAAGAAGCCCTCCAACTCCAAAGTCCCGTCCGGCAGGGTGCCGAGAAGGTTCTCCAGATGAGATCTCGCGGAAACGGAAGCTTGCAGCGGCGGAAAAGTATTTTCGAGGCTCCCCTGATTTTTTGCTGAATATTTGGGAATATATAGGCCAAGGATCTAGGTCAGGGGGCGGCCAGGGAGGCCACAAGCCCTGACATCGCCGCCTCCCCCCTGGCTGCGGAGTGGGGGCTTGTGGGCTCCCTGGAGCCCACCTGGCTTGGCCCAGAGGCCCCCTGGTCTTCTTCCGTTCGGGAAAAAATCATTTCGGGGTTTTTATTCTATTTGGACTCCGTTCCAAAATCAGATCTGAAAAGAGTCAAAAACACAGAAATAACAGGAACTAGCACTTGGCACTGAATTAATAAGTTAGTCCCAAAAAAGATATAAAAGGTACAAAAAACATCCAAAGAAGATAAGATAACAACGTGAAACCATCAAAAATTATAGATACGTTTGAGACGTATCAATGACCCTCAGGATACAAAGGTTCCTGAGTCATTTTGCCTCCTCTAGTAATGATTCTGATAGAGTTGTCATTTAATTCATTGAGTAGGTCATTCTGAGATTTAAGTACTTGTTCTACCTGAGTAGTAATCATAGAGGCATGTTTACTCAAAAGCTTCAGATCATTGACATTTCTGTCTACACAAGCACTTAAATGACTAAGCATACGAGTACTTTGTTCCAAATGTCTGCTAACATAATCATTGAAACTCTGTTGTTTGGCAACAAAGTTGTCAAATTCATCAAAGCATAGGCTAGCAGGTTTATCAAAAGGAATATCACTCTCATCAAACCTACGCAGAGAATTTACTTCTACTACCTGTAAGATAGTGGTGTTAGCAACCACAACATGCACATTCTTTCCCTATCGGCATTTGCGAGGATGTGCCTGTTGTGGTTGCTAACACCACTATCTTACAGGTAGTAGAAGTGAATTCTCTGCGTAGGTTTGACGAGAGTGATATTCCTTTTGATAAACCAGCTAGCCTTTGCTTTGATGAATTTGACAACTTTGTTGCCAAACAACAGAGTTTCAATGATTATGTTAGCAGAAATTTGGAACTAAGTGCTCGTATGCTTAGCCATTTAAGTGCTTGTGTAGACAGAAATGTCAATGATCTGAAGCTTCTGAGTAAACATGCCTCTATGATTACTACTCAGGTAGAACAAGTACTTAAAGCTCAGAATGACCTGCTCAATGAATTAAATGACAACTCCGTTAGATTCATTACTAGAGGAGGCAAAATGACTCAGGAACCTTTGTATCCTGAAGGTCATCCTAAGAGAATTGATCAAGATTCTCAAGGAATCAATGCTGATACACCTAGTCATCCTAAGGAGAAGAAGAAGGATGATAGAAACCTGCACGCCAGTTCACCAAATACTGTCACACCTGAAGAACATAATGATATTTCTGCGTCTGATGCAGAAACACAATCAGGTGATGAACATGAACCTGGTAACAATATGGACAGTGATGTTCATAATAATGCTCAACCTAGCCATGACGAGGATGTGGAGATTGAACCTACGGTTAATCCTGATAATCCACAACCTAAGAGATACGACAAGAATGACTTCACTGCTAGGAAGCAAGGTAAAGAAAGAGAGCCATGGGTTCATAGACCTATGCCCTTCCCTCCTAAGCCATCCAAGAAAAAGGATGATGAGGATTTTGAGCGCTTCGTTGAGATGATAAGACCCGTCTTTCTGCAGATGCGGTTAACTGATATGCTCAAGATGTCTCCGTATGCCAAGTACATGAAAGATATCGTGACTAATAAACGGAAGATACCAGATCTTGAGATCTCCACCATGCTTGCCAATTACACTTGTAAAGGTGGAACTCCTAAGAAACTTGGTGATCTCGGAGTGCCCACTATACCTTGCTCAATTAAAGCAAACTACGTAAGAACTGCCTTATGTGACCTTGGGGCCGGTGTTAGTGTTATGCCGCTCTCTCTTTATCGTAGACTTGAGTTGGATAAGTTGACACCCACTGAAATTTCTCTGCAAATGGCCGACACTACTATACTGTTGTGGTTGCTAACACCACTATCTTAACAGACTTTGTTATCTTGGATATTCCCGAGGACGATGCCATGGCTGTCATCCTCGGAAGACCCTTTTTAAACACTGCAGGGCTGTTATAGATTGCAACAAAGGCAATGTCACTTTCCACGTCAACGGTAATGAGCACACAGTGCACTTTCCGAAGAAACAATATCAAGTACATTGCATCAATGCTATCGAAAAGACTTCATCGATTCTCATTGGGAGCTTTGAATGCCCTATTACTCGTGTCAAGATGAAGTATGATTTGCTTGTTGGGGAGATACATATCCCCATTGAGGTGACTTAGTGACTATTCGAAAATTCTCCATTCTCTCTTGCGATTCGAGAAGGTTTTGTCATAAGGACTTGATCAATCCCATTGACGGATTTCTTTCGATGACCATGAAACGGATGAATCAAGGAGTCACATACCTCTGTTATAAGTTTTCCTTTTCTTTTGCTTAGAAGAAAAATGATAGAATTAGTTTAGCTTTTCCTATTTTCTGTTTTAGCATCCCGGAGAAAAATACCTCGAAAATAAAAGTTCTCCGATGGTCCTGAAAATTTAGTACGATTTTTTCTGGAAAAATGTCTGGGCCTGAGAGCTGGCATGGGGGCCAGACCAGTGGGCCACAAGCCCTGCCACCGCCACCTACCCCCTGGTGGCGGGGTGCAATCTTGTGGGGCCCACAGGCACCCCCTCCACTCATTCCAGCTCCCAGCCTCTTCTTCCACATCCAGAGAAAATTGTTTCGCAGCTCAAACCCGTGTTCTTGCTCATTTGGGTGTGATTTTCGATCTCCTTGCTTAAAGCACCATTCTCCGAACCGTTTTGGGGAAATTACTCCTTGGTAAGTGACTCCTCCATTGGTCCAATTAGTTTTTGCTCTAGTGCTTTATACTTCGCGAATTCTTGCTACCTTGGTGACCCTGTTCTTGAGCTAGAAATGTTGATTCTAGCTGGTTCCAAGTAGTTTTAGCACGTGATACGGTCTCTAGGCACTAGTAGGAGTAGTTGCTACAAGTTGGGTTAATCTTCATTCACTTTTCTTTCGAAGTCTCTAAAAATTTCAGAATTTTTCAGAGCTAGAAAAGGGAAAAGATGAGGAGGTTCTTGAGAGGCTCTTCAAGCCGTAACCCCAAGGAGGATGAGAAGAATCATCCCAAGTACGTAGTTCCTCGAGTTACAAAAGTTTGAGCATGTGAGTGGCCAAGTGATAAATTTTTGCGCGCCACCGAACTTTATGAAGACTTTTATTACTTGGTGGAGAACGCAGGTATTACTGCGTTCGTTGAAGATAAGTGCCCACAATACCTCCTCCTCACCAATATTTTCGTTCAAAGCTTCAACTTTTATCCGAGGAAGAATCCTCCCATGGTTGAGTTCATGATTTACGATGTCCCCTAGTGCATGACGCTTCAGGACTTTTGCAATGTATGCAAATTACCTTATGTTGGGGATATTCGTGACCCTCGTCCACGGGACTTGGAGGATTTCATTGGTTCTATTGCTGTTGGAGAGGAGAGAGGAGTGTCTCGCGCTAGAATTGCTAGCATACATTTTCCTGTGCTTCGGTACTTCTCATTACTTGTGGGAAAATGTTTGATTGGCCGTGGGGAGGTTGGATCACTTAGTTCTCCAGACCTTGCGGTTCTGCGCGAAGGCCTTTATAATGATAAGACTTATAGCCTGGGCGCTATAGTAGCTCAACGGTTGAACCTGAACCGTTCTAAAGGTGTTGTCTATGGAGGTATCTATGCTACCCGTCTTGCCAGACACTTTGAGATACCCATTAGACTGGGAGAGGAAGGAGAGATGCTTCTCCGTGAGAGATATCTAGATTATGACAGCATGGTTCGCCATGATTTTCTGGATAGAGATGCTAGTAGACGGATGATTTATAACCTGGTGTTTAGTCAGGGTACTCGAGAGACTATTACTTTGCCTGCTCCTTCTTTGTTTGATCTTCATGCAGACAGGTACACTATTATGCCCATGGACATCTACGCATATTGGGGCTTGGCTCAACCACAGGCGCCCGTGCCCGAGCCGCCAGTCGAGTACCAGACGCCAGTTTATCAGTGGGAGCTAGAGGAGCTCACACAGCAGTGGCATCCACAGTCTACTCCGGAGTATCTTGGAGCTGGTTATTTCCCACCTTGGGAGTAGACCAAGCTAGGCCAAAAGCCTAAGCTTGGGGGAGTACGTGTTCTCACCGACTTTACATTCATGCTTGTGCTTTCACTTTGTTAGCCGGTGTTTACACTTTGCCACTGTATTATCCATGCTAGTTTATTTTCATTTTCTTGTTTTCTTGTTTTGAGTCCTTTTGAGAAAACCCAAAAAGATTTTTCTTTCTTCTTTTGCTTGTTGGGAGCTTTCCCGTGTAAATAGTTTTCTTTTTCTTTGTGTCAAGGTAGAAGATATTGGTTACAATGTTTAGTGGTTCTTACATGCTTACCTGTTTAGCTTTCAATGAGCCATATTATTTTGTCTTCTCCTTTGTGTTTGCCTGCAGATTCAACTTAGTCCAATGCGCTTATTATTGTTTACATCGTTCGATCGTGCAAATGAAAGGCAACAATGATGATACATGATGAAGTGACTGAGACTGGAAAAGCTGGTATGAACTCCATCTATTTTTTTTAAATATGACTAGCTTGTCGTCCCAGATTTAGCTTTGTTGTGAGAGAAACATGTTTTCAATGACAACTTAGAGATCATAGTTTCTGATGCCATTCTTCTTTAGCTGAGAGCTTATAATGGTTTGTCTTGAATGCCAACATAGATTTTGAGATGACTATGATGTAGTATGATAGGATGGTATTCTTCTTTGAATGTTTCTAGTGGCTTGACTTGGCTCATGTTCATGCATGTAGTTGAAACAAAATCAACATAGCCTCTATGATGTTCGTGTTCATGGTGATTTATATCCTGTTCATGCTTGCATTTAATGTTAGTCAAACTCATTGCATCTTGATGACTGTTGTCGCTCTCTAGTTGGTCGCTTCCCAGTCTTTTGCTAGCCTTCACTTGTACTAAGCAGGGATACTGCTTGTGCATCCACTTCCATAAACCCAAAAGTTTTTCCATGAGAGTCCACCATACCTACCTATTTGCGGTATCTGCCTGCTGTTCCAAGTAAATTTGCATGTGCCATTCTCTAAACCTTCAAGAAATAATCTGTTTTGCTTGCCCGAACCGCTCATGTGTTGACAGGGGGCTATTGGTATCTTCCATGTTAGGCGTGTTATCCTCGACATGTGTTTATTCACTGTCATTCACGAAAAATGGGCCGGTAATTGGAATGCCCAGTTCCACGCTTAAATCGAAAACATAACTGTAAACCAAGACTCCCCCCGGATTGATGTTAGTATGGACGGTACCCGAGGATTCGGCTAGCCATGGAGTGTGATTGATTGGTGGTGGGGGAGTTAAAACTTCACTTTTCTGTTTGGGAACCGCCTATAGCATGAGTAGCGTGGAAGATATTGAGAACTCTTGGTCATTGCGTTGACAATGAAAGCATGCCACCCAAAATTATTATCTCTGTTTTCAAAGCTTGAGCTCTGGCACCTCTGCAAATCAATGCTTCCCTCTGCGAAGGGCTTGTCTATTTATTTTCCGGTTGAGTCATCCTCTTCTTATTTAAGCACCAATTAGAGAGCACCTCTGTCATTTTTTATGCTTTGCTTTTGATTGATATTGAGTATGACTATGACTGGATCTTCGTTGCTGTGAATTACAATGTTTAGTCAGCCCTTGATCTTTGAAAGTGCTCTACATTTATGTTTTGCGATCTCAGAAAGAGCTAGCGAGATACCACCTATTCATATTGCTTCATGCCTGTTTTGATTGAACTGTTGGTATCTGAAACTCATTATTATTTGCTCGCTAGCTGATTATGCCATTGATATTAGTTTACCGTGAGACCCTTGTGTCACTTGCTTATGTGGTTAACTTGTGATCTTGCTGAAATTCTGGTTATGAGTTAGACATAGTTGCAACAACAAGATCAAACAGAGTTTGTCAAAGTTTTTCTTTCTCTCTCAGTTTGTCAGCTGAGTTGCTTGAGGACAAGCAAGGTGTTAAGCTTGGGGGAGTTGATACATCTCCATCGTATATACTTTTCCAAACTCTTTTGCCCTTGTTTTGGACTCTAATTTGCATGATTTGAATGGAACTAACCTGGACTGACGCTGTTTTCAGCAGAATTGCCTTGGTGTTATTTTTGTGCAGAAATCAAAGTTCTCCAAACGTCCTGAAAATTTACGGGGAGCAGTTTTGGAAAATAAGAAAAATATCTGCGCCAAGTTCCACCTCAGGGGGTGGGCCAGTGGGCCACAAGCCCTAGCTCCGCCACCACCCCCTGGTGGCGGTGGGCAGGCTTGTGGGGCCCACATGGCTCTGTCGCCCCCAATCTCGGGTCTATAAGTCCCCTTTCGTCCCAGAAAAATAAAAAGAGAAGTTTTCGTCGCGTTTTCGATACGGAGGCGCCGCCACCACCTATTCTTCATCTGGAGGGCAGATGTGGAGTCCGTCTTGTGCTCCGGAGAGGGGAAATCGTTGCCATCGTCATCATCAACCTTCTTCCCTCTCCAATTCCATGAAGCTCTTCGTCGTTCGTGAGTAATCTATTCGTAGGCTCGTTGGGAGGTGATGAGTAGGATGAGATCTATCATGTAATCGAGTTAATTTTGATGGGGATTGATCCCTAGTATCCACTATGTTCTGAGAATGATGTTGCTACTACCTTGCCATGCTTAATGCTTGTCACTAGGGCCCGAGTGCCATGATTTCAGATCTGAAATTATTATGTTGTCACCAATATATGTGTGTTTTAGATCCGATCTTGCAAGTTGTAGTTACCTACTATGTGTTATGATCCGGCAACCCCGGAGTGACAATAACCGGAACCACTCCCGGTGATGACCATAGTTTGAGGAGTTCATGTGTTCACCAAGTGCTAATGCGTTGGTCCGGGTCTTTATTAAAAGGAGAACCTTAATATCCCGTAGTTTCCTTTTGGACCCCGCTGCCACGGGAGGGATGGACAATAGATGTCATGCAAGTTCTTTTCCCTAAGCATGTATGACGACACACGGAATGCATGCCTACATCACATTGACGAATGGGAGCTAGCCACATATCTCTCCGTGTTATAGCTGTTGCATGATGAATATCATCCAAACAAATCACCGACCCATTGCTTACGAGTTTGTCCTACTGCTGTTACTTGTCTTGCTCTGCTGCTGCTGCTACTACTGTTGCTACTGCTGTTACTTTTCTTGCTATGCTGCTACTGTTGCTACTACTGTCGCTTGCTACTGTTGCTACTTGCTACTGTTGTTCCTTGCCGTTGCTATTGCTCGTTACACTGCTGCTACCTGCTACAATTTTGGTTCGCTGGAAGTTGACGGGAACTGACAATTTCCATCGACGGGCAACTTGGCGCCATTGATACAATCGTTAGGAATAGTCTGCCGTCAACATATCATTTCTGACACCATTGTTATCATATTACTTTGCTGTTACTACTGTGCTTGCAGATACTAATCTTTCAGGTGTGGTTGAATCTGACAAATTCAGCTGCTAATACTCGAGAGTATTCTCTCACCTCCTGTCTGGTAAACCAACAAATTGGGTCGAATACTCTACCCTCGGAAACTGTTGCGAACCCACGCGCTGGTGGGCCATCAACAACATTCTTCTAGTTCCGTTGCCGGGGAGTGCTAGCAACATTCTTCTGGTGCCATTGCAGGGGAAGGTTTGTTGTCATCAGCATTCGTCTAGCCATCGCCAGAGATTGCAATCAGGTCCAAAAGGATACTACGGGATATTAAGGTTCTCCTTTTAATAAAGATCCGGAACAACACATTAGCACTTGGTGAACGCATGAATTCCTCAAACTATGGTCATCACCGGGAGTGGTTCCGGTTATTGTCACTCCGGGGTTGCCGGGTCATAACACATAGTAGGTAACTACAACTTGCAAGATCGGATCTAAAACACACATATATTGGCGACAACATAATAATTTCAGATCTGAAATCATGGCACTCGGGCCCTAGTGACAAGCATTAAGCATGGCAAAGTAGTAGCAACATCAATCTGAGAACATAGTGGATACTAGGGATCAATCCCCGTCAAAACTAACTCGATTACATGATAGATCTCATCCTACTCATCACCGCCCAGCGAGCCTACGAATAGATTACTCACGAACGATGAAGAGCTTGATGGAATTGGAGAGGGAAGAAGGTTGATGATGACGATGGCGACGATTTCCCCTCTACGGAGCCCGAAACGGACTCCAGATCTGACCTCCAGATGAAGAACAGGATGTGGCGGCGCCTCCGTATCGCAAACGCGATGAAATCTTCTCTCCTAATTTTTTTCTGGACGAAAGTGAATTTATAGAGCTGGAATTGGGGGCGGCAGACCCACGTGGGCCCCACAAGCTTGGTTGCCGCGGCCAGGGGGGCCAACAGGGCTTGTGGCCCACTGGACCATCCCCTCCGGTGGATATTTGCGTAGGTATTTTTCATATTTTCCAGAAATATTCTTCGTAAATTTTCAGGATGTTCCGAGAACTTTAATTTCTGCACAAAAACAACACCATGGCAATTCTGCTGAAAACAACGTCAGTCCGGGTTAGTTCCATTCAAATCATGCAAATTAGAGTCCAAAACAAGGGCAAAAGAGTTTGGAAAAGTAGATACGATGGAGACGTATCACGTCCCAAGAGCTTTGACTGATACAATGAAGCAGAGTACCCATAACTGTTCCCGTGTGAAGGTTAGTGAGTAATAGACTAGAGGCCTTATCAGATCACATATCCAAACCCATTTGTGTTTTGTTAACTGTGGCGACAATCAATGATCCATGATATGTGGTCTCAGCGCCATGTCTCGAGGACTTGTGGCAATGGCCAAGAATGCCCGACCACACCTTGTCACAAATCATGGGAGAATCCACATGCTGCATGCTACCTCTTGAGCTTGGGTTGGTTTTCCCTTGAAGAGAAAAGGGTGATGCACGGAAGTAAACAAGTACTTCCCTTAGGTTATTGAGAACCAAGGTATCAATCCACTAGGAGGAACAAGCAAGGCCCCAATAGTAGTACCTACACAAACAATCAAACACTTGCACCCGACGCTATAAAGGGGTTGTCAATCCTTTCAGAGTTATTTGCAAGGATGAGATCTAATAGAGATAGATATAAAAGATTGCGGAAACAAAGGTAAATAAAATCAGAAAAGTATTTCTTGTATTTTTGCTTTATAGGTCTGAAAATATAATATGGAAAGTAGACCCGGGGGCCATAGGTTTCACTAGAGGATTCTCTCCCAAAGGAATATAATACGGTGGGTGAACAAGTTACTGTCAAACAATTGATATAAAAATCGAATAATTATGAAGATATCCAAGGCAATGATGATGCATATAGGCATCACGTCTGTGTCAAATAGACCGGAATAATTCCACATCTACTACTATTACTCCATACATCGACCGACTCATGCTTGCATCTAGAGTATTAAGTTCATCAAGAATAGAGTAACACATTAAGTAAGATGACATGATATAGAGGGATAAACTCAAGCAATATGATCAAAACCCCATCTTTTTATCCTCGATGGCAACAATACAACATGTGCCTCACTACTCCTACTATATCACTCGATGAGGACACCACAAGATTGAACCCAAAACTAAGCACTTCTCCCGTTGCAAGAATTACCAATTTAGTTGGCCAACCCAAACCGACAATTCAAAGAGACTTGCAAAGATATGAAATCATGCATATAAGGATTCAGAAGAAACTCAAATAATATTCATAGATAATCTGAACATAAGCTCACAATTCATCGGATCTCGACAAACACACCGCAAAAGAGTATTACATCGGCTAGATCTCCATCAAGATCATGAAGAATATGGTATTGAATATCAACCAGAGACAACAAGCCATCTAGCTACTAGCTATGGACCCTTAGGTCTGTGGTGAACTACTCACACATCATTGGAGGGGCAATGGAGTTGATGTAGATGCCCTCTGTGATCAATTCCCTCTCTGGTAGATTACCGGAAAAGGCTCCCAGATTGGATCTCACGGGAACACAGGCTCCCAGAGGCGTAAAAGTATTTTCGTGGCCCTCTTTGGTAGTACGGGGATATTTGGGAATTTATAGGCCAAATAATAGGGTTAGGAGACCTGTAGGGGGCCCACAAGCCAGGGGGTGCGACCACCCCCCAGGGCGTGCCCTGCGGGCTTGTGGCCTCCCAGCAGATGCCCTGCCCCCTACTCCAAGTCTGTTGCATTTCTTCTGGTCCAAGAAAAATCAATCAAAAGATGCCCATCAATAGGAGAAGGTAGTCGCACGTCAACTAGGCATATCAACGGGATATGGAGATGCCCATCAATAGATATTAATGTGAGTTAGTAGGGATTGCCATGCAACAAATGCATCGGAGCTATAAGTGTATGAAAGCTCAAAAAGAAAACTTAGTGGTTGTGCAAAAGATGTAATCCCACTAGTTATATGGAAGTAACAAAATAGGAGACTCTCTATGAAGAACATGGTGCTACTTTGAAGCACAAGTGTGGAAAGAGATAGTAGCATTCTTCCTCCTCTCTTTCTCTGATTTTCTTCTCTTTTTTTCCTCTTTTTTTGGTGGGCTTCTTTGGCGTCTTTATTTTTTATGGGCTTTGTTGGCCTCTTTTATTTTTTGTAAAGTCCAGAGACTCATCCCAACTTGTGAAGGAATCATAGCTTCGATCATCCTTTTCTCACATGGGACGATGCTCTAATAATGCAAATCGTCACACTTTTATTTACTTACAACTCAAAAGATTACACTCGATATCTAAAAAAAGTATGACTCCATAAGCAATATGAAAGTGATGGTGCGTGTCATAAAAACGGGACGATGGTGTTGCATGGCAATATATCTCGGAATGGCTATGAAAATGCCATAATAGGTAGATATGGTGGCTGTTTTGAGGAAAATATATAGCGGCTGTTTTGAGGAAAGTGGGTTTAATGTACCGGCAAAAGTTGCGCGGTACTAGAGAGGCTTGCGAAGGTGGAAGGGTGTGAGTGCGTATAATCCATGAACTCAACATTAGTCATAAAGAACTCACATAGTTATTGCAAAATCCTATTAGTCATCGAAGCAAAGTATTAGACGCATGATCCTAGGGGAAGGCTTGGTAGGATTTAACCATCGCGCGATCCCGATCTCCACACAAAGGTTGACAATCATTAAACAAATCATGCTCCGACTTCATCACCTAATGTTTCACCATACGTGAATGCTACGAGAATCACAAGCTTTAACACAAGTATTTTTTCTAATTCACAATTACTTACTAGCATGACTCTCATATTACCATCTTTATATCTCAAAACTATATGCAAGGAATCAAACTTCTCATCATATTCAATGCACTTAATATGAAAGTTTTTGTTATATCCCTCTTGGATGCCTATTATATTAGGACTAAATTCAAAACCTAAACCAATTACCATGCTGTTTAAATAACTCTCAAAATAATATAAGTGAGGTACGGGAGTTTAATAATTTCTATAAAACACAACACCGCCGTGCTCTAAAAGATACAAATGAAGTACTAGAGCAACATTGCCTAGCTCGAAAGATATAAGTGAAGCACAAAGAGTATTCTAATAAATTCACAATTCAGTGTCTCTCTCTCTCAGAAGATGTGTGCAGCAAGGATGATTGTGGAAAACTAAAAAGTAAAGACTCATATCATACAAGACGCTCCAAGCAAAAAACGTATCATGTGGTGAATAAAAATACAGCCTCAAGTATATTTACCTATGGATTGAAGACTATAGAGGGGATGCCTTCCGGGGTATCCCCAAGCTTAGGTTCTTTGGTATCCTTGAATATGACTTGGGGGGCCTTGGGCATCCCCAAGCTTAGGATTTTGCCACTCCTTATTCCATAGTCCATCAAATCTTTACCCAAAACTTGAAAACTTCACAACACAAAACTCAACAAAAAACTCATGAGATCCGTTAGTATAAGAAAAATAAATCACCACTTTAGTTACTGTTGTGAACTCATTATTTATTTATATTTATGTAATATTTACTATATTCCAACTTCTCCATGGTTCATACCCCCGATACAACCCATAGATTCACCAAATTAAGCAAACAACACAAAGAAAACAGAATCCGTCAAAAACAGAACATTCTGTAGCAATATGTTTACTTTGAATACTTCTGTAACTCCACAAATTCTTAAAAATTAGGATAGCCTGGGAAATTTGTAAACCAACCTTGTGTAAGAATTTCAGATCAAAATCGCATTCGAGTGAATTTATAAACTTCCTGGACGGAGAGCAAAAGTTTCTGTTTTTCAGGAAAATCAACTTTTAAACAACGTAGACCATCCCAAAGGCCTTACTTGGTTCAATCACTAACTAAAACAATAAAACACAATTATTACAGAGCTAATAATGTGTGCAGCACTGAAAAACAGAAGCAAAAAATAAAATAAAAACAAATAAAATTGGGTTGCCTCCCAACTAGCGCAATTGTTTAACACTCCTAGCTAGGCATAATTTAATAGATCTAGGTATTGTCATCTTTGGTATGCAATCCATAGGTAGCTCTCATAATAGATTCATAAGGTAATCTTATTTTCTTTCTAGGAAAGTGCTCCATGCCTTTCCTTAATGGAAATTGGAATCTAATATTACCTTCTTTCATATCAAGAATTGCACCAATCGTTCTAAGGAAAGGTTTACCAAGAATAATAGGACATGTAGGATTGCAACCTATATCAAGAACAGTGAAATCTACCGGCACATAATTCCTATTTGCAACAATAAGGACATTATTAATCCTTCCCACAGGTTTCTTAATTTTAGAATCCGCTAGCTGCAAATTTAAAGAGCAATCATCAAATTCACGGAATCCTAGCACATCACATAAAGTTTTCGGAATCGTGGAAATGCTAGCACCCAAATCACACAAAGCATGGCACTCATAATTTTTAATTTTACTCTTAATAGTAGGTTCCCACTCATCATAAAGGTTTCTAGGTATCGAAACTTCCAACTCAAGTTTTTGTTCAAAAGATCTCATCATGGCATCCACAATATGTTTAGTAAAAGCTTTATTTTGACTATAAGCATGCGGAGAATTCAACATGGATTGCAACAAGGAAACACAATCAATCAAAGAGAAACTATCATAATTAAAATCCTTGAAATCCGAAAGAGTGGGCTCATTGTTATTTAAAGTTTTGACCTCTTCCATCCCACTTTTATCAATCTTATCATTAAGATCTATAAAATGCGAATCATTGGGACGCATTTTAACTAAAGTTGACTCATCTCGAGTCCCATATTTTTCAAGATTAATACTAGAAAACAAAGACTCGATAGGTGTCACACCAATCACTTTAAGATCTTCATCAATATTATCATGAGAAAACACTTTTTCAAGGCATTCACGCTTAGCACGTATTCTAGCGGTTCTTTCCTTACACTCATCAATAGAAATTATCATAGATTTTAAAGACTCATTAATACCATGCTTTGGTGGACTAGATCTAATTTTCAAAGAATCAATCTCAAGGAAATTTTATCAATGCTCCTAGCCAAATCATCAATCTTGAGCAATTTTTCTTCAGTCATAGCATTAAAACCTTTTTGTGAGCTAATGAATTCTTTAATATTATTATCAAGATCAGAGGGCATCTTATTATAATTTACATAAGAATTGTTGTAGGAATTACCATAATTATTAGAAGAATTACTAGGAAACGACCTAAGATTGAAATTACCTCTATACACGTTATTGCCAAAATTGTTCCTACCAACAAAAATCACATCCATAGATTCAATATTGTTTCCAGTGAAAGAAGACAAAGGCATATCATTGGGATCAGTAGGAGCATTCTTACTAGCAAACAATTTCATTAATTCATCCATCTTTCCACTCAAGGTGTTTATTTCTTCCATAGCATGCACTTTTTTACTAGTAGGAGATCTTTCGATATGCCATTGAGAATAATTTGCCAGAATATTATCTAGGAGTTTAATAGCTTCTCCTAATGTTATTTCCATAAAGGTACCACCCGTGGCGCAATCTAAAAGATTTCTAGAAGGAAAATTCAATTCCGCATAAAAAATTGTATAATCATCCATAAACTCAAACCATGCGCGGGGCAATTCCTAATCATTAGTTTCATACTATCCCAAGATTGTGAAATATGCTCATGATCACGTTTTGAAAAATTCATTATATCGTTCCTAAGGGAGATAATCTTAGTGGGCTGAAAGTACTTGGAAATAAAAGCATCTTTACACTTATTCCATGAATTAATACTATTTTTAGGTAAAGATGAAAAACAAGTTTTGGCACGATCTCGTAGTGAGAAACGAAATAGCTTTAATTTAATAATTTCATTATCCACATCTTTCTTATTTTGCATATCACACAACTCAAGGAAAGTATTTAGATGGGATGCGGCACCTTCACTAGGAAGGCCAGAAAATTGTTCTTTCGTAACAAGTTGAGCACAATCATTATTATTAGTAGTGGAAAAGTCACATAACTTGGTATTCTCTTGAGCCATCGTGACAAAGCAAGCAATCTAGCACACAGGCAAGAAAACAAAAAGACGGACGAAAAAGGGCGAATAAAAAGGCAAATCTTTTTGGTATTTTCTAAAAATCGATTTAGAAGTGGTGGAGAGGAAAACGAAAGGCAAATGGGAAATAAAGTAAATGCAAGAGATGAGTTTGTGATGGGTACTTGGAAGGCTTAATCTTGCTATGTATCCTCCCCGGCAACAACGCGAGAAATCCTTCTTGCTACCTCTTGAGCTTGCGTTGGTTTTCCCTTGAAGAGGAAAGGGTGATGCAACAAAGTAGAGAAGTATTTTCCTTGGTTTGTTGAGAACCAAGGTATCAATCTAGTAGGAGGAACAAGCAAGGCGCCAATAGTAGTACCTACACAAACAATCAAACACTTGCACCCAACGCTATAAAGGGGTTGTCAATCCCTTCAGAGTTATTTGCATGGATGAGATCTGATAGAGATAGATATAAAAGACTGCGAAACAAAAGTAAATAAATTGAAAAAAGTATTTTTGGTTTATAGATCTGAAAATATAATATGGAAAATAGACCCGGGGGGCATAGGTTTCACTAGAGGTTTCTCTCATAAAGGAAAATAATATGGTGGGTGAACAAATTACTGTCGAGCAATTGATAGAAAAGTGAATAATTATGAAGATATCCAAGGCAATGATTATGCATATAGGAATCACGTCTGTGTCAAGTAGACCGAAACGTCTGCATCTATTACTATTACTCCAAACATCGACAAACTCCTGCCTGCATCTAGAGTATTAAGTTCATGAAGAACAGAGTAACACATTAAGTAAGATGACATGATGTAGAGGGATAAACTCAAGCAATATGATGAAAACCCCATCTTTTTATCCTCGATGGCAACCATACAATATGTGCCTTGCTACTCCTACTATGTCACTGGGTGAGGACACCGCAAGATTGAACCCAAAACTAAGCACTTCTCCCATTGCAAGAGTTACCAATCTAGTTGGCCAACCCAAACCAATAATTCGAAGAGACTTGAAAAGATATGAAATCATGCATATAAGGATTGAGAAGAGACTCAAAGAATATTCATTGATAATCTGAACATAAACTCACAATTCATCGGATCTCGACAAACACACCGCAGAAGAGTATTACATCGGATAGATCTCGATGAAGATCATGAAGAACATGGTATTGAAGATCAATAAGAGAGAAGAGGTCATCTAGCTACTAGCTATGGACCCGTAGGTCTGTGGTGAACTACTCACACATCATCGAAGGGACAATGGAGTTGATGTAGATGCCCTCCGTGATCAATTCCCTCTCCGGCAGATTACCGGAAAAGGCTCCTAGATTGGATCTCATGGGAACAGAGGCTCCCGGCGGCCTTAAAGTATCTTCGTGGTTCTCTTTGGTGATACGGGAATATTTAGGAATTTATAGGCCAACGAATGGGGTTAGGAGACCTACATGGGGACCACAAGCCCGGGGCGTGGCCACCCCCCAAGGCGCACCCTGCGAGCTTATGGCCTCCCAGCAAATTCCCTGTCCCCTACTCCAAGTCTGCTGTGTTTCTTGTGGTCCAAGAAAAATCATATTGGAGATTTTATTCCGTTTGGACTTTGTTTAATATTCCTTATCTGCAATACTCGAAAACATGGAAAAACAAAAACTGGCACTAGGCTCTAGATTAATAGGTTAGTCCCAAAAATAATGTAAAACATCATATAAATGCATATAAAACATCCAAAACAGATAATATAATAGCATGGAACAATCAAAAATTATAGAACGTTGGAGACGTATCACTCCACACATCTCATCTTGTTCTAGTAGTAAGGTTAAGGTAACCGTGTGGCTCTACCACGAGAGGAATCTGAAGTATGACCCTCGAAGGATTCGAATCTATGTAACTGTCAAGGTGACCAGGGAGGAAATACCCACAACGGTTCATGCTTAAGGGTTGCATGACAGAGTCATTATTAGAAGTGGTGAAGGAGGAATGACCCTCCCTATTCCACCTTAGGTTAACTACACTACATAGTTAACATCAGGAGTACATTACTACGTATGACCCTCGGTTCTCGATAGTAGCTGTGCAGAGTCGTACAACTAAGGGGTGGGAGATGATGTGATGGGTCATGGATTGTCGATCGGATGATCGAGTCTTTGAATCTTCTAGTCTTCAAGTCGTCGAGTCTTTGATGATGAAGCAGGGCAACTGGGACTAAGTGGGGTCAATCGGGATCACTGATCAAATTATAATAAGCATTTAATATGTGGTAGGGTACAATAGCAGTTGAACAAAAACATGCTATGCATCAGAATAAGAGTTATCTACAACAGTAGAAAAATCTAATGCAGGCATGAGGGAGAAAGAATGGGCGATATCAGAATTATCAAGGGGAGTTTTCTTGCCTTCTTGCTCTGCTGGAAAAGGCTGATCATGAGTGGCATAGTCGTATCCGGCAGCAGTGTCAGTATCGTTGTCTACAAGATAGAAGAGGGGAAAGAAATAATGAATAAAAGCACACATATGCAACACGATGCGTGACATGGAAAAATGCAGAGCTTGGGATGAGCTAACATAGTACTACACGTCACAAATGGAGTGGGAAATATCTGACGATATTTCCTGGGTCTTTGGCTACTACCGGGTAGATGATCCTAATGCCAAATGTTCGTGTTCATCATTCTAGGAGCATGTGACAAATCAACAGACAATGTATTTAGGTTTGTGGTATTTTTCTGAGCAACTTTCATGTATAAAATATTTTCACCTGTGTTCTAAATTATTTTTTATGATTTTTCAAAGTTTTAACTTATTTTATGAATTTATTATTAATTCGAGCTAAAATAGTAAATACATTTTATACCCACCATGGGCTAGCCACATTTGATCACAGGTGGGCAGAGAGGGCCCATTTGACCGATACAATAGTCCAATCAACAGTCAACTGAGTTGACTATTGCCTTGGTCAAACTAACAGGTGGGGGCCACATGTCATTGTATCAGATTATTAAAGATTGTTTTAAATAGGAAATAAGAGTGTTGGTGGCCCCTTGTCATTGACAAATATTTTAACACGAGGGGTTTAATTAGTTTATCTAGCCCAAGGGCCCACATGTCATGGGGGTTAGAGAGGGGGGTTAGTACTAACCCTATTAGCCACTGATTAAGGGGGTTTTGGGCCACACTAGGGACTGTCCTAAGCCACCTCCCGTGCCTGGGCATGCATGGGCAGCACAACGGTACCGACAGCCATGGCACCACGAGGCGAGCACGGGGAGGTCGACAAGCAGGAGATAGAGGCCACCCATGGCGAGGTGGCAACATGCCAATGGCGGCGAGCGCAGGTGCAATAGTAGCCGGTCGGCAGCAGCGCACGGTAGTAGTAGAGAAGCGTAGGAGCGGTGGGCGTCGGCGACAGCGGCGTAGCAGCGGGCAACGCGGGCGCATCCACGCGAGTTGGTATGGGCGGAGGCGGACGTGGAACGGACACGGTAACGCAAGAAGGAGAGCACACAGGCTGGCTAGCAAGAGCGCGTGCTTGCGCTCGCTCGGCGACGGTGACGCATGGCGTGCACCACAAGAAGGTGGATGACAATCTCAGGACGACTGGACTGTGAAGGCGGCATCGGCGAGCTACGTCTACTGCGACGAGCTAGCTAGAGAGCCCTAGGGTGCACAAAGAGGAAGGGGAATCCAAGGTGGTGCTCACGTCATTGCAGGGGAGCTCTTGGGGAAGGCGGCGATGCCGTGATGGGAGCAAATAGACGAGGATAGAGGTGTACGGTGTCGACTAAGAAGAGGTCGTAGGAGATGTTGTTGGAGATCCCCTGCCTCAATCTGGTGATGTGGAAGAAGAAACGGTTGCCTGCAGAGCTCCCGGACGCCTTAGTTCGTCGAGGGAGGGCTGGTGGCCACGCCGTTTACCTAGGGGCGGCCATGGCGGCACTTGGTCGCGGTGGGAGAGAGCGCGGGATTGCATAGGAGGGCACTAGGGTTAGCCAGAGAGGTCTAGGTAGGTTCTCTTATTCGATTCTGAGGTCCTTTAGCGCCTCGCTGTCGAGTATGCGAGAGGGTGGACGGGGACATGAAATCACAATTGCTCCTTAAGGTGGTTTCGGAAATTCATCACAACATATGCATCATAGGACTAATGATCCTATCCAAGTATATTTCAAAAAAGTTCAAAGATGCCTTGGCTATCACTAGTAGGAGAAATGCTAGCAGTAGCGCAGGTTTTTCCCTTACGAGTAGCGCTTGTGCCAGCGCTACTGCAATCGCGCTACACATTAGCAGTATTGTTGGAATAAATAAAGCGCTACTGCTAAGCCAACACTACTGTTAATATTCCAGCGCTACTACGAATATTCCTGCTTTCAATATTTAATGCGCATCGTATTTATGTCCCCCGTACGTATTTGTGCATGCTCTATACAGTGGTTTCATCATATCATAATAAACATTCATAATTTTCATCACATTATACACGTAAAGTAGTCTCTTCATTTATACCATCATCATCATCATTATCCAACACAAATATCATCAAATCTCGAAAATAGCAATACACACAAGTCATGGCACACCCACAAGTTTGATCATCCCTATCTAAACCATAACGTAGAAGAGAAGGGCGATAAGCATGAGAAAGAGCGCGACTATGTAGTACTTCTAGGGGCACCGGTTTCACACCATCTCTTGCCGTAGCATGCACCTCAAGTAACTCATTTCCGCTTCGGTTCTGCTGTCTAACCCTCTGTGGCTAGTGCCCGGGTACCTGCCCACCCGGGCCTGAGTGTCTGGCCAGTGGTCGTACACACTTGGAACCCTCCCAATGAATACGACGTAGCAGTCCTTCGCCATCTCCGATCTATGTACCGGCATCGTAAGTTGATTAATTCAACGATATATATGCAACATAATGTACTTGAAAAACACAAGCAGTAAACATATATAAATAACGAAGTTCCTCATACACAAACTAATTAACTAGAGCGATGTAGAGCAGTTCATATAAAGACTAGTAGTATTAATCATAATTGAACACACACATTGTCATCGTCAATCACTATTCCATGTCAATGTTCCAATTTTCATATTCAGGGATGAAGCACCCGAGCTTCTTGAAAGGATTCATGTCCAGACCCTGAGCGGCTAGCACATCTTGGATAGTCTCCCGCCTCATTGACCCATGGTAGAACATCCCTCCTTGTTCGACGATCTCCTTCATGATCACCTGGGCAAGTTCAAACTGGATGTGATAAAACTCAGCTCGGATTCGATGATTTGGTGTGCTTCCTATGCTTGTGGCCCAGTTGAGAATCTCGGCATCACCGGAATTAGATGACATGCGAAGGCATTGTCTATCCCTTCTGAACTCAATCATGTGATGCATGAGGTAGAATCCATCAGCCCTACTACCGTTTGGTTGCTGGATCCACCAGAAGTTGGTCTTATGGCTGAAAGACGAAGCTTTATTCATGTACTTTTCACCTGGATATATCCACCAGTAAGGCTGTAGGTGAAAATTGCACGATCGAGAACATTCTTTATGTGTGAGTAATCCTTCTTCTTGATGTTCATTGATGAGTCCAAGTGCAGAGCATAGGAGTATTGAGGGTACAGACAAATGAGGACGGTGCCCCCCACCCCTGCCACGCAAAATAAGCAGATGTCAAATTAGCCTCCATGCTTGCAAAGAAATGATCAAAACATACGAAAGGATATCCACGGATAACTTACGTGGGATGATAAGGCACGAGAATCATATTCTTGTCCTTATTAGCGAGCATGAAGTCGTTGATGTACTTGCTCGCAGAGTCCAAGTGCTCTTGGCACTCTCCAAGAAGCTCTCATGCTTATAGTACGGGTCCGCGACGCACATATATTCTATGTTCTCGTGCCTAATGATGTAGTTGAGATGCAGCGCATATAGGCGGATGAACTGAAAATGCAGCTTGGTCATGTGGAATATGTCATAGATGTAGTCAAATCGCAGGATGAACTTGTCCGCAGGCCATGTGTCAATGTATCCACTCGCACCCGGAACCTGAACCGGGTAAAGCTCGTATCCTGTTTTTTCCGAGCTGAGAAGTCTCTTCTCTATGGCCAGCACATCATCATGACGTCTCCCTAGATCATTGTTCATTATGCTCTCTACCGCTTTCTGAGGTAGGATCGGGTGGCCGGTGACATGGAAACGATCCGCACCTTCGAAAGGTATCCTGTCTACCTCCCGGGGCTACGGTTGGCTGCTTCAAGCAGCTCTGGCGCCTTTACAACCTTTCTTTTTCCGGTCTCCTCCTTTGCTTCTTGGCGGGTGGCGGTAGTGAGCCCGCCATACCTTCCGTAACCACATGCCCCAGCGTCGTCAGGCTAATTATCAGTGGACGACCCTGTGTTGTTCTTGCTGGGTAGAGGCGGCATCTGGAGGTGTCTCCTGCGAGGATCGCATGAAGAGAGGCTTTTTGCAATCAGCCATCGGACGTTTCGGCTCCAGCAAATCAGGCATCATCAAGTCATCTGCACGCTCATATTCTGAGTCATATTGCTGAGCATCGTCACAACCGGTATTGATATACTGGTTAGGGTCGTCATCATCATCCTCCTCCATGACATCATCAACATCTGCTTCTTCGACGGGGCCGATGTCATATCGCACTAATGGAGGCTCTCCCTCACTGCGTCGTCTGCTATCTCCCCCCACGCCAAGTGCAGGTAATTAGGTAGGTGGGGTGGTGTTCATACCTTGTTGATGAGTTGCCGTTGGTGTGCTACCGAGCGCCTCGACAAGAAGGTGAGTCTTTGGCCAAGGCAAGAACTAGTTATTGCATGCGCCAATCAGTTGAGCAGTCTCATCATCACCGGCTGGTGCCGGAAGAGCCAAATCCTCGAAGCCCGCTTTGACACCGGCCACACAAACTTTGAAGACGCCACGGGGCATCTGTTTGTTGTGCAGCATGCGGTCCTTCATCTTGATTATCGTTGCCTTTCCCATGTCCACCTTCTGGCCGTTGATATCATTCAGTAGGGTGCACGGGGTTTCGTCGGCCTGCGAAGACATGACTACAACGTTAGACATCCGAAAGGCAACTGAAATTGAAGACTATATTAATATGCTTCTGACTAGTGTATGATGCGTAATTACCGTGATGGCATCAGCTTCAGCCAAAGACGAAGCCTTGCCGAGCACGCCAGAGATGGAGGATGGGTTGCTATGAACCGGAGCGAGACCAGGTACGAGAGCATTTGCGGTTGCGTGAGTAGGTGCTGGTGGTGCGATGTTCGCCGAATTGCTCCCGACAAAGCTGAGTAGTGGAAAGTCCTCTGCCCGTGCTTATGGATTCCTTCTCACATAATAAAAAACTGTCGGCACCAATTGGCCCAAGGAAGCTGCCACAGCTGCATTGACCTTATCATCGACTACCTTGGTCAACTCTTCTTTGGTCTAATTGACCGCCCGCACGACCTTCTCGTCGATGGTCAGTTGAGTATGCTCCCGTCTCTTCTTTCTTTCCTCCGGCCTCTCATGGTAGCATTTCTTCCACGAGGCGCCATCTCCGATGCCGTGCACACGTCCACCCGACGGAGGTTTGTCCATCAAGACATTTTTCAGTATGTTCAGGGCCCGGTTGAATGGGTTGTCCCACTTGGGCCTCGCTGACGACTGAGACAACTCGTCGTTTTCGGCTGCCTTTCAGTGCTGCTCTTTCTGCAGAAGGAACGTGGATGGTTTACAAAGGAAGGTGGCAATACAACAATTACCGGTAGTCTCATGAACTCCCTCGTGTTTGAGTCCGTGTAAAAGATCTTCTTGACGGGTCCCACTTGTGTCTGGCCCTAATCCAGTCACCCTCCAGCGGGTCGGTGAACTCTGCCAAGGGGTCTAGAATTCTGTGACTTTCATGTTCAGCGTCCTCCATGGACGATGTGATCCTCTTCCCCTCGTAACAACGGCTTGCGAGGCGGTGGGCAGGCGTGTTCCTGGCTTGGAGCCCCTTCATTTCCTCCGACTTTTGCTGGGCTTCTTCTGTAGCGCAAGTCTCCTTGAATTTTTCAAAGTCCTCTTCCGTTATTGACGGATTGTCACCATAAATCTTGGACCACGGCTCATTCTTAAGAATGGCTTTTCTCACCCGTACTTTCTAGGCGGACAAGGCGTTCGTGAACGTTACCATTGCCTTGTTGTTTATATTTGTCAAGTTTTCGTCCTTCCACGGATGTTCTACCTCTTCATCCCGGCTGGGGAACAGGAACCTATTGTGCAACTTCGTTAGGAGCGTTTGCTCCATATGTGGTATCTTCTTCAACTTTTCTTCATTGATGTTGGCGGTTTCCCTGAGGATGCATCCTAGTTGATTGTCGTAGCACTTGCGCGCTTTCTCCGGCTCCGTTGGGTCTAATTTCATGGGGTGCATCGCCGTGACCACGATTTGTCCGGTGCCAAGCTCATTTGGTTTTCTTGCCCTCTTCGTCTTCGGTCCTTGACCGACTAAGTCAGCATCATCGCCGTACATGGGGGCGGCGTCGGTGCCGGTGGCGGTGCCAGCGTCGGTGTCGTGGTTGGTCTCACTGCCACCCTGCATCCCCGGCTTGCATTGGTCCAGGTAATTGAAACATTCATTTGCTTCCTGAAAATGGTTATCTCCGACGTGACCAGAACCCCCGGCTTTGTCGTGGCTAGACATATTAATTTCCTACGAATATTTAGTTATAATAGTTTAATTCTATGCCGAATAATTGTAAAACAAAATTAACCTAAATAATTCTAAAAATAGAATTAACCTAAAACAACACTATTAGCCTCTTCTTCTTCCGTTCCTCCTCTTCTTCCTCTACTCCACTTCCTCTAATAATTCTAAAACAGAATTAACCTAAATAATTCTAAAACAGAATTAACATAAAAAATATAATTCCCTCTCCTTCTTCCTCTTCTTTCTCTCCTCCTCTTCTTCCTCTCCTTCCTCTCCTTCCTCTTCTACTTCTCCTATTTTTCTTCTACTTCTCTTCTTCTATTTTTCCTCTACTTCTCCTCTTCATTCCCATTTCTGGCAATTCCATGGCACTCCATATGTCCTAGTTTCTAGCACTAGTCATGCTGAAATTCACAAAAAATTTCGGGATGACCTTTGCTAAAAAGTGGACATATGGAGTGCTTGAAATTTGCGGGAACGGAAATGAATCAACATTCTGACAAAACATAGGCCACTCGGATATAGCAACAATGAACAAGTACAACAGATGGGCTAAATTCTTCTCATGAAGATGCATAAATGTCCATACAAAAAAATTATAGTTTCTACTTTCAATATTCAAATCAAAACAGATTGAATTATTGCAAGAAGTGTCTCAAACCGAATCTTGACAAGTTCAGCAATAGAAACTATAGGCAAATCATATCACTGGCATTTATGCTTGACATGCTCCTCAAAAATCATATACTCCTAACTCATTTCTCCACATAAACATGTTATATTGTGAAGAGCAAGCACTCTCCAAATTTATAGCATCGATGCAACATAATCTTTAGTTTTTGTAGAGAGAACCTCTTTTCACATGTATTTTATTGAATTATATGCCCTTGCACATCACCATATTAATACAAAACTACAGTAGGATCCTTTCCTATTGTTTTCCTATGTAAACAGAGAATTATCTCTTAGTGTTATCTCTAAAAGTAAAATATTCGCATTCCTCCATTCATTGCAACGGTTAAATACAAAATATTTGCTTAATCTATGTTTTCTAAGATGTGGTATACTTAATTTGATGCCCTGAGACCTAATATCTTCATGTTGAGATTCGCGTGAGGATGGCAAGAATATTTTTCATTTCTTTCTATGGGAATGGGTGTGATGCATGACTTAACAATATTAGTGTAGAGGGATAGGAATGTAGATTCTTACATAAAATAATCCACTCAATTTACATGTACCCAGTCCAAAATTTCAATTAGAAAACATGTAAGAGATGATGGCATCTAAGTATAATGAGTAATTCATTTTATCCGCACTGTCACCATACCATCTCCATGTAAAAAGAGAAAACAGTAATATAATTTTATTTCCCTCCCTTCCAAATTTTCTATCTGTGTTGTTGGGTATTGCTAAAAAATCAAAACAAGGAATTATCATCATATTGTTGCTTCATTTAGGAAAACCGAGCCCATCTCATACTATTGTACATGTCGTATAACACACTAGGTAGATCAAATACAGTATCGTTGATTCATCTCAAGGTCGTGGCCAGGGCCAGCGGGGGCTATTAGCGGTAGGCTTCGGTGGCACAACGACAGGGCCTTACGGGGAGGCAGCGGGTGTCGCCAACGGCACTCACCGGCGGTCAGGGTGGAGGCAGCCCGTGCGGGGTGGGCCTGGCGAGGAGGGCCAGGGCTTCTACATGGACAAGGCGCGTCTGGCGACGGCGGGGTTTGCCGAAGGGGGACGGGGGATGCGGTGGCCGGAGTGAGGGAGGAAGGAGTAGAGGAGTAGGGGGGTCCTCACTGTCGTTGGAGGCGAGGAGGGAGGGCTCCGGTGAGCAGGGAGGGCTCCGGCGGGCGGGGAGGGCTCCGGGGAGCGGGGAGGCATCCGACGGGTAGTGGCAGCGATAGGGGGAGTGGAGCGCGCGTGGGAGAGGGGGGAGGGAAGGAGTGGAGGGATAGGGGGAGTTAGGGGATTTTGGGTCTGGTTAACCAGAGGTAGCAGTAGCGCTGGATTGGTTCTAGCGCTACTGCTAAGATAGAAGTAGCGTTGGTGCTAACCCGCCGCTACTCCTAAATGACCTAGGTTATATAGGAGTAGCGTTGGACAAGACCGGCACTACTACTAACTTAGAAGTAGCGTTGGAGCCAAGCCAGCGCTACTGCTAACTTTATTTTCTTTATTGCTTTTCTTTATTAATTTATTTTTATTACCTTTCTTTCCTTTTTATTATTTTCCTTTCCTTTTCTATTTAGTTTCCTTTTTGTTTTGTATTGTATTCCTTTCTCTGTTTTTATTTTTTTTTTGGTTTCTCCCAACGGCCTCTCGCACGCATGTAGTCGATGACGAGAACATCTCCCTTCCACACTACGCGAATATTACTGGAACCATGTGTTGTTGCATACACAAAATACATACATATATATAAATGATTGTTTCGCAGCTGCATCGAAGACGTTTCATGTTGAGCTTCTTCCCTTTCTTTTTCGTTGTCTTGATTGTTATTTTCCGGCATAATGGAGTATGATATTTCTTAGGTAATGTAGTCTTGATTCTTCAATTCACGTATGCTTCATCGTCATCGTCATCTTCCCTCAGTGGGTTGTCGTATTGGTCGTAGTTTTGCTCGGTGGCGACTCCATCCATTCCGACGATGTTCCTTTTGCCTCTCCTCACAACAACGCGGATGAGATTGGTTGGGTCGGTTATGAAGAAGCATTGTGTCAAGTGCTTAGCGTGTATCCATGGCTCAGTTTTGGCAATGATGTTAACATTGATGGTAGCTCTCTTTGCGTCGGGTATAGACATGGTAGTGAAATACTTGTTTTCTCTTACGACGGCGTTATCCCACCTGACACGGAACATCGTCGCATTGTGCTTTCCAGCATAGTTAAGCTCCTAGATCTCTTTGACCCTTCCGTAGAATCTTTTAGTTGTGCCGTTGGAGTCGGTCACACATTCAGTCATCACCGCTGAGTTCTGGTAATCACTGTCCATGTCTTTGTCCTCCGTGTTGAACGTGTACCCGTTGATATCGTATGCCTCATAGGACACGAGTTTGGGAGCGGGTCCCTATGCTAAGACGTGCATGAGAAACCCGTCCGCACTGCCCTCTTCGGGGGGATTAGCACGAACATGCTCTTTGAACCAACTCAAGAAAGTGGCGTTATGCTCTATAGTAACTTCGTCGTCCATCTTGTGCATCCAGTGATCATGCTAATTCTTTGCAATGATTTCTTTGTGTAGTGTTACATAATCATCTACCACATCTAGCTGTTGTAGAACTACTAAGTTAGCCTTGTCAAAGTCGTCCCATCGATTCGAGTAGTCCACATGCAATTCCCTCCAGCCATTGTTGTGACGTTCTCCTCCGAGCCTCCCATGGTGCTTGTTGACGGGCAAACCAACAACATGGTCTTCTTTGCCCATATAATTCTCGCAAAAGGAGATGCACTCTTGGGTCAGATACTCCTGGACGATGCTCCCCTCTGGATGGGCCATGTTACGAACGAATCCTTTGATCACCCCATTCATCCTCTCCAACCACATCATGCTGTGAAGGAATGTCGGCCCGAGGTCGAAGATGTTGTCCACGATGTGGACACACAGATGCACAATGATGTCAAAGAATGGGGGCGGGAAGTACATATCAAGCTCACAGAGTATGACAACGATCTCTTCCTGTAGCCTTCGGAGCCGCTTCACACTAATGGACTTTCGAGAGATAATGTCGAAGAAGTTGCAGAGACCAGTAAGTGTCTCACGGACGTGCTTGTCCATTATCCCTCTAATGGCAACCGGGAGTATCTACTTCATCATCACATGACAGTCATGAGACTTCATCCCGCTGAACCTTTTCTTCTTGGTGTCTAGAAATCTGCTTATCTTCCCACAGTAACTGGAACTAAATTTGATTCTCTTAAGGTACTTGATGAATTGATCGATCTCCTTCAGACTTTAGGTGAAGCAAGAAGGGGGGCAAAAATTCTGCTCCTTTTTGTTGACTTTTCTTCCCCTTGGCCCCGTCGCTGTCTCCGTCTCTGTCTCCTCCGTTGACTTTTTACGTGGCATGTGGAGATCCCCCTAATCTGCAAATCCTCCAAGTCTTTCCTTGCCTTCGGCCCATCCTTGGTCTTCTTCGGCATGTTCATCACTGTACCAAGCAAGATCTCAAGGATATTCTTCGTTATATGCATTTGATCAAGGCAATGAGGTGTCTCGTGATTGGGCCAGTACTCCAAGTCCCAGAAAACAGACCTCGTTTTCCATACCTTCAGCAGCGGATCCGGCGCCTTTTCCATCTTTCCCAGCGCGGGGAACTGTTGCCAGTTATTCAACAACTCGTTGATTTCTGCGCCGCTCCTCTTACATGGAGGTCCTCGATGCTCATCCCAACCATTGAATAGATCTCCACGTTTTGTTCACGGGTCATCCTTTTCGAGCCATCTACGATGCCCCATGTACACGATTTTCCCAGACCCGCCATCTTTCGTTGACGTAAGCTACTGAGATGTTGTATCATCCATGCACCTCGTGCATCCGTGGCACACCTGGCCTGAGGTGTACTCGTAACCGAGATAGTCGTGCACCGTCGTCATCAGTGCAGCTCTCATATAGAAATAATCTCTTATGCTGGCGTCCCATGTCTTGACCGGCGATTTCCATAACGTGTCTAGCTCCTCTTTCATAAGCCCCATATATAGGTTAATATTATTTTCCGATTGTTTCGACCCTTGAATCAACATGCTCATGTGTATGTACTTTGTCTTCATGCACTTCCATGGTGGGAGGTTGTACATCCATACAAAGACGGGCCATGTGTTGTGGTTGGTGCTCTAGTTTTCAAAGAGATTCATGCCATCGGTACACGCACCAAGCACGATGTTCCTTGCATCTTCTCCGAAAAAACGATATTCGACATTGAGTGTTCTCCACTGGATACCATCTAAGAGGTGTCTCAGCTTTGGATCATCTCCATCATCAGGCTTCTTCCTCTCCGCATGCCAGCGCATGAGCTTTGCTTCCTTAGGATCTACGAAATACCGTACAACTTTTTGAGGAGCTTTCTTTCCTGCCTTCTTGTATCGAGAAGCATTGCACACTGGACACCTAGTTTTTTCCGCGTGCTCACCCCGATAAATGATGCAATTGTTGGTGCATGCGTGGTATCTAATGTGCGGAAGATCAAGAGGGCAAACAATTTTCTTGGGGTCATCGACACTAGTAGGACACAGGTTCCCTCCAGGAAGAACTTTATTTTGTAGATACTTCAAGTGATCATCGAGGCTTTTGTTTTTCCATTTTTTTTTGGCCATCGTCTTTAGAAGTTCGAGCATGAAACACAAGCGGGTAACCTCGGGATCGCAACCGTCATATAATGGAGTCTTCGAGTCTACTTCATGTTGCGCCAGCTTGGCCTCCTCTCTATAATCAACTATGTCGCTATTCGTATTCTTGCGAAGGAGGTCTCAAACATGAGGGTCCTACACGACTGAACTTAGTAGCGTCGAAGTGTGCGGCATGTCTATTGACTCTTCTCCGCCATGTCCGGACTCTGCTACTTCGCCGTGTCCAGAATCTTCTCCGACGCCATGTCCAGACTCTTCCCCGCCGTCGTGTCCAGACTCTTCACAACCATCGTGTTCAGCGCCATCGTCTTCTTGTCGATCGGTCATCTCTTCATCTAGACCCATATCATTGTTCCCTGCCATGGGGACGTCCTCATCATCATCTTCACTTATCCACCGAGTATAGCCATCCATGAAACCATTGGTCAGCAAGTGGGCCTTCAAACTGCCACGATCTTGTACACGGATCCAAAATTACTCCTTCTTTGCATCTTGTACATGGACATCTAATCCGAGTCCGTTTATTTGCATACATGTCCATAATCATGGATGGCAAGTATCGCCCCACCTTCCTATCATTCACCTTCATGACTACAAGGTATAACAAGCAAAAGTATCATAAACAAAATGCATGCATGTAAAAATTTGGCATGACCTTGCCTAAAAATAGGACATATCGAGTTTGCTCGTAATTCACCGAAATGGAAATAAATAGACGTTTCGGAAAAACATAAGCAACTCATGGGTCATGTCACTCATACAATATCCCTTCATATCGCAAACACACATATTCCCATTATTGAAATGCACTTTTTACTCACCTATATATATATACCCCGAGAGAGATTGTGCACGACTAAATAATGGAGAAGTAGCAATGGTGGAGAACTTAGAGAGAGGGAAGGAAAAAGGAGGGGATAGGGCAAAGGGGAGAGGAAGGGGGAGAGGGGGGAGTGTGGGTGAAATGAGGGCAACAATGGTGGAGGGAAGGAGAAAGGAGGGGATAGGGCAAAGGGGGGGGGGAAGGGGGAGAGGGGGTATGTGTGGGTGAAAGGGCAACAATGGTGGAGGAAAGGAGAAAGGAGGGGATAGGGCAAATGGGGGAGGAAGGGGGAGAGGGTGTGTGTGTGGGTGATAGGTAGAAGAAAGAGAGAAGAAGGGCAAGAATGGTGGAGAAGTAACAATGGAGGAGGAAAGGAGAAAGGAGGGCAAAGGGGGAGGAAGGGGGAGAGGGTGTGTGTGTGTGGGGGGGGTGTAAATGAAGCTTCCCACAACCACGTGTAGAAGTAATGCTGGTTCCAGAGGAGCGCTACTGCTATTGCACTTAGCAGTAGCGCTTTTCCCCAGCCAGCGCTGCTACTACAGCTGTTGTCGGTGGCCTCGTTGGGCCCCTTTTAGCAGTAGCGCTGTTTATAGGGAAGCGCTACTCCTATGGAACTTAGCAGTAGCGCTTTTTATAGTCCATCGCTACTACTACATATACTGTGGGTGGCCTCATTGGGCACCGTTTAGCAGTAGCGCTGGAAATGCATCCGCACTACTACTATGGTAGTTAGCAGTACCCCGTCCTATTTCCAACGCTACTGCTAAGTAGCTGCAGCGCGTGCTATTTTCCAGTGCTACTACTAGGCTCCTACCTATCAGGTTTTTCCTACTAGTGTATAGGATTGTGAGGAGTTTCCCCTTGATGAAGGAAAGGAATAGGATTGGCTCAAGCTTCAAGCAAGAAGACTCTACATTTTACATTTGTGAGAAATCACTTTGAGTCCAGAGGAAAGCCAATACTATTAAAAGGGGGTGCGGTATTATTATGAATTGGTTTCTCAAGTGCTTAGAGGTAGACACCAAAAATACTCAACCATTCTCCCACAAAATATGTTTGTCCAAAGCCAAACCTGTAAAACGGGTGCCACCCACTATTTCCACTCGACCCTACCGGTTTTATACTTCACACATCCTATACCAAACCCTACCATATCGGTACCACCAACTTTCACATCGGTGCCAGCGAGATTCAATGACCAACTTTTGTTGAGAAGATTTCAAGAATCGGAATTTCCGAGTTTGAAATTGGTCTTACCGAGATTTGGAAACTGATCTAGGTCATTGTATCAGTACCATCGAGATTCCTATATCAGTCTCACTGAGAATTCAAAAGTTGCCACATTTAGCGCAACTTGGTACCATCGAGATTCATTTCGGTGTCACCGAGTTGGGAAATAATGTCGTGACGGTTGGATTTTGGGGGATACCTATATATACCCCTCCACCTACCTTGCATTCGTAGCGGAAGCACTCAGGACACACTTACACTTCCTAGATCCGTTTTTTGAGAGAGAGCCACCTACTCATGTGTTGAGATCAAGAGATTCCACTCCAACCATTTGATCCTTGATTTCTAGCCTCCCCAAGTTGCTTTCCACAAGATCAATCTCTCCAACCCCTGCCAAATCTTAGAGAGAGTGATTGAGTGTTGAGCAAACTATCATTTGAAGTTCAAGAGCAAGGAGTTCATCGTTCTACCACATCTATTACCTTTTGGAGGGTGGTGCCTCCTAGATTGGTTAGATGTCGCTTGGGAGCCTCCTACTTCGTGTTGTGGAGTTGAACCAATATGTTTGTAAGGGCAAGTAGATCGCCACTTCATGTAGATCTACCATCAGTGAGGCTAGTGCTGTGTGGACGGAAGCCGTGGTGGAAAAGAGAAGGTTACTTCTTCATGGACCCTGATATATCTCAAACGTATCTATAATTTTTGATGGTTTCACGCTGTTATCTTGTATTCTTCGGTTGTTTTATGTACCTTTTATATCTTTTTTGGGACTAACTTATTAATTCAGTGCCAAGTGCCAGTTCCTGTTTTTTCCGTGTTTTTGACTCTTTTCAGATCTGATTTTGGAACAGAGTCCAAACAGAAGAAGACTAGGGGGCTTTTGGGTCAAGCCAGGTGGGCTCCAGGGAGCCCACAAGCCCCCACTCCGCCACCAGGGGGAGGCGGCGGTGGGCAGGCTTGTGGCCTCCCTGGCCGCCCCCTGACCTAGGTTTTTGGCCTATAAATTCCCAAATATTCTGCAAAAAATCAGGGGAGCCTTGAAAATACTTTTTCCGCCGCCGCAAGCTTTCGTTTCCGCGAGATCTCATCTAGAGACCCTTCCCGGCGCCCTCCCACAGGGGACTTTGGAAATGGAGGGCTTCATCATCATCATCATCGCCCCTCCAATGACTCATGAGTAGTTCACTTCAGACCTATGGGTCCGTAGTTAGTAGCTAGATGGCTTCTTCTCTTTCTTGGATCTTCAATACAAAGTTCTCCATGATCTTCATGGAGATCTATCTGATGTAATCTTCTTTGGCGGTGTGTTTGTCGAGATCCGATGAATTGTGGATTTATGATCAGATTATCTATGATATATATTTGAGTCTTTGCTGATTTCTTATATGCATGATTTGATATCCTTGTAAGTCTCTCCGAGTCTTGGGTTTTGTTTGGCCAACTAGATCTATGATTTTTGCAATGGGAGAAGTGCTTGGTTTTGGGTTCTGCAATGTGGCGACCTTTCCCAGTGACAGTAGGGGCAGCAAGGCACACATCAAGTAGTTGCCATCAAGGGTAAAAAGATGGGGTTTTTATCATTGGTTTGAGATTATCCCTCTACATCATGTCATCTTGCTTAAGGCGTTACTCTGTTATTATGGACTTAATACACTAGATGCATGCTGGATAGTGGTCGACGTGTGGAGTAATAGTAGTAGATGTAGACAGTATCGATCTACTTATTTTGGACGTGATGCCTATAGAAATAATCATTGCAAAGATATCGTCACGACTTTGCGCGGTTCTATCAATTGCTCGACAGTAATTTGTTCACCCACCGTCTACTTGCTTTCATGAGAGAATCCACTAGTAAACACTACGGCCCCCGGGTCTATTCACATCCTTCATTTACACCTCCGCTTTTACTTTGCTTTGTTACTTTGTTGCTTTCAGTTCTCACTTGGCAAACAATCTATATGGGATTGAAAACCCCTTCATAGCGCTGGGAGCAATTTTTTTGTGTTTGTGCAGGATCTAGAGATACTCCTCCATCGGATTGATACCTTGGTTCTCAAACTGAGGGAAATACTTACCACCGCTATGCTACATCACCCTTTCCACTTCGAGGGAACACCAACACAAGGATCCAAGGCCACGGGGGAAATCCTTTGCATACTTGCCTAGGAAGTACCTTAAGGCGTAGCCGCAGCTGAAGGATTCCTGGTGCCGTCGACACGACAATTTCCGGCGCCGTTGCCGGAGATCTTTTTTGAGATAGCAAAAGTATTTATGGCACCGTTGCAAGGGAAGCACAACTGACATTAGAAGTACTTCTGGCGCTGTTGCCGGGGAGGAGAAATCAAGATCTATGCAAGTAGGTCTCACAAACTCTTCTCTTGCATTTACTTTTGTTGCCAATTGCCTCTCGTTTTCCTCTCCCCCACTTCACATTTGCCGTTTTCATTCGCCTTTCACCTTCGCCGTTTTCTTTTGCCTTTGCCGGTTTTCTTGCTTGCTTGTGTGCTTGTTTGTTTGTTGAAGTCATCATGGCTGAAAACACCAAACTTTGCGACTTCTCCAACACTAATAATAATGATTTTATTAGTACTCCGATTGCTCCCGCCACTAGTGCGGAATCGTATGAAATCAACGCAGCTTTGCTGAATCTTGTTATGAAAGAGCAACTCTCTGGCCTTCCTACTGAAGATGCCGCATCCCATCTCAATACCTTCATTGAGCTTTGCGATATGCAAAAGAAAAGAGATGTGGATAATGACGTGATTAAGTTGAAACTTTTTCCTTTCTCGTTGCGAGATCGCGCAAAAACTTGGTTTTCTTCTTTGCCTATAAATAGTATCGATTCTTGGGATAAGTGCAAAGATGCTTACATATCCAAGTATTTTCCGCGGGCTAAGATCATCTCCTTACGTAACGATATGAGGAATTTCAAGCAACTTGATCATGAACATGTCGCACAATCTTGGGAGAGGATGAAGCTTATGATTAGAAATTGTCCCGCTCATGGCTTGAGTTTGTGGATGATTATACAAATCTTTTATGCTGGCTTGAATTTCGCTTCTCGCAATATCTTGGACTCCGCCTCAGGTGGAACATTCATGGAAATCACGTTAGTTGACGCTACAAAACTCCTAGACAATATCATGACCAACTACTCTCAGTGGCACACTGAAAGGTCGCCTGCTAGCAAAAAGGTGCACGCTATAGAAGAGATTAACTCGCTTAGTGCTAAGATGGACGAGTTGATGAATTTGGTTGCTAGTAGAAACGATACCGTAGATCCTAATGACATGCCACTATCTTCTTTGATTGAGAGTAGCAACGCTAGTTTGGACGTGAATCTTGTTGGTAGGAACAATTTTGGCAACAACAATGCTTTTAGAGGAAACTATGTTCCTAAGCCTTTTCCTAGTAACTCCTCTAGCAATTATGGCAATTCCTACGACAACACTTATGGAAATCACAACAAATTACCCTCTGATTGAGAGAGTAATATCAAAGAGTTCATCAACTCTCAAAAGATTTTCAATGCGTCCATAGAGGTAAAACTACTCAAAATAGACGATTTGGCTAAGAGCATTGATAGGATGTCTTGTGATATTGATGCTTTGAAAGTTAGATGCGCTCCTCCCAAGGTCAACTTGGATGAAACTTTTAAAGCTATGCGTATCTCCATGAATGAGAGCAAAGAAAGAACCGCCCAAATTCACGCTAGACATGAATGGTTTAAAAGGGTGCGTTCTACTGATGCAAATCACGAAGATCTTAAAGTGCTTGGTGTGTCTCCTCTTGAATCTTTGTTTTCACGTGTCAAATCTACTTATGGAGGGGCTGGATATGAATCCACTTTGGTTGAAAAACGCCCCAATGATTTAGAGTCCACCTATCTTGATGATAAAGGTGTGGAGAGTGGAGTAGAAGAAGTCAAAATTTTGGGTAGTAATGAAACTCCCACTTTGGATTTCAAGGAATTCAATTATGATAATTGCTCCTTGTTTGAATGCATTTCTTTGATGCAATCCATTGCAAACTCTCCACATGCTTATAGCCAAAGCAAAGCCTTTACCGCGCATATCGTAGATGCTATGATGAAATCTCTTGAAGAGAAGCTCGAACTAGAAGTCTCTATACCTAGAAAGCTTCATGATGAGTGGGAACCTACTATCAAAATCAAGATCAAAAACTATGAGTGCAATGCTTTGTGTTATTTGGGTGCTAGTGTTTCCGCGATTCCAAAGTCTTTATGTGATATTCTTGGTTTTCATGAGATTGAAGAGTGTTCTCTTAATTTGCATCTTGCGGATTCTACTGTCAAGAAACCCATGGGGAGGATCGATGATGTTCTTATTGTTGCAAATAAGAACTATGTACCCGTGGATTTCATTGTACTTTACATAGATTGCAATCCTTCATGTCCCATTATTCTTAGTAGACCTTTCCTAAGGACTATTGGTGCTATCATCAATATGAAGGAAGGGAATATTAGATTTCAATTTCCTTTAAAGAAGGGCATGGAGCACTTTCCTAGAAAGAAAATAAGATTGCCTTATGAATCTATGATGAGGGCTACCTATGGTTTGAGCACCAAAGATGACTATACGTGATTCCATCACTTTCGCCTAGCTAAGGGCGTTAAACAAAAGCGCTTGTTGGGAGGCAACCCAACGAATCTATCCTTTTTCTTTCTGTTTTGTGTTTTCCACACTTTCATAATTATGTTATGATTGTGTTTTTTGTGTTTCTTTTTGTGTTCGTGCCAAGCAAAACCGTTATGATTAGTCTTGGGGATGATCGTTTGGTCATGCTGGAAAAGACAGAAACTTTCTGCTCACGAAAATAATTTTCATTTTTTTCTGTAAGAGCTTTTGAGTTGATTCTTTTTGCTGCTGATTGCTACGCAATTTCTTCAGACTGTCGTAATTGTTCAGAATTTTTGAAGTAAGAGAGGTATACGAAACATACAGATTGCTACAGACTGGTCAGTTGTTAACATATTCTGTTTTTGTTGTGTTGGTTACTTATTTTGATGAAACTATGGATAGTATCGGGGGGTATTAGCCATGGAAGATTGAAAGTACAGTAACCCAACATCAGCACAAGTAGAATTTAAGTTTGCTATAGTACCTAAGGAAGTGGTGGTTTGCTTTCTTGTACTAATGTTATCACGAGTTTTTGTTTAAGTTTCGTGTTGTGAAGTTTTCAAGTTTTGGGTGAAGTTCTTATGGACAAAGAGTAAAGAGTGGCAAGAGCTCAAGCTTGGGGATGCCCAAGGCACCCCAAGAGATTCAAGGATGCCGTAAAAGCCTAAGCTTGGGGATGCCCCGGGAAGGCATCCCCTCTCTCGTCTTCAATCCATCGGTAACGTTACTTGGGGCTATATTTTTATTCACCACATGTTATGTGTTTTTGCTTGGAGCGTCTTGTATCGTGGGAGTCTTTTATTTTCGTTGTGTCATAATCATCCTTGTTGCACACCTAGAGAGAGAGACATGCACACACCGTGATTTTGTCGAGCTTCACTTATATCTTTTGGTAGACAATTCAGCTCACATGTGCTTCACTTATATCTTTTGAGCTAGATACTTTTGCTCTATGTGCTTCACTTATATCTTTTAGAGCACAGCGGTGCGTGGCTTGGTAGTTGATCTATGCTTTGAAAGTAGTCTCAAAAGGGGTAGTTTTCCAAAGGGATAGGAAAACTTCCACCTTCATGTGCATTGAATAGTTAGAGAAGTTTGATTCATCTCAATTAGTTTTGAGTTGTGGTTATGGTAATATTGAAGTCATGCTAGTAAGGTGTTGTGGATCTAGAAATACTTGTGTTGAAGTTAGTGATTCCCGTAGCATGCACGTATGGTGAACCGCTATGTGATGAAATCTGAGCATGATTAGTTTATTGATTGTAATCCATTGCGTGGCGGTCGGGATCGCGCGATGGTTTATACCTACCAACCATTCCCCTAGGAGTATGCGTTGAATGCTTTGTTTCAATTACTAATAAAACTTTTGCAACAAGTATATGAGTTCTTCATGACTAATGTTGAGTCCATGGTTTAGATGCACTTTCACCTTCCACCATCATTATCTTCTTAGTGCCGTGCAACTTTCGCTGGTGCACAAAACCCACCATTAGCCTCCCTCAAAACAGCCACCATACCTACCTACCATGGCTTTTTCAAAGTCATTCCGAGATATATTGCCATGCAGCTACCACCATGACATGTGCCACCACGTCTACATTGCCATTGCATGATCGTAAGATAGCTAGCATGATGTTTCCATTGATGTCTATGCCATGCTAGATCATTGCCACGGTACACTACCGAAGGCATTCCATATAGAGTCATAGTTGCTCTAAGTTTTGAGTTGAAAGTGTGATGATCATCATTAATGGAGAATTGTCCCATGTGAGGAAATAAAAGAGGCCAAAGAAGCCCAGCAAAAAAAAGAGGCCAAAGAGCCCACCAAATAAAAAAAATGAGAGAAAAAGAGAGAAGGGACAATGCTACCACTTTTTCCACACTTGTGCATATTAAGCACCATGATCTTCATGATTGAGAGTCTCTCGTTTGGTCACCACCATATAGCTAGTGGGAAATCTTCATTATATAACTTGGCTTGTATATTCCTATGATAGGCTTCCTCAAAATTGCCTTAGGTCTTCGTGAGCAAGCAAATTGGATGCACACCCACTAGTTTTGTTTAAGAGCTTTCACATACTCGTAGCTCTAGTGCATCATTTGTATGGCAATCCCTACTCATTCACATTGATATCTATTGATGAGCATCTCCACAGCTCATTGATATGCCTTGTTAGTGTGACTATCTTCTCATTTTTTGTCTTGCAACCTCCACTACATTCCACACCATCTATAGTGCTATAACCATGGCTCAGGCTCATGTATTACGTGAGAGTTGAAAAGGTTTAGAAAGTAAAGGTGTGAAACAATTACTTGGCCAATACCGGGGTTGTGCATTATTTAAATTCATTGTGCAATGATGATAGAGCATAGCCAGACTATATGCTTTTGTAGGGATAACTTTCTTTTGGCCTTGTTATTTTGAAAGTTCATGATTACTTTGCTAGTTTTCTTGAATTATTATTGTTTCCACGTCAATAGCAAACTATTGTTTTGAATCTAATGGATCTGAACATTCACGTCACATAAGAGGAATTACAAAGGACACCTATGCTAGGTAGCATGAAAGCATAAAAAAAATCATTCTTTATCACTTCCCTACTCGAGGACGAGCATGAGTTAAGCTTGGGGATGCTTGATATGTCTCAAATGTATCTATAATTTTTGATGGTTTCACGATGTTATCTTGTCTTCTTTGGTTGTTTTATGTACCTTTTATATCTTTTTTGGGACTAACTTATTAATTCAGTGCCAAGTGCCAGTACCTGTTTTTTCCATGTTTTTGACTCTTTTCAGATCTGATTTTGGAACGGAGTCCAAGCGGAAGAAAAACCCCGAAATAATTTTTTTCCCGAACGGAAGAAGACCAAGGGGATTTTGGGCCAAGCCAGGTGGGCTCCACGGATCCCACAAGCCCCCACTCCGCCACCAAGGGGGAGGCGGCGGTGGGCAGGCTTGTGGCCTCCCTGGCCGCCCCCTTACCTAGGTTTTTGGCCTATAAATTCCCAAATATTCCGCAAAAAATCAGTGGAGCCTCGAAAATACTTTTCCGCCACCGCAAGCTTCCGTTTCCGCGAGATCTCATCTGGAGACCCTGCCCGGCGCCTTGTCGGAGGGGACTTTGGAAATGGAGGGCTTCTTCATCATCATCATCGCCCCTCCAATGACTCGTGAGTAGTTCACTTCAGACCTACGGGTCCGTAGTTAGTAGCTAGATGGCTTCTTCTCTCTCTTGGATCTTCAATACAAAGTTCTCCATGATCTTCATGGAGATCTATCCGATGGAATCTTCTTTGGCGGTGTGTTTGTCGAGATTCGATGAATTATGGATTTGTGATCAGATTATCTATGATATATATTTGAGTCTTTGCTGATTTCTTATATGCATGATTTGATATCCTTGTAAGTCTCTCCGAGTCTCGGGTTTTGTTTGGGCAACTAGATCTATGATTCTTGCAATGGGAGACGTGCTTGGTTTTGGGTTCTGCCATGTGGTGACCTTTCCCAGTGACAGTAGGGGCAGAAAGGCACACATCAAGTAGTTGCCATCAAGGGTAAAAAGATGGGGTTTTTATCATTGGTTTGAGATTATCCCTCTACATCATGTCATCTTGCTTAAGGCGTTACTCTGTTATTATGGACTTAATACACTAGATGCATGCTGGATAGCGGTCGACGTGTGGAGTAATAGTAGTAGATGCAAACAGTATCGGTCTACTTGTTTTGGACGTGATGCCTATAGAAATAATCATTGCATAGATATCGTCACGACTTTGCGCGGTTCTATCAATTGCTCGACAGTAATTTGTTCACCCACCGTCTACTTGCTTTCATGAGAGAAGCCACTAGTAAACACTACGGCCCCCGGGTCTATTCACATCCTTCATGTACACCTCCGCTTTTACTTCGCTATGTTACTTTGTTGCTTTCTGTTCTCACTTGGCAAACAATCTATAAGGGATTGACAACCACTTCATAGCGTTGGGAGCAAGTTTTTGTGTTTGTGCAGGATCTTGAGATACTCCTCCATCGGATTGATACCTTGGTTCTCAAACCGAGGGAAATACTTACCACCGCTGTGCTACATCACCCTTTCCGCTTCGAGGGAACACCAACGCAAGGCTCCAAGCCACGGGGGAAATCCTTTGCATACTTGCCTAGGAAGTCCCTTAAGGCGTAGCCGCAGCTGAAGGATTCCTGGTGCCGTCGACACGACAATTTCCGGCATCGTTGCCGGAGATCTTTTTTGAGATAGTAAAAGTATTTCTGGCATCGTTGCAAGGGAAGCACAGCTGACATCAGACCCCTTGTGGGTGGATCCCTCCATGGACTCTCGCAGCCGTTACCCTATGAGGGTTGAAGTCTCCATTAACATGGACGTACGATAGCGCCACCTATCAGAACCATGCCAAAAATCCTCATGTCAACCATTGCGTTTGATCTCCCTACCTTACCCTCGACTTTACATTTGCATGTCTTACTTTCTACTGCTATACTCTTAGATGTGAATGTGTAAGGTGTCCTTAACTAGTCATAATTGCTGAAACTGACCCACAACTAAAACTAGGAAAAGGCTAAGTTTTTATCTTGTCAAGTAGTCTAATCACCCCCTCTAGACATGCTTTCGATTCACAGTGCGGCGTGCGTGTGCGCTCTGCCACACACGGGAGGGAAGGAACATGAGGTTAGGGATGGTGGGGGTTGGGCTGGGTCAGCGCTATAGCTCCTTAGAGCCAAGGGGCACAGTGCCCCTTTCCCCTTTCTTTTATCTTTTCCGCTTCTTTTAAAAGGCTTCTTTTTTTACTTTATTTCAATATCAAAATGACTTCTATAAAATAGGGACCTGGTCCATTAAATACATTGCGATTTATGGCACTGCCACAAAAAGTTTGGGACTTAATTGAAAATGTTTTGATTTTCCATAAATTAGAAGGTCATTTAAAAATGCTTTATGGCTCTCTTTTAAAATGCTAGAGTCCACACCAGCAAGTTGGTGATGTTGTTTTCCTTAACACTACTTGTTTTGAAATACTTGTTCAGTGTTCAATGATACGTCTCAGTCGTATCTATTTTTTCGAACTCTTTTGCCCTTGTTTTGGACTCTAATTTGCATGATTTGCATGGAACTAACCCGTACTGACGCTGTTTTCAGCAGAATTTCCATGGTGTTGTTTTTGTGCAGAAATAAAAGTTCTCGGAACGTCCTGAAAATTTACGGAGATTTTTTCTGGAATTAAAGAAAAATACCTGCGCAAAGATCCACCGGAGGGGGCATGCCAGTGGGCCACAAGCCCACAGGCCGCGACCACCCCCCTAGGCCGCGCCATGCAGGCTTGTGGGGCCCACGTGGCACCACCGCTCCCAATCTCAGCTCTATATCTTCCGTTTCGCCTGGGAAAAAAAATCAGAGAGAAGGTTTCATCGCGTTTTGCGATACGGAGGCGCCGCCATATCCTGTTCTTCATCTGGAGGGCAGATTTGGAGTCCGTTTCGGCCTCCGGAGAGGGGAAATCATCGCCATCTTCATCATCAAACTTTCTCCATCGACAATTCCATGATGCTCTTCATCGTTCGTGAGTAATCTCATCGTAGGCTTGCTGGACGGTGATGAGTTGGATGAGATCTATCATGTAATCGAGTTAGTTCTTGACGGGGACTGATCCCTAGTATCCACTATGTTCTAGATTGGTGTTGCTACTACTTGGCTATGCTTAATGCTTGTCACTATGGCCCGAGTGCCATGATTTCAGATCTGAACCTATTATGTTGTCGCCAATATATGTGTGTTTTAGATCCTATCTTGCAAGTTGTAGTCACCTACTATGTGTTATGACCCGGCAACCCCGGAGTGACAATAGCCGGAATCACTCCCGGAAATGACCATAGTATGAGGAGTTCATGTATTCACCGCGTTTTAATGCATTGGTCCGGTTCTTTATTAAAAGGAGAACCTTAATATCCTGTAGTTTCCATTAGGACCCCGCTGCCATGGGAGGGATGGACAATAGATGTCATGCAAGTTCTTTTCCCTAAGCACGTATGACGACATACGGAATACATGCCTACATTAGATTGATGAACGGGAGCTAGTTACATATCTCTCCATGTTATAGCTATTACATGATGTATCACATCCGTCATACTCATCCATCACCGATCCACTGCCTACGAGTCTTTTACTACTGGTTCTCGCTACGTTACTTTGCCTAGGCTTGTCCCTTGCTACAAAAGGGATTGGGCCACTTTGCTACTGCTGTCGCTACTGCTGTTACTTGTTACTTTGCTGCTGCCGCTACTGCGGCTCCTTACTACTCCGCTGTTACTTGTTGCAAGACTTTGTTGGCGCCGTTGCCGGGGAGGCTAGGTAAGCGGCACTAACATCCCGTCAACAAGGCTTTTTCTGGCACCGTTGCTATCATACTACCTTGCTACTGATACTTTGCTTGCAGACACTAATCTTTCAGGTGTGGTTGAATCTGACACATCCAGCTGCTAATACTTGAGAATATTCTTTCGCTTCCCGTCTTGGCAAATCAATAAATTTGGGTTGAATACTCTACCCTCGAAAACTGCTGCGATCCCATACGCTTGTGGGACATCAAGGCTTTTCTGGCGCCGTTTCCGGGGAAGAACAACTATGTTCTCTGAGTCACTTGGGATTGACATCTGTTGATCACTATGAGGAATCCGAAAGATCCAATAACTAAAATCCACTACGAGGAGAGGTAAGGAACTGCCATCTAGCTCTGCACTTGATTCACCTTCAGTTCTGAGTAAGTTTGCGACTTCGCCTCCTGCTAGAAATCTTGATATGTCGCCTGTGCTTGATGGTGCTACTTCTGCTGCCCATGATGCTTATGATGATGCTATGCTTGATACTATGCCTGATGATGCTATGCTTGATACTATGCGTGATGATGCTACGCTTGATACTATGCCTGATGATGCTATGCTTGATACTGCTTTGCCACTTGGTGCCCTTGATGCACATATTGCTAGAGCTGCTCCTAGATGTCGTGATACTTCTGAAACTGCTGATACTATTGAAGTAGAACCTGCTACTATGCCTGAATTGCCCGTTATGCCTGATACGTGCTATGTTATGGAGGGAGAGATAGCCGTGGATTTTCTTGCGTGTAAGGATAGCTATGATGTTGAGAAACTTCTGCGCAAGTGGAAAGAAAAATCTCTGAACGCTAGGATGAAATACGACCCGAAGTTTGCTACTTCGCCTATCTTTTTGACCGATAAGATTTATGAATTCTCTGTCGACCCTGAGTTAATCACTTTGGTCGAATCTGATCCTTTTCACGGTTATGAGTCTGAAATGGTTGTAGCCCATCTTACCAAACTGCACGATATAGCCACACTATTCACTAGTGAGGAAAAGATCCGCCAGTACTATATGCTCAAGCTATTTCCTTTCTCGCTAAAGGATGATGCTAAGACTTGGTTCACTTCTCTTGCTCCTGGTTGTGTGCGTAGCCCCCAGGATATGGTCTACTACTTCTCTGAAAAATATTTCCCTGCCCATAAGAAGCAAGCTGCCTTGCAGGAAATATACAACTTTTCTCAAGCTGAAGAAGAGAGTCTCCCACAAGCTTGGGGGAGGCTTATCCAGGTGCTGAATGCTTTGCCTGATCACCCTCTTGAGAAGAATGAGATAGTTGATATCTTCTATAATGGACTTACCGATGCTTACAAAGACCATCTAGATAGTTGTGCCGGTAGTGTTTTTAGGGAACAAACTGTAGAACAAGCTGAGATTCTACTGAATAACATCTTGTGCAATGAGAATGCTTGGACTATTCCCGAACCACCTCCTAAGCCAACTCCGAAGAAAAGAGGTATTCTATTCCTCAGTCCTGAAGATATGCAAGAAGGCAAGAAATCTATGCGAGAGAAAGGCATTAAATCTGAAGATGTCAAAAATCTAGCACCTATCGAAGAGATCCATGGTCTCGATAACCCGATACAGGTAGTAGAAGTAAATTCTCTGCGCAGGTTTGATGAGAGTGATATTCCTTTTGATAAACCTGCTAGCCTATGCATGGATGAATTTGATAACTTCGTTGTGAAACAACAAAGTTTCAATGATTATGTTAGTAGACAATTGGAAAAGAATGCTCGTATTCTTAGTCATTTAAGCGCATTTGTGGACAGAAACGTCAACGATCTTAAGCTTCTGAGTAAACATGCTTCTATGGTTACTACTCAGGTAGAACAAGTACTTAAAGCTCAGAATGACTTGCTCAATGAGTTGAATGACAATTCTGTCAGAGTCATCACTAGAGGCGGTAGAATGACCCAGGAACCTTTGTATCCTGAGGGTCATCCGAAGAGAATTGAACAAGATTCTCAAGGAGTTAGCACTGACGCACCTAGTCATCCTAGAAAGAATAAGAAAGATGATAGTAACCTGCACGCTAGCAACCCTGTTGCTGCTACACCTGAGAGTCCAAATGATGCCTCTGTCTCTGATGCTGAAACACAATCTGGTGATGAATATGAGCCTAATGATAATATCAATAGTGATGTTCATGAAGATGCTCAGCCTAGCAATGAAAAGGATGTGGATATTGAACCTAGTGTTGATCTTGATAACCCACAACCTAAGACTAGAAGACATGATAAGAATGACTTCACTGCTAGGAAGCACGGTAAAGAAAGGGAGCCATGGGTTCAGAAACTTCTGCCCTTTCCTCCCAAACCATCCAAGAAAAAGGATGATGAGGATTTTGAGCGATTCATTGAGATGATCAGACCTGTCTTTCTGCAATTGCGTTTGACAGATATGCTCAAAATGTCTCCGTATGCTAAGTACATGAAAGATATTGTGAATTATAAGAGGATGATACCTGATCTTGAGATCTCCGCCATGCTTGCCAATTACACTTTCAAGGGTGGAACTCCGAAGAAACTAGGTGATCCCGGTGTGCCCACTATACCTTGCTCCATTAAAGGTAACTACGTTAGAACTGCGTTATGCGACCTTGGAGCCGGTGTTAGTGTTATGCCTCTTTCTCTTTTATCGTAGGCTTGAACTGGATAAGTTGACACCCATTGAAATATATCTACAAATGGCCGACAAATCAATTGTTTTCCCTATCGGCATTTGCGAGGATGTGCCTGTTGTGGTTGCTAACACCACTATCTTAACAGAATTTGTTATCTTGGATATTCCTGAGGACGATGCCATGGCTGTCATCCTCGTAAGACCCTTTTTAAACACTGCAGGGGCTGTTATAGATTGCAACAAAGGCAATGTCACTTTCCATGTCAACGGTAATGAGCACACGGTGCACTTTCCGAAGAAACAATATCGAGTACATTGCATCAATGCTATCGAAAAAACTTCATCAATTCTTATCAGGAGCTTTGAATGCCCTATTCCTCGTGTCAAGATGAAGTATGATTTACTGGTTGGGGAGATTCACATCCCCATTGAGGTGACCTAGTGACTATTAAAAAATTCTCCGTTCTCTTTTGCGATTCGAGGAAGTTTTGTCGAGGGGATTTGATCAACCCCATTGACGGATTTCTTTCGATGACCATGAGATGGATGAATCAAGGAGTCACAAACCTCTGTTCCAAGCTTTCACTTTAGGTTGCTTAGAAGAAAAATGATAGATTTAGTTTAGTTTTCCCTGTTTTTTGTCTTAGCGCCCGGTAGAAAAATACCCCAAAAATAAAAGTTCTCCGAACGCTGTGAAAATCAAGTATGATTTTTTCTGGATTTTTTAAAAAATTCTGAGACAAAGAGTTTGTTTGGGGGCCACACCAGTGGGCCACAAGCCCTATGGGTGCGGGCACCCCCTAGGCCGCGCCACCCAGGCTTGTGGGGCCCACAGGCACCCCTCCACTCCTTCTTGCTCTTATCTCCTTCTCCTACCTCCAGAAAATATCGTTTCACAGCTCAAACCCGTGTTCTTGCTCCTCTTGCTGGGATTTTTGATCTCTTTGCTCAAATCACCATTCTCCAAACTGTTTTGGTGAAATTACTCCTTGGTAAGTGACTCCTCCATTGATCCAATTAGTTTTTGCTCTAGTGCCTTATACTCCGCGTAATTTTGCTGCCTTGGTGACCATGTTCTTGAGCTTTGTATGCTGATTCTAGCTGGTCCCAAGTAGTTTTGATACGTGATATGGTCTCTAGGCACTGGTGGGAGTAGTCGCTACTAGTTTAGTTGAACCTTGTTCTCCTTTCCTTTGGGTCACTAAAATTTTCAGAAAAGGAAGATGTTTAGGAGAAACTTTGATGGTGGTTCCTCAAGCAAGAGAGGTCCCCGTCTCGCGATTCGAGAGCCTGATCCTTACCAACCTAGGGACGCGCAGGTACAACCATGTGAATGGCCTTCTGATGAATTTATGATTGAGTTAGGTTTCAAAGATGAGTTTTATGCACTTGTTCGTAACGTCGGACTCGAAGAATTCATCTCCGATAAACGTGAACAGTATGTTGCTCTCATTGCCTCTTTTGTTAGTAGATTCAAATTTTCAGCTGGCCGTGAGCCGTCGGTACTATTTGATCTCTATGATAAATCGTATACCATGGATTTAGAGGATTTCAGTAGAATTTGCAAAATACCTATTTGGGATAGCCTCGGTGATCCTCCTAAATCTTCGGTTAGAGATTTTTGCACTAGTATTACAGTTGGAGAAACTAGAGACATTACGCAAGCTACCATGGGGAGTATTCATTTTCCTGCCTTGCATTACTTTGCCCTCTTCATAGGCTGATGCATTAATGGCAAGATTGAGCATTGTCACCTCTGCGCACCCGACCTTAGTATCCTTAAGAGCGAAGTGACGGGTGACAAAAGCTTCAACATGGGAGCTATTATAGCAAGGAGGCTGAATAAGAATGCTATTGAAGGGGATTTCTTTGGTGGGATCTATGCCACTGGCATAGAAAATTTTCTTGGAGTACCCATCCGCGAAGGAGATCCCCCGCTCCATACAACCTTCCTTGACCGCGTCGCTTTGACACGCTACTAGTTCCTTGAGAGGGATGACGAATCCCTCCTATACCGATTGATATTTAACCGACAGCGTGTTTTCCATATTACCCTTCCTGCTCCTGCCTTCTTTGACTTTGAGGTAAAACAGAGATATTACATAACCAGAGGAGAGGCAGAGGAGTATGAGAGGGAGGCTAAGCCTGCTCGTCTCCGTGAGGCAGTGGCTGCAGTGCTCCCGTATAACCCCGATTATGATTTTGGATTTCGCTAGGACCATCCTTGGGAGTAGACCAAGTTAGGCCAAAAGCCTAAGCTTGGGGGAGTACGTGTTCTCACCGACTTTACATTCTTGCTTATGCTTTCACTTTGTTAGCCGGTGTTCACACGTTGCCACTGTATCATCCATGCTAGTTTATTTTCTTTTCCTCGTTTTCTTTTCTTGTGTTTGTCTAGTTTGAGAAAAACCAAAAATATTTTCTTTTCTTCTTTTGTTTGTTGGGAGCTTTCCCGTGTGGATAGTTTTCTTTTTCTTTGGGTCAAGGTAGAAGATATTGGTTACAATGTTTAGTGGCTCTTGCATGCATACCTGTTTAGCTTTCAAAGAGCCATATTACTTTGTCTTCTCCTTTGTGTTTGCCTGCAGATTCCAGCGTAATCCAATGCACGAGCACGCTTATTATTGTTCACATCGTTCGGTCATGCAAGTGAAAGGCAATAATGACGATATATGATGAAGTGACTGAGCCTAGAAAAGCTGGTATGAACTCGATCTATTTTATTTTTGTAAATATGACTAGCTCATCATGCCTGATTCAGCTTTGTTGTGAGGGAAACATGTTTGCAATGACAACTTAGAGATCATATTTTCTTACGCCATGCTTATTTAGCTAGGAGCTTATAATGGTTTCTCTTGGTTGCCAACATAAATGTTGAGATGACTATGTTGTAGTATGATAGGATGGTATCCTCCTTTGAATGATGCAAGTGGCTTGACTTGGCGCATGTTCACACATGTAGTTGAAACAAAATCAAAATAGACTCTATGATATTCATGTTCATGGTGATTTATGTCCTACTCATGCTTGCACTCAATGTTAGTTAATCTCAATGCATTTTGATGACTGTTGTCGCTCTCTAGTTGGTCGCTTCCCAGTCTTTTGCTAGGCTTCACTTGTACTAAGCGGGAATACTGCTTGTGCATCCACTTCCATAAACCCAAAGTTGTGCCATATGAGTCCACCATACCTATCTATGTGCGGTATCTACCTGCCGTTCCAAGTAAATTTGCATGTGCCACTCTCTAAATCTTCAAGAAATAATCTGTTTTGCATTCCCAAACCGCTCATGTGGTGAAAGGGGGCTATTGGTATCTTCCATGCTAGGCGTGTTATCCTCGATATGTGTTTATTCACTATCATTCACGAGAAAGGGGCCGGTAATTGGAATTCCCAGTTCCATGCTCAAATCGAAAAGATAATTGCAAACAAAACTCCCCTAGGATTGTTGTTGGTATGGACGGTACCTGAGGATTCGGCTAGCCGTGGAGTGTGATTGATTGGTGGTGGGGGAGTCAAAACTTTACTTTTCTGTTTGGGAACCGCCTATAGCATGTGTAGCGTGGAAGATGTTGAGAACTCTTAGTCATTGCATTGACAATGAAAGCATGCCACCCAAAATTATTATCTCTCTTTTCAAAGCTTGAGCTCTGGCACCTCTGCAAATCAATGCTTCCCTCTCCGAAGGGCCTGTCTATTTATGTTCCTGTTGAGTTATCCTCCTCTTACAAAAACACCAATTAGAGAGCACCTGTGTCATTTTTATGCTTTGCTTTTAACTGTGTTGAGTATGACTATGACTGGATCTTCATTGCCATGAATTAGAATGTTTAGTCAGCCCTTGGTCTTTGAAGGTGCTCTGCATTTATGTTTTGCAGTCTCAGAAAGAGCTAGCGAGATACCATCTATTCGTACCGCTTCATGTTGTTTTGATTGAAGTGTTGACATTTGAGGTTTATTATTATTTGCTCGCTAGTTGATCATGCCATTGATATGAGTTTACCGTGAGACCTAGATGTCATTTGCTTATGTGGTTTGATTGTCATCTTGCTGAAATTCTGGTTGTGAGTTAGACATAGTTGCAACAACAAGATCAAACAGAGTTCGTCAAAGTTTTTCTTTTGTCTCTCTCAGTTTGTCAACTAAGTTGCTTGAGGACAAGCAAGGCTTTAAGCTTGGGGGAGTTGATACGTCTCTATCGTGTCTACTTTTCCGAACTCTTTTGCCCTTGTTTTGGACTCTAATTTGCATGATTTGAATGGAACTGTCGGGACCCTGATCCTAAGCCATAGGAATCCAGCCTGTAACACATCGCATCCCTTTGTGGTCTCACGCACGGTTAACTCCACGGCTGCAGCCTTACCTTAGCCGGGACCGTTTGCGTCTTTTGACTCACGTATGCGATAGTGTCGCTAGCAATCCAATGTCAAAGAACCCGGATCGACATGTCTAGTCATAAACCAAAGTGGCAGTACCGCACAAGGACATGCATACATGACCCAACAAAGCAGGTGTCGGTCATCAGCGAATGTAGACGAGTCGTAGCAAGCTACAAGGACTCCATTACATCGCGTGACATTTCCCCAAAGGGGACATACATAGCAGCTAAGAAGGACACATGCCGGTCAACCAATGTGTCCGGAGCAGTAGCGAACTACCAAGGCTCGTTGGATCACAAAGGGGCATTTCCTTGTAAGGAATGCTACTAAAGCTCACGACTAGGTAATCGAACCCCATACATATCAAGTACGACACACGTACGCATGGCATACCGATATGTATAGATACATCGATGGCATCACAACATAACCATAAACATACAAGCTTTATTTAAGAGGCTCGGAGGAGCCACACACATAATATTACACATTAAGGGTCTCATGACCCATAATAGCAGTCATTCAGTTACAAGCCAGCGGAAGAGTTATAAACTGTCTGAGTACAGACAGGACAACTAGAAGGCACATGGCCTGACTATACTACAGATCCAACGTAGGGCCAGATCGTAGCTGGGACACCAGCTACTCGTCGTCGTCGATGTCTACGAAGAACCCTCCATTAGGGTCATTTGCAACCTCTGCAACATTTATTAAGCAAACATGAGTACGAAAGTACTCAGCAAGACTTTAGGACAACTAACTACTCATGCAAGGTATCAAAAGGGGTATTGTGGGGTTTCATGCGGAAAGCCAACATTTGACTCGTGGCTAGACAACTTGTATTTTTAAATAATTTTGACAACTTGATTTCTCGCACGCGAGTCCACTAACACCACAACAATACACTATCGTGGAATCATTCCGTCTCCGTACGGAAATGCCGTCCACGACACTCACGCTTATCTTGGCAATTTTATGAGTAGCCATTGAAGTTATCTATGAACAACATATGTCTCCAAGTAGTTCATATCCGCGGACGCGGCTATTCGAATAGATCATAACCCTGCAGGGGTGTGCTTCGTCACACACGCTCTAGCCACTTATCGCCATGTGCACGTCATGCACCTCGGCAACCTTCAAACGGAAGCCCAGCGAGGGAGTCGGCCACGACCATTAACCACACTAGTACCTAGTCCAGGTTTATCGCCTATCTGAGGGTAACCCGTACGGAAGTCCGGCCGAGGTTTCCGCCACGGCCTCAAACGATGTGCGCAGGGTTCCCAAGCCCACCATCCGGGTGCCACTTGGTACACCGTGCCACTGCCTACCGCATCACGGCCCACCTCTCAGGTCAGCACCATGCACGGCCTCCAGCATTACTATAAACACCAGAAACTACTTGCAAGTCCTGGACCGAGTACTAAGTGATTAATAGGCCGAGCGGGGTCATATTTCAGGGCCCAGCATGTGGTAGTATCTAGTCTTGGATTACATACACGGAACTCAGTTCCTAAGGACGGTTCCAATGAAACAACCCGCCATGTACTCCTACACAGCCTTTCACCGGTACCTTTACCAAATCAGGTTCAACACACAACCTTTACTTACCGAACACATTCTCACAATTCTGTTCATCTCCCTGATGACAGACCATACACAACTCTAAGCATAGCATGCATAGCAGGATAAGGCACATCACAACTCAAGCAACTACCAGGTATGCTAGGTTGCAAGGTTCGGCTATTTACTGTGACAAGGTTAGGTCATGCAAAGGAAGTGGGTTCAACTAACGTGACAAAAGCAGTTGAAGCATTTGATCCTAATGCAATAAATAAGTGTAGGAGCAAGAACATGGAATTATCGGGATGATCAAAAGGGTTGCTTGCCTTGTTGCTTAGAGGAGGGACGATATCCGTCAGACGGATATTCGGTGGAATCCGAGGGTGCGGAGCCTACCGAAATGAATGGCAACATTCAATAACAATCACATGCAAACTAGATGATGCATGAGCATGGCATGAGAATGCAAAGTGATAGGTTATTACAATCAACATGTATTAGGTTTAGAGTTGATTTGAATCATATTCGAATATCAATTCAAACGGGGTATTCTCGAATACCGATTTAATTGATTCGACCTGATGCTCAGATCAACTTGATGTTAACATGCATGAGATGTCATGTTAGGGTACTGATTTGTAATTAGGACAGTGTGTGATCATGGCATTCATAATGAAATTTGAATATTTTCCAAATTCCATTTAAAAAGTAATTATAAGAATTGAATTATTCCTTATTCCACATTTTAGGGTTCTGTAACTTTTTCAAACATGATTGAAAATAGCATATTCAGATTCCTTGAATTTTTCTAATACTTTTTCATATATAAATTATTTTCATTGGAGTTACAGATTAATTTCTATGATTTTTACAAGTTTTAGCAATTTCCTGGATTTATTTCTAAACTGGAAATTCTCTTTATTGCATCAGACTGACGTCAGCAGGTCAGCCGACCTATTCAGGTCAAACCTGACAGGGGGGCCCCACTGGTCAGCCTCTCTAGGACTAATCCCGCGCTGACCAGCACCTAAACTGAGTTGACTAGGCCTTGGGCCCACTGTCAGCGAGAGATTAAGCTACTAATCTACTTGATTAGCTTTGCCACGTCGGCCTCCACCGGAGGGTGGTCGCCGGCGACCAAGCCCACGGCGGAGGGCTCGCCGGAGGCGACCTAAACGGCCCTGCACAACACCAATTCGAACGCGGTTTGCAGCTACGGAACGCTGGCGAAGTAGCCGATCTGGCAGGGGCATCACGGGAGGCTAGGGTCGCCGGGGGAGGCGCCGGCGACGAGCCGAAGCGGCGGCCGAAGCTCGGCCTCCCGCAGTTGATGGCTCTAGGGCACGGGGAGGACAGCTGAGGGGCTCATCACACTCTTGGAGGCTCCAGGAGCTCGAGCCCTAGCTCGAGCGCGTGGATCAGACACCACAGCGACGACGACGACATGACCGGCGGCGAGGAGCTCTCGGCCTTGGTGGGGAACGGGGCTACGATGCACGGAAGAGCGTGGGACAAGAGGGGAAACGATGACGAGCTCACGACGGTTCCGATGGTGTTGCTGAGGGGCTCGGGGGTGCGCTGGAGGGAGAGGTCCGGCGGCCGGAGGTGGAAGACGATGGCGTTGGGGGCGATGTAGAGCTCGGGGAAGCTTCGGCTTCTGCAGAGAGGACCGGCTCGACGAGGCGGAGCTAACGGCATGCTCAGCAATGGGAGGCTAAGGCTAGGGGCACGGGCAGCTCGAGCTTTTCTCGGCTCCAATGGCGGCAGGAGGGGAAGGAGAGATCCGAGAGGAAGGGAAGGAACCGACGCTGGGAATGGATAGCGGTGGCCTCGGGGAGCTTATCCCTGGCCTTGCCAGCGCGAGGCGGCGGCCAGGCAGGCGCACAGGTGCGTGGCCGCGCCGGAGAAGGCGGCGGCCACCTCCTGCTCCTACTTGCGCGAGGGAGGGGACGACTCGGGGAGATGGGCCGGGCCAGGCTAGGCGACACGTAACCCTTTTTCCATTTCCTTCTGTTTTATTTCTGTTTTAATTTCTGACATTGATTTTCTATTTATTTCTGCTCCAAAAAGGTTGTAAAAACTAATTTAAACACACCTGAATATTTGTTATAATATTCTCAACCATTTCCAAAGTTTTCAACATTTTTGAAAATTTATAGTTTCTGATTTCAAATTTAAAGTTTGAAACTAGTGGCTTTTGCTTTAATTTAAAATGCTTAAAGTGTCAAGAAAATAGTTTTCTCCAACGGCATTTACTTTCATGATTTATCAGAAAGTTTGAACATTTCTTGAGGCCATTTTGGGTTCATTGATTTCAGCTAGTTTGAGATTTTCTTTATTTAAAGTAGTGGCTAGGGTTTTTGAGTTTTTCCTTTGCCACTTTCTTGTTCTTGTTGAAAATTCTTAGATGCAAATGCAAAGAAGACATGAGCACAAGGCTAACTTGCTTAAGGGTTAGGGATGTGACAGGAACTAACCCGGACTAACGCTGTTTTCAGCAGAATTGCCATGGTGCTATTTTTGTGCAGAAATAAAAGTTCTCGGAACGTCCTGAAAATTTACAGAGATTTTTTTTGGAATAAAAGAAAAATACCTGCGCAAAGATCCACCGGAGGGGGCGTGCTAGTGGGCTCAAGCCCACATGCCGCGACCACCCCCCTAGGCCGCGCCGTGCAGGCTTGTGGGGTCCACGTGGCACCACCGCCCCCAATCTTAGCTCTATATCTTCCGTTTCGCCTGGAAAAAAAATCAGAGAGAAGGTTTCATCGCGTTTTCCGATACGGAGGCGCCGCCACATCCTGTTCTTCATTTGGTGGGTAGATCTGGAGTCCGTTTTGGGCTCCGGAGAGGGGAACTCGTCGCCATCGTCATCATCAACCTTTCTCCATCGACAATTACATGATGCTCTTCATCGTTCATGAGTAATATCATCGTAGGCTTGCTAGACGGTGATGAGTTGGATGAGATCTATCATGTAATCGAGTTAGTTCTTGACGGGGATTGATCCCTAGTATCCACTATGTTCTAGATTGATGTTGCTACTACTTGGCTATGCTTAATGCTTGTCACTAGGGCCCGAGTGCCATGATTTCAGATCTGAACCTATTATGTTGTCGCCAATATATGTGTGTTTTAGATCCTATCTTGCAAGTTGTAGTCACCTAATATGTGTTATGACCTGGCAACCCCGGAGTGACAATAGCCAGAACCACTCCCGCAGATGACCATAGTATGAGGAGTTCATGTATTCACCGCATGTTAATGCGTTGGTCCGATTCTTTATTAAAAGGAGAACCTTAATATCCCGTAGTTTCCATTAGGACCCCGTTGCCACGAGAGGGATGGACAATAGATGTCATGCAAGTTTTTTTCCTAAGCACGTATGACTACATACGGAATACATGCCTACATTAGATTGACGAACGGGAGCTAGTTACATATCTCTCCGTGTTATAGCTGTTACATGATGAATCACATCCGTCATACTCATCCATCACCGATCCACTGCCTACGAGTCTTTTACTACTGGTTCTCGCTACGTTACTTTGCTTAGGCTTGTCCCTTGCTACAAAAGGGATTGGGACACTTTGCTGCTGCTGTCGCTACCGCTGTTACTTGTTACTTTGTTGCTGCTGCTACTGCTGCTCCTTACTACTCCGCTGTTACTTCTTGCAAGACTTTGTTGGCGCCGTTGCTGGGGAGGCTAGGTAAGCGGCACTAACATCCCGTCAACAGGGCTTTTTCTGGCACCGTTGCTATCATACTACCTTGCTACTGATACTTTCCTTGCAGACACTAATCTTTCAGGTGTGGTTGAATCTGACACATTCAGCTGCTAATACTTGAGAATATTCTTTCGCTTCCCGTCTTGGCGAATCAACAAATTTGGGGTGAATACTCTACCCTCGAAAACTGTTGCAATCCCATACGCTTGTGGGACATCATTCAACAATTTCTCGCATTAAATTTGAATCCCTTTCCATGGTGGAATTTGAATTGAGATGTGATTCACAAGTGATCATGCACTATTTAGAAAAAATGGATTAGCTTAATCTTGTGATCGATGTAGCTTGATCACCTAGGTTACTATATCTGTAATCTAGGGGTGTTACAACTATCCTCCTATATAATAAATTCTCATCCCAAGAATTAAGAGGTATAAGTAAGGGGAAAAATTTTGGTTAAGAAATTCTAATGAATCTTCTCTTGATTGTTTGCTCTTCCCAAGAAATGGATCCCTGTGATTGATGTTTCCAGTTTGTTGTATCGGGGCATCATAATGAAGTCCTCTTCCTTTCTTTGGGATCTTCATCGTCCTAAGAATGTGATAAGTGGAGAAAAAATCTAGAAGAACTTAGCTCCACCAAGTTGGCTACCTGACGGTGAACTCGGGGAAGAAGACATGAATTAGTCCTCGAGTTGTAACTCATGGAATTCATTGGGAGCAAAAGGCGATGGTACAAAGGTTTCAAAAGGGTAGGCAAACAATCGATGCTTGATCATAAGGTGAAAGGGGTTCGCAGCAACGACAATGAATATTGCGTCTGATACTAGGATAGATCATCCCTTGGATGGTGGCTCGAGAATTACATACGAAGCGAAGTGCAAATGATACTTTGGAATCAAAGATGTACATGAGAGTAAAGTTTCGATCCTGTGGAACCGTGCGTTATGAGCCCACCATGTGGGTCGAGATTAGATAGAATTTTGTACGGTCTTGGAAGCAGGACATGTAAGAGGATGGCCTATTAGTTATGTTGGTAACAACGTCTGTACAAATGGTGGGGGACGAATAGAACCATTTTCCTGCTTGTTCAAATGAGGCAGACCAATATGCAAAGTTCCCGTCCATCGACAACTACAGAAATGTTATCCACAATAGTAAGAGCGTCTTACTAACAGAGTTGTACACCAAGGTTTTTTTTACCTAAGAAGGGAATTACCACTACTCAGATAAGTTAGATTACAAGAAATCTGAAACATACCAATCGGAAGGAAAATGTGTTCACACACAAGTATTAGAGTATACCTTTCCCAAGGAAAACAAAGTATGGTATACATGATAGGTCACCAAGTACATAACCATTTAGATAAAGGGGCTACGAGATCATGATGTTTACCCTTACTATACTGTTTAGATAATTGATCAAGAACATTTTAGCATTGCGCTTCCAATGTTCCAGTTGACATTTGAAGTACCAAATTCTTGCCTCAGGGGAGCATCGACATGGTCATCAGGTAAAGGTCGGACTTTGGGTACACAAAATTAGTCATACTATTTCCTCGGGGGAGGATGTCTAACCTTACTAAGGAAGATAATATAACAATAGGTCCTTCGGACAGGTGTGCTAGACAATACATCAATGTACCAGGTTACTTAAATACCAAAGTTATAATTATTGGAAAAATGTTACAGCCATCATATCTGCCCGAGATTCAGATCTAATTGGTGTCAGGATACCACAGACTGAGGATGCCTGAGAAGAAAAGGGGGGCAACTATGAGATGATGATTCAAGATTCTCGGGATTTGAACTACGGAAGAAATTCTTATGATGAGTTGGGGATTGTAAGACACATGAACACAATGTCAAGTCATTCGTGCCCACTTGGAATTCTTATAAAAAAATGCAACTGAGTTCTGATTTGGGAACCATCGTCGAGAATATCAAGGTACTTGTGTAAGTCTGGAGTAGCTCTTATGAAGGAACTTCTTTTCCTTGATCAAGTGAGTGAGTGGCTTGGGCCGGGTTCTAACAAAGTTATATGAAGTGAAGATAGCAAATCTTCAAAACATATAACACTTCGCACATGCGTGAATGATTTGGGATGATCCTAGAGGAAGCGGAACAAAACTTTCTCATATTCATGGTGGAAAGAATTCACATGAACTTTGGGAAAACACTTCTTCTATCAAACATAATCTTCATGAACTAGGCACAAAGATAATGCTTTTAAAAGATTCATTGTGCAACATGGATAAGTTGAGGTTGTGGCCAATTGGCTCAACAACAATCCCTCAAGATTATGATAGGGATGAATTTATAAAATTAAAAGAAAAGGAGATAGCATTTGTCAGATAAAATGATACAATGATGTGTGCTCGAGGAAACATCAACAATTAAACATTGATCGAAGGGTGTACTCGGAAATACGGACTGAGTAGCATCACCAATGGTTAAATGGTGAGTCAAAAACCAACACACCAAGAATGAAACTATCAGCCATTAACTTCAAAGCAATAGGGTTGCCAGAAGTATTGGAAACACACATCACAGTTCACTTGTCCGTATTCTGATTAGAAACAAAAGGGGACCAAGAAATGATCGGTGATGGCGAGAGGTATCACTATATCAAGAATTCTTATGAGGTGCAACAATTGGAACAACATTATTGACATAAAAGATGGTAATACTCCTAGGTAGAACATAACATAAGTTGCATAGCAAGGAACTCAAGGGACAACACAAAACATGAACAAGTTTGTGTTGGAGGGAAGGTAATAAGGTTGTCGATGATAACACAAATCATCGAGGGGAAAGCATAGTATTTCTCATCATAAATACGATTGATACCCCCGAGGAGCTCAGAATGCTTATGATGATCACAACACAATTGTCTAGAAGTTTCATGAAGATGTAATCGTTCAACGACGACATCAAGAAAATGAATGGTGAAGCGAAAGATTGTCAGAGCCACATGTTAGAGTGCTAGCTCAGAATCAAAACTGATTTTGAAGACAACCAACATGACATTCAAACCTTGATGTAAGCTTATTGTACTGTTGGAAATGTGTTCCGGGGATGAAGGACACAAAGAGCATGGTCAATCCCTAGCATGACGATCATGATGTAGCGTAATAGCTTGGAATTACATGATCGAGTACAAACAAATAAGCAAAGAAGATTAGTAAGAGTTGTTGAATTGCAATGCATACTCGGTTCAGTTATCGGTGTCCTTGAGTGTCCAACAACTAAAAACACGAGGAAACTGAAATCAATGAAATATCATAGGTGATGAGGATCTCATAAGAAGTTATATAGCTCCGTGATATTCTTGAGATACCCGGGATAATACTCGGAGGTAGATCAAAATTAAAGCTAGAACCAATGATTAGGTCTATGGAAACATAGTGCTTTTACTTGTCTAAAAATGGGATCAAAGAAGAACAATCACGGTTAGAACCACGGTTACAAAGTACCAAATCACAGATACAAGATCAAATCATACAATGAATGATTATTGATAAGAGAAGCTTCTATGATAGGATCAATGTCATTTCCATGGGCATGAACACAAAGTTCAAGTTCGACTCCCACTTCTTCAAGGCATGAACACAAAGTTTCTGATCTAACAATGATTAGGGAAGGCATTGGTTTAACCCATCATGGTATCTTAGGAATAGATACCACAAACTTCAAGAGTAATTTATACATGCTTGAAGAGCTTGACAGAAGCATAGGATACAACTTATGAGAGGGAGAATAGACAATTTACCATTGGAATCATGTATGAGGGGAAGAATATCACAAGAATTTTGAATGTGAAGGATGCTATCGGATAATAACCCAACAAGGGTTTTGGCGCTCTACAAAGGACGTGATGTCAGTATCTATACCCAATCACATGAAGAAGGAGTGCAAGGAATTGGATTAGAGGTCATCCGAGTAATACTGATACTAAAATACCAAAGGAAATATGATTTTCAGGTTGGTGTATCAGAATCTGATGTTCTGATCAAATACAACTAAGTTGAATGGACTTAGATGGGCAATCAATTAAGGTTGATTTCCCGAGAACTAGCTCCTGTTTTGAAAGACGTGTGAGCCAGAAAGATAATTTATGAGGATCAAATGATAATTGTGTGCATTCACACACGTGCTGAATCGATAAGATCAAAGGACAATCACAAAGGAGCTTAATGAATGTTGCTAGACACAAGGAATTAACCATAATGCAAGCAGGTGAGAAAGGTCAAGAGAGAAAGGCTACTGAGGATTTATGAAGATAGAATAGCAATTCAAAGGACTTGCAAAACCCATGACAACTCAGGAGGAACAAATCCAGACTAAGATAATCCGATGTACCTTATAAGAACCAAAGCAACTGGAAATGAGAGTATGGGTGACAATTGTATGTTACGAGAGCAATTGGAAATGAAAGTATGGGTGACAATTGGAATGAGGGGATCTTCGAGAGGAAGTAGTTTTGAGAACCTAGAGTAAGAGTTAGCAAAATCTTTGACCCGAAATAGAAGAGAGATCAGAACCCAGAGTATAGAAGAGGAGTAAAAGATCCTGATACCACCCGATTCAGATGTGGGCCCATAAGCCACACAACAATGTTAGTAAAGTTTTCAAAGACTAGACTCAAGTTTGTCCAAGGAGTTGGAAAGGGGGCTACCTACACAAACTCGGCTGTGATACAAAACTTGTGACGCCCCATTTTTATTGTATGCTAATCATACACACAAATGCGTATGACCAAGATTAGGGACTCACGAGAAGATATCACAACACAACTCTAGACACAAATAAAGTCATACAAGCTTCGTATTTCAAGCCAGGGGCCTCGAGGGCTTGAATACATAAGCTCGAATACACATGAGTCAGCGAAAGCAAATAATATTAGAGTACAAACATAAGTAAACAAGTTTTTCCATAAGAAGGCTAGCACAAACATAAACAACAGATCAAAAAGGCAAGGCCTCCTTCCTAGGAGCCTACTAACTACTCCTCGTCATCAGCGGCCTCCACATAGCATTAGAATCTGTCGGGGTAGTAGTTATGTTCAACGGGATCAACTGGCTCATGTGCTCCATCATCTCGTCATGACAATTGTATTAGGAGGAAAAAGGGGAGCAAAGGAACGGTGAGTACTCATCTAAATTACTCGCAAGTGACAACAGAACTATGCTAAGTATGCATCAGTATCAAAGGAAAGGGGCTATATCTTGGAATGAGATGCACAAATGCCAGAATGGAGGAGGAAGACCTAGTCCTATCAAAAACTAGCATCTTCAGGGGTCTTGCAGCATTAGAAGATTGTAGATCAGTAACACATATGCAATAATTATGTTGTAGCAAATTTATTAAACACGCCGAGAGATTCTTCCTCGACTCCTTGCAAGAAAGCAATCTCAGAGGCATCAATTCCATTTCAATGTCACAAGTATCTAATTCTAGTTGTATAGACCGGGATACAACTCTGAGCGTCCATTACCACCGAAATGGCTATTGGAATATATGTACTTACATGCAAGGGTGCACCACATTCCCCAACACGCTTGATAACCTCTCACTTGGAAAACTTTCCTGGGTCATGACCGGCCTCCGGAGATCAACACGTCGTAGCCCTACCTAGACTCAACAGAGAGGCCAGCCCGCGAGAATAAATCCTATCCGCGTGGGGGTCTTGGGACCATCGCCCTTTGCACTCCTGCATGTTGCATGGGTGGCCGAGATCAGTCTTGACACCTCTTAATACAAGATATAACGATGCCGAGTATCCCTAACTGTTCCCGCGTGAAGGTTCGTGCGTAATAGGCTAGAGGACTTCTCAGATAACATATCCAAACCAATTAATGTTTTGTTAACTGCGGTGATGATCAATGATCCAAGATATGTTGTCCCGTCGCCCCGTCTCGAGGACTTGTGCCAAGGGCCTAGAATTGCCCGACCACGCATCGTCACAAATCACGCGCGAATCCACCCGCTCGATACATCTCATCATTTTCCAGTATTAAAGTTAAGGTAACCCTGTGTCTATAACACTAGAGGAATCTGAGGTATCACCCTTAACAGAATCCAATCGATGTAACTATCAAGGTCACCGGGGAGGAATGACCCTCGATGGTTCACGCTTGAGGGGTTGCACGACAGCGTTGTTATCGGATGTGGTGAAGGAGGAATCACCCTCCGTAATCCACCTCTGATTAACTACACTACAAAGTTAACATCAGGAGTACATTACAAGGTATCACCCTCGATACTCGATAATAGCTCTGTAGAGTCGTACAGCTAAGGGGTATGAGGTTATGTGACGGGTCATGGCTTATCGATCGGATGATCGAGTCTTCGAGGCTTCAAGTCTTCAAGTCGTTGATTCTTCGATGATGAAGAAGGGACAACTGGGACTAAGTGGGATCACATGGGATCACTATTCAAACTATACTAAGCATTTAATATGTAGTAGGGTACAAAATTAGTTTAACAAAAACAGGCTATGCATAAGAATAGGATCTATCTACAACAGTATCTAAATCTAATGCAAGCACGAGGGAGAAAGAATGGGTGATATTGGAATGATCAAGGGGTTTTGCTTGCCTTGTTGCTATGCTACAAAAGGTTGATAGTTAGTGGCGTAGTTGTACTCGGCTGCAGTGTCAATCTCGGTGTCTATCAGAGAGAAGAGGGGGAAGAAACAATAAATAAAAGCAAACATTTGCAACGTGATGCATGACATGGCAAAATGCAGCGCTAGGGATGAGCTAACGCAATACTACATGTCGCAAACGGAGCGGGAAAATATGTGGCGATATTTTTTGGGTCTTTGGCTACTACTGGATAGATGATACTAACATCAAATGTCCATGTTCATCATGATAGGAGCATGTGACGGATGAACGGATAGCGTATTTGGATTCATTGTATTTTTCTGAGCAACTTTCATGTATAAAATATTTTCATATGAGTTATAAATTATTTTATATGATTTTTCAAAGTTTTAAATCATTATCTGAATTTATTATTAATTTGAATTAAAACAATAAATACCTTTTATACCCACTATGGGCTAGCCACAGTGGAAGACAGGTGGGTCTAGAGGTCCCATTTGACCGAGTCAATATTCCTGTCAACAGTCAACTCAGTTGATTGTTAACTTGGTCAAACTATCATGTGGGGGTCGCATGTCATTGTCTCACATTATTAAAGATTGTTTTGAACAGGAAATCATAGTGGGAGTGGCCCACTTGTTATTGCCACATATTTTAACAAGGGGGTTTAATTAGTTTAACTAGCATAGGGGCCCACACATCATGGGTTTAGTACTAATCCTATTAGCCACTAATTAAGGGGGTTTAAGGCCCCACTAAGTAGTGGGCTAAGCCACCTCCCGTGCGTGGGCACGCACGGGCAGCACAGCGGCACTAGTGGACATGCATCATGCCAGGAGGTGAGCACAGGGAGGTCGCCGAGCGGGGGACAGAGGCCAGCCATGGTGGGGCGGCAGACAATCAGAAGCATAGCACGACATCGTCAGTAGAGCAGCGCAGGAGCAGTGGGCATCGGTGGCAGCAGCGTATTAGTGGGCAGCGCGGGCGGAGGAGGATGTGGCATAGGCGCGGCCACGCGAGCAGGCGCACCCAGAGGTGGACGTGGCGCGGGTGCGGCCACACGAGAAGGATAGCACGCGGGCTAGCTAGCAAGAGTGCACGCTCGCGTGGCCTTGTGCGGCAGCGACGTGTGGCATCCACGGCGAGGGAAGGTAGAGGTAAAGGGTGGAATGGAGTGGGCTTGCTGCCTCTTGATCTTGCATTGGTTTTTCCCTTGAAGAGGAAAGGGTGATGCATCATAGGAGCAGTAAGTATTTCCCTCACTTTGAGAACCAAGGTATCAATCCAGTAGGAGAATCAAGCCAAGTGTCTGGAGTACGTGCGCAAACAACACTATAAAGGGGTTGTTAGTCCCTTCAAGATTGTTTGCAAAGTGAGATCTGAAGGCGGAAAGTGCAACGAAGTAAAAGTGAAAGACTGAAAATATGGTGTGAAGTAGACCCGGGGGCCATAGTGTTCACTAGAGGCTTCTCTCAAAATAGCAAATATTATGGTGGGTGAACAAATTACTGTCGAGCAATTGATAGAACCGCGCAAAGTCATGACGATATCTAAGGCCATGATCATACATATAGGCATCACGTTCGAAACAAGTAGACCGATACTTTCTGCATCTACTACTATTACTCCACACATCGACCGCTATCCAGCATGCATCTAGTGTATTTTTTTTATTGAGTTCATGATGAACAGAGTAACGCCTTAAGCAAGATGACATGATGTAGAGGGATAAACTCAAACCAATGATGTAAACCCCATCTTTTTACCCTTGATGGCAACAACATGATGCGTCCCAAAGATCAAGGTGTTTGGATGGTTCTTGCTGATGGACAGGCTCAACACGAGGAATATGCTCAAACGAAGGCATTACAACATAGGGTCTACTCTTGACTGCATGCTATGTGATCGACACGTGGAGGAAACCCTTGAACATCTCTTCTTCGAATGCAGCTTTAGCCAACGCTGTTGGGATATGCTAAACATCAAATGGTCAGAACAACAACATAGGCTAGAGAAGCTGCAACACCAGAGGACAGAACACCCCAGGGACATGTTCATGGATATTTTTCTAGTAGCAGCCTGGAGTCTATGGAAGGAAAGAAATAACAAGTAATTTGAGCAAATAACTCCATCTCTGGGGGCCTAGCGACGTAGATTTGTATTAGACTTCTCCAATCTTAGACACCGTGTGCCTACTAGCAAGGTGCAAACCGTAGATAACATTGTGGCAACCCTAGCTGATACCACATAATATGTAACTCCCCCTGCCCACCTCACCCCCTCCCCCCTCACCCCAATCCACCCCCTCCCATAATGTACATGTGTAACTATTGGCTTTATATATACATGCAGTAGGATTTTATCCTACTGTCTTACACTCAAAAAAAACATGATGCGTGCCTCGCTACCCCTTCTGTCACTGGGTGAGGTCACCGCAAGGTATGAACCCAAAACAAAGCACTTCTCCCATTGCAAGAATCATGATCAAGTTGGCCAAACAAAACCCACAACTCGAAGAGAATTACAAGGATATGAAATCACGCATATAAGAGATCAGAAGAAACTCAAATAAGATTCATAGATAGTGTGATCATAAATCCACAATTCATCGGATCTCGACAAACACATCGCAAAAGAAGATTACATCGGATAGATCTCCATGAAGATCATGTAGAACTTTGTATTGAAGATCCAAGAGAGAGAAGAAGCCATCTAGCTACTAGCTATGGACCCTAAGGTCTATGGTGAACTACTCACGCATCATCGGAGAGGTCATGGTGTTGATGAAGAAGCCGCACGTATCCGAATCCCCCCTCCAGCAAGGCGCCAGAACATGCCCCAAATGGGATCTTGCGGAGACAGAAGCTTGCGGCGGCGGAAAAGTATTTTCGTGGATCTCTCGCGTAGTTTTGGTTTTTCAGGAATTTATAGGCGGAAGAGGTAGGGTAGACGAGCCACAGGGGAGCCACAAGCCTGCTAGGCGTGCCCCCCTGCCCGCGCCTAGGGGGCTTGTGGAGTCCCCTGGTGGACTCTGCCTTGGTTCTCAAGTCCCGTGCGTATCTTCTGTTCCGGAAAAAATCTTTTCGGAAGTTTTATTCCGTTTGGACACCGTTTAAAATCCTCCTTTGAAAGGGGTCAAAAACACGGAAAAATAGGAACTGGCACTTGGCACTGAGTTAATAAGTTAGTCCCAAAAAAGATATAAAGGGCGTACAAAACATCCAAAGTTTGACAAGATAATAGCATGGAACCATCAAAAATTATAGATACGTTGGAGACGTATCAGGGCTCACCCCGAGGAGGTGGATGGCGAGCTCACGATGGTCGGGGTTGTGCCAGAGATGGAGATCACGGTGAAGATGATGTCTACTGCAACGAGCTAGCTAGCGAGCCCTAGGGAGCACACAGAAGGAGGGGAATCCGAGGTAGTGCTCACAGCATTGCAGGGGAGTGATAAAGACTGAATTTTTGTTGTCGAATGCTACCTAGCATAGTTGTCATTTGTAACTTCTTTCATGTGACATGAATGTTCAGATCCGTAAGATTCAAATCAATAGTTTGCTATTGACATGAAAACAATAATACTTCAAGCAAACTAGCAAGGTAATCATGAACTTTCAAAAAAACAACACCAAAGAAAGTTATCCCTACAAAATCATATAGTCTGGTTATGCTCCATCATCCCCACACAACTAATTTAAATCATGCACAACCCCGGTATTGGCCAAGTAATTGTTTTCGCACTCTTACTTTCTCAAACCTTTTTCAACTCTCACGCAATACATGAGCATGAGCCATGGATATAGCACTATGGTGGAATGGAGTGTGGTGGAGGTTGTGAGACAAAAAGGAGGAGATGGTCACATTGACTCGGCATATCAAACGGCTATGGAGATGCCCATTAATAGATATCAATGTGAATGAGTAGGGATTTCCATACATCGGATGCACTAGAGTTATAAGTATGTGAAAGCTCAAAAGGAGAACTAGTGGGTGTGCATCCAACTTGCTTGCTCACGAAAACCTAGGGCAATTTTGAGGAAGCCCATCATTGGAATATACAAGCCAAGTTTTATAATAAAGATTCCCACTAGTATATGGTGGTGACAAAACGAGGGGCTCTCAATCATGAAGAACATGGTGCTATTGTGAAGCACAAGTGTGGAAAGAGATAGTAGCATTGTCCCTTCTCTCTTTTTATCTCTTTTTTTATTTTTTTAATTTGGGCTCTTTGGCCTCTTTCCATATCTTTTTTTTATGTGGGAAACTTTGGCCTCTTTTTTTATTTACTCACATGGGACAATGCTCTAATCATGATGATCATCACACTTTTATTTACTCACAGCTCAAAGCTTAGAACGATGATGACTCTATAGGAAATGCCTCCGGCAGTGTACCGGGATGTGCAACGATCTAGCTTGGCATATGACGTTGAAACATCTCACTAGCCATCTTACGATCATGCTATGGCAATATGAGAGTGACGGCACAAGTCATGAGACGGAACGGTGGGAGTTGCATGGCAATATATCTTGGAATGGCTATGAAAATGCCATAGTAGGTAGGTATGGTGGCAGTTTTGAGGAAGGCATATGGTGGGTTTGTGCACCGGCGAAAGTTGCATGGCACTAGAGAGGCTAGCAATGGTGGAAGGTGAAACTGCATCTATACCATGGACTCACATTAGTCATGAAGAACTCACATACTTATTGCGAAAGTTTTTATAAGTAATCGAAACAAAGTGCTAAACACATACTCCTAGGGGAAGGGTTGGTAGGTGTTAACCATCGCGCGATCCCGACCGCAACACAAAGGATGACAATCAATAGATCAATTATGCTCCGACTTCCTAACATAGCGGTTCACCATATGTGCATGTTACGGGAATCACTAACTTCAACATAAGTATTTCTAGATTCACAACACCCTACTAACATAACTCTTAATATTACCAAATCCATGTCTCGAAACTATTTGAGAGGAATCAAACTTCTCTTTCTACTCAATGCACATGAAGATGGAAGTTTTATTGTATCCTCTTTGGATACCTATCACCTTTGGGACTACTTTCATAGCACAAGGCAACTACCAAGTTACGCACCGCCGTGCTCTAAAATATCTAAGTGAAGCACAAAGAGCAAAATTGCCTAGCTCAAAAGATATAAGTGAAGCACAATGAGTATTCTAGCAAATTCATGATGAGTGCGTGTCTCTCTCAAAAGGTGTGCAGAAAGGATGATTGTGACACAACAAAAATAAAAGACTCCTATGATACAAGACGCTCCAAGAAAAACACATATCATGTGGTGAATAAAAATATAGCTCCAAGTAATGTTACCGATGGATTGAAGACGAAAGAGGGGATGCCTTCCCGGGGCATCCCCAAGCTTCGGCTTTTTGGTGTCCTTGAATTTAGCTTGGGGTTCCTTGGGCATCCCCAAGCTTGAGCTCTTTCCACTCTTTATCCCTTTGTCCATGAGAACATCACCCAAAACTTGAAAACTTCACAACACAAAACTTAAACAGAAACTCGTGATATCATTAGCACAAGAAAACAAACTACCACCTCTTTAGGTACTGTAGCAATCTTGATTTCTATTTACATTGGTGTTATATTACTGTATTCTCACTTTTCCATGGCTAGTAACCCCCGATACTATCCATAGTTTCATCAAAACAAGCAACCAACACAACAAAAACAGAATCTGTCAAAAACAGACCAGTCTGTAGAAATATGTATACTTTGTATACTTCTGGTACCTCAAAATTTTTGAAAAATTACGACAGCCTGGGAGAAAGGCATATCAACCAGAAGAAAAAATAATCAACTCAAAAGCTGTTTCTTAATCAAATTTAAAAATGATTTCGTGAGCGAAAAGTTTCTGTCTTTTTCCAGCAGGATCAAACAACCAACACCAAAATAGTCATAAAGGTTTTGCTTGGCTCAAACACAAAAATAAACACAAAAAACACAATCATATCAGAATTATGATGGTGTGGACCCAACCAAACAGAAAGAAAAAGATAAATTCATTGGGTTGCCTCCCAACAAGCGCTATTGTTTTAACACCCTTAGCTAGGCATAAGACGATAGAATCACATATCGTCGTCTTTGGTACTCAAACCATAAGTAGGGTGAACACTCATCATCTTAAGGTCTTCATCTCTCTTACTAGATGGTTAACCACTATTTTTAGGGACAAAAACAGACTTGGTGGCCTTATTGTGGGCAAAATTTGGAGTGTTCTACACAGCGGCAAAAGCGGAACCCAAGTTGGTTATAACATCCTCTAGTTTGCCAATCCTAGCGGAATCATGACCTAGTTTTTCATTAACTGTGGGTTCCCTCTCCTTTAGATTTTTCAAAGTCATTCCCACCTTGGATCCGTACTGAGTGATTTGATAGTGGTTCTTTTTATCCAAATTCTCAATGAGTTCAATCGTATCAACTTTGTTTTCAATGATATCCAGCCTACGCATCACATGTTCCAAAGTTAAGGTGGTTCCATTAACCATGAGTGGGGGTGAGCCTACCAAATTTATCAAAGCACCGTAAGAATCAACGGTATGGCTACCCAAGAAGTCTCCACCTACGATGGTGTCAAGAACATATCTATTCCAAGGGGAAATACCCACATAAAGGGTGCGAAGCAGGACGGTAGTAGATTGCTTACGAGTAGATCTACTCTGAGCATTGCAAATCCTATACCAAGCGTCCTTTAAGTTTTCTTCCTCATTTTGTTTGAAATTGAGAACTTTGTTCTCGGGAGTATCGTTCGAAGAGGTGGGTGTAGCCATGAGGACAAGTAGACTATCCCACTCAAGCAGGCAGAAAGCAAGCGAAAGAAAAGGGCGAACGAAAAAGACAAACGAAAAAGGCAAATATTTTTGTACATTTTTGTTTTTCAGAAGTGGGGGAGAGGAAAACGAGAGGCCAAAAAAAGTAAATGCAAGAGATGAGTTTGCGACACTTACTTGGATGAGCTTCACTTAGAACTTGATCCTCCCCGACTGATGGGGTTATAGTCCTAGGGTAGGGTCATAGGCCTGCCCTATGGGTCCAACCCAAGGACTACCCTTCATAAGGGATAAGGCCCTTAGTCAGTTCCGACTGAATTAAGGACTTCCCATCATCCAGTCGGTGACGATTCCTCCCTCATCCAGTCGGAGATGAGCATTCGGAGCGTATCAAACTTACCGACTGGATTCCACTCTGTACATGGTAAACCCCCCTGGAGGGCAACGGTCATACGTTTCCATGTACCTTTATTAGCATTTAAGACATACGTTACCTGTAACGTAGGCATTTACTCGCCACTACTCCACCCCTGTGCACCGAACCGTTGTGAAGGGCAGCGCACTCTATATAAGCCGCCCTTCCCCACTGGTGCAGGGGTTAGCAATTCACTATAATCCATATTCCACTCGACAACGAGATCCCAAGAGCACTGAGACGTAGGGCTTTTACCTCCACCGTAGAGGGGCCTAAACTCATACAACCTCGCCGTAGCTAAGGCTCTGCCCATCCTTTCGTACCCTACACATCTACTGTCAGACTTATACCCACGACAGTTGGCGCCCACCGTGGGGCAGGCGTCTAAGCGACTTCCCGCGATTTGCGACTACATGTTTTCATCATGTCATCCGGTGGAGATTTGAGCATGGGTCACGAGATCCTCTTCGGCGCTCTCTCCTTCATCGTCGACGATTCGGCATGGCTTCGGGACGCCCCTCTCGATGTCGAGGCGCTCCCCAGTCGTGGGGCTACGCACTTCCATGCCAGCGCCCGCAGTATCCTTCTTCTCCAGCAGTCGGCTCCGGTGTCGACCTACGCCGCCGTCGCACGCTGCAATAAGCGGTCCCGCCGTCCGTGGCTCCAGCATTGGGTGCAACACGCCCAGGTGCGCCAGCACGCGTCCTCACAAGTGGCGGTCATAGAGCCGTCGTCCCAGCGCTCGGACTCAGTTCCGACTGAGTTTCCTTCCGAGTACTTGGGTCACGGGCCTGCAGCCGAAGTGCACATGGACAACTCCCATGAAAGTCCCCCCCAGACCGGCCGGAACGAGCACGAGGTCGGCGAAACATGCGGCGCTCGCCGTCAGCCCCGCCGTTCTGCCAGTCGGCACACTCGGCGGAGCAACGTGGAGGTGTTCCGCACACCCGTCCTCAACCTGGCTGCCGCCGCCAATATAGCCAATTCCCTCCAGCCGACTGATTCAGAGGCTAGCAGAGGGATCGAGAAAATCCGTGCCTTGCTGCACACGGCGCAACAGCAAAATTCGGCGGTCTCCCAGTCGCACAACAGGATCCACAATAGTTCTGTTCACGCGAACACGCATCGGTCAGTTCACAGCCCCGGTTCTCATCAGCGACACAGGGGAGGCAGCCGTTCCATGAATCCTGAAGATCGTCGCCGTTCACGCACCCCTCCGCGGGGTGGGCCCTACGGGCCCCGACATCATGATGATCGGCGTTCAGTCGGTGACACCTATGATCCAAGGCCCGACGCGAGGGGGCATATCGCCCAGAGGAGGTTCGATAGGGGCCGGGCCCACCGCGATGGCCATGATATGGACCGTCCGAGTGGAAGCAGGACCATCGTCTCTGGTCCCGAGTGTTTCAGTCGAGCCATCCGTTCGGCTGACATCCCTCCCAACTTCCGATTGGCGACGGGGATCAGCAAGTTTACAAGAGAATCCAAGCCAGAAACATGGCTGGACGACTACCGAGTGGCAGTCCAGATCGGAGGAGGGGACGACCAAGTCGCCATGAAACACCTCCCTCTGATGCTCGACGGCTCGGCACGAGAGTGGCTGAACCAGTTGGTTCCCTCAAGCATCTACACCTGGGCAGATCTAGCCCGAGTCTTCATTTGGACCTTCGAAGGGACGTGCAAATGCCCTGCTGGTCTCGTGGAGCTCCAGCACTGTGTCCTGAAGCAGAATGAGCCCCTGCGTGATTTCATTCAGCGTTGGACGACCCTCTACCACACGGTGGAGAACGTCACAGAGCACCAAGCAGTCTGCACCTTCAAGGCAGGCGTGTAGTACAGAGATCTGTACCTGAAGTTCGGTCGAACAGGCGACATCTCCATGAGTAAGATGATGGAGATAGCGGCACGCTATGCAAATGGCGAAGAAGAGGACCGCATTCGTAGTGGCAAGCACAAAGCAGTCGCCGATGGAGAAGGGAACAACACTCGGAAGCAGAAGCAGAAAGCTCCGTCCACTCCGCAGGCAGAGGCCGCAGCCATTACCAATGCCAAGTTCAAGGGCAAGGGGAAGGCTCAGTTCACCCCCAAGAAGAAACAGTTCGGAAACCACATCCTGGACCAGCCATGTCCAATTCACACGAAGATGGATGAGGAGGGCAACAACATATTTCCGAAGCATACCACTCGGCAATGTCGCCTCCTGATCCAGGGGTTCGGCGAAGGGCAGCCGAGTGAAAAGGACAATGAACAGGATGAGGAGGACAAGGAGGATCCATTCCCCCAAGTCCATGCAACATTGATGATTTTTGCTGACGTTGAGAGCAAGAGTCGACTGAAGCTGGTGAAGAGGGAGGTGAACATGGCCACGCCGACCAACCCCACGTTCCTCAAATGGTCTCAGACTGCGATCACCTTTGACCAGTCGGATCATCCAGCACACGTACCCACCCCAGGGAGGCAGGCTCTGGTCGTCGACCCGGTGGTGGAAGGAGTCCGACTACGCAAAGTCTTCATGGAAGGCGGCAGTGGCTTGAACATCATGTACGCTGACACTCTCAAGGGGATGGGCATTCCGATGTCCAAACTTAGCGAGAGCAGCATGCAGTTCCATGGAGTCGTCCCTGGACGAAAGGCCAAGTCACTCGGCCAGATCGCATTGGACGTCGTCTTCGGGTCCGACAAGAACTTCCGCAAGGAAAAGCTGACGTTCGAGGTGGTGGACTTCCAGAGTGTGTACCACGCAATTCTGGGCCGCCCGGCGTATGCGCGTTTCATGGCCCGTCCATGTTACGTGTACCTGAAGCTGAAGATGCTAGGCCCAAAAGGTGTGATCACTATCACCGGCAATCGGCAGCGGGCCGAGGAGTGTCTGCAGCAGGGATCGAGGATCGCCGATCAGCAGATGGCTGTCCTCGAGCTTGATGAGTACAAGAAAACAGTCGACCCCGCTGACTTGATGCGTTCGAAGAAGCCAGCTTCAGAGTCCGCATTCCAGTCGGCGGGAGAGACGAAGAAGGTCAGCATCCACCCGACGGACGACACCGCTGCCCCGACGAACATCTCCACCACCCTCGATCCTAAATGGGAAGCCGAGCTCATCCAATTCCTCCGTGAGAACTGGGACATCTTCGCATGGAAGCCCGTTGACATGCCAGGTGTACCCAGGGAGTTGGCTGAGCACCGACTGCATGTGGATCCCGCCGCTCGGCCTGTCCGAGAACGCCTGCGTCGGTCCGCCGCGCACAAGAGGAAGGCAATCGGAGAAGAGGTGGCTAAGCTTTTGGCAGCCAACTTCATTCGTGAGGTACACCACTCCGAGTGGCTCGCCAATGTTGTCATGGTGCCCAAGAAAGACAAGTCGCTCTGAATGTGCATCGATTTCAAGCTTGTCAATAAGGTCTGCCCGAAAGACCATTTTCCGCTCCCCCGCATCGATCAAATTGTCGATTCGACTGTGGGTTGCGAGCGTTTGTCATTCCTTGATGCCTACTCGGGCTATCATCAGATCCGTCTGTATGTTCCCGATGAATTAAAAACAGCCTTCATCACCCCATTCGGGTGCTTCTGCTACATCACTATGCCATTTGGTTTGAAGGATGCAGGAGCAACCTTTATGCGCATGATCCAAAAATGCCTCCTCGACCAGATTGGTCGGAATGTGGAGGCGTATATGGATGATATCGTAGTCAAGTCATGCAAAGGTTCCGACCTGCTGACTGACTTGGCAGAAACATTCGCCAACCTTCGTAGGTACGATATCAAGCTCAACCCAGCCAAGTGTTCATTCGGCGTTCCCAGCGGAAAGTTACTCGGTTTCTTCGTTTCCGAACAAGGGATCGATGTCAACCCCGAAAAGATCGGGACCATCGTCCGAATGGAGCGGCCGGTCAGAATACACGATGTTCAAAGACTCACAGGTTGCCTATCGGCTTTGAGCAGGTTTATCAGTCGACTCGGCGAGAAGGCACTTCCTCTGTACCGACTCATGAAGAAATCAGATACTTTCGAGTGGACAGACGAAGCCCAAATCGCATTCGACGACCTTAAAGTCCTACTTTCCACCCAACCGGTTCTTACTACTCCGGTTAGTAAAGAACCCCTTCTTCTGTACATCACGGCTACAAATCAAGTCGTCAGCACTGTTCTCACAGTCGAACAGGAAGAAGAAGGCAAAGCATACAAGGTTCAGCGGCCAGTGTATGATGTCTCCGAAGTCCTGACTCCTTCCAAGCAGAGGTATCCCCATTATCAAAAACTTATGTACGGGATTTACATGATTGCGAAGAAGGTGGCTCATTATTTTCAAGACCACTCGGTGTCCGTCGTTTCTGATGCTCTGTTGTCGGAAATCCTACACAATCGGGACGCATCGAGTGGCGAAGTGGGCAATGGAGATTTTATACTGCGACATCAAGTTCGAGGCCAAGAAAGCTATAAAGTCTCAAGCTCTGGCTGACTTCATAGAAGAATGGGTAGAACAACAGCAACCGACCCACATCTACTCGGCTCATTGGACAATGTTCTTTGATGGGTCCAAGATGTTGAATGACTCCGACGCTGGCTTTGTGATCATATCGCCAATGGGTGACAAACTCAAGTATGTGTTTCAGGTACACTTTGATTCCTCCAACAACGAGGCAGAGTATGAAGCTCTCCTTTATGGACTGCGCATGGCCATCACACTCGACGTCCGTCGCCTGATGGTCTATGGCGATTCGGATTTGGTGGTTAATCAAGTGATGAAGGAGTGGGACGTCAGGAACCCCACCATGACCACATACTGCAATGCAGTGAGGAAGCTCGAGAAAAAGTTTGAAGGTATGGAACTCCACCATGTTCCGCGACTGAAAAACCAAGCAGCTAATGAGTTGGCAAAACTCGGATCCACTCGGAGACCAGTCCCGAGTGACGTCTGCCTCGAGCACCTCCACCTTCCCTCAGTTAAAGAAGATCCTTTCACAGAGGAACCAGTACAACCAAAGAGCTTGACAGATCCGACTGAAGTTGAAGTCCCTGCTGTGGTTGATTTGATCATGGAGATTCTTGCTATCATCCCCGATTGGACTGTGCCGTTTATTGCATACATCCTGAGGCAAGAATTACCAGAAGACGAAGTCCAAGCCAGACAGATCGTCCGCAGGTCAAAGTCGTTCACTGTCATTGATGGCCAGTTGTACAAAGAAAGCGTTTCAGGCGTCCTTCAACGAAGCATCTCCCCTGAGGAGGGACAGTTAATCCTGGAAGAAATTCACTCGGGAACCTGCGGTCATCACGCCTCCTCAAGGGCAATCGTCGCCAAAGCATTCAGAGCTGGCTTCTTCTGGCTGCAGGCAAATGAAATGGCGAAAGATATGGTCGACCGATGTGAAGGCTGTCAGTTCTACTCTAACGAGTCCCACAAACCAACATCTGCGTTGAAGACAATCCCTCTTGTTTGGCCGTTTGTAGTGTGGATATTAGATACAGTCGGTCCATTCAGGACAGGCCAAGGGGGATTCACACATCTGTTGGTGGCAGTCGACAAGTTCACAAAGTGGATTGAAGCCAAGCCCATCAAGAAGCTCGATGCCCTTACGGCCATCAAGTTTCTCAGGGACATCATCTCCAGATTCGGGGTACCTCACAGCATAATCACTGACAATGGAACAAACTTTGACTCGAACAGATTCAAAGGTTTCTGTACAGGCCAAGGTATCCGAGTGGATTTTGCATCTGTGGCGCATCCCCAAACAAACGGGCAAGCAGAGCAGGCGAATGGACTTATTCTGCAAGGTTTGAAGCCTCGACTCCTGCGAGAAGTGGGACATGCCGCCGGCGCATGCGTCACCAAGCTGCCTTCGGTGCTTTGGGGTCTCCTTACAACCCCAAATAGATCTACAGGGCGATCCCCGTTCTTCCTCGTTTACGGAGCAGAGGCAGTCCTTCCGAGTGACTTGCTTCACAATGCTCCACGAGTTGAACTCTTCTCCGAAGCGGAAGTAGAGCAAGCAAGGCAAGACGGGGTGGATCTTCTAGAGGAGGAGCGCGAGATGGCACTGACTCGCTCAACCATTTATCAACAAGACCCGCGGCGCTTTCACGCGCGACACGTCAGGAGTCGTACATTCCAAGCAGGCGACCTGGTGCTCCGAGTGGATCAGCAGAGACCTCACAAGTTGGCTCCCGCGTGGGAAGGACCCTTCATCATCTCCAAGGTGCTGAACAATGGAGCATATCGACTCTACAACCTCGACAGGGAAACAGACGAGCCGCGAGCATGGAACGGAGATCTCCTGAAGCGCTTCTACAAGTGGTCGTAGACTGAAGCAATGTAAAGAACAAGTATCGTTGAAGTAATACAAAGCAGATTGAGTTTTTGCAGATTCAAAATTCTTCCGCGTTCGCAGACTCCGGTCTCAAAAAAAAAACTTAGATGCGAACCAGAATCACCTAAGTATAAACTTTCTCCGAGTTTGCACTAAGCGTCGCACTCGGGGACTAAGCTACGATCCAGAATCACCTAAGTACTAACTTTCTCCGAGTGTGCACTAAACGTCGCACTCGGGGACTTAGATGCGATCCAGAATCGCCTAAGTACTAACTTTCTCTGAGTGTGCACTAAACGTCGCACTCGGGAACTTAGCTGTGATGCAGAATCGCCTAAGTACTAACTTTCTCCGAGTGTGCACTAAACGTCGCACTCGGGGACTTAGCTGCGATCTAGAATCGCCTAAGTACTAACTTTCTCCAAGTGTGCACTAAACGTCGCACTCGGGGACTTAGCTGCGATCCAGAATCGTCTAAGTAATAACTTTCTCCGAGTGTGCACTAAACGTCGCACTCGGGGACTTAGCTGCGATCAAGAATCGCCTAAGTATTAACTTTCTCCGAGTGTGCACTAAATGTCGCACTCGGGGACTTAGGTGCGATCCAGAATCACCTAAGTACCAACTTTCTCCGAGTGTGCGCTAAACGTCGCACTCGGGGACTTAGCTGCAATCCAGAATAACCTAAGTACTAACTTTCTCCGAGTGTGCACTAAACGTCACACTCGGGGACTTAGCTGCGATCCAGAATCGCCTAAGTACTAACTTTCTCCGAGTGTGCACTAAACATCGCACTCGGGGACTTAGCTCTGATCCAGAATCGCCTAAGTAATAACTTTCTCTGAGTGTGCACTAAACGTCGCACTCGGGGACTTAGATGCGATCAAGAATCGCCTAAGTATTAACTTTCTCCGAGTGTGCACTAAACGTCTCACTCGGGGACTTAGCTGCGATCAAGAATCGCCTAAGTACTAACTTTCTACGAGTGTGCACTAAACATCGCAATCGAGGACTTAGCTGCGTTCCAGAATCGCCTAAGTACTAACTTTCTCCGAGTGTGCACTAAACGTCGCACTCGGGGACTTAGCTGCGATCCAGAATCGCCTAAGTAATAACTTTCTCCGAGTGTGCACTAAACGTCGCACTCGGGGACTTAGCTGCGATCAAGATTCGCCTAAGTATTTACTTTCTCCGAGTGTGCACTAAACGTCGCACTCGGGGACTTAGCTGCGATCAAGAATCGCCTAAGTACAAAATTTCTCCGAGTGTGTGCTAAACGTCGCACTCGGGGACTTAGATGCGATCAAGAATTGCCTAAGTATTAACTTTCTCCGAGTGTGCACTAAACATCACACTCGGGGACTTAGCCGCGATCCGGAATCGCCTAAGTATTAACTTTCTCCGACTGTGCACTAAACGTTGCACTCGGGGACTTGTCTGCGACCAAGAATCGCCTAAGTAGAAAGCTTCCTTCTAGTGTATCTTACAGATCCACTCGGAGGCTTAGCAGACCCTCATTGAGGCTCATGTAGATGTCAAGACAACTGACAATTACATGAGTAGCATGAACCTCATTGAGACTCATGTAGATGTCAAGACAACTGACAATTACATGAGTAGCACGAACCTCATTGAGGCTCATGTAGATGTCAAGACAACTGACAATTACATGAGTATCATAACCTCATTGAGGCTCATGTAGATGTCAAGACAACTGACAATTACATGAGTAACAACTCGCTCCGAGTACGACCTTACAGTCACACTCGAAGACTTAGCCGCGATCACGAATCGCCTAAGTACACAATTGCCTTCGAGTGTATCCTACAGATCCACTTGGAGACTCAGCAGACCCTTAGTGAGGCTCATGCAGATGTCAAGACAACTGACAATTACATGCTCCGCATGTTTGCCATTGGTTTCACCAAGAAACGCCAAACAAAAACCACGAGCCAAAATCGTGTCAACAACTCTTTGGCAAAGGAAGAGCAAAAGATTCGATTTGAATTCAAAGTTCGTCTAAAGATAGTTGGTTCGGTGTAGATCAAGCTTATCCACACTGAACCACGAATGTGATGGCCAACAGCAGTGGCCAAAGTTTCATACAACTAACACTCAGCATACCGAGGTAAAAGTTTTCTCAAGCGTCGCCAGGACTGGCACTGGGACTGGCAGGCACCACGAAAGTGTCGAGGTCGATCCCATATGCGATGCGAGTGGCGCTCTCAAGGAAGGTCTCCATGAAATCTTCGAATCGAAGCTTCTTGGTGTTTGGGACCTGCAGCGCCTTCAGCTTCTCTTCGCGAGCCTCCTTGCAGTGCACTCGGACCAGCGACAGCGCCACGTCCGCAACACAGCGAGCAGCAGACTTCTTCCACGCCTGCACTCGGTTCGGGACGTCCTCCAGCCGAGTCATCAACCCTTCCATCTCTTGTCAGGACTCGTCTTCAGGCCACAGCTCCTTGTCGATTCGGCCGACGACCTCTCTCAGTCGACCGATGAAAGGTCCCACTTTACCCAGGCGAATGTGCGCTCGGAGCATGTCTCGATTAGCGTCGTCGCCGAGTGGAACGTTCGGAATAACCGACCGCTCAACGTCAGCTGCTTCAGCCTCAGCGTCCATACAAAAATATGCAAAGACAAGACGAGCAGCAAGTAAGCGCAGAATGAACTACACAGTCAATAAGCACTCGGAAAAACAGAACTTACCACCGAGAAGCGCAATCATCTGCCTTGCCCAGTCACTGACGTACTTCTCCTGTGATATGCACCGCCTGTTCATCACCTTCATCTGCCCCATCAGCTCGGTTCTTTGTTTCCCCATCTTCTCCATTTCGGCCACCAATGCCTTGTTTGCCTCACGGGACTCCTCCAAGGACTTCTTTCGTTCAGCCAGAGCACCCTTCAAACCAGCCAAGGCAAGCATTGTTGCCTCCAGTTCCACAGCAAGCTGAATCTTTTCAGCCTTCACAGTGTTGTACGCCGATCCGATCTCACAAGTCTTCTGCAAGTCAGCGCGAAGAGACGATCAGACAAATTCAACAAGGAAAACAATAAAAACTTGAAGTTCTTCAGACCCCTGCCGACGCAAGCAGTCAACAGCGGTCTCAGGGACTACACCCAGTGGGTTCACTAAGAGTGACCCCACTGGCATGAAGCTCAAACAGGTCCGCCCTATTGAGATACATAACAAAAACAAGCCTATGAGGCTACTACTACCCGACCTGAGTAAAATTACTCTCGGGGACTAATCCAGTAGGTGCACTCGGAGTGCCCCAACCGATAACATTCTAACAGATTAGTTTTGATCTGATCAACTTAAAGAAAATGTATATAAAGACAACTGCCGGTGCAAGCACTCGACAGAAGTCTCGGGGACTACACCCACTGGGTTCACTAAGAGTGAACCCACTGCAACATAATCATACTGTATCCAAGTTCATTACTTAAACACCCAGTGGGTTACAAGGGGAAAGTAAATACTTACTAGCCCACTTACTCGGATATCGTCCCGGAGTTCCAAGCATCGCTTGTACACAGACAAGATGGAGTCGTACGCTCTCTTGGCATCACCAGCCATCAACTCCGCCTGCACCATGGCCCCCTTGGCAGCTCCCACCTGATCTTCCAGGAGGCGCTGGGCGTCGTACTGGACAGTCGACGGACCTGGCACCACAAGAGACTCCTTGGGCATCCCAAGTCCTGCTCCAGTCGGTTCAGCAGCGATGAGCGCCATTTCAGTCGACAGCATTGTCTCGGTTGGCGGCGCGTCCGTGGCGGGAGTAGTAACAGATGGAACAGCCTCAAGGATAGGCACCGCAGCTTGCTCAGACCTCTTCTGGTCGTCCTCCTCCACATGAATCACCTCTAAAAGAAGCCCGACCGAACGACGTGAGACCACAGGAAAAAGGGCAAGACCAAAGACAGAATTCGTGAAACAATAATGTAAGCTCTCGGAGTCGCCACGACGTACCTTGCTGGGACGTGGCAACGTTGTCCGTATCCATGGGATCGTCTTCCTGGCGTGGCACAGAAGTGGCGGAGGTGGCAGCTCTGTCGAGTAAAATCCACTCGACCAATAAGCATGAGTTCAATCGAATACTGGAAGAAGATAGAAGAACAATATACTTACGCTGAGGCGATGGGAACGGTGATCCTCATCCGCGGCAAAGCCTTCCGAGGCTTGGATCCACTCGGTTTGGCCACCTTAGAGGGCTGGCCCGCGGGCTCAGCAGCAGAGTCCCTGGTCCTTTTTGTGCTCCGAGTACTCGGAACCACGGGAGAAGCTGGCAAGGCACTCGGAACCACACGAGGAGCTGGCGGGGCACTCGAGGCCGCTGGGGGAGCCGACGGAGCCACGGGTTCGTGACGGTGTTTAGTTCAAGGCTCTGGTGGTGGGGGTGGCGAGCTCTGTTCCTCATCTTCCCCTCTTCTTCTTCGGACTCCTCCTCCGTCTCCCCACTGTCGGAGACGTACTCGACGCTTTCCACACTGCCCTCCTGGCTACCTTCCTCTTCCTCAGCCGGATTCCCGTTCGAGACAGGAGAAAACCAGTTGGTACACGCCTGCACGAGATACAGTCGACAACATCAGACGTCAGACAGTGATACAAGAAAAAGCGATAAATCAAAGACAATTGTGTGCACTCGACAAGTTATACTCACCTCATTCGGAGGAGGGATGTCCGCGCGGAAGGGCTTCACTCGCCGGGCTCCTCTGGGGTTATCGCAGGCGCCCGTGATGTTGAGGACCCACGACGCCACAAGCTCCCCGGTCACGCACTCGGGGTTAGTCCAAGTGGAGTCCTTAGGCCCTGTATAGTGCCACATGGCGTGGTGTCGAGCTTGCAAAGGCTGGATACGCCGACCCAGAAAAATCTCCAGGAAATCTATGCCAGTGACCCCCTTTCGGACGACCTCTACCAGCGCATCGACCAGAGGCTGGATCTGGATCTTCTCCATCTTCCTGAGCGCAAGATGCCTAGGCCGAGCCGGTCGGTCTAGACTAAAAGGTGGCAGTCTAGTTGGGGCATTTGGGCAAGCAACGTCCTGGCAGTAAAACCAAGTCGACAGCCAGTTCCTAACAGATTCAGACAACTGAAGAGCGGGATAGCTACTTTTACTTTTCTTTTGAAAGCCTAAACCTCCACAGAGCTGGAGGAGGTGAGTTTTGTCGTCCCATTGACTAAGTCTTTTGATGGTTTGAGATCTAGCAGAGAAGATGTGCTTAAAGAGCCCCCAATGGGGAGGACAGCCGATAAAACACTCGCACAGCACGACAAAGGCAGAGAGATGAGCTATTGCGTTGGGGGGAAAATGGTGGAGCTGCGCCCCGAAGTGGTTCATTATACCACTGAAGAGGGGATGAGGAGGCAGAGAGAAGCCTCGGTACACATGACTCAGCAGCAAGACGCGCTCCCCCTCCTGGGGCGCCGGCTCCGTCTCGCCCTTCGCCGGCAGCCTCCACGTTTTGTGCTCGATCATGCCTTGCTCCACTAGCTCCAGCATGTCCGCCACCATCACCGTGGAGGGGAGTAAATCCCCGTGGATCCAACCCGCCGGCAGTGCTCGCTGCCGCCGCTGACCAGGAGCCACCTTCTTCTTCTTCTTCCGCGCCTCGAGCTTGCTCGTCTGCCCCTTCGTCATGGCGGAGGCTGCAGATCCGCGGAGGAGGAGGGGAAGGGAGGAGCTTGGGATGCGCAGGAGGTCGCGAGAGAAGCGGGGCAAGTGCGAGTTATCAGGCGAGTGCAACGAAAAACCCTCGCTGTAGAGGTTTAAATAAGGTTCCGACTAGGTCACTAGCAGGTGGCCCCGAAATCTTATCCCCCGACCGGTTGCTGCGATATTAGTGGAGGAGATGAATGCGCGGAAATCGAGGCGGCAGATACTACTCGATTACGATGTCATCATCCCCGCTGAGCGCGCGGCAACCGAAATTTGAGGATCCTAGAAAATCCGCCGGTGTCAGTTGACTGGTCACGTCAAAAGATTCCACGGAAGCACTCGGTCCCTGACGGTTCGTTTCACAGATACATCCACTCGGATCACTGGTCAAGAGGATAAAATGGATCGAGGCAAACAACGCCAAAGTCGCATCCATACCAGTCGGATCCGTACTCCAAGCTGCGCTTCGTCATTCTAACCCCAATCCACTCGGGGACTAATGATGGGGTTATAGTCCTAGGGTAGGGTCATAGGCCTGCCCTATGGGTCCAACCCAAGGACTACCCTTCATAAGGGATAAGGCCCTTAGTCAGTTCCGACTGAATTAAGGACTTCCCATCATCCAGTCGGTGACGATTCCTCCCTCATCCAGTCGGAGATGAGCATTCGGAGCGTATCAAACTTACCGACTGGATTCCACTCTGTACATGGTAAACCCCCCTGGAGGGCAATGGTCATACGTTTCCATGTACCTTTATTAGCATTTAAGACATACGTTACCTGTAACGTAGGCATTTACTCGCCACTACTCCACCCCTGTGCACCGAACCGTTGTGAAGGCCAACGCACTCTATATAAGCCGCCCTTCCCCACTGGTGCAGGGGTTAGCAATTCACTGTAATCCATATTCCACTCGACAACGAGCTCCCAAGAGCACTGAGACGTAGGGATTTTACCTCCACCGTAGAGGGGCCTGAACTCATACAACCTCGCTGTAGCTAAGGCTCTGCCCATCCTTTCGTACCCTACACATCTACTGTCAGACTTATACCCACGACACCGGTAGCAGCGCCAGAAATCCTTCTGCTGCCTCTTGAGCTTGCGTTGGTCTTTCCCTTTAAGAGGAAAGGGTGATGCAGCATAGGAGCAGTAAGTATTTCCCTCAGTTTGATAACCAAGGTATCAATCGAGTAGGAGAATCAAGCCAAGTGTCCAGAGTACCTGCGCAAACACAAAGGAGCTTGCACCCAACGCTATAAAGGGGTTGTCAGTCCCTTCAAGATTGATTGCAAAGTGAGATCTGAAGGCGAAAGTGCAACGAAGTAAAAGTGAATGGCTAAAAATATGGTGTCAAGTAGACCCGAGGGCCATAGTGTTCACTAGAGGCTTCTCTCAAAATAGCAAATATTACGGTGGGTGAACAAATTACTGTCGAGCAATTGATAGAACCGCACAAAGTCATGACGATATCTAAGGCAATGACCATACATATAGGCATCACGTCCGAAACAAGTACACCGATACTTTTTGCATCTACTACTATTACTCCACACATCGACCGCTATCCAGCATGCATCTAGTGTATTGAGTTCAAGACGAACAGAGTAACGCCTTAGGCAAGATGGCATGATGTACAGGGATAAACTCAAACCAATGATGTAAACCCGATATTTTTACCCTTGATGGCAACAACATGATGCGTGCCTCGCTACCCCTTCTGTCACTGGGTTAGGTCACCGCACGGTATGAACCCAAAACCAAGCACTTCTCCCATTGCAAGAATCATAGATCAAGTTGGCCAAACAAAACCCACAACTCAAAGAGAATTACAAGGATATGAAATCTTGCATATAAGAGATCAGAAGAAACTCAAATAAGATTCATAGATAATCTGATCATAAATCCAAAATTCATCGGATCTCGACAAACACATCGCAAAAGAAGATTACATCGGATAGATCTCCATGAAGATCATGGAGAACTTTGTATTGAAGATCCAAGAGAGAGAATAAGCCATCTAGCTACTAGCTATGGACCCTAAGGTCTATGGTGAACTACTCACGCATCATCGGATAGGTCATGGTGTTGATGAGAAGCCCTCCGTATTCGAATCCCCCTCCGGCAGGGCACCAGAACGTGCCCCAGATGGGATCTTGCGGAGACAGAAGCTTGCAGCGGCGGAAAAGTATTTTCGTGGATCTCTCTCGCAGTTTAGGATTTTTCAGGAATTTATAGGCGGAAGAGGTAGGGCAGACGAGCCACAGGGGGCCTACAAGCCTGCTAGGCGTGAGCCCCCTGGCCTCGCCTAGGGGGCTTGTGGAGTCCCCTGGTGGACTCTGCCTGGGTTCTCACGTCCCATGCGTATCTTCTGTTCCGGAAAAAATCTTTTCAGAAGTTTTATTCCGTTTGGACACCGTTTAAAATCCTCCTCTGAAAGGGGTCAAAAACACGGAAAAAACAGGAACTGGCACTTGACACTAAGTTAATAAGTTAGTCCCAAAAAAGATATAAAAGGCATACAAAACATCCAAAGTTTGACAAGATAATAGCTTGGAACCATCAAAAATTATAGATACGTTGGAGACGTATCAGGGCTCACCCCGAGGAGGTGGATGGCGAGCTCACGATGGTCGGGGTGGTGCCAGAGATGGAGATCACGGTGAAGACGATGTCTACTGCAACGAGCTAGCTAGCGAGCCCTAGGGAGCACACAGAAGGAGGGGAATCCGACGTAGTACTCACAGCGTTGCAGGGGAGCTCCCGGGGAAGGCGGCGGCTCCACGATGGGAGAGAATCGACGAGGATAGAGGTCGACGACCCCGAGGAAGAAGAGGTTGTATGCGACCTCGTTGGAGCTCCCGTGCCTCGATCCGGTGATGAGGAAGAAGAAATGGCCGCCTGCAGATCTCCTGGACACCTTGGTTCATTGAGGGAGGGCAGATGACCACGTCGTTTACCCATGGCGGCCATGGCGGTGCACGGTCAAGGTTGGAGTGAGGGAGGGAGTGGATAAGAGGGCTCTTGGGTTAGCCATAGAGGTCCGGGGAGGTCCTCTTATCTGATTTTGAGGTTTTGTAGCGCCTCAGTGTCGAGTAAGCGAGGGGGGGGGGGGGGGCGTGCGCGTGCACTCTCGTCACACATGAGAGAAGGAATAGCAGGTTAAGCACGGTGGGGGTTGGGTTGGGAAAACGTTGTAGCTCCTTAGAGCCCAGGGGCATAGTGCCCCCTTTCCCCTTTCTTTTATGTTTTCTGGTTATTTTGAAAGGCTTGTGTTTGACTTTATTTCGATATCTAAATGAATTTTGTAAAATAGGGGACCTCGTCCATTAAATACATTACAATTTATGGCACAAGCAAAAAAAGTTTGGGATTAATTGAAAAAGTTTGGATTTTCCATAAATTAAAATGGCATTTAAAAATGCTTTATGGCTCTATTTTGAAATGCTAGAGACCACACCAACAAGTTGGTTATGTTGTTTCCCTTAACATTATTTGTTTTGAAATATTTACTAAGTGTTCAAAAATTCTCCTAGTATGTTTGAGAATTCAATTTCTCACATTAAATGTGAATCCCTTTTAGTGGTGGAATTTTAAATGGAATTTTAAAGTGATGATACATTGTTTAGAAAAAATTCATCAGCTTAATATTGTGATCACTGTAGCTTGATCACCTTGGTTACTATAGCTGATAATCCAAGGTTGTTAAACATATTTAGGACGTGGGATTTTATCTATTGGATCGACTTTAGCTTTGTCTACCTCAATACCTTTTTCAGAAATTTTATGCCCAAGTACTATATCTTCATTCACCATAAAGTGGCACCTCTCCAAATTCAAGACAAGATTAGTTTCCTCACAACTCTACAAAACACGATCAAGGTTCCTTAAGCAATCATCAAAAGAAGTCCCGTAAATGGAAAAATATTTCCACAAAAGTCAGAGAATATAGCAGTCATACAACTTTGAAAGGTAGCAGGTGCATTGCATAAACCAAAAGTCATACGTCTATAAGCATAAGTTCCAAATGGGCATGTAAAAATAGTTTTATCTTGGTCTTATTTTGATACAGGTGTTTGAGAAAAATGAGAATATCCATCAAGGAAGAAAAAGTTTGTGTGTTTATATAGTCTTTCTAGCACTTAATCAATAAAAGACCAGGGGTAATGTATTTTCTAGTAGCTTTGTTTAATTTCGTGTAATCAATTACTATCCAATAACCAATTACTGTTCTTTATGGGATACGTTCATTTTTATCGTTAGGAACAATAACTATACCTCCTTTCTTAGGAACACAATGAACAAGACTTACCCATCTACTATCAGCAATAGATTAAATTATATGTGCCTCAAGAAGCTTTAGTATTCTAGTTCTTACCACTTCCTTCATTTTAGGATTCAAGAGGCATTGATGATCAACAACAGGTTTAGCATTCGGTTTCATATTAATCTTGTGCCGATATAGAGTGGGACTAATGCCATTAAGATCATCAAGAGTATATCTAATAGGAGCCCGGTGCTTCCTTAGAGTTTTAAGTAACCTCTTTTCTTCATGCTCTGAAAGGTTAGGACTAATAATAACAGGATATATCATGTTTCTTTGGGAATGTTCCATGGGAAACAAAAAAAATGCCTATGCACACGAAGACCTATCATGGTGATGTTCATCTACGAGAGGGAGATTGGATCCACATACCCTTGTAGATAGCTAAGCGGGAAGCGTTAAGAAATGCGGTTGATGTAGTGGAACAGCTTCGTGATTCAAATCACCGTCGTCCCACGATCCGTCCCGATCTAGCACCGAACGGACGTCACCTCCGCGTTCAGCACACGTACAGATCGATGACGATCTCTGCCTTCTTGATCCAGCAAGAGAGATGGGGAAGTAGATGAGTTTTCCGGCAGCGTGACGGTGCGCCGGTGATGGTGATGATCTATTCCTGCAGGCCTCCACCCGAGCTCCGTAGAAGACCGATCTAGAGGAAGAACTACGAAGTAGATGTTTAGGGTTGCACGTGGCTAAAGTTGTGTCTCAAAAACCCTAAAACCTCTAGTTTATATAGGAGGAGGGGAGGGGCTAGCCTTGGGGCTGAAGAGAGCCCCTAGGGCGTCGACCGAGTGGAGGAGGAGGGGACTCCAACTCCAATTCGGTTTGGGCAAGGAGGAGTCCCCTCCTTCCTTCCCACCTCCCTCTTTTTTTTCTCCTTTTATTTTTCTTCTAGCCGACATAGCCCCATTGGGCTGACCTCACCAGACCACCAAGGGCTGGTGCCCCACCCATGGGCTATTGGATTCTCTCCCGGGTGGGTGGCCCCCTCCCGGTAAAAACCCGACACCCATTCATCACTCCCGGTACACTGCTGGTAATGCCCGAAATCTTTCCGGAGGCCAAATGGAACAATCCTATATATCGGTCTTTGTTTCGGACCCTTCCGAAAACCCTCGTGACGTCCGTGATCTCATCCGGGACTCCGAACAACCTTCGGTCACCAACACCTATAACTCAACTATACCGAAACGACACCGAACCTTAAGAGTGTGCACACCCTGCGGGTTCGAGAACTATGCAGACATGATCTGAGACACTCCCCAGTCAATATCCAACAGAGGGACCTGGATGTCCATATTAAATCCTACATATTCTATGAAGAACTTATCGGTTGAACCTCTGTGCCAAGGATTCATATAATCCCGTATACCATTCCCTTTGTCATTCGGTATGTTACTTGCCCGAGATTTGATCGTCGGTATCCCTATACCTATTTCAATCTCAGTACCGGCAAGTCTATTTACTCGTTCCATAATACAAGATCCCGTGACTAACACATTAGCCACATTGCTTGCAAGCCTTATATGTGATGTTGTATTACCGAGTGGGTCCCGAGATACCTCTCCGTCACACCGAGTGACAAATCCAAGTCTTGATCCATGCTAACTCAACGGACACCTTCGGAGATACTTGTAGAGCACCTTTATAGTCACCTAGTAATGTTGCGACATTTGATACACACAAGGTATTCCTCCGGTGTTAGTGGGTTACATGACCTTATGGTCATAGGAAGGAATACTTGACACGTATAAAACAATAGCAACAAAATGACACGATCACACGCTATGTTTATAGTTTGGGTCTTGTCCATCATATCATTCACCTAATGATGTGATCCACTCATCAAGTGACAACACTTGCGTATGGTCAGAAAACCTTAACCATCCTTGATCAACTGACTAGTCAGCTAGAGGCTTACTAAGGACATTGTTTTGTCTATATATCCACACATGCATTTATGTTTTCATTCAATACAATTATAACATGGATAATAAACGATTTTCATGAAACAGGAAATATAATAATAACTATTTTGTCATTGCCTCTATGGCATATTTCCAATAGTGTTTTCATCAAGATAAGCATATTTCAAAGTATTAGGTAATTTCTTTAGCTCAAAAAGTGGATCCTCCTTAGGTGGGGGAATATCCCCTAGAATGTCAACATGTAACTTGTGTTTAAGAATAGGTGTTTGTCTAACGAATATTTCATCTTTTTCATTCGTTTCATTCATATGGATATTGTTCTAACAAATCAGTAGGAGGTACGACAATAGAAGCAAGGACAATTATTTCATCCTTAGTAGATAATTATTTATCAAGTGGTTGTCTACTAAACTTAGAGAAATTAAATTCATTAGACTCATCACAAATCTTACTTTAACATTCTCCATAACACAATTAATTTCAACATTAATGGTATTGAAGAAAGCTATACCAAATATAATGGGACAAAAATTATCTTGTTGTGAACCAAGTACTAAGAAATATGTGGGGTACTTAATATTTCCACACAATACATCAAGATATCTAACAATCCCAAGTGGTGAAATAGTTTCTCTATTTGAAATTATAATATCTTCAATCTTAGAGGGTGCTATGTCATTCATAATTTCTTGATATAAGGTAAAAGGTATAACACTAACACTAGTACCCATATCGCACAAGCCATGATATCAATGATCTCCAATCTTAATAGAAACAACATGCATGCCAACAAATGGTTTATTTTTATCTAAATCATCTTGATTGTTTCTGACAAGTTTTTCAATTATAGAAGTTTCATCAAATAAGTAAATAACCTATCCTTCATTATTAGCAACTAGGAGATCTTTAACCATAGCAATATTAGGTTCCATATTCAGTTGCTCGGAAGGTTTAGCTGTCCTAATACAAATTTTGTTAACCACACTTGAAACCCTAGCATGTTCCTTAATCCTAATTGGAAAATGTGGTTTGTCAATATGAGAAATAGGCACAATTGGATCAACATGGTAAACAATTGTTTCTTCTTTGAATTTAATTGGTCCCTCTAACAATTCTTCAATAGGTGGATGTTATTTAAACCACTTATTCTTAGTGATATCAACATGAGTAGCAAATGATTCACAAAAAGAAGCTACTATCTCAGAGTCAAGCCCATATTTATTGCTAAACTAATGAAAAGTATATGTTTCCATAAAAGATTTAACACAATCAAAATAAAACTTTATACCTGACCATTTAACTTCATCAAGTTCCCAATCTTCACAATTGTGTTTAGTTCTTTCCATAAGATCCCATTTTAATTCAATAGTTCTCTTCATGTAGGAACAAGTGGAAGAAGAATCGAGTATTAATTAATAATCATAATACAGTCGAGCAAAAAAATATTTGTATAATCAATTCTCTTGTGAGCTCATGGTAGGGACAAGTCTGCATCATAGATTTTTTTAGGGTACACCAATGGTGTACCAACCTTTATAGAAGGCAGAAAATATGTACAAGAGATTACACGTAGCTAGTTAGCGATCACACGTTGAACATAACCAGCAGACCCTCCCCCCTCCACTCCTAAAAATGACTAACTACTCGGCTAATGGTGTGACTCCAAATGCCCCAGCTCTGACCCAAGAACACAATTTATCGAAGATAAGATCAGCCGTGCCCCACTCTTTCCCGATCTGGCTCCTGCCAAACACCCTACCATTGCGTTGCTTCTAGATGGTCCAACAAATGAGTATGAAAAAGGTGGCTTTAGAGATTCTTTCTCCTTCATAAGGCCAAAAATTATATATATAATTATGATCATGACGAACTAGATGCATAGATAAAATTTGGCATGAAATTCCAGCTTCAAGCCATTCTAGTCCCATGATCCAATATCATCCAATAGCCTATATCGAATCAATGCTTTTCCCTAAAAAGATAAAGGGAAAACTTTGTTATTAACTTTGTCCTCGGATAAACCCGGAAGCCTAAATAATCCACAAATCTTATCTACATAAATCAAGTGCAAATCTTGATGAGTTGTACAATCTCCTGCATAAAGGTTAACTAACAGTTTGTCTAACATACCCGAAGGAAATTCATAGTAAATATTTCAGAAAGTTCACTAGGTTGGTGAGCGTATATTTCCACTTCCTTGCGGGGTACAAATATACTGCACAAACCTCTCATAGGATTACTATCCATAGTGACAAGCAATAGTAAATTTCAGCATGTACTAAAAAGGAATTCTTACCAAATTCCGCTCACCAAAGGCACTTCACTCCCTGGAAATGGTGCCGAAAAATAGTCTTGATGACCCATAAATATAATGGATCAATCATAGTCCTTTCGATAAGTAAGAGTGTTGAACCCAACGAGGAGCACAATGAAATGATAAACAGTTTCAGCATGGTATTCTATACAAGTTCTATCAGTAACACTGATAGATAGTTTTGTACCAAGATAATTGGTAACAAGTAACAAGTAATAAAAGTAGCAAGTGTGCAACAAGATAGCTTAATCCTTTTTGTAGTAAAGGAAAAGCCTATAAGTTCTCTTATATAAAAGAAAACACTCTCGAGGACACATTGGAATTTCCATCGAGTCATGTTCATCATGTTGAGTTGATTTGCGTTCATTGCTTTTGTAATTTGCTATGTGGGTGGACCAGTGCATAGGTGATGTTCTTACTTAAACAAGAAACCTACTTATGATTACTCCCACTCTCAAGCTTCCGCAACTACGAAATAAGAATTAATATAAGTCTAACCACAATATGAAACATGTGGATCCAAATCAGCCCCTTATGAAATAACACATCAACTAGGGTTTAATCTTCCCTCACTCTAGCAACCCATCATATACTTAATACTCCACAATGCCTTCCCTTAGGTCCAAAATATGGTGAAGTGTCATGTAGTCGACGTTCACACGACACACTAAAGGAAGCAATAACATACATATCATGAAAATATCGAACAAATACGAACTCCACATGATTACTTATAACAATATTTCTCCCATGTCCTCAAGAACAAAAGCAACTACTCACAAATCCTCACCATGTTCAAGATCATAGGTATAATAAATACAATAAAGGATATTAACATATTATCTTCCACCAAGTAATTAACTAGCATCAAAGACAATATGTAATCAACACTACCAGTAACCCACAAGTACCAATTTGTGATTTTGAGACAAACATTGAATGCAAGAAATGAACTAGGGTTTGTGATGAGATGGTGCTTGTGAAGATGTTCACTACAAGGAATATGCTAGTACACGATGCTATTTTTTCGTCGCTACATCGTCACGGTTTTTCATTTACGACGATCGCACGACGAAAAACCAAGCGTCGAAAACGGAGCGTCAGAAATGAACAACAACGATGTTTCGGTCAAAATCGTCGTAACTTTACGAAGATTCCTGGATTTTCGTAACCTTTACGACGATCCTAAATCATCGCTGGCAATCAAACCCAGTCCTACGTGGCAGTCCTACGTGGCAAAATTACGACGAAATCAAAACGTCATGGCTGAAATCAGCCCAACCCATTTCAATTGATCACATGGGCTCGTTTTATTTTTTTGGGCTCTTCTTATTGGGCTTCTTTTGGGCCTTGGCCTATTTTCAGCCACTTTAGTTTTTTTTCGAATTTTTTTACCATTCTAATTTGGACACGGACCTTTTAGTGCCCAAATACATTTGGTCCAATTTCAGTTTTGGCCTTTTTTCATTTTTGAATTCAGCAACTTTTTGTTCCGGAACTTGGTTTCATTTCTATTTGTTGGGCCTTTTCAACCCAATTATTTGTCCAGTATTAAATCCAATACTATTTCACATTCAAATCAAGAAAACTCCAAGTCGAATTAAAATCATCCATCATATAACATCACAAAATACATATCCCAGGTTTACATAACATAATAAGTCATCTCATGAATACATTTTTACACAAGAATATAACAAGAATAGTACAATGGACTTCATTCCGCTTTCCCATGAGGCATGCTTGAGATGCGACAACTTGTCATCCTACAAGAACATTACACTGCACATGAATCAATCAAAAGGAAATAAATATAAAAAATATTACAAATAATTTTTTTTGTATTCATCCTTAAGATGATGTCAAAAATCCTGAGATATAAACGCTGGAGTATAATTAGTCCAACCTAAACAGGTCACAGAAGCTGAAAATTAAACTTCAAACTACCTAAGATTGTTCCAGGAAATGTGTTCCCTCATCTGATAACTCAAAAGCATCAAGTTACGCAGTACAGATTATATCATCAGTGAATAATTGAAATGAAATAATTTTCCGGGCTAACAACAGTAAATAAAGCAGTTAATTGTAAAACCAAGACAGTGAGAATGGGCTGTAGGTGACGTACAAGTCCATGCATCTGTAATAGTTAAGCCCTCCTGTAAACCCTGTCTTCTCAAATTTGTCTGCGTAGAATAGGAGGAGCTGGTTTGCGCATTCCAAAGACCGTCTTAAACTTATGACTCATGTCGTATACAGAAAATTCAGCTTCAGCGACTCCGGGCTCTTGGATGCACAATTCAGTAATGCATATGAACGACTGTTTCGACAAACCAAATCTGAAGCAATGTTGGTGCAGAGGAAAACTATATCCAAGAATAAGCAATTAAACAACAGTATCTAGTACTTCTTCAGGAGATACATTTTAGCCTGAGTCTACAGGTAGGAATTGGCGATGACAAGATGGACAATTATAATCTAAGACAGTAGTCAGTTAAAGACACATAATTCACAAGGACAGCCATCACAGCAGCACCAGTTCGAACGAACAGAAGGAGACAGAGGCGCGGAGGGAAACCAAGACGCTTACCACGAAGACCTGCTTGACGTTGGGGTGCTTCTTCCTATACTCCTTCCTGAAGGTGTCCCTGCGAAACAAAGACCAAATCCTCGATCAGGATGCGACGCCACAGCAAACCACAGGAAAACAAGGCGAATCGAACCATGAACAACAACGAGCCGAGCCTGGGAACTAACATGAAGACGAAGAAGGCGCTTGGGGCGCTTGGGCTTGTTGGGGTCCTTCTCGGCCTTGCTCTTCTTCACCGCGAGCCTACACCACCAGAAATAAACAGCAGCAGCAAACCGAATTAGAGCCCGACGCGAAACAGCAGCAGGAAACCTGGCCATTCTCTAGGCGAGCTTTATATACACGGCGGAAACCTCCCTCACCCAACATGCAATCTTGTCTGAAGTTCTTAGTGGCGGCAGCAATCTCACGGAAAGTGAAAATCTGTGCGGCAATGTTTCAGAGTGAGCAATCAGTTGTAGTACAAGCACTTAAACTCAATAATTCAACAGAAAAAACTGTGCCACTACATTAATGCAACTTTTCTAATCTAGAAGGACCTTAACTTTAAGGTAAAACTCGTTTGTAATCATTAATCTTCAAAAAAATACCACATTCCTTCCGTGGGGGGCTAGTGAACACCTACATTTAAGTAGAGGCTCAGCAATACTCACTTTGGAAGTAATATTCAATTTGTTTGAAAGAGAAGTTCAAGTAAAATTCATCAATCGGTCTCCAAAATACTACCTCCGTACCAAAATAATACATTACCGCAATGATGTAAATAGCGAATAAGTATTTCCTACAATTCCTCTACTACTGAGTTCATGAGAAGAAAGGATCCTCTACCAGTTTTGTTTCTACACCATAACACACAGAGTCATCTTATTAATCGTTTCTGCACTACAATTGTCCTGCGTTTTATGGTGCCAAACCGGCAAAACCCCCCAAGGAGTGGAATTGCAGACAATTTGTGCATCGGCAAGACGAGTTAGCGGCCTAGCGGGACAAATACACTGGCTCAAACATAACCACTGTATGTAAAAGGAGTATTGAAATGACAGCCACATCATGCCGCGTCTTTATCCTATCCTCTCCCAAAATACTTGACTCGGTGATGCTTCATCCTAGTTTCTTGAGATAAGATGAATAAACTTTTTGCCACAGCTTCTTGCTGTTTTCTCTTGGAAAAAAATACAAGGAAAAACTATATGGCCATGCTATATAATGAAACAGTTAGTAACCTTGTTCAAAGTCCAAACTTTAGCTCCACCTACTTGCAGATTTCTATGAAAGGGAAACAACAAAAGTATTACTCCCAAGTCGTCTTTGACTGTACACCGAAAGGAGTGTGTGCGTGTGTGTCCCATCATGTAATGTATCATGACAATTACCTACAATGACAGCATTCATATTCGTCTAATAGAAAGATTACCAATAGTACTACAGTAGTGTCTTGTTCATTGTTAAGAGTGAAGGGAAGATCACACACTCCTCAGATGCAGTAAGCAAGGTTGTAACAGGTTCAACCATTGATCTCATATATCAGTGCAAGCAAACAAATAAATAGTGGCAAGCTCAGGACTAGTGCAATCATACGTCTTTTTCCAGTTACTGTCAGCATGAATCACGATATCCCTAATACCACAATCCTCCTGCATATAGAGACATTATCCCCTTCGAACTAAAACTGCTTCATATGCAGAAATTAGAAAAAGCAGATAGAAAATATGCTTCAGGTAGACACATATTGAACATTTGAACTATATTTTTGCTGATCCACAACATTCTTGAAGTAAGGCTCCCAACTCTCAAAAAAAAGTAGGCATACAGTCCGCTGCAAGAATAGGTGTGACAATAACCAATATAGTCTATAATGTTTTAGTAGGCACTAGTTAATTTGACCAGTAATGCTTCCGTAGTGTTGGAGTGGATGTATTTTTTCCCCTGTGTATTTCCTGCAAGAGAACAATTTCGTTTGGTTTACCTACAATGAGCAGATTCCAGTCTTCTAACTTAAAATCCATGTGTGTTGCAGGAGTTCTTCCTAAAGGATACATACATTGAGAGCAAAGATCAATCAATTCCGCCATGGAGGTGGTGACTGGGGCCATGGGAAGCTGGGAGAACCTGGGCGCCAGGGCTGGCCCTTGGCATCCTCCGGCCGGAGCATGAGCTCGGTGACACAGGAGCCGTCATCCACGAACAGCCTCCCGTCGCCGACGCTGTAGTCCGCGCGCACCACCACGCCCTGCCTGCTGCAGCGAGCCGTCGGTGCAGAGAAAGGAAAGGAAAGGACCGGGAAAGAGGGGGGGGGACCTGGATCCAGGCGCGCTGGAAGCGGATGCCGAAGAGCATCTACATCGGGAAGGAGCCCTCGGAGGAGGGGGCCGTCGTGGATCCCGCTGGCTGCGAGGTGAACAGCTTCAGCACCGCCAACGAGTAGTCCATGACGGTCCGGCCGCCGCGGTGGAGACGACTCTGAGGCGCGCGGGTCGAGGAATATACGCCGGCTCGTCGTCGGGTCGAGGAGGCCCGCCGGCCGCACCATCCCCGTCGGCGGGGAGGAGGTCGCCTGACGGGATCTCACAGAGACGGTTTTCCCTTCTTGTCCACGCGGCGCGGGGCTCAGATCTCGCACGGCGCGGCGCGGAGGCAGGCGGAGGAGGATATGCGGCGTCCGATCAGGGCTGGGGCGGGGGCCCTGGCACGCGCCGCCAGGGAGCGGAGGCCGGATCTCGCCGCGAGGGAAGCCATGGGAGGCCGGATCTCGCCGCTAGGGATGAGTGTGAAGGGATCTGGATCGGGTGGGGAGAAGGAGGGTGCAGACGAGTGGCCTCCTCCTGCGCCCCTCCGCCTCTCCGCTCGCCTATACCCGCGTCATCGCCGTCGTCGCGAGCCGCTCCCCACTCCCGACGTCGCGCGGGCCGTCTTCGTCGTCCGGTGAGAGGTGGGAGTCGGGGAATGGGGAAACTGGAGAGGTGGGCGGTTGTTTCGGGAGGGAGGGAGGAAAAGGGCACGCGGGTGGGCGAAAGTTTTGGCCGCTCGCGCGGGGGGTGTGGGTTTGGCGCGTGGAATTTTGGAAAGTTTCGGGAGGGAATTTTTTACTTTTCTGATAAGAATTGGAGAGAATTTTTTCCTTTTTTGCCTGTTTTTTTAGTTTTTTAATTATCATTTATCTGTTCCTTTTTATTTTTTCTAATTCAAATAAACAAAAAATTCAGAATTCAAAAATTATATTTGCGAATTCAAAATTGTTCAGGATTTTTGTAAAAATGTTTGCATATTAAAAAATCATAATTTTGGAGAAAACATTCGTGAATCAAAAAAGTCCATCATTTTGAGCAGTCTCTTTAATGCAATTAAAAAAGTTTGATAATTCAAAAAATGAATTATTCGCCAATTCACAAGATAATTCTTGAAAGCAGTTCGTAATATAAAATATTGTTTGGAATTTGAAAAAATGTTTATAAATAGTAAAAAATGTTGTCGATTCTAAAAATGTTTCCAAATTTGTAAAAATGTTTACGAATGATCGAATGTATGCAGTTCAACAGTAATGCTTCTGAGTCTTTCAGACTATATACTTGAGTGAATTTTGAAAAATTAATTGGCAGGGTGGATCGGAATATTATAGTATATTTTAAAAAATGTTTCTTGAAATTCAGAATAATTCTTTGAGTTACCAAGTTTTTTGACAACCATGATATTTTTTCAAAAAATATAAACGTTGTTTCAACTTGTGAATTGTGAATAAAATTAAAATAAGAAATATTTTCTTGCATTTGTGAACAAAATTTCTAAATCATGCGATGAGATATGAACATAGTGTGGTCATCACCATTGAAGATGGTGGTTTTTTTCTCCCGTTGCAACGCACGGGCCCTTTTGCTAGTAGTATTTATGTAAAATATTATAATCTTAAAATGTCGGCTTTTTTGACAAACCAGAAACCAGCCCATTAGCAAGCATGGAGGATAAAATACCAGCCCAATATAAAAGTAAGATGAAAAAATAGCCAACAGAAAAGTGGTATAAAAAACTGTTCAATACATGGATGAGGTGGGATAGAATGGACCCACGAGTGACATGTCAACATAGTTAGAACATGTTACGACATTTTTATAATCGTCGTAAAAGTTATGACGATCTCATCTTATGCGATTATGACGTTTTTTACTCACATCATCGTAATTTATATGTAGATTTGATCCCCTCAAACGGTTTACGACAATCTCGGATAAGATCGTCCTAGATTCATGACGAATTCATCAACGACATCTTAAAAAACGTCATGTATGAGCATATTTCTTGTAGTGGTTGATGAAGATTGGTCCTCTCACAAAGGAGGAGGCATTGATGATGATGATGTATTTAATTCCCCCTCCTGGAAGGAAGTTTCCCCGACAGAATCACTCTGTCAAAGATCAAAAGGGCCTCTGCCTAGGTTTCCGCCTCGAGATGGTGACGCTTCATCCTGAAAGTCTCTTCTTATTTTCAAGGTCAAAACCCATAATATAGTAGAAGAGGTGGCCGTAGGAGCTCTGAGGTGGCCCCCTTCGGTACTTATTTGTTCCATATATTTAGATATATTCCACACAAAATACTCGTGAAGTTTCAGGTCATCTGGATTCTAGAGAATTTTCAGCAATTTTCTTGGTTTTCAGGTCCAGAATTACAGTTTCCGGAAATTTCGCTCTTTGTGATGTACCTTGTAAGTTTAGTGAGAAAAGTTATAAGAATTGTATCATAAAATGGAAAAATGAACAAGAATAATATAATTCTCGATAAGAAATCATGATGGAATTTGTACGTATTATGGTTCGACACACTTATTTATCAAAAAGTTTAAAGATCCCTTATACTTGTGGGTTATCAAGACCTTTTTTGGCGCCGTTGGCGGGAGAAATAACAAGGGGTGAATATTCGCGTGTGTTCTTGTTTCCTTTCTCTCTAAGTAATTATTATTTCTTATTCTATGTTTTTTCTAACATTAATTATGGATATGGAACACAAAATACCAATAAATAGTTGTAGTTGCTACTCATGGAGATAGGGAACCTCCTAAAACCCTTGATGATGGTTATGTGAAAAACATTAAATAGTATTTTGACAATCCTGATAAATTCCCATTCAACTTGATAATGGAAGATACTATGAACCACCTGGAATACTTATGGATGATCGCTTGTCTCAAAAAGGAAAACACTTATGGGATCAAATTAAAATGTTTCGTTGGTATGCTTGTGATCTATACTTGAGAAACGATTACGCTTTTGCTCTAGGATGAAGGCTCCACACCTTCCCTTTGCATGTGAATTTAATGATAATGAAACCTTGGCTTCTTATGCTAATGGTGTATATGCTTACTATGTTGTGGAACAAAAAATAGTATTTGTTGCTATTAGATGTTCTCATGAAAATGAATCTTTGTTTAGAAAGTATGAAAACTATGATTATGTTGTTCACACATCTCAAAATTATTATACACTTAGATATTGCTATCAAATTTATAAATACAATGTTGACATTAATGAATTTATTAACATAATGTTTGTTTCCTTGGAAGAGAATAATAGTTTGTAGGTTCTATGGAAGAAGAAACTGCTGAAACGTGACCTCATTAGATGAAAAAGATGATGAGAAGAGTGAAAAAAGGAGGAAGAGCATATTAGCTAGGCCACCTTCTCATGAGAGTAACTCTTCAAGTCATACATTATTTAATTTCCCTTCGCGCATATCGAAGGAGGAATACTATGAACCCTTGGATTCGTTTGAAATATCCCTTTTTGATGAACTTGATGCTTGCTATGCTTGTTGCCCTCATGCCAATATGAATTATGCTTATGAAGATGAACTTTCTATAGTTCCTTATGTTAAGCATAAAATTGTTTCTATAGCATATGCACATGATAGTCCTAATATCTTTTTGAACTTTCCCAACTACACTGTGTCGAAGAAGTTTGTTTTTGTAACATCCGATTCTCGAAATGTTTGAGAAAAAGTTTTCCAACAATCAAGGCAAGAAAAAATTCGTTTTTTTATATTTTAATAAAAGCGGGAATTAAGTTTTATAGTTTGAAGATTTTAATTAGATTAAATACCAACTAAAATTTAAATTGATGTTTTGTTCTCTGCTTTCACTTGGGTTTTGTTGTCAACATATTTAGTTATGTGCATCTAAATATTTTTTGGGTTTTCTGAATTTCGTTGGATATCTGTTTGAGTTTGTGCTAATTCTCTATATTTTCCCAAAAAAAAAAAATCAATTTATTTTGTCAATTAAACTCCGGACAGAATTTCCCCATCCCATTTATATTCCTTTCACGTGTGTATATTACTTTGTTTAATCCTCCTAATAGGTCAATTCCATCTCTCGCTTTTATCTTTTTTTCTGCTATGTTTTTTTTCTAGGCGCAACCTGACTCAATCTTTTCATACAACTGAATAGGCTACACATTTTTTTGTTTTTCTTCTCTTTTTCCCTCTCTCTTATTTTTCACATGGGCCTCAGCAACCAGCCCATCTCTCCCAACAAAGCCAACCCTTTCTCTCCTTGTGTACGCTCTCACACATACACCTACAGGAAGAGGAAACCTCAACAACCGCATACATGATAGTGAACACCCACAAATGAAACGCCAACACTCAACGCTGCTTCCTCTAATTTGTCTCCTTGACTCCTGCCTTAGCTTAGTTTATCCACTTCCTCTCTCAATTAATCACCAAAGCGTTTCATATCCTCCACCCATTCCTACAGGCGCTAACATTACAGAGAAGAGGAACGTACTTACATCCACTAGCACCCTCCTCTAATGCCTTAACTCTCCACGGTTTCGAAATCCAGGAGTATATATACGTATGCCTTGACCTCCCCTTCCAACCCCATAGGAACCCGTGCTCTCTCCCTTCCTCTCTCTCTCTCCACAACTCTTTCCAAAGAATGATGCTCCATACACTTCAATGTATGACCTCGTTGATGCAGGCCATCTCTATCCGAATCATTGCGCCATAAAATCATTCTCAAAGCTGTGGTTCCATTCAGAGAAGAAAGAGCGAGATCTGTCGACCACACCCGAAGAAATCCGCATGTCCGTGTACCCTGTTCTTTGAGTTCATCGAGTCGTTCCGTCAAATTGGGTGAGCCTCTACCAAATTCCTATTGTATGCCTCCTGAACATCATCGAGTGTATCTCCTAGACATCATAATTGGGCCTATATCTCTAGTTGTCCGCGCTCATCCAAATTGGTCGCCATCCCATGACATTATTAAGTTTCTTCAGTTTGTACCCATCATATGGCTTCATTTCTAACAGATGAAATCCTATATATGAGCATAGAAACCTACTGGAGGCGTTATATTAGTTGTTTAGACAACTCGGTTTAATGTACATTTTATTGTAGTCGTTTATGCCTAATATCATGTAGTGTTTGGAGTTCGGTAGAATTTTCTTATGAGTCTATTATTTTTATTATACTGTGATATGCTTAGGAGTGCATCCTAAGTGTCTTACAATTTCTGATGTGGCAAGTGACTTGTTTGATTTATCATTTTTACCAACTATAGTTTTTGAAAATTCTTGAGCATGTTATTTCATGTGTTATTTTTCTTTGATGTGGTAAGTAGTCGTAGGATATATGCACGTACAAGTATTGTGAATTATTACCATGTTTGTAAGGATATTATTTATTTATTTATTTATTTTAGTTTTGTAGTCCTCTCTTGTGCGTGCGCACACAGTTTTGTCAATGTTAGCCAAGCTTATAGTCTCATAGAATTTTCATTTTTTTTTCTTTGTTTCATCATAGAATAATTTATCTTTTGATTTAATTTATTTCTGTTTGACATGGCAAATATATTAGATTATTTCATATATTCGTTTGCCATCATGGTGCATATGTGTTTTGTTTATGTGAAGTCCTGGCATGTTATAGGTTAGCACTATCTAATTTATGTATGCTAGTTGTAATGAAACGACATGTTATCTTAGAACATATTCATATTCCATGTTGTACGCATTTTTGTTTGCATTTAGGTGATGTGGTATATCATGGCTTGAGATCATTACTTATGTATAGTTTGATTGTAGCACATTATTGCGTAATATTCCTCTTAGTTCATAGATGTTTGTTATGTAAGATCACATGGTTGGTTGTTTTGTGGGCCACCTTATATTTGTATTGTTTTATATATAGAATTATTCTTGTGGCATATATTCTTTGTAATGATCGTGTATGCTTATTTGTCTTAGTTGATTGCCATGCCGTGTTAGCACTTCCTCAAAGTAGAATTCATGTTTTGGTTATATATTGCAATGTGATTAAATTGCTAGCTTGTACTATATGATGAGGTTAGCCTTCACTTGTAGATTTACATGATGATAGTTTATGATCTCATATATTTTAAATAAGTATAAATTCTTTTGTTTGAGTATTATCATGACATGATGTTGTTATTTCATGTGTTACATCAAGCCTAAGTTTTTTATCTATGTATTCACAAGTTTAGGTTGTACTACATAGAAATGCATGACAAATTTTTACTTATGCTAGTATAGTATACTGGGTGATATTGTTGATGGCATAATTTAGTTGTTTTATTTGTCTACATGCTTAGTATGACATGTCCATGCATTGCATGTTACAAACACCAATTGTTGTGTGCTCCTTTCATGCTTCCATGTTCATAAATGTCAACTAGTCTCCTAGAGTTCTGCTTCCATGTTTATACATGTCAACTAGTCTCCTAGAGTTATGTCCTATTGCCATGCTTTATTTATATTAGTAGATATCAACTAAGTTATGTTCTAGATATGTGGTATATTCTATTTGTACCATATCACACAAATCATGTGGTGTTCATCCACGCTTAGCATTACATCTAGTTGTTGCATTGTTGTATGTCTAGCTATTATTCATGAAAGTTATATTTCATGTATTATTATTTTCCATGTGCTATGGTTGAGTAATTAGTCCATTTTTTCGTTCAATATGATTTCCTTTGTCTCTTGCTAGTATTATGAATGCCTCTCACTTGTCGCCATAGTTCATCACATGCTTAGGGTAGTTTATCTTTTATGTTAGTCGAGTTGTGCTTTCCTCATATGCTTAGCGTGTATAGCTTGCTAAGTTATTGCAAACATGTGGTGGTAATCCTATTGCTAGTGGTTACTGATATTTAATGTTTCTTAGTATTAAGAGCATGTCCTAGTTTGGTATCTTCTCATGGTTACTCGTCTGGTTGATGGTTGTTCTATTAGTTAACATATCTTTATTATCCTATACACAGATGCATAGTGTGAGATGTGTCTTATTATTAAGTTAATTAATTTCTTTGTACCATAGTATTGGTTTGTCTTTGTTCTAGAAATGCTTGTTAATTCTTATTATGGATGATGTTTGATTTTGCTTGTGGCGAACCAGTATAAATATTTAGAAGTATCTAAGTATTTCTTTACGGTTAATTGTTACTCTTATTCATGCCATGTTCTTGCTTGTGGTATGATGAGGTTACAATAGGTTGTATTACCATGTCATGTATGGGACAATTATTGTCCATTTATTCGATGTGTTGCTATTGTTTTAGGACTATATCTATTCAAATCGAATCATGTGTGTTGTATGATGTTTCATTGCTTAACTGATATGAATTTAATGTTAGTTTGGTTGTATTATTGGACACTTGCCTCTGAATTATTATATAGTTGATGTGCATTTTTGGATGCTATTTATCATTATAAATATTTGGATTACATCTAAATATTTATTTGTGATTATATTTTACATTTATCAAGTCATGTGTGATTGTGTAGTTAAATGCATATGATGATTCCTTTCCATGTGTGTTGATGCCGTTGTGAATGTTATGTAGTAGTTTCCTATAGAGTTGGCCGAGAGGTGTAGTGGGCACTACTAGTGGTGGATATAATACACTTGTATCTAAATGTTAGTACTTCTCGCTAAGCCATCCTTAGTCGTGTCAACCTAACCCTATCACCTCATTGAATCATCTCTCTTACCTTCCTACCATGCTATCTCATTTTAGAATCTCCATCTTGATCAATATCTTGTTATCCATCCACCTTTAATTTTCTTTGGATGTTATTTGGATTTACTATTGCTTTGGTATTTATTTTTTGTCTTTTGCTATCCTTACGACGAGTAGGGAGTGACGATGTTGGACATGGAGATAGCCAGGTTACTGAAGGACTCAACAACGAAGGCATGCCACCTTCTTTGATCATACTTATCCTATGTTTTATTAATTGCATTGAGTTTTATGGTTACAATATGCATGTTTATAATACTGTAGCTAGCGTGTTGATGGACACATTACCGTGATCTGCTTGTCGCCTATCCATTTGACACCTGAGTAGAAGTATATAGTATTCCAGTAGAGTAGAAATGCTTAGCCATGCTTATTACCTATAGGTGCTTTGTTGAATGACTTTTGAGTCATTGACACCTGAAACTTATAGCTGAGCTGGCCAGTTGTCCTTGGTAACCTTCTCTATCCTCTTCTACTCTGGGTGAAACTTACCATCTGAATACTGGTGCGGGCGACAACTGAATCAACGATTGAAGGAGCGATTGGCTGCCCAAGGTGAAGGGAGTAATCAGTCGTTCGTGCCACATGAGGCCTAATAAGTCTTGGATTTGAAGATTGTGTAAACAGTACAATCACATGCCATATGGGCACTGTCTTGGTCAAGTAAGGTAGTCAACCTTAGGTGTCGACATTGCCGTACCGCAGATGGGATAGCTGCCTTGCGAGGAGTATCCTCGGCACAGATGGGGGGACCGGTTTGAGGACATACTCTGAGTTGCATGCGCCAGACCTGGTCGACATTTCACATCTTTGGGGGATCTAGTCTAAAGACCTCGTCACAATCTCCCTGTCGGTATACAAAATGGTGTACTATGCTAGTGACTGCTAGTGGCAACAAGTCAGGATTGTGTCGTGTGGGTAAAGTGTGCAACCTCTGCAGAGTGTAAAAACTATTCGAATAGCCGTGTCCACAGTCAAGGACGACACATGAATCTTTTTTGACCTACAGGACCTGTCTTGCTTATTCCCTCTTTGCCCGTATTCTTGGAGCCTATGATGAGTGTGAGTTGATCGAGGAACCTCACTTTGATGAAACTTATTTGTGATATCATCACGTTTTCATCCAAAACTGTTTTTATCTTAATGCTATTGTTTTTAAATAAAATTAGTTTTTTTGCACATGCACCATATAGCCTTTCTTTGAAACCACATGTAGTTGTTAGGACCTATTCCGTGGGAGGCATGTTGAGTACGTAATGTACTCATGGCAATACTTTTATTGACAACAGAATTACATGAAAATGAAGGTGATGACTATGACTACTATGGAGATCCATAGGAGTGAGGTCACATGGACTACATCGACTTCCTATGGCAAAGATGGAGTCACTACGCATTGTATTTTCCGCTGTTTTCCGAATGTAATAAATATCATGAGACATTTTTCAATGTATGCCTTACGGCAATATGTATTAAAAATAATTTTACGTATTGTGCTATGATACCATTTCACTCTTGTCACGTCCAAGATGCGACCCTATCCTCGATTTGACACGAGGGCCTCGTCAGGGATAGAAGCGCATCTCGTCGTGTCGCAAGAATGGATATCGTTACAAGTACATGTACTGAAAAGAAGAGATATATAGAATTGGCTTACACTCGCCACAAGCTACATCAGAGTCACATCAGAACATTACATAATCATCAAGAGTAAGAGCAGGGTCCGACTACGGACGAAAACAAACGACAAAAGGAGAACGACGTCCATCCTTGCTATCCCAGGCTGCCGGCCTGGAAGCCATCCTAGATCGATGAAGAAGAAGAAGAAGAAGGAGCAATTCCAAATGACAATCAACGCACTCGCGTCAAGTAACCTTTAGCTGTACCTGCAACTGGTGTTGTAGTAATCTGTGAGCCACAGGGGACTCAGCAATCTCATTTCCAAAGGTATCAAGACTAGCAAAGTTTAATGGGTGAGGCATGGTTAAGTGGTGAGGTTGCAGCAGCAACTAAGCATATATCTGGTGGCTAACTTACGAGTACCAGAAATAAGAGGGGGAAAATCTACGCATAGCGGACGTGAACTACAGATGGTCAAATGAATGATCCTGAACACCTACCTACATCAGGCATAACCCCACCGTGTCCTCGATCGGAGAAGGAACTCACGAAAGAGACAGTCACGGTTACGCACACAGTTGGAAAGTTTTAATTAAGTTAACTTCAAGTTATCTAGAACCAGTGTTAAACAAAGTATCCACGTTGCCACATAACCGCGGGCACGACTTTCCGAAAAGATTTAACCCTGCAGGGGTGCTCCAACTAGTCCAACACAAATTACCATAAGCCGCATAGAAATCCTCCGTCACGAAGCTCGCGATCTCGTCGGATTCCCTAGTGGAAAACCTCAACTCTGAGATTACCCAAAGCTTCACCGGAATCCCGATGCACAAGATATCTCGTCAAAGGTAAAACTAATCCAGCAAGGCCGCCCGATGTGTCGACGATCCCGATAGGAGTCGCGTACCTCGTTCTCAGGACACGACGGATGAGCGATGGTTACCACGCCAAACGCCGAGTTGCCCCGGGTAGCGTTAATAAGCTGCTCTGTTTTGGACCAACACTCATGAGGAGCGCTGGCCCGGGGGTTGATTAAATTATCCTCGGGGCCCGGGAAGTCCCTATGCAATTTTATTAGGTGATTAGGCAAATTTATTACCAATGTTGGGCCTTGCCAGACCAGCTTTAATCTAAAAAGAGTTATCAAGGGGGTCCCCATAACGAGCCCGATCGTGTAAGGAGCGCTCATTTATGGAAAATAACACCGGTAGCCGGTAACTAAGGGGGCAAAGGTGGAACAAAACACCAGGCTAGAAAGGCCGAGCCTTCCACCTTTTACCAAGTATATAGGTGCATTAAATTAAATAGCATTAATATGGTGATATAACAAGGAACCCATGTTTTCACATGGAAGCATCTGCACCTGCAACTAGCAACGCTATCAACAGGATTAAGCAAGCGGTAACATAGCCAATCAGTGGTTTGCTAGGTCGAATAGGTTGAAGGTAATCATGGCATTGTTGAGAGGCTGATATTTAACAGGTGGTAGGCAACGAGACAAATGATAGAAGCGATAAACTAGCATCGCAATGATAGGAATGGTATCTGGGGAAATGATCATCTTGCCTGAGATCCCGCTTGGAAGAAGAACGACTCCGTGAAGCAGACGAACCGACGTAGTCGAACGGGTCCTCACAATCCGGCACGCTGCGGTACTCTATCGAGAAGAAGCAAACCGGAAACACAAATCAACACATGGAATTCACCACAAGATGCACAACACATATGATGCATGAGCAGCTGATTACATGCAAGCCACGGCATGACAATCCACACAATCAAACACTACACATTAAGTGAAGTTCAATATGCAACGAGTTGCATATTGACGAAACTCCACGTTTATTTATTTAGTTCTATCCCGATTAGATACACGACAATATTAAATGTGGTTAAACATGGCAAGAGGTGAAGCGTAATTAAACTACCTATCTAGGCATTTTAAATGAGGTCGGAAACGACATATAGCATCTCCGAGACGACCTCACATGTTAATTTACAATTCTGTCCAGATCTGAATTAACACCTTTAATTAGTTTTGAAACATCAAAACAAATAGGTTCTCGTGGTTCTACGCGTCAAGGCAAGCAAACTAGACATAAAGAACATCTCCAACGGAGCTACGGATCAAAAGTTACCAGCACCGCAAGGTATGATGGCATGAATGCAAAATGTGTGCAACGATGGCTACGAGCACTTCAACACATACAAACAGCAAGGGAAAATGAAACTACACGAGATTCTAAGCAAGTTTCATGTAGGGCACGATCAAAACAGAGCTACGGTTCAACATCTACAAGCAAAACAAGAAAACACTACAATCTGCCAAAATCAGCCACATAGCATTTTCTACGCCCCACAACTACGGCTACACAACTCCGATAAGCTCAAGCAAGGCATGGTACGAAAGAGGGCAAGAAGCACTACTACAAACATCTAACAACAACTAGCATGGCATCATGGATCACTAGGAAAAGAAGACACAAAATGGCATCCCACTCACTATTTCAGACTTGGTGAAAATTACACCACATGAAGTGCAGTTTTCGATCTGAAGCAATATTGACAGCAGCAAAATTCTAAGCTACAGGTCTCCAAATGGCATGAAACTTCACAGCATGCTAGAGAAACATAAGGGGTACAACTAACTCCATTGGACCAACCTCAAAAGAGCTACAGATCACAAGATGCAAGCAAGACAAGACAGCAACAAAATATAACAGATTCCAGACTTAGAAATATTTCAGCTCCTCCAAATCAGCACTATATCTAGCAACTTGAGAGCAAGCAAACAACACCTAAACATGCATTTCTATTGCAACCAAAAATACCAGGGGCTAAACAAAACATCCAAGAACAACTTCCTAGGTGACAACTTCGTCAAACGACGCACGGAATAAATCCTACGAATTAAACAAAAGGGCAACATAGCAAAATATCTCGCGAACTAACTTGCTAAAAAGCTAAAACTAATTGCACAGAAAAATCCATGAGATTTTTCTACCCCGGAAACATATAAAATATGTGGGGGTTGCAACACAAAATAAAGCCACACATTAATGCGAGATAATCACCTATATACGGGAACATAAACTACCGGCAATTCCTACACGCAAAAATACGAGTGACCGCTCTAAAATACACGGAAAAATAGTCCCTAAAACATGGGCATTTCTAAAACGGCATACGGGCAATACGGTCTAGCGCGAAAAGTAAATACGGTGTCAATCCTATTGAAACAGCACGCAAAACTAGGCGTTTGGCACGTTAAAGTACGACAAATAATTGTGCAAGTTGGAAATTCGTAATCTACGTGGAATTCTAAACATTTTACATATATTACTCGCTCCGATCCGACAGACGGATTTAAAACTACGGACGTTTTGGTATAAAGCTATTTTACTGGAATTAATTGTAATTCCGAAATTAAATCCTATAATGGCTACTGGGCTGAAACTGGGGCACAACACAACTAAAACGCGCCTGGGCGGAGATAGAGAACATGGCTCTCACCTGGGAAAAGCCTCTTGGGCCGGCGGTTAGAGCTGCTGGAGATGGGCCTCGGCCTGGTCGGAGAGAGGGGCAGCCGGCCTTGGGGGAGGCCGAGGTTGGGCCTCGGGCCACGGCAGCACGAGGTGCCGGCCCAGGCGGGACCGCAGGGAGGCTCTGCGCTCGGCCCAACGCGGCGCGGTCAACGGGGTTCCCGATCTGGATCCCCGATCCAGATCGCGAGGAGGGAGCGGCGCCACCGCGGGCGGATGGCCGGCGACGGCTCCACGGGGAGGCGGCAAGCACTGGGAAGGTCCTCCGGCGCTCGGGAGTGGGGTTCCTCGGTCGGGCCTAGCCGGACCCGACCGGAATTGGGCGGCTCGCGGCGGCCCGAGACGGAGGAGGCGGCGAGCTCCTGGCAGCGGGCTGGTCCCGCACGTTCCCGGCAAGCCGCTGCAGGGGCCGGCGACGCCAACGGCGGCCGGAGGGAGTAGGAAGCCGGCGAGGCAGCTACGGGCTGGCGGGCGGCTGCTGGCACAGGGAGAGCGCCATGGGGAGGCGCTGCTCGGGCAGGGAGATCCATGGGGGCTCGGCTAGGGTTTGCCTCGGGACCCGATGGGTTTCGGCGGGCCTAACCCGGGCTCGGGCGGGCCCGACGGCTGGAGGTGGGAGACAGGGGAGAGAGAGTGGGGAAATTAGGGTTTCGGGACGGCGCGGATCCCGAGGTGGAGAGGGGTTGGTTGCCTAAAATTAAGGAGGGGGCCTATATATAGACAAATGGGGGGCTCGGTTAACCGGAATCGCGCTCCGGATCCAACCGCGGGGTCGGATTCGGACGATTCCGAACGCGGGTATGGGTACGCGGCCGTGTAGAGGGGATATCCGGAGACGAGAGGGAGAACGGGCGGTGCGGCGCGAATTTTAAAACACCGACAGACGACCGACGAATAACCGAAGACGGTGCCGCTACTGGCGACCGTTTGGGTACCAGACGGTCTCCGATCGCGACGAAATTCGACAGGCGGCCTCGTTGTAACTAATCACGACTGCACGTCAAATCTCAACCCGATCAGAGAAAGTTTTAAACATACTTTAAAAACAGGGTTTGGACGGTGCCGCGGGCGCGTGCGTGTGCGGTCGGACTCAGAATGGACAACGACGAGAACCGGCAACTACTAGCGGATGCAAGTTTTGAAAATGGGCGGCAACGAAGACGCCGATGCAATGCAGATGATGTGCATGATGCGATGATGATGCGTCAAATATAAATAGACACACGACGAAACGGAAAGAGAGGGGAATCTTCTGGAACGTCGGCATCGGGCTGTCACAACTCTCCTACACTACAAGAAGATCTCGCCCCGAGATCCAAGAATGAAAGGGGGAGTGGATGAGAAAGAACAAGGTAAAATTTAGTTGCTTCTTGACAAACGAGTGAAACCAACGATCCTTGAAGGTTGCAAGGAGATGTGAAATGATATGAGATAGAAGCAAGAATTCATGGAAAATTTCGGCAGCACTTCGGTAGGAAAATGGGACAAAAAATTCGATAAGAAGAGAGAACTACACAATATTCATAACAAACAACTAAATAGAACAAGGGAACACCATGGTCTTGATAGAACAACAAGATTGACCCAAAAGAGCAATAACACAACACCTCCGGAACAAGAGAATAGACTTAGTAGTTGGAAAACCAACAACGAAGAAGAAGATAGTAGTGGGCCTATGGAAATCATCTCAACAAATATGAGGTGACAACCCACCACTAAAAGAAACAAGGATAGATTGGGAGAAACAAGATATGAACAATTCTTACACCAAAAGGATACAGTCAGAACATGGATTAATGACAAGCACCATGATAGCAACAATCCATAGGAAAAGCTTTAGGTGAATCCAAACCAAGATAGCTCAATGAAGAAGTCATGGGTTGAAATATCTCATGATCATAGAATTGGTGGGTTTAATTATCTCATTCTTGAAAAGAAAACTCTTCGAGACTCCTACGCTGTCAAGAATGCTATAATACCACCTCAAAGGACAAAGGAAGAACAATTGCACATATAAATGCAAGAGAAAGAATACTTGAGGTTCTCCAACAAGAATCTTGAAGAACACTTGAGAATGGATTGAAACCTTGATGAACCACCATGAAGGACCTCCATATAAGAATGAATGAAGCAAAGATATGAAGGTAGAAAAGAATAAGATTATGACCTTGCCAAGATTTAGATGAAGCTACACAAAGAGATAGTTGATAAAACTTGGAACTCCGGAAAAGAAAAGATAAGAACACTTGAGAAAAGAATTGACATCATGAGCCACTCTGGAAGAAGAATTCAAAATACTACGAACAAGAATAACAATTATGTTAAGCTTATCCTTCATCAAGTTAAACTGATGACAAACAATGGATTTAGCATACCACTTATTCTACTAGAAATGATTTAGGAGAGATATATGAGCACAAACTAGAAGAAATGTTGCAAGAAACACCGGTGAGAATTGAAATGAACGAGGCAACCCTGAATGAATGGAGAGACACGACAATGAAGAGATCATGAGCCACCTGAGAGAAAAACTAGAACAAGGCATCGGAATAATTGAGAGACGAACGAAGAGACAACAATTGAGAAGAATCGAGGATGAACGCTGAAAGCTGAGAACGAAGAATCTTCTGAAATGATGGCCTTCGGAGGATCGAGAAATAAAACAACTCAGAGAAGCACCGGATAACAAGAAGGGATCACTCATGATTGGAGCAAATTCAAGATGATAACATGAAGCTGAAATGACGAATATCCAAGAGAATGGACCAAGATTCGAGAAAACACTCCTTCGAATTTGCAAGCTGAGAACGATGACGAGAACAACACCGCCAAAATTAATGAGACACTTTGGGATAAAGAAGAATGAAAGGCTGATCCAATATGAGAATTAATTCAAATTGATCTTGACAAAGGGATATGACTGATGGAAACCATACTTACGTCATAGCTGAAAGAATTAATGATCTCCGGGCAAGGATTAAAAGAGCCAGGTAAGATCCTGGGAAAGAACCTGTGGGTTATGGGCCCACTCAAAGAAACCACCGTTGAAACAATTGCGAGAACGAGAGATATTGCACCGGTATAAGAAAACTAGATGAGGTTAGCACCTCGAAATAATTAAAAGAATTGAAAACGAGAAACTACTGAAATATCTTTAACATTCGGATAGAAAGAAAGAGGAATTGATAAGCAAGATAGGCTGAAAGAATTTCCAACGTCGGAAAGAATTACAAGGATGAATGGATAAGATGACACGAACAACTAAATTGAATTCACCGGAGAAAATAACAAGACTAAATAAGGATGAACATGAAGCTCCTGAGAATCTTCACAATGAATCACCGGGTAAGAGAGAAAAGAACACACAGCGGAAGCACAATGAAAAGAAAACTCTTGGATGAAAATTGAATCACTGAGAAAAAGGGCGGGAGGGTGGGGAAAAACAAAGACGACTTGGGACAGATGAGATGAACTCTGTATAGGAATAAGAGAATGCTCTTGACAATTTGGAGAGGATTAAATCCACTTGGAGAGAAACACACCGGTTGAATGAAATTGATACAATGATCTGATTGATCAATGAATTTGCATTCCCATAAAAATATGAGAACACAGATTAGGAAAGATCTGAAATCACCACTTGACATCGAAACAACTTGAATTACCATAGTTCAACAAAACAAAGGGTGTGGCTTACGAAACAAGCCAGAACAAACTCGTGAGAAAGATTTCGTCCGATATTTTCGTGGACGGGATCGCACGGGCTCGATTTTACAGTAGTCATCAAGTGCAAGGCAGTGCACCCGACATACGAAGTGTCCCCGAGTCGTAGCAAGCTACAAGGACTCTTTAAGACACAACGTGTACCGCTGTAAGTCGACCGTGAACAAACGAATCCACTAGATGTCGAACCCCAACCTAACATCAAGCATTTGTTGGAAGATTGTCCTATAAGTAACTACTTGAATTCCCACCTATGAATTCCCGAAATATCTGGTCATGCAATCTGGTACACTGATACAAGGAGTACTAACACACAACTCCTATACTAACCCGTCACCTATATCACATCCGTCAACACACAACTAGAATCTCGGACCTTCATCTACAATAGACCCTCGTGATCACAATGATACAAAGTATGGCAGTACTCCCGAACAATCTGCACCAGTACTGGGGACATCGGGGTTATGTCGCCACTACTCGTATTGAAGCAATTACGAACATCCTTCGTCCTGAGATACTAAGAAATCTGAATGATAACGATGTGCTCAAGAATCCCCTGGAGCTCAACTCCCCGGAAGAAAATCAGGTCAGACAGGAGGCACCAAGACAGAACACCGTCACATCGGCATCATATAGATTCCAAAAATATCCGCGTGATCCTAAAAAAAACTTTGAGTGAGAAGAGGAGTAGAGTAAATTATTACGTCAAGATTCCTCACCAGAGCATAGAAGAGGAGAAAAAAGAGTCCTACTCTCCGATATATAACTAGACTCAAATAGTTTTTCACTAGACTCGACTCGGCCATGTTCGATCAATCAAGGGGGCTCCTAGGTCGGTCCTTGCTCTGATACCAACTTGTCACGCCCAAGATGCGACCCTATCCTCAATTTGGCACGAGGGCCTCGTCAGGGATAGAAGCGCATCTCATCGTGTCACAAGAATGGATATCGTTACAAGTACATGTACTGAAAAGAAGAGATATATAGAATTGGCTTACACTCGCCACAAGCTACATCAAAGTCACATCAGAACATTACATAATCATCAAGAGTAAGAGCAGGGTCCGACTACGGACGAAAACAAACGACAAAAGAAGAACGACGTCCATCCTTGCTATCCCAGGCTGCCGGCCTGGAACCCATCCTAGATCGATGAAGAAGAAGAAGAAGAAGAAGAAGGAGCAACTCCAAATGACAATCAACGAACTCGCGTCAAGTAACCTTTACCTGTACCTGCAACTGGTGTTGTAGTAATCTGTGAGCCACAGGGGACTCAACAATCTCATTTCCAAAGGTATCAAGACTAGCAAAGTTTAATGGGTGAGGCATGGTTAAGTGGTGAGGTTGCAGCAGCGACTAAGCATATATCTGGTGGCTAACTTACGAGTACCAGAAATAAGAGGGGGAAAATCTACGCATAGCGGACGTGAACTACAGATGATCAAATGAATGATCCTGAACACCTACCTACGTCAGGCATAACCCTACCGTGTCCTCGATCGGAGAAGGATCTCAAGAAAGAGACAGTCACGGTTATGCACACAGTTGGCAAGTTTTAATTAAGTTAGCTTCAAGTTATCTAGAACCAGTGTTAAACAAAGTATCCACGTTGCCACATAACCGCGGGCACGGCTTTCCGAAAAGATTTAACCCTGCAGGGGTGCTCCAACTAGTCCATCACAAATTACCACAAGCCTCATAGAAATCCTCCATCACGAAGCTCGCGATCTCGTCGGATTCCCTAGTGGAAAACCTCAACTCTGAGATTACCCAAAGCTTCACCGGAATCCCGATGCACAAGATATCTCGTCAAAGGTAAAACTAATCCAGCAAGGCCGCCCGACGTGTCGACGATCCCGATAGGAGTCGCGTACCTTGTTCTCAGGACACGACGGATGAGCGATGGTTACCACGCCAAACGCCGTGTTGCCCCGGGTAGCGTTAATAAGCTGCTCTGTTTTGGACCAACACTCATGAGGAGCGTTGGCCCGGGGGTTGATTAAATTATCCTCGGCGCCCGGGAAGTCCCTATGCAATTTTATTAGGTGATTAGGCAAATGTAGTACCAATGTTGGGCCTTGCCAGACCAGCTTTAATCTAAAAAGAGTTATCAGGGGGGTCCCCATAACGACCCCGATCGTGTAAGGAGCGCTCATTTATGGAAAATAACACCGGTAGCCGGTAACTAAGGGGGCAAAGGTGGAACAAAACACCAGGCTAGAAAGGCCGATCCTTCCACCTTTTACCAAGTATATAGGTGCATTAAATTAAATAGCATTAATATGGTGATATAAAAAGGAACCCATGTTTTCACATGGAAGCATCTGCACCTGCAACTAGCAACGCTATCAACAGGATTAAGCAAGCGGTAACATAGCCAATCAGTGGTTTGCTAAGTCGAACAGGTTGAAGGTAATCATGGCATTGTTGAGAGGCTGATATTTAACAGGTGGTAGGCAATGAGACATAAACGATAGAAGCGATAAACTAGCATGGCAATGATAGTAATGGTATCTGGGGAAATGATCATCTTGCTTGAGATCCCTCTTGGAAGAAGAACGACTCCGTGAAGCAGACGAACCGACGTAGTCAAACAGGTCCTCACAATCCGACACGCTGCGGTACTCTATCGAGACGAAGCAAACCGGAAACACAAATCAACACACGGAATTCACCACAAGATGCAAAACACATATGATGCATGAGCAGCTGATTACATGCAAGTCACGGCATGACAATCCACACAATCAAACACTACACATTAAGTGAAGTTCAATATGCAACGAGTTGCATATTGACGAAACTCCACGTTTATTTATTTAGTTCTATCCCGATTAGATACACGACAATATTAAATGTGGTTAAACATGGCAAGAGGTGAACATAATTAAACTACCTATCTAGGCATTTTAAATGAGGTCGGAAACGACATATAGCATCTCCGAGACGACCTCACATGTTAATTTACAATTCTGTCCAGATCTGAATTAACACCTTTAATTATTTGTTAAACAGCAAAACAAATAGGTTCACGTGGTTCTACGCGTCAAGGCAAGCAAACTAGACATAAAGAACATCTCCAACGGAGCTACGGATCAAAAGTTACCAGCACCGCAAGGTATGATGGCATGAATGCAAAATGTGTGCAATGATGGCTACGAGCACTTCAACACATACAAACAGCAAGGGAAAATGAAACTACATGAGATTCTAAGCAAGTTCCATGTAGGGCACGATCAAAACGGAGCTACGGTTCAACATCTACAAGCAAAACAAGAAAACACTACAATCTGCCAAAATCAGCCACATAGCATTTTCTACGCCCCACAACTACGGCTACACAACTCCGATAAGCTCAAGCAAGGCATGGAACGAAAGAGGGCAAGAAAAACTACTACAAACATCTAACAACAACTAGCATGGCATCATGGATCACTAGGAAAAGAAGACACAAAATGGCATCCCACTCACTATTTCAGACTTAGTGAAAATTACACCACATGAAGTGCAGTTTTCGATTTGAAGCAATATTGACAGCAGCAAAATCCTAAGCTACATGTCTCCAAATGGCATGAAACTTCACAGAATGCTAGTGAAACATAAGGGGTACAACTAACTCCATTGGACCAACCTCAAAAGAGCTACAGATCACAAGATGCAAGCAAGACAAGACAGCAACAAAATATAACAGATTCCACACTTAGAAATATTTCAGCTCCTCCAAATCAGCACTATATCTAGCAACTTGAGAGCAAACAAACAACACCTAAGCATGCATTTCTATTGCAACCAAAAATACCAGGGGCTAAACAAAACATCCAAGAACAACTTCCTAGGTGACAACTCCGTCAAACGACGCATGGAATAAATCCTATGAATTAAACAAAAGGGCAACATAGAAAAATATCTTGCGAACTAACTTGCTCAAAAGCTAAAACTAATTGCACAGAAAAATCCAGGAGATTTTTCTACCCCGGAAACATATAAAATATGTGGGGGTTGCAACACAAAATAAAGCCACACATTAATGCGAGATACTCACCTATATACGGGAACATAAACTACCGGCAATTCCTACACGCAAAAATACGAGTGACCGCTCTAAAATACACGGAAAAATAGTCCCTAAAACATGGGCATTTCTAAAACGGCATACGGGCAATACGGTCTAGCGCGAAAAATAAATATGGCGTCAATCCTATTGAAACAACACGCAAAACTAGGCGTTTGGCACGTTAAACTACGACAAACAATTGTGCAAGTTGGAAATTCGTAATCTACGCGGAATTCTACACATTTTACATATATTACTCGCTCCGATCCGACAGACGGATTTAAAACTACGGACGTTTTGGTATAAAGCTATTTTACTGGAATTAATTGTAATTCTAAAATTAAATCCTATAATGGCTACGTGGCTGAAACTGGGGCACAACACAACTAAAACGCGCCTGGGCGGAGATAGAGAACATGGCTCTCACCGGGGAAAAGCCTCTTGGGCCGGCGGTTAGAGCTGCTGGAGATGGGCCTCGGCCTGGTCGGAGAGAGGGGCAGCCGGCCTTGGGGGAGGCCGAGGTTGGGCCTCGGGCCACGGCTGCACGAGGTGCCGGCCCAGGCGGGACCACAGGGAGGCTCTGCGCTCGGCCCAACGCGGCGCGGTCAACAGGGTCTCCGATCTGGATCCCCGATCCAGATCGCGAGGAGGGAGCGGTGCCACCGCGGGCAGATGGCCGGCGACGGCTCCACGGGGAGGCGGCAAGCACGGGGAAGGTGCTCCGGGGCTTGGGAATGGGGTTCCTCGGTCGGGCCTAGCCTGACCCGACCGGAACTGGGCGGCTCGCGGCGAACGGCAGCCCGAGACGGAGGAGGCGGCGAGCTCCTGGCAGCGGGCTGGTCCCGCACGCTCCCGGCGAGCCGTTGCAGGGGCCGGCGACGCCGACGGCGGCCGGAGGGAGTAGGAAGCCGGCGGGGCAGCTACGGGGCTGGCCGGCGACTGCTGGCGCAGGGAGAGCGCCATGGGGAGGCACTGCTCGGGCAGGGAGATCCATGGGGGCTCGGCTAGGGTTTGCCTCGGGCCCCGATGGGCTTCGGCGGGCCTGACCCGGGCTCGGGCGGGCCCAGCGGCTGGAGGTGGGAGACAAGGGAGAGAGAGTGGGGAAATTAGGGTTTCGGGACGGTACGGATCCCGAGGTGGAGAGGGGTTGGTTGCCTAAAATTAAGGAGGGGGCCTATATATAGACAAACGCGGGGCTCGGTTAACCGGAATCGCGCTCCGGATCCAACCGCGGGGTCGGATTCGGACGATTTCGAACGCGGCTATGGGTACGCGGCCGTGTAGAGGGGATATCCGGAGACGAGAGGGAGAACGGGCGACGCGGCACGAATTTTAAAACACCGGTAGACGTCCGACGAATAACCGAAGACGGTGCCTCTACGGGCGATCGTTCGGGTACCAGACGGTCTCCGATCGCGACGAAATTCGACAGACGGCCTCGCTATAACTAATCACGACCGCACGTCAAATCTCAACCCGATTAGAGAAAGTTCTAAACGTACTTTAAAAACAGGGTTTCGACGGTGCCGCGGGCGCGTGCGTGTGCGGTCGGACTCAGAACGGACAACGACGAGAACCGGCAACTACTAGCGGATGCAAGTTTTGAAAACGGGCGGCAACGAAGACGCCGATGCAATGCAGATGATGCGCATGATGCAATGATGATGCGTCAAATATAAATAGACACACGACGAAACGGAAAGAGAGGGGAATCTTCTTGAACGTCGGCATCGGGCTGTCACAACTCTGTTGTCAACAATGATCCTGGGATTTACAAATATACACACGAGGATCTGGAAGTAAATTCCGGGTTCTTATAGTTTTTATTGAGGATTATATTGATGGGTTGCCTTTTACCATTACCCATGATGATTTTGATAGATATAATATGCATGTGCTTCCTGCTCATACTTGCAATTATTATGAGACATGAACCACATCTCCACCTCTCTATGTTTCCAGCACGACAAAATTGCAAGAAACTACTTATGCTATGTATCGACCTTTAATATGTGTGCATGAATTTTTCTTTTATGAGATGTCGATGCATAGGAAGAGAGTTAGACTTCATCATTGCATGATATTTGTCTATTTGTGCTCACTACTAGATTATATATCATTTTTAATTAAAAGTGTCTTTGACGTACCTTGGGATCCAAGTTGATCAATTAGTTGAGCACTATATGTCTATCTTAACCGATTTAAAGAAAACGCCGCCTAGAAAAAAACCTGGAAGTTTTATAGTCATTATTTTTATTGTGATCTTTTAAAAAGTTCAAAAAGAAAAAATTTGTAGGCTAATCTAAAACCTTTTCAAAAAGAGAAGCGATTGGAAAATTAAGCATTGGAGAAGTAAGGGTGGACCTTGAAGACTTGTGTTCATGCTCACGTAAACAATGTAGAAGTTTTCATGGAAGTTTCTCACAAAAATAATTATCCCCTTGTATAAATACATTGTATTCTAAAAACAATGTGCCAAGATTTACCTTTAGGGTGTTTAATTTGTTGTTTGATATGTGCTATGTAGAAAGAGAAACTTTGTTTGTAGTTTTCGATTTTTCATATTCTACTAGAACGTCAAGTTTCTAAAAATTGTACATATTAATGCTATGAATTTTTTTATTACTCCCTAATTTTGTAGTATATCTGGAGTTACAAAAGTACATCTTTCATTTGCATCTTTACAAACTATCCTGTTTTCACATATTCTTGTTATAGTTTATTTGTCGGGTTGTGTTTGCAATTTTTCCAGGCTCCATTGATGTGGGAGTATTGGAGTCTAATAACATTATGTCAAGTTTTGTGTGGATGAAGTTTTCGAAGACCGAGGAGGCTTCTATATGAAAAGAATAAGGATAGGCAATAGTTCATGGTTGGGGATTCCCAATTCAACCCAAGTAAATATTTAAGGATACTCAAGCATCTAAGCTTGGCGATTCCCCGGAAGGCATCGATTCTTTCTTCCTTGACTATTAACGCTATGTCTTAGTTTTTGTTTTGTTCACTTGATATGCGTAAATTCTTGGAGCTTCATGTGCTTTTTATTTTTCTTTTAGTAATGCACCATTCTGGTATGGGACTATCCTTGGTTGATTTATAGAATGTTATTTACACTTTAGTTAAATCTTTTGAGCATGACTTTATAAAATGCTTCATGTGCTTCACTTATATCTCTTGAAGTTTGGGTCCTTGCTTCATTTCATTGGGAGCACCATTGTTTGTAGAATACTCTTTTGCTTCATTTATATTTATTAGAGGGTGGTCAGGTATTTTGTAGACAGAATTAAACTCTCACGCTTCACTTATATCTATTTAGAGAATTAACATGAATTGGTCATTCACATAGTTAGTCATAAAATCGTACATGAAACTTGTAGATCACTGAATATGATATGTTTGATTGTATGAAATAGTTTTGTGATATTGAGGTGGTAACATAGTTAATAATGGTGTTCTAGGAAGTAATTCTTTACACAAGTAAGTCCTCACGCATGTAAAATGGTGGCCACTGATATTAGCGGTGAGATTGGAGCATATTTTATCACTGCTTCATCCTTTTGGGTTGTTCGAATTTGGGCGGACAATGGTTAACTCCGCCCAACCTCCTCCTGAGGGGAATGTGTGTAATATTTTTCTTAGAGGGCTTTGATATTTAACAATAAGTATCTATGTTCTTTATGACTAATATGAGTTTGTGGACTTAAGCAATCCCACCTATCCATATTTTGCTAGCCTCTTCGGTGCCATGCATTGCCCGTTCTCACCTCGAGACTTGGTGTAAATTTTGCATGTGCATAGAAATACCTTAGATATGATACACTCTATCACACATAAGCCTCATTATATCCATCCTCAAAACAGCCACCATACCTACCTATTATGTTATTTTTGTTGCCATTAAGAGATATATTGCCATGTAACTTCCACCACCATCATATACATGACTTGTGTTCATTGTCGTATTGCATTGCATGATTGTAAGATTGCTAGCACGATATTTTCATGGCTTGAATGTTTTTGATATAGTTTCTACACTAGATCATTGCACATCCTGGTACACCTTTATAGGCATCCATAAGCAGGCATATCATTCAGTTTATCAAAGTTAATAGAAGTGTGATGCATTCTAGAGTGTTACCTCCTACGTGTGAGGATAAAAATAAAATAAAATAAAAGGCCAAAATGATCCCAACCTAAAAGGACAAAACATAAAAGATAAAACAAATATATGAGATAAAAATAGAGGTGGGCACACTACTACCCTTTTACCACACTTGTGCTTCAAAGCAACACCATGTTGTTCATATAGAGTGTCTCCATGATTTGTCATTTCCATATACTTGTGGGAATTTCACATTATAGAAATTGTCTTGTGTATTCCCATGATTGGATTCCTCAAATATCCGAGGTCTTCATTAGCAAGCAAGTTGGATTGACACCCACTTAGTTTCATAGGGAGCTTTCATACACTTATAGCTCTAGTGCATCCGTTGCATGGTAATCCCTAGTCCTCGCATCGGTTTCAATTGAAAAGCGTCTCCATTGCATAATGATCTATCATACCCTATGTTGTTCCTTATATTAATAAATTAACTTAGCTCAAAAATTAGGACCAATTTAAACTTTTGTGTCTACTTGTGATGCTTGACTTGATTGTTGTTTGCTTGTTTATTTGTTTGTGTTTTAGTTAAAAACATGCTCCTACTCTCTAGACTCATCTTCTTGACCCAAACATTTGCCTAATGACGATGCCACGTGTATAGGACCTAAAACTATTTTTCATATTATTATTTTCCCATAGAATTTTATTTGAATTAGGTTTTCAAAAACCCCTGAATTGAGGTTTGTACTTCAATTCCTCAAATTAGTAAAAATATTTTCCAAATTGTTTTTGGATCCTATTATCTATAAGACTTCCCAAAACCACAATTTTTTTTATTTTACTAGTTAATTTTTTATTTTATTTAAACGCCTTCTTCTCAGGCGAGAAATGGTCTTTTATAAGGAAAAATTATTTATATGTTTCCAAAATATTTGAGAAAATTTAGGGAAACTGAGTGGACATATATTTCCCTGTACATGAGTTTGAACACATGGTCATGTTTAAAATAGTGGACAAAACCCTTGAACACCCTTGTGGATATTTCAGTACATAAATCACCTTTTGTGCCATTTAGTATAGCGGACGACAAACACCTTTGCCATCCGCTGACTGACGGCCCCACTTCCAGCACTTTAAGTGACGGTAATCAACTTCTTTGCCATGTGTAAAATCACAATGGATAACAAAGAACTTTGTTGTCGATCTTCCTACAGAAGGAAATGGCAAAGGTGCCAAACAGCAAAGCATAGTTGTCGGCACCGTTATGTGGCTAACGATAGCCTTTGACGTCTGCCAGCTGATGGCAAAGAATCTCTGCTTTTGCCGTCTGCGAGCTCGCGTCACTCCTGCCTCCTGCCTCCGCCATCCCGTGCTCTTTGTCATCTGCTAGCCCGTGCCCTTTGTCTTTTGCCAAATTGCTCTTTGTCGTCTGCTTGCCGCTAGCTGACTGTAAAGTGACAAAATGGGTTAGACTTGGTTCTCCTAGGTTTCACAGGTAGCTGCCACATGGCACCTTTGCCATCAACTGGCAGACGGCAAAGTGTGTGTATTACCTCTTTTAAATATATTTTATGTTATTCCCTGCATTCTTGAAACACATATATGATATATATAGTTTCAAGCACTAATATAGGCCATGTATTCCAACAAGTACTATGTAATATCCAAAACAAGAGAATTATTAAACAAGGGAACACATAGGCTATTCAAAGAACGAATACATATAGTTTCACAATGTTCATCAATGCATAGCTTCACATTGTTCATCAATACAAATCAAAAAAAAAACTAAACACTAGCAGCCCATCATGCTAGCTTACATGAAGTGAATGAAATCTGCAAAATGGGAGTAAGAAAGTTAGAAGAAGAATTAGAAGAAGAAGAAGAAGAAGCAGAAGAAGAAGATTAGAAGAAGAAGAAGAAGAAGAAGAGTAATAGTAGTAGTAGTAGTAGAAGAAGAAGAAGAAGAAGAAAAAGAAGAAAAATAATAAGAGAACTTACCTTCATCGTCATCAGAAAGGTGAAGCACCGGGGTTGCTCAGGCCGACTTCACCTGCAGAAGGGGTGTGCAATGCGTCTCGGGAGTCATGCTGAACCAAAAATCATTTGCAATGTCTCATTAGCATAATCAAACTCGAATGTTAAGACTAGTAACTAATGACCATTCAGTTGAAACTCATTGTTCCCGCCATAGTAATGACTGGCATCGGCGGAGGGGTCTGACTAGTCTTCTCGCACAGAGACTCCACATTTGGTTTTGATGAGTCACCCATATTAGTTAGTAATGAAGACAGACATTTATGTGCGTGGTTTGGGTGATATGCAGAAGAAACTTACCATAAGGAGGTTGTTCATGGCCCGGTGAGCTGCCTCATTATGTGCCCCTCCTCCTGCAATAACCAAGCCATCTTCTCCTGTGCGGCCAGTTCCTTCTTCGCTGCCACCCGGTCGCTCTCCTCTAGAATCGCCTAGGTTGTTGCTCTGCCTTTCTGATGAGCAGCCTACAAAACCACACCTTGTTAGCATTGTAATCATCGATGGCTGCACACACAATGTAATGAAGGAAAGATATCTGAGTCCATATAACTAACCTCGATGGCGAGACTGATTGGCTATGGACGAGTCCTTATCTCAGGACATTAGCTCGTTTGGAGCGCCTTGATCTACGGAGAGTGAGAGGACGACATATCAGTCCATGTCCAATAGCTATCAAGCCATGGGGCCTCCAGCCACTAGCTATCATCACCAACTCTGGATCAATAGGATGCCGGCTCGGGTTAAAGTACTCCCTTTTCCTTGCCTCCCCCTCCTCGTTGTACCTCATGAGCTTGTGGTGAGAGGACATGTTGGTGAACTTTTCTGGATGATCGAGATCAGACACAAAGAATGCATTGGCCTTATTGTACGAGGTAGTTTGGGCCAATGGCATAGAGTTCATACACATCTCGCACCTCCTGTTATTTTGTATTGCCTAAAGAGAGGTATAAAGTATTGGTGAAGAGCTCAAGCTAGCATGAAGAATGGATTGCATGAATCATGAATCAAACCACACACCCAGTTCCACCCAAACTGATATAATTGACGCTGCCTTGATGGTGTGGCACACCAACCGTTTGGGCATGTCGGCACTTCGCATTGTCGTGGACGGCTCGCTAGTGGTCTGTGCACCACTCATCCCCCAAGGCCAAGCAACAATCCATCTTATTCGCACACCATCTCGAGGGCACCTAAGTTAGTAGAGAGAAATTCGAGCACTACGCCTGCGAATCGAATCAAGGAAACTAAGTACAAGGCCTTAAGAATAGGTAATTACCTTCATGTACTACTTCTTCTTCAGAAACTTTCCGTGGCATGATGGCTTGTCCTTCTTAATACCACGCATGACATCGTAGTCCCGAACGGCCTACGGACGAGCCTGGTGTCATAAGTTCTATAATAGGCGCTTGCACTCGGTATCGACAACATTTGTCACGACCTCCTCGTATCCCTCCTCACACCTGTAGAAGTTTGCAATCAAACGAGACAACCTTGATTAGTACAATAACTAGCTATTATTAATTTTTAGTTGTGTAAAGGAGAAATTACCCAAAAGCTTTTGATCACCATCTCGGACTTCGTGTTGCACAAGACACCGTTGATCATCTCCTCCGGTAGGGCCGGGGCAGCCAAGTTGTTCTCACATCTCAATCCTAGCTGTGGAAGCTGACCCTCAATGGGCAACATGACAAACCCCGGGAAATTTGAATTGAGCCGTCAGAGCCATTACTTGTGCGATGGCATTCAGCTGACAAAGCTAAATGTGTTCGTAGAGAGGACGTTTTGAAGAAACCAACAGTTCATAGAAGGCCTTTGCAGATTCCTCTATCTCATCATCTGAATCCCGAGCATCATCAAAGTCTTGCACCATGTCTTTGATCCCGGTATCATGCTCGTGGGTGCGACGACGAACCACCTTAGCTTTGGTACTTTGGACAGTCTCGACATGAAATGTCCATAATGTATAACCACACGTAAAAATCCTCTTCTGCAGGTGTTACCCATTTAATCCTCTATCATCTGTGAAAATTTGTTGCACTTACGACTCGGCTCCACGTTTTTTCTAGCCATTTACAAATGTGGCTTTCACAAATACCTTCGTGTTTGTTAACCATTCATTGGCCATTTAATTCTGCCTAGTGTGACCGGTGTACATCCACGCACGATCAACATGCCGCTACTTGCACTAATAATATGGGCACCAAATTAATATTCATTAAATTATATATAATGTTATTAATACTAGATACATAACTAATTACTGTTATCATATTATTTACACCACAACGTTATTTTTTACCATACAAAAGTGAAACATGCATTCATGGATTGAATCCAATCTCTAATAGGTAATGATGGGTCCTAATCCCACCTGAGTATGTGTAGATTGGGTTCGTTCCCCGTGCTCTACTCCGGTCCGAGGCAAAATTTTGGCAGCACCTCCCTGTTGTTCTCCAAATACATGTCTCAGTAACAAGCCAAAAGAATGTGTACTTGGAGAACAACGGGGTGGCGCTGACAAAATTTTGCCTCAGACCAAAGTAGAGCACGGGAAACAAAATCCAATCTACACGTACTCGGACTGTCCTTAGATAACATGGACAATTCGAAAGGATGACGGTTATAAATATGCAAAGACATGCATATTTATAGATGCCACCGTTTCTAATGGGAGACTCCTAGGTTAAGAGACTTGACATGAAAGTAAAATCTAGTTGCATCGGAACGATGACCAGAATAGAGTAAAATATGGGAGTGGAAGGAGATGACAGCGGAGCTCACCTCTAGTCGAACGACAACGGGACCAACGCTGCTCCTGGAGATGAAGGGAAGATCCCTGTACATAAAAACCAGTTTAAACATCGTAAGATCATCTCATGAGGCACGAGACAGGCAATTATTGTAGTTATATATAGGGGCATGAGTTGAAAAATAGTCCATCCTTTTAGTATGCATTTTATTCATCCCATTAGTGTTCCTAAAAGTAATTTGAGACGTTTTTATTTAACTACCAGTCTTGTCTCTTCAAGGCAGCGAGTCCTTTTTCCTCAGAATGGAGACAAATGGATGAAGGCAGGAAGCATATGGGAGGTGCTCGTGCATGGCTCATGCTGCTTTCGGCTGGTGGGAGCAACTGTTGGGTGGTGCTCAGCCTGGATGACCTGGCCTCGATCCTTGTTGCCTCCAGCCTCATCCTTGGTGCTGATTCTTCCCCATCCATGGTGCCTAGCCAATCATGTGTTCTTGCTCCTCTCAATTCCCCCAGAACCAATTCTCGGCCACAGATTCCCTAGGCCGTAGTGTTCGCAGATTCTTCCCCATACATGGCGCCAAGCCAAGCATGTTCTTGCTCCTCCTCTTCATTCCACCAGTGTTGATTCTCTCCCCTTGATTCCCTAGGCGCTAGTGTGCGCTCATTCTTCCCCCTCCATGGCGTGAAGCCAAGCATGTCCTATTCTCTTCCACCGATTCCCGGTCATCCTCACCATCTCGTGGTGTTCCATTGTTCTCCTCTGCACTCGGAGAGCAATGCTAGCATCCTCATGCGACACACTTGCAGCGAGCAAGCCTCACACACGGGCGACACGCCTAACTCGGACAACCCTAGCGGGAAGCGGCAACCGGTGGTGGCAAATGGACAGAAAATATTACTACATATCTTCAGTAGTAATTTGGAAAATTTTGAGCTTAGTCATCAGTAACTTTGAGCCCGTTGAAGCCTGCCTACTGGATTCGACCAGCTCTAATTTTCGTCGTAGATTCGGCCATCTCTAATCTTCATTTGCATCCTAGATTCGCCACTGACCAGAGCACTACTCATTCGGCCATCTCTAATCACCATAGCATGGGGTTCTTTTTTAATGCCCAGAAGGGGATCCTCCCTTGCGGGAGGGCAGGCGCGAGAGGGCCGGTGCGGTGGAGGAGAGGCCGACGGTAGCAGCCCGTGGACGGAGTTCCAGCGGGAGGGCCGGCGTGGTGGAGGAGAGGCCGACGGCGGCGGGAGGGCCAACACGGTGGAGAAGAGGCTGGTGGCGGCTCGTGGGTGGAGCTCCTGTGGGAGGGCTATTGCGGTAGAGGAGAGGCCGGCGGCAGCGACGGGCATGGCGGGGGCGATGGTGGCTCATCGGGGCGGTGGGCGCGTCGGGGGCAACATGGGTCGTCGGGGAGAAAGGGATAGAGAGTGAGGTGGGGGTCACGGCTGTTAGGTAGGTATCTTCTTTACCGTCCGCCGTAGATGGCAAAGAGCCTAAAAACGAACAACAAAGAGCTAGAGGATGGCATCCAACCCGTCCATTTGACCTAAACACATCCACGGTCCAGTGGGGCCCAGCTGGGCACTTTGGCGTCTGCTTGCGGGCTCTTTGTTGTCTGTGAGCAGATGGCAAAGGATGTACTTACGATAAATAATTATTTTTTCATGAGTCCAATCTTCGTCATCTGTTTTTTGGAAGCTGGCGACAAAGACCTTCTTTGTCGTCCGCTAGCAGATGGCAAAGAATAGACTGATGATAGATTCTCTAATTCCTTTAATGATTGTCAAATAAATCGAGGAAATTTCACCATGTCACATATAATATATGTGATGATCTTGCAAAGATTTGTCTCAATCTCAATAATTTTGGTTGATCAAAATGCCCCAATACCCACATTGCCCCTAATCAAATTTGAGTAACTTAACATTTTCAAGTGTCTTCATTTATGCTCAAATTTATGAACATGTTCTAATCCTTTAATAATACATCCACAACAAGTGGTGCATCAAGGAGAACAGATCCACCTTCCCAAATCCGCTAAACCAATTTCTGGTGTGGTGGACAAACAGAGGCGAGATCATGTCAAACAAATTGACAAAGATGATGTAAGTATAATATATGTAGTTTGGGGGATCTGGGTTGCTCGCCGGCGTTGGGATCTACGGCGGAAGCTTCGGCCCGACGAGATCTTGATGCGAGCTAGGGCCCGTTTTAGGTGGTTTTGGCGTGGGAATTTGACGGGAATTGGACGGGTATTTGACGGGTATTTATAGGACGTATTCTTCGGCAAGGAGTTGGCTTAGGGATGGGATTTGGCGATGGGTTTGAATTGTTCTCGACATCGGGTTCGTGGTCTAACCAGGAGTTTTGTTTATGTGACGAGGAAGAAGAGGTGGGGTGGGACTCAGGCGCTAGGTAAGAGAGAGACATGTGCGAGAGGGACACTGTGTGGTGCACGTGCACACGCAAGGGCGCTGGCAGACACTCGCCTCGGTGTTAACTCTGCATGCTTGCGCGGGCGGGAGCTGCCCTGGCTGGTGAGGACATTGCCCCTCTTTTTTCTAAACAGCGAGACGAAAACATTCAAAAGAAAACAAAGAGTTCAAAAAAATGGGAATTTGGCACATAAAACATACTTCCTCCGTACCTAAATATAAATCTTTTTAGACATTTCACTAGAGGGCTATATACGGAGCAAAATGAATGAATCTATACTCTAAATTATGTCTATATACATCCATATGTAGTCCTTTTAATGAAACCTCTTAAAAGACTTATATTTAGGAACGGAGGGAGTATGATCTATAAATGACACCGTGCACATTTTATTTTTAGAAAATAATTTATATAAATAAATATTTAAATTGCAGAGGTATTGTAATGGATATAAACCATTCAAAAAGACTTTTAAATACCAAAATATGTCCAAATACTTTTACACTAATTTTTCCTTGGAGGGGGTTATTTTATCCTCACTCATAAATATTATTTTCAAAGGAAAAATAATTTGGACAAAAAACCTAGTAAAGCAATATTGCAAGAATAGAGAAAACTCGAAATGCATAACAAAGATGATGATAATACATAGCTATAATAGAACTTGCCAAAAATGTAATATGGGATGTTATATCGAGTACTTCCGGCGGGGCTTGTACCTCTTAGTACTTTCCTGCAAGGTACTCATGTCTATTACACAACTTGTTCTTGTAGACTCGTGTTGGGCCTCCGAGCACGGAGTTTTGTAGGACATTAACAAATTTCTCTCAAGTGGATGATCTAAGGTTTATCAATCCGTGGGAGGCATAGGATAAAGATGGTCTCTCTCAAACAACCTTGGATCCAAATAATAAAAAGTCTATTGTGTCCCCAACACACCAAATACAGTGGTAAATTGCATAGGTGCACTAGTTCGCCGAAGAGATGGTGATACAAGTGTAGTAGATATTGATTTTTTAATCTGAAAATATAAAAACAACAAGGTAGAATTTGTAAAACAACGAGCAAAACGTTGTTGCAATGCTTGAAAATGAGGCCTAGGGTGCGTACTTTCGCTAGTGCAATCTCTCAACAATGCTAATATAATTGGATCACATAACAAGCCCTCAATCACATAACAATGCTTGAAAATTTCACAAGGATTACCACACAACTTTTTCACTTCATGCATCATTTCATTTTGAAGCTGTATTATTATTCTTGTTGAAACATTATATTTAACCTAACCTAAATATGTGCATTATGTCTGCATTCATTATATCCTATGTCCAAACTGTCTTGCGAGTACATTCAAAGTGTTAACATGGCTTGTTGATTTGGTCAGATTTGGATGAAGGCGACCTTAAGGATGAAGACTATGCTAGAGAGTCCGGCACCTAGAGGAGTCCCAGTCGGTCATTTATGATCCTAGAGTCCACCACTTTGTATTATCCACCAATGCTTCTGCCACGCGAAAAACAATCGAGCCTCACCTTGATGCTTGACTTGTTGTAATTTATTAGAGTCATGTCACCCACACCATTGTGTAATATCCACCACCACCATATATTGCGAGTCAGTAGTACTACAACCATTTCCACTATCAGATATCCGCCTCTATAATAAATATTGGCGTGCTTGCAATAAATTATTGAGCGGCCTTGTCTCAACTCTTTATAATGTTAAGTACTACTTGATTTGTGTATCTAGGATATTGTCTACGAATGTGAATTATTTTCTATGCTGGAATGACATTAAGGGCTATTTTCATATAATCATTTTATTAGGAAATCGGTCCTGACAATTATCCATGTCCTTTTTCTTTTGCATATCACAAAATTCAACAAAGGTATTAAGATGAGCAGCAGAATCCTCATTAGGACTTCCTAGAAATTGATCTTTTATCACAAGGTTCAATAATCTGGCATTTATATCATAAGTGAAAGGACGCGGATGTCGCCTAGAGGGGGGGTGAATAGGCGCTTTAAAATAATTATGGTTTAGGCTTGAACAAATGCAGAATAAAACTAACGTTTAATTTGTCAAGCACAAAACCTAAAACAACTAGGCTCACCTATGTGCACCAACAACTTATGCTAAGCAAGACAAACAACAAAGTGATAGCAAGATATATGACAAGAAACAACATGGCTATCACAAAGTAAAGTGCAAAAGTAAAGGGTTCTGGTAAGAGATAACCGAGGCACACGAAGACGACGATGTATCCCGAAGTTCACACCCTTCGGATGCTAATCCCCGTTCGGAGCGGTGTGGAGGCACAATGCTCCCCAAGATGTCACTAAGGCCACCGTAATCTCCTCACGCCCTCACACAATGGAAGATGTCGTGATTCCACTAATGGGCCAGTGAGGGCGGTCACCGAACCCGTACAAACAAGGTTGGGGCAATCTTCACAACTTAATTGGAGGCTCCCAACAACACCACGAAGCTTCACCACAATGGCATATGTGGGAATTATGCCCTAGAGGCAATAATAAATATAGTTATTATTATAATTCCTGTATCAAGATAATCGTTTATTATCCATGCTATGATTGTATTGAATGAAGACTTATATACATGTGTGGATACATAAACAAAACACTGTCCCTAGCAAGCCTCTAGTTGGCTAGCCAGTTGATCAAAGATAGTCAGGGTCTTATGATTATGAACAAGGTGTTGTTGCTTGATAACTGGACCACGTCATTAGGAGAATCACGTGATGGACTAGACCCAAACTAATAGACGTAGCATGTTGATCATGTCATTTTGTTGCTACTGTTTTCTGCGTGTCAAGTATTTGTTCCTATGACCATGAGATCATATAACTCACTGACACCGGAGGACTGCTTTGTGTGTATCAAACGTCACAACGTAACTGGGTGACTAAAAAGATGCTCTACAGGTATCTCCGAAGGTGTTCGTTGAGTTAGTATGGATCGAGACTGGGATTTGTCACTCCGTGTGACGGAGAGGTATCTCGGGGCCCACTCGGTAATACAACATCACACACAAGCCTTGCAAGCAATGTGACTTAGTTTAAGTTGCGGGATCTTGTATTACGGAACGAGTAGAAAGACTTGCCGGTAAACGAGATTGAAATAGGTATGTGGATACTGACGATCGAATATCGGGCAAGTAACATACCGAAGGACAAAGGGAATGACATACGGGATTATATGAATCCTTGGCAGTAAGGTTCAAACGATAAGATCTTCGTAGAATATGTGGGATCCAATATGGGCATCCAGGTCCCGCTATTGGATATTGACCGAGGAGTCACTCGGGTCATGTATGCATAGTTCTCGAACCCGCAGGGTCTGCACACTTAAGGTTCGACGTTATTTTATGCGTATTTGAGTTATATGGTTGGTTACCGAATGTTGTTTGGAGTCCCGGATGAGATCACGGACGTCACGAGGGTTTCCAGAATGGTCCGAAAATGAAGATTGATATATAGGATGACCTCATTTGATTACCGAAAGGTTTTCGGAGTTACCGGGAATCACGAATGGGTTCCGGGTGTTCACCGGGGGGGGGGGGGGGGGGGGCAACCCACCCCGGGGAAGCCCATAGGCCTTGGGGGTGGCGCACCAGCCCTTAGTGGGCTGGTGGGACAGCGCAAGAAGGCCCTAAGCGCCATAGGAAGAAAATCAAAGAGAAAAAAAAAGAGGAGGTGGGAAAAAGGGGAAGGACTCCTCCTTCCAAACCTAGTTGGATTCGGTTTGGAAGGGGAGGACTCCCCCCCCCCTTGCCTCGGCCGACCCCCTTGGGGCTCCTTGAGCCCCAAGGCAAGGCCCCCCCCCTCTCCCACCTATATATACGGAGGTTTTAGGGCTGATTTGCGACAACTTTGCCACGGCAGCCCGACCACATATCTCCACGGTTTTACCTCTAGATCGCGTTTCTACGGAGCTCGGGCGGAGCCGTGCTGAGATTAGATCACCACCAACCTCCGGAGCACCGTCACGCTGTCGGAGAACTCATCTACCTCTCCGTCTCTCTTGCTGGATCAAGAAGGCCGAGATCATCATCGAGTTGTACGTGTGCTGAACGCGGAGGTGCCGTCCGTTCGGCACTAGATCGTGGGACGGATCGTGGGACGGTTTGCGGGGCGGATCGAGGGACGTGAGGACGTTCCACTACATCAACCGCGTTTCTTAACGCTTCTGCTGTGCGATCTACAAGGGTACGTATATAGAATATCCCCTCTCATAGATGGACATCACCATGATAGGTCTTCGTGCGCGTAGGAAATTTTTTGTTTCCCTTGCGACGTTCCCCAACAGTGGCATCATGAGCCAGGTTCACGCGTAGATGTCTTCTCGAGTAGAACACAAAAGTTTTTGTGGGCGGTGATGTGCGTTTTTCTTCCCTCCTTAGTCTTTTCTTGATTCCGCGGTATTGTTGGATTGAAGCGGCTTGGACCGACATTACTCGTACGCTTACGAGAGACTGGTTTCATCGCTACGAGTAACCCCGTTGCTCAAAGATGACTGGCAAGTGTCAGTTTCTCCAACTTTAGTTGAATCGGATTTGACCGAGGAGGTCCTTATATAAGGTTAAATAGCAATTCATATATCTCCGTTGTGGTGTTTGCGTAAGTAAGATGCGATCCTACTAGATACCCATGGTCACCATGTAAAACATGCAACAACAAAATTAGAGGACGTCTAACTTGTTTTTGCAGGGTATGCTTGTGGTGTGATATGGCCAGCGATGTGATGTGATATATTGGATGTATGAGATGATCATGTTGTAATAGATAATATCGACTTGCACGTCGATGGTACGGCAACCGGCAGGAGCCATAGGGTTGTCTTTAAACTAATGTTTGTGCTTGCAGATGCGTTTACTATTTTGCTAGAATGTAGCTTTAGTAGTAATAGCAGGAGTAGCACGACAACCCCGATGGCGACACGTTGATGGAGATCATGGTGTGGCGCCGGTGACAAGAAGATCGTGCCGGTGCTTTGGTGATGGAGATCAAGGAGCACGTGATGATGGACATATCATGTCACTTATGAATTGCATGTGATGTTAATCCTTTTATGCACCTTATTTTGCTTAGAACGACGGTAGCATTATGAGGTGATCTCTCACTAAAATTTCAAGACGAAATTGTGTTCTCCCCGACTGTGCACCGTTGCTACAGTTCACCATTTTGAGACACCACGTGATGATCGGGTGTGACAGACTCAACGTTCACATACAACGGGTGCAAAACAGTTGCACACGCGGAACACTCGGGTTAAGCTTGACGAGCCTAGCATGTGCAGACATGGCCTCGGAACACATGAGACCGAAAGGTCGATCATGAATCATATAGATGATATGATTAGCATAGGGATGCTTACCACTGAAACTATACTCAACTCACGTGATGATCGGACTTGAGCTAGTGTAAGTGGGTCATGAACCACTCAAATGACTAGAGAGATGTACTTTTTGAGTGGGAGTTTAGCAAGTAAATTGATTAAGTTAAACTCTAATTATCTTGAACATAGTCTAAGTCCACTTTGAATATATTTGTGTTGTAGATCATGGCTCACGTGACAGTCACCCTGAATTTTAATACGTTCCTAGAGAAAGCTAAGTTGAAAGATGATGGAAGCAACTTTGTAGACTGGGCTCATAATCTTAAGCTAATCTTACAAGCTGGGAAGAAGGATTATGTCCTTAATGCTGCGCTAGGAGATGAACCACCCGCTACGGCTGACCAGGATGTTAAGAACGCTTGGTTAACACGTAAGGAGGACTACTCAGTAGTTCAATGTGCAGTCTTGTATGGCTTAGAACCGGGACTTCAACATCGCTTTGAGCGTCATGGAGCATATGAGATGTTCCAAGAGTTGAAGTTTATCTTTCAGAAGAACGCCCGGATCGAGAGGTATGAGACCTCTGATAAATTCTATGCTTGCAAGATGGAGGAGAATTCGTGTGTCAGTGAACATGTGCTCAGAATGTCTGGGTACTCAAACCGTCTAGCTGAGCTGGGGATTGAACTCCCGCAAGAGGCTATCACTAACAGAATCCTTCAATCACTGCCGCCAAGCTATAAGGGCTTTGTGTTGAACTACAACATGCAAGGGATGAACAAGTCACCCGACGAGTTGTTTGCGATGCTGAAAGTCGCAGAGTCTGAACTCCGTAAAGAGCATCAAGTGTTGATGGTGAATAAGACTACTAGTTTCAAGAGAAACGGCAAAGGCAAGAAGGGTAATTCAAAGAAGAGCGGCAAGCCTGTTGCCCATCCGACGAAGAAACCCAAAGCTGGACCTAAGCCTGAAACAGAGTGCTACTATTGCAAGGGTATGGGTCACTGGAAGCGCAACTGCCCCAAGTATCTGGCTGATAAGAAGGCGGCCAAAGAAAAATCAGGTATATTTGATATACATGTTATTGATGTGTACTTAACCGGCTCTCGTAGTAGTGCCTGGGTATTCGATACCGGTTCTGTTGCTCATATTTGCAACTCGGAACAGGAACTGCGGAATAGGCGAAGGCTGGCGAAAGATGAAGTGATGATGCGCGTAGGAAATGGTTCCAAGGTTGATGCAATCGCCGTCGGCACAGTTTCACTTCAGTTACCATCAGGATTAGTTATGAACTTGAATAATTGTTATTTAGTGCCTGCATTGAGCATGAACATTATATCTGGATCTTGTTTATTGCGAGACGGTTACTCTTTTAAGTCAGAGAATAATGGTTGTTCTATTTCTATGAGTAACATCTTTTATGGTCATGCACCCAATGTGAGAGGATTGTTCATATTGAATCTTGATAGTGATACACATATACATAACATTGAGACCAAAAGAGTTAGAGTTAACAATGATAGCGCCATATTTTTGTGGCACTGCCGCTTAGGTCATATTGGTGTAAAACGCATGAAGAAACTCCATGCCGATGGACTTTTGGAGTGACTTGACTTTGATTCACTTGACACGTGTGAACCATGCCTCATGGGCAAGATGACTAAAACTCCGTTCTCCGGAACAATGGAGCATGCCAGTGACTTGTTGGAAATCATACATACCGATGTGTGCGGTCTGATGAGCGTAGAGGCACGCGGCGGATATCGTTATTTTCTCACCTTCACTGACGATTTGAGTAGATATGGTTATGTCTACTTAATGAAGCACAAGTCTGAAACATTTGAAAAGTTCAAGCAATTTCAGAGTGAAGTTGAAAATCATCGTAACAAGAAGATCAAGTTCCTACGGTCTGATCGTGGGGGTGAATATCTGAGTTTCGAGTTTAGTGCTCACTTAAGACAATGTGGAATTGTTTCACAGTTGACACCGCCTGGAACACCACAGCGTAATGGTGTGTCCGAACGTCGTAATCGTACTTTATTAGAGATGGTGCAATCTATGATGTCTCTTACCGATTTGCCGTTATCGTTTTGGGGTTATGCATTAGACACAGCTGCATTCACTTTAAATAGGGCACCATCAAAATCCGTTGAGACGACACCATACGAACTGTGGTATGGCAAAAGGCCAAAGTTGTCGTTTCTTAAAGTTTGGGGATGTGATGCTTATGTCAAAAAGCTTCAGCCTGAAAAGCTGGAACCCAAAGCGGAAAAGTGCATCTTCATAGGTCACCCAAAAGAGACATTTGGGTACACCTTCTATCTCAAATCCGAGGGCAAAGTGTTTGTTGCTAAAAACGGAGCTTTTCTCGAGAAGGAGTTTCTCTCGAGAGAATTGAGTGGGAGGAAGATAGAACTTGATGAGGTTGTCGAAGCTCTCATCCCTCTAGATGGTGGCGCGGGGCAAGGGGAAACCTCTGTCGTTGCAACGCCGGTTGAGGAGGAAGTTAATGATGATGATCATGAAACTCCGGTTCAAGTTCCTGTCGAACCACGCAGGTCGACGAGACCACGTGCTGCTCCAGAGTGGTACGGTAATCCCGTTTTGTCAATCATGTCGTTAGACAACAATGAACCTGTAAATTATGAAGAAGCAATGGTGGGCCCAGATTCCAACAAATGGCTAGAGGCCATGAAGTCCGAGATAGGATCCATGTATGAGAACAAAGTGTGGACTTTGGAAGTACTACCTGAGGGCCGCAAGGCTATTCATAACAAATGGATCTTTAAGAAGAAGACGGACGCTGACGGCAATGTGACCGTTTATAAAGCCCGACTTGTGGCAAAGGGTTTTTCACAAGTTCAAGGAGTTGACTACGATGAGACATTCTCACCCGTAGTGATGCTTAAGTCCGTCATAATCATGTTGGCAATAGCTGCATTTTCGATTATGAAATCTGGCAGATGGATGTCAAAATGGCGTTCCTTAACGGTTTCCTTAAGGAAGAGTTGTATATGATGCAACCCGAAGGTTTTGTCGATCCTAAGAATGCTGACAAGGTGTGCAAGCTCCGGCGATCCATTTATGGACTGGTGCAAGCATCTCGGAGTTGGAACAAACGTTTTGATGAGGTGATCAAAGCATTTGGGTTTATACAGGTGGTTGGAGAATCTTGTATTTACAAGAAAGTGAGTGGGAGCTCTGTGGCGTTTCTAATATTATATGTCGATGACATATTGCTGATTGGAAACAACGTAGAGTTTTTGGAGAGCATAAAGGATTACTTGAATAAAAGTTTCTCTATGAAGGACCTAGGAGAAGCTGCTTACATTCTAGGCATTAAGATCTACAGGGATAGATCAAGACGCCTAATAGGACTTTCACAAAGCACATACCTTGATAAAATTTTGAAGAGGTTCAAAATGGAACAGTCCAAGAAAGGGTTCTTGCCAGTTTTACAAGGTACGAGATTGAGTAAGACTCAGTGCCCAGCAACTGATGAGGATAGAGAGCATATGAGCACCGTCCCCTATGCTTCAGCCATAGGTTCTATCATGTATGCAATGTTGTGCACATGACCGGACGTTAGCCTGGCCATAAGTATGGCAGGCAGGTTCCACAGTAATCCAGGAGTGGATCACTGGACAGCGGTCAAGAATATCCTGATGTACCTGAAAAGGACTAAGGAGATGTTTCTCGTGTATGGAGGTGACGAAGAGCTCGCCGTAAAGGGTTACGTCGATGCAAGCTTTGACACAGATCCGGACGACTCTAAGTCGCAGACCGGATATGTATTTATTCTTAATGGGGGTGTGGTAAGCTGGTGCAGTTCCAACCAAAGCGTCGTAGCAGATTCTACATGTGAAGCGGAGTACATGGCTGCCTCGGAGGCGGCTATGGAGGGTGTCTGGATGAAGCAGTTCATGACGGATCTTGGAGTGGTGCCAAGCGCACTGAATCCAATAACCTTGTTTTGTGACAACACGGGTGCCATTGCCTTAGCAAAGGAACCACGGTTTCACAAGAAGACCAGACACATCAAACGACGCTTCAACCTCATCCACGACTACGTCGAAGGGGAGGACGTAAATATATGCAAAGTGCACACGGATCTGAATGTAGCAGACCCGCTGACTAAACCTCTTCCACGGGCAAAGCATGATCAACACCAGAACTGTATGGGTGTTAGATTTATTACAATGTAATTCGCATGATGATGTGAGGGCTAGATTATTGACTCTAGTGCAAGTGGGAGACTGTTGGAATTATGCCCTAGAGGCAATAATAAATATAGTTATTATTATAATTCCTGTATCAAGATAATCGTTTATTATCCATGCTATAATTGTATTGAATGAAGACTTATATACATGTGTGGATACATAGACAAAACACTGTCCCTAGCAAGCCTCTAGTTGGCTAGCCAGTTGATCAAAGATAGTCAGGGTCTTCTGATTATGAACAAGGTGTTGTTGCTTGATAACTGGATCACGTCATTATGAGAATCACGTGATGGACTAGACCCAAACTAATAGACGTAGCATGTTGATCGTGTCATTTTGTTGCAACTGTTTTCTGCGTGTCAAGTATTTGTTCCTATGACCATGAGATCATATAACTCACTGACACCGGAGGAATGCTTTGTGTGTATCAAACGTCACAACATAACTGGGTGACTATAAAGATGCTCTACAGGTATCTCCGAAGGTGTTCGTTCAGTTAATATGGATCGAGACTGGGATTTGTCACTCCGTGTGACGGAGAGGTATCTTAGGGCCCACTCGGTAATACAACATCACACACAAGCCTTGCAAGCAATGTGACTTAGTGTAAGTTGCGGGATCTTGTATTACGGAACGAGTAAAGAGACTCGCCGGTAAACGAGATTGAAATAGGTATGCGGATACTGACGATCGAATATCGGGCAAGTGACATACCGAAGGACAAAGGGAATGACATACGGGATTATATGAATCCTTGGCACTGAGGTTCAAACGATAAGATCTTCGTAGAACATGTGGGATCCAATATGGGCATCCAGGTCCCGCTATTGGATATTGACCGAGGAGTCACTCGGGTCATGTCTGCATAGTTCTCGAACCCGCAGGGTCTGCACACTTAAGGTTCGACGTTGTTTTATGCGTATTTGAGTTATATGGTTGGTTACCGAATGTTGTTCGGAGTCCCGGATGATACCACGGACGTCACGAGGGTTTCCGGAATGGTCCGGAAACGAAGATTGATATATAGGATCACCTCATTTGATTACCGGAAGGTTTTCGGAGTTACCGGGAATGTACCGGGAATGACGAGTGGGTTCCGGGTGTTCACCAGGGGGGGGGGGCAACCCACCCCGGGGAAGCCCATAGGCCTTGGGGGTGGCGCACCAGCCCTTAGTGGGCTGGTGGGACAGCCCAAGAAGGCCCTATGCGCCATAGGAAGAAAATCAAAGAGAAAAAAAAAGAGGAGGTGAGAAAAAGGGGAAGGACTCCTCCTTCCAAACGTAGTTGGATTCGGTGTGGAAGGGGAGAACTCCCCCCCTTGGCTCGGCTGACTCCCTTGGGGCTCCTTGAGCCCCAAGGCAAGGCCCCCCTCTCCCACCTATATATACGGAGGTTTTAGGGCTGATTTGCGACAACTTTGCCATGGCAGCCCGACCACATATCTCCACGGTTTTACCTCTAGATCGCGTTTCTGCGGAGCTCGGGCGGAGCCCTGCTGAGATTAGATCACCACCAACCTCCGGAACGCCGTCACGCTGCCGGAGAACTCATCTACCTCTCCGTCTCTCTTGCTGGATCAAGAAGGCCGAGATCATCGTCGAGCTATACGTGTGCTGAACGCGGAGGTGCCGTCCGTTCGGCACTAGATCGTGGGACGGATCGCGGGACGGTTCGCGGGGCGGATCTAGGGATGTGAGGACGTTCCACTATATCAACCGCGTTTCTTAACGCTTCTGCAGTGCGATATACAAGGGTACGTAGATCGAATATCCCCTCTCGTAGATGGACATCACCATGATAGGGCTTCGTGCGCGTAGGAAATTTTTTGTTTCCCTTGCGACGTTCCCCAACAGCATATGCCTTAGAGGTGACCACAAATGCTCGGGGCAATCTCCACAACTTAATTGGAGACCCCGACTCTTGCCCGGAGCTTTACACCAAAAGATGTCGACGGTGCTAGGTCGACACCTATGGGAATAAACAACCCATGTGATCGTAGGGTGGGAAAGACGACATCAAGAACAGAGCTAACAATCAACATCCGGCAAGCCTTTTTACCCAGGTTCGGGCCGCTTGTGCGTAAAACTCTACGTCCTGCTCGTTTGGTTGTATTAAGCGTTTTTGTTGTTTGTTACGGTGATCGATGATAACCGTCTTCTGTCCAATGTCCTAAAAAGTCTAACCCCTTGTGAATGAGCTAAGGGCCTCCTTTTATAGGCAAAGGGGTCACCTACAGTGCTCGGTGGTAGGTTCATGAGAAGTTACAGTGAACCTACAGCGGTGCTTATCCATCTACCGATGTCAGGAGCATTAAATACATGTCTTGTCTTTGTCAACAACGTGCTGGTGAAGACATGTGTCCAGGCGTTTCGACACCTGGACGACGCGCTGGCGCATGCGGAATGCGATAGAGCTTGGGGCGGTGGCACTGTGGCAAGGGCGGTCGCCCTCGGTGCCTAGCCATGTCGTCCCGGCAAGTGAGCTTGCCGGGGTCCTGGGTCTTTATCCCGCCAAGGAAGCTTGACGGGGACTTCAGTCGTCATCCCGGCAAGGGAGGCTTGCCGAGGTCTTGTACTTGGTGAGCTCATCACGCCCACTATACGGGCGTGGCCTTGGTTATCTTCCCGGCAAGGCAGGCTTGTCGGGGTCTTGGTAATCTCGGGGGTGCACCTTGTCTGGATCCTGCCATGGCCCGCCGTCAAGGGCTCTTCGCGCCCGTGCACAAGTCTGGGGCACTAGGGACCCCAGTCTTTAGTGCACCGACAGGAGCCCCCATGCCTAGGCCACACAAGCGTGCGGAGCATTTTTCGGCCAGGCCCAAAGAGCTGCACGGGCCTTCATGGCTGGATCTGCTGGCGGTTGCGTTTCCCCATGCTGCGCATTGATCGTGCGGAGCGGGGAGTTGTGCGTGCAGTTGCCTAGGCGGACGCAGGCGTGTGGAACCGTTGGTAGAGCAGGCAAAGGGTTGGCCCGCATCCCCATAAGAAGTGGAAACACGAGCTCTCCTAGCCCACTGTTCCCTATCCTTTTCCAATCTCAAACGCCGCCGCCGTCACCACCCTTTGCTAGAGCTTTCCAATGCCTCCCTTTCCTCCCTACGGTTCTGCTTCGGGCGACAGTGCCCATCCTCCGCCGTCGTTATGGCGCCGAAGGCCTCCGGGGGAAAGGGTGCTGCCTCGGAGAAGGAGTTGGTGAGGCTGTGGAAGAAGTATGCCTACTTCCCAAGGGTTTGGATATGGCCACGCTGAAGAGCATCTACCAGATCATGTGGGCTGCCGAGACGAAGGTGCATGCGGCCATCGAGGTGCTCCCCGGGACGGGAAGTGGTGATCCGGACCAGTTCCCCTTCTTCGTCGACTATTTCCTCTGCGGGCTTTGCCCGCTATTCTCAGAGTCTTCCTCGACCTCATGCACACCTATTTCTTCCGCCTCCTTGACTTTACGCCAAATGCGGTGACATGCATGTCCATCTTCGCGCACTTCTGCGAGAACTTCGTCGGGATCACACCCAACACATCTCTCTTCCGCCACTACTTCAGTCCTAGCATCCAGGGCGGGGAGGCCCTTTCGGGCTCCATCGCCCGGGTCCCACGGACTGGGTGCAAGGAGGCGTACCTGGAAGGTACCCTTCGTGATAAGTGGGACGAGTGGCGGGGGAAATGGTGTTGGATTCGTCAGGAAAGATATCCGCCCTGCTGCGAGCCGAGGACCTCTAGAATTGGGTCCCGGGGAGAGGGCTGGAGTGTTTTGTCCCCTGATGATGATAAGCTGACCATCGACACCACCAGGATCCTGCGCCTCAGGGCCGCGGGGTTGACGATGGATATGGTAGCCACCGATTTCATCCGCAGGCGCATCGCCCCCTCCAATACATGGGAGGGAGGGCGGCCTCAGCCTTTGTAAACGCGACGAATGTCATGCGGCTCCGACTTGGGGTGGACAACAATCTGACGGCCATGGAGCTTGGGTACTTCTGTTAGAAGTTGTTTAGCTCCGAGCTGAAGTTCCGTCTGCCACGAGAGGGTCTTCCCGCGGTGCAACAGCTCGGCCTTGAGCAGCCTCACGGTGATGATGCCGGATTTTGATGCCCACGGCATGGTCGCGACCTGGCTGGAGCCCGCGGCGGAGGTGGTCTCGTCTTTCTTTGACGGATTGTCGGAGATCTCCATCCGGGAGGAAACCGGCCTCGTCCGCGAGACCACCGCTGGGGAAGAAGCGCATATCGCCCGCCGGGTGGAGGAGCATACCCTCGCCCTCGGGGCCGGGGATGCGTGCCTCCACGGCGGGGAGGTGACCGATGGAGGGGCGCCACCGCAAGCGGAGCACACCGATGGTGGTGGTGGCTCGGCTGCTGGGGTCGCCTGGAGGAACGGGCGCCTGTCGCCGGGGCGCGGGAGGAGGAGGAGGAGATGGAGGAGTGATTGGCTCGCCGGAAGCCCAAGCGAGTGCTCCGTCGCGTCGGTTCCAACATTCCGGTCCGCCAGGGACCGCCTGCCGCACCCGCCAAACATTCGAGGGTGGGACCCCTCTCCACGAGCGCCGGGGTGGAGGTGGATTATGACATCTCGACCTTGAGCTCGAAGGAGGAGGTGGACGAGTAAGAGTTCGAACTCCCGTCCCCCCTTGCCCTTGCTTGCTTGGGGCTTTTGATGACTTGGTGCTGTCGTTTACTCACAGGGACACCCAGACGCTGGCCCAAAGGTCGGCGAAGAGGGCCAGGACGTCAGCCGTCGACGAGCCGCTGGTGAGAGCGGACACATTGGCTGGTGGGGTGCCCCCGGCAAGCCCTAAGCGCTCGGCCGAGGGGGATCCTTTGGTGGATATTGATATGCCGGCCATTGAAGGGCCCCCGGCAGGCACCACGGGGCCAACCAGCGATGATCCCTTGGCGGATGCTCCCGAGGCCCTGCCGGCGCCTCCGGCCGCTATAGTGTCCAGCCCCCGGAAAATCCCCCAGCGTGCATCGCCTGAGCCTGTGGAGGTTGAGGAGAAGCCCCCGACAACGGATGTCGCCGGGGAGGGACAACTATCATCCACCTGCAGGAGGAAGGTGAGCGTCTGTCCAGAAACATCCGCAAGTTGGGTCTTGATTTTCCTTCTTGATTGATTCGTCTAATCTTGATCATCCCTCTTCTCTTCATGTCCCATAGATCCCTCTCCCGTGGAGGAGATGTACATTGATGTCGTGGTTACGGAGGTCGCCCTCGAAGCGGCGGCTGAAGCCTCTGATGCCACGGCACGTGAGGCCGCCCACGAGGAGCGGGAGCAGGAGCAGGATATCCAGTTGCCTGCAGAGGGGCCCGTTGAGGGCTCGGAGGCGCGTCCCGATAACTCTCCGCTCGTCGGGGGCGAGGAGAACTCCAAGGGCAAGGAATCCCAGCCCACTGGAAGGGAGGTAGTCGGTGATCAGCCCCTAGGCCCGAGGGTACCCCGGGCAGCGCTTATCTCCGCGTTGGTGACGAGAGGTTCGTCGTCCCGCCGGTGGCGGAGCGATCAAGGATCTTGGTGGAGGTGGAGAGCGTTGATGCGGAGGTTTCCGCCGGCATTGGCCTTGACGCCCCGGTGGGGCTGGAGGCCGACAACGAAAAACTTAGCGAGGAGCAGCTCTTCCTGTCCACGAGAGACCACGTCGGCGAGCTCCAAGCCTTGTACCGTGTCTGGGGGGAGAAGTTGGACTCCCGGGAGGCGGTCATCAAGGCGGCGGAGGAGGCGATTGAGAAGCGTTTTGAAGAAACGCGGGCTCACTTCAATGAGGCCTACAAGGCGCTGCAGAACGAGTGCGAGAAGCTGAAGGCCGAGGACCAAACACTCAACCTTCGGTTGTACGACATCCAGAAGGAGGAGGAAGAGTCTCGGCGCTAGACCTCAGCCGAGGAAGCCCACCTCACCAACATCCGGATCGCCCTGGAAGACCATGAGAAGGAGCTTGCCGCTCACGAGCGCACGCTCAGCGAACGGCTCCGTGCCAAGGATGAGGAGGTCAAGGACCTGGTGGCACAACGTACTCAGGAGCTGGCAGGTCGGTTCAAGAGCGACCTCGATGTCCAGGCTTCAGAACATGCCGACAAGCTCCAGGAGGTCACCGATCGAGCATCTGCCTCCCAAGTCGCCAAGGATGGGCTCACCGGGATGGTGAAAGATCTTGAGGAAGAGCTCGATGGCCTTCACGACAAGGTATCGGTGCTTTCCTCTGTGAGGGACAAGTCCCTCGCCAGCATGAAGGATGTTGTGGCCGCTGCGACTGACAAGGCCGCTCAGCTTCGTAGCGCTAATGCCTCCCTGGACTCCCTGCAGGCCAAATTGGCTTCCACGGAGGAGGCCCTCAAGGAGGGCGCGGCCCGGGAGGAGGATTTGACTCGGAGGCTCCAGGTCGCGGTGGAGCATCTCGATAGCGCTTCCGTCGACCACAACAAGTACGTGAAGATGGTCAAGTTGTGGACGAAGCGCCTTGCTAACGCTGCGTCCGCCATGGTCGACCAGCTGGCCACCATGGATCTCAAAGGTCCTAGCTATTCTCCTTCCCCGGGGGCTCCTCCGAGCGTCAACTTGGCCTAGTTCTTCGAGAGTCTGACCGACGCCCTGAAGCGCCTTCATACTGACGAGGCGACGCGGCTGGCGAGCGAGGCCCAGCGGTTGTGCCGGAACGTCCTCCTCAAGGTGCTCACCAAGCTGGCGTCCAGGAACCCCGATCTGAACCTCTCCATGGTACGCCTGCCAAAGGATGTGGACCCCAAGCCCTTTGAGGAGAAAGTCATGCCTATAGTTAACAGGGTAGACAAAGTTAAGAAAGTGCAATGTCCACGCTGGGACTAGCCCCTGTGCTCCTTGTTATTGCAATCTGTGCTTCAAACATAATTATTGTTATTTGTAGTATGCTTAGTGCTCTTTTGAGAGAGCAGTGCTTCTCTTCTTCTATTGTCCCCTTCTCTCTTTCCTGCGATACTCTGCCGGGGGCCATCACTACCGTTAAGACTTTCAGCTCCCTTCCGAGTTTTGCCATGGGTCGCCGAGCACGCTCTTTGCAAAAGAGGTATGCCGGACAAGCCACCTTGGTTGTCGTGCTTACTTCGAGGCGACCTCTGGGAGGCTCGTGAAAGTGACCCCGAGCGCACAGGTTTTTTCGTGTGAGAGGATCGAGGGTGTTTAGAGAGGAGAGGAAGCGTACTCACCCAATGACTTACTCAAAGTGTTTGCAACTTATCTGCCGGCTGCGTTTACTTTTTTCGGCCTTGAGAGGATTATCTTGGCTCTTGCTACTATCTTGGGCGTCCCCACTATCTTCTGTGGGCGTCCCCACTATCTTGCCCCCCGGCAAACCTGTGCGCGGTGTTATACCTGTTTTCTAGGGTAAGAAGAAAAGGGAAATTAACTGTCGGTGCTATGGTCCCCTTGTTAGTTCATGCGTTTCACAAAATCATAGATGCATGCATGTTTTCTATCATGAGAATCTATATCATGATGCGGAATGCTATGCTTTATTTCTACTATGCTCGGGGTCTTCGCCTGGCTTTGTACAAAGGATTACATGCAACTTCAGCTAGACTTGTACAAAAGGTGGTCGCCGGTCAACCCGGCAAACTCTCCCTACGGGTAGAACTTTCAAAGATGCTCTATGTTCGAGGAGTTGCTCACGGGTAAGCCATCTTCAGTCTCCAGGCGGACAACGCCAAGCGTGGTGACTCGTACTACCCGATATAGGCCTTCCCACTTCGGCGTCAACTTGTTGGTATTCTTGGCCGACTGAACGTGCCTAAGAACAAGGTCGCCTTTCTCAAAACTTCTTGCTCGTACCTTGCGGCTATGATAGCAACACAAGGCTTGCTGGTAGCATGAGGCTCGCACAGCCACGTGAATCTGGCTCTCCTCAAGGAGCACTGCGTCGCCTGGGTGCAATTGCTCTTGCTCAAGCTCATCAGAAGAGAGCACCCGAGGTGATCCATAGATGAGTTTCCTGGGAAGAACTGCTTCTGCCCCGTAGACCAGGGAGAAGGGTGTGTGGCTAGTGGCTCGATTTGGTGTCGTTCTGATCGACCAAAGAACTGCCGACGGTTCATCATTCCAGTGCTTTCCATGCTCGTGCAGCTTGTCAGAAGTCCTAGTCTTAAGCCCGCACAGTACCTCGGCATTTGCTCTTTCGGCTTGACCATTGCTTCTTGGGTGAGCGAGAGAGGCGAAGCATATTTTGTTGCCGAGGTCCTGGGCGTATTGCATGAATATGCGGCTCATGAACTCGGTGCCCTTGTCGGTGATGACCCTGTTCGGGACGCCAGAGCGATAGACTATCCCCTTGAAGAATTTGACACCCGATTGCGCTGTCACCTTTCTCGCTGGCTCCACTTCCGGCCAATTTGTGAACTTGTCGATTGCGACATACAAGTACCCAATGCCCCCGGCGGCGCGGGGGAAGGGCCTGATACGTCTCCATCGTATCTACTTTTCCGAACTCTTTTGCCCTTGTTTTGGACTCTAATTTGCATGATTTGAATGGAACTAACGCTGTTTTCAGCAGAATTGCCATGGTGTTGTTTTTGTGCAGAAATAAAAGTTCTCGGAATGTCCTGAAAATTTACGGAGATTTTTTCTGGAATGAAAGAAAAAAACGTGCGCAAAGATCCACCGGAGGAGGTGGACCAGTGGGCCACAAGCCCACAGGCCGCGGCCACCCCCCTGGCCGCGCCGTGAGGGCTCGTGGTGCCCACGTGGCTCCACCGCCCCCAAACTCAGCTCTATATCTTCTGTCTCGCCCGGAAAAACATCAGAGAGAAGGTTTCATCGCATTTTACGATGCGGAGGCGCCGCCACATCCTGTTCTTCATCTGGAGGGCAGATCTGGAGTCCGTTTCGGGCTCCGGAGAGGGGAAATCGTCGCCATCGTCATCATCAACCTTCGTCCATCGACAATTCCATGATGCTCTACACCATTCGTGAGTAATCTCATCGTAGGCTTGCTGGACGGTGATGAGTTGGATGAGATCTATCATGTAATCGGGTTAGTTTTGACGGGGATTGATCCCTAGTATCGACTATGTTCTAGATTGATGTTGTTACTACTTGGCTATGCTTAATGCTTGTCACTAGTGCCCGAGTGCCATGATTTCAGATCTGAACCTATTATGTTGTCGCCAATATATGTGCGTTTTAGATCCTATCTTGCAAGTTGTAGTCACCTACTATGTGTTATGACCCGGCAACCCCGGAGTGACAATAGCAGGAACCAGTCCCGGAGATGACCAAGGTATGAGGAGTTCATGTATTCACCACGTGTTAATGCGTTGGTCCGGTTCTTTATTAAAAGAAGAACCTTAATATCCCGTAGTTTCCATTAGGACCACGCTGCCACGGGAGGGATGGACAATAGATGTCATGCAAGTTCTTTTTCCTAAGCACGTCTGACTACATACGAAATCCATGCCTACATTAGATTGATGAAAGGGAGCTGTTACATGATGAATCACATCCGTCATACTCATCCATCACCGATCCACTGCCTACAAGTCTTTTACTACTCGTCCTTGCTACGTTACTTTGTCTAGGCTTGTCCATTGCTACAAAAAGGATTGGGCCACTTTGCTGCTACTGCTGTCAGTTTGCTACTACTGTTGCTACTGTTGTTACTCTGCTGCTGCTGCTACTGCGGTTCCTTGCTACTTCACTATCACTTGTTGCAAGATCTTTTTCGACACTGTTGTCGGGGAAGAATAGTTACTCGCCCACGTGCAACACTGGCGCCATTGATACAATATTTAGGAATAGTCTGTCGTCAACAGATCATTTCTGGCACCGTTGTTATCGTACTACTTTGCTACTGATACTTTGCTTGCAGACACTAATCTTTCAGGTGTGGTTGAATCTGACAAACTCCGCTGCTAATACTCGAGAATATTCTTTCGCTTCCCCTGTCGAACCAACAAATTTGGGTTGAATACTCTACCCTCGAAAACTGTTGCGATCCCCTATACTTGAGGGTTATCAAGACATTTTTCTGGCACCGTTGCGTGGGAAGCACAGCTATATTCTCTGAGTCACTTGGGATTGACGTCTGCTGATCACTATGAGGAATCCGAAAGATCCAAGAACTAAAATCCTGCCTTCCACTACGAGGAGAGGTAAGGAACTACCATCTAGCTCTGCACTTGATTCACCTTCAGTTTTGAGTAAGTTTGCGACGTCGCCTCCTGCTAGAAATCTTGATATGTCGCCTGTGCTTGATGATGCTATGCTTGATACTACTGTGCTTGACGATGCTACTTCTGCTGCCCATGATGCTTTGCTTGATACTATGCCTGATGATGCTATGCTTGATACTATGCCTGATGATGCTATGCTTGATACTATGCCCGATGATGCTATACCTGATACTGCTTTGCCACTAGCTGCATTCCTTGATGCACAAATTGCTAGAGTTGCTGCTAGACGTGATGATACTTCTGAAACTGCTGATACTATTGAAGTAGAACCTGCTACTATGCCTGAATTGCCTGTTATGCCTGATACGCGCTATGTTATGGAGGGAGAGATAGCTGAGGACTTTCTTGCGTGTAACATAGCTATGATGTTGAGAAATTACTGCGCAAGTGGAAAGAAAAATCTCTGAATGCTAGGGTGAAATACGACCCAAAGTTTGCCACTTCACCTATCTTTGTGACCGATAAGGATTATGAATTCTCTGTCGACCCTGAGTTAATCACTCTGGTCGAATCTGATCCTTTTCACGGTTATGAGTCTGAAACGGTTGTAGCCCATATTACCAAACTGCACGATATAGCCACCCTATTCACAAGTGAGGAAAAGATTCGCCACTACTATATCCTCAAGCTGTTTCCTTTCTCGCTAAAGGATGATGCTAAGACTTGGTTCACTTCTCTTGCTCCTGGATGTGTGCGTAGCCCCCAGGATATGGTCTACTACTTCTCTGAAAAATATTTCCCTGCCCATAAGAAGCAAGCTGCCTTGCAGGAAATATACAACTTTGCTCAAGCTAACGAAGAGAGTATCCCACAAGCTTGGGGGAGGCTCATCCAACTATTGAATGCTTTGCCTGATCACCCTCTTGAGAAGAATGAAATAATTGATATCTTCTATAATGGACTTACCGATGCTTCCAAAGACCACCTAGATAGTTGTGCCGGTTGTGTTTTTAGGGAACGAACTGTAGAACAAGCTGAGATTCTACTGAATAACATCTTGTGCAATGAGAATGCTTGGACTATTCCCGAACCACCTCCTAAGCCAACTCCAAAGAAAAGTGGTATTCTATTCCTCAGTCCTGAAGATATGCAAGAAGCCAAGAAATCTATGCGAGAGAAAGGAATTAAATCTGAAGATGTCAAAAATCTACCACCTATCGAAGAGATCCATGGTCTCGATAACCCGATACAGGTAGTAGAAGTAAATTCTCGGCGTAGGTTTGATGAGAGTGATATTCCTTTTGATAAACCTGTTAGCTTATGCATCGATGAATTTGATAACTTCGTTGGCAAACAACAAAGTTTCAATGATTATGTTAGCAGAAAATTGGAAAAGAATGCTCGTATGCGTAGTCATTTAACTGCTTGTGTAGATAGAAATGTCAATGATCTTAAGCTTCTTAGTAAACATGCCTCTATGGTTACTACTCAGGTAGAACAAGTACTCAAAGATCAAAATGACTTGCTCAACGAGTTGAATGACAAATTTTTCAGACTCGTTACAAGAGGCGGTAGAATGACCCAGGAACCTTTGTATCCTGAGGGTCATCCGAAGAGAATTGAACAAGATTCTCAAGGAGTTAGCACTGATGCACCTAGTCATCCTAGAAAGAAGAAGAAAGATGATAGGAACTTGCACGCTAGCAACCCTGTTGCTGCTACCCCTTAGAGTCCAAACGATGCCTCTGTGTCTGATGCTGAAACACAATCTGGTGATGAACATGATCCTAATGATGATATCAATAGTGATGTTCATGTTGATGCTCAACCTAGCAATGAAAAGGATGTTGAGATTGAATCTATTGATCTTGATAACCCACAACCTAAGACTAAGACGTATGATAAGAATAACTTCATTGCTAGGAAGCATGGTAAAGAAATGAACCATGGGTTCAGAAACCCATGCCCTTTCCTCCTAAACCATCCAAGAAAAAGGATGATGAGGATTTTGAGCGATTCGTTGAAATGATCAGACCTGTCTTTCTGCAAATGCGTTTGAAAGATATGTACAAGATGTCTTCGTATGCTAAGTACACGAAAGATATTGTGACTAATAAGAGGAGGATACCTGAGGTTGAGATTTCCACCATGCTCGCTAATTACACTTTCAAGGGTGGAACTCCTAAGAAACTAGGTGATCCCGGTGAGCCCACTATACCTTGCTCCATTAAAGGCAACTACGTTAGAACTGCGTTATGCGACCTTGGAGCCGGTGTTAGTGTTATGCCTCTCTCTCTTTATCATAGACTTGAACTGGATAAGTTGACACCCACTGAAATCTCTCTGCAAATGGCCGACAAATCAACTGCTTTCCCTATCGGTATTTGCGAGGATGTGCCTGTTGTGGTTGCTAATGTCACTATCTTAACAGACTTTGTTATCTTGGGTATTCCTGAGGAAGATGCCATGGTGGTCATCCTCGGAAGACCCTTTTTAAACACTGCAGGGGCTGTTATAGTTTGCAACAAAGGCAATGTCACTTTGCATGTCAACGGTAATGAGCATACGGTGCACTTTCCGAAGAAACAATATCGAGTACATTGCATCAATGTTATTGAAAAAACTTCATCGATTCTTATTGGGAGCTTTGAATGCCCTATTCCTTGTGTCAAGATGGAGTATGATTTGCTTGTTGGGGAGATACACATCCCCATTGAGATGACCTAGTGACTATTCGAAAATACTCCGTTCTCTTTTGCGATTCGAAAAGGTTTGTCAACGAGACTTGATCAACCTCATTGGTGGATTTTCTTTTGATGACCATGAGATGGATGAATCAAGGAGTCACGAGCCTGTGTTCCAAGCTTTCACCTTCGGTTGCTTAGAAGAAAAATGATAGATTTAGTTTAGTTTTCCATGTTTTCTGTTTTAGCGTCCGGTAGAAAAGTACCCTAAAAATAAAAGATCTCCGAACGTCCTGAAAATCTAGTATGATTTTTTCTGCAATTTTTGAAAAATACTGGGACAAAGAGCTTGTCTGGGGGCCACACGAGTGGGCCACAAGCCATAGGGGCGCGGGCACCCCCTGGCCGCGCCAACCAGGCTTGTGGAGCCCACAGGCACCCCGTCCACTCATTCTTGCTCTTATCTCCTTCTCCTACCTCCAGAAAAAATCGTTTCGCAGCTCAAACCCGTGTCCTTGCTCCTATTGCTGGGATTTTTGATCTCTTTGTTCAAATCACCGTTCTCCAAACTGTTTTGCGGAAATTACTCCTTGGTAAGTGACTCCTCCATTGGTCCAATTAGTTTTTGCTATAGTGCCTTATACTCCGCGTATTTTTGTTGCCTTGGTGACCATGTACTTGAGCTTTGCATGCTAATTCTAGCTGGTCCCAAGTAGTTTTGATGCGTAATATGGCCTCTAGGCACTTGTGGGAGTAGTTGCTATGAGTTTAGTTGAACCTTGTTCAGCCTTCCTTTGTGTCACTGAAAATTTCAGAAAAGGAAGATGTTCAGGAGAAACTTTCATGGTGGTTGCTCAAGCAAGAGAGGTCCCCGTCTTGCGATTCGGGAGCCTAATCCTTACCAACCTAGGGACGCGCAGGTACAACCATGTGAATGGCCTTCTGATGAATTTATGATTGAGGCAGGTTTCAAAGATGAGTTTGATGCACTTGTTCACAACGTCGGACTCAAAGAATTCATCTTCGATAAATGTGAACAGTATGTTGCTCTCACTACCTCTTTTGTTCGTATATTCAAATTTTCAGCTGGCCGTGAGCCATCGGTACTGTTTGATCTCTATGATAAATTGTATACCATGGATTTAGAGGATTTCAATAGAAATTGCAAGATACCTACGTGGGGTAGCCTCAATGATCCTCCTAAATCTTGGGTTAGAGATTTTTGCTCTGTTATTAAAGTTGGAGAAACTAGAGACATTACGCAAGCTACCATGGGGAGTATTCATTTTCCTGCCTTGCATTACTTTGCCCTCTTCATAGGCAGATGCATTAATGGCAAGATTGAGCATTGTCACCTCTGCGCACCCGACCTTAGTATCCTTAAGAGCGCAGTGACAGGTGACAAAAGCTTCAACATGGGAGCTATTATAGGAAGGAGGCTGAATAAGAATGCAATTGAAGGGGATTTCTATGGTGGGATCTATGCCACTCGCATTGCAAATTTTCTTGGAGTACCCATCCGCGAAGGAGATCCCCCGCTCCATACAGCTTTCCTTGACTGCGTCGCTTTGACACGCTACCAGTTCCTTGAGAGGGATGATGAATCCCTCCTGTACTGATTGATATTTAACCAGCAGCGTGTTTTCCAAATTACCCTTCGTGCTCCTGCTTTCTTTGACTTTCAGGTAAAATAGAGATATACATAACCAGAGGAGAGGCAGAGGAGTATGAGAGGGAGGCAAAGGCTGCTCGTCTCCGTGAGGCAACTATTCTGGCAGTGGCTGCAACGCTCCCGTATAACCCCGATTATGCTTTTGGGTTTCGCCAGGACCATCCTTGGGAGTAGACCAACTTAGGCCAAAAGCCTAAGCTTGGGGGAGTACGTGTTCTCACCGACTTTACATTCTTGCTTATGCTTTCACTTTGTTAGCCGGTGTTCACACTTTGCCATTTTATCATCCATATTAGTTTATTTTCTTGTTCTCGTTTTCTTTTCGTGTGTGTGTCTAGTTTGAGAAAAACCAAAAAGGTTTTCTTTTTCTTCTTTTGCTTGTTGGGAGCATTCCCGTGTAAATAGTTTTATTTTTCTTTGGGTCAAGGTAGAAGATATTGGTTACAATGTTTAGTGGCTCTTGCATGCATACCTGTTTAGCTTTCAAAGATCCATATTACGTTGTCTTCTCCTTTCTGTTTGCCTACAGATTCTAGCGTAGTCCAATGCACGAGCACTCTTATTATTGTTCACATCGTTCGGTCGTGCAAGTGAAAGGAAATAATGACGGTATATGATGAAGTGATTGAGCCTGGAAAAGCTGGTATGAACTCGATCTATTTTTTTTTTGTAAATATGACTAGCTCATCATGCCTGATTCATCCTTGTTGTGAGAGAAACATGTTTGCAATGACAACTTAGAGATCATAGTTGCTTATGCCATGCTTACTTAGATCATAGTTTGTCTTGGATGCCCACATGAATGTTGAGATGACTATGATGTAGTATGATAGGATGGTATCCTCCTTTGAATGTTTCAAGTGTCTTGACTTGGCGCATGTTCACGCATGTAGTTGAAACAAAATCAACATAGCCTCTATGATATTCATGTTCATCTTGATTTATGTCCTACTCATGCTTGCACTCAATGTTAGTTAATCTCAATGCATTTTGATGACTGTAGTCGCTCTCTAGTTGGTCGCTTCCCAGTCTTTTGCTAGCCTTCACTTGTACTAAGCGGGAATACTGCTTGTGCATCCACTTCCATAAACCCAAAGTTGTTCCATGTGAGTCCACCATACCTACCTATGTGTGGTATCTACCTGCCGTTCCAAGTAAATTTGCATGTGCCACTCTCTAAATCTTCAAGAAGTAATCTATTTCGCATGCCCGAACCGATCATGTGGTGACAGGGGGCTATTGGTATCTTCCATGCTAGGCGTGTTATCCTCGATATGTGTTTATTCACTATCATTGACGAGAAAGGGGTCGGTAATTGGAATTCCCAGTTCCATGCTCAAATCGAAAAGATAATTGCAAACAAAACTCCCCCAGGATTGATGTTGGTATGGACGGTACCCGAGGATTCGGCTAGCCGTGGAGTGTGATTGATTGGTGGTGGGGGAGTCAAAACTTTACTTTTCTGTTTGGGAACCGCCTATAGCATGTGTAGTGTGGAAGATGTTGAGAACTCCTAGTCTTGAAATTGACAATGAAAGCATGTCACCCAAAATTATTATCTCTATTTTAAAAGCTTGACCTATGGCACCTCTGCAAATCAATGCTTCCCTCTGCGAAGGTCTTGTCTATTTATGTTCATGTTGAGTCATCCTCCTCTTACAAAAGCACCAATTAGAGAGCACCTCTGTAATTTTTATGCTTTGCTTCTAACTGTGTTGAGTATGACTATGAGCAGATCTTCATTGCCATGAATTACAATGTTTAGTCAGCCCTTGGTCTTTGAAGGTGCTCTACATTTATGTTTTGCAGTCTCAGAAAGAGCTAGCGAGATACCATCTATTCGTACTGCTTCATGTTGTTTTGATTGAAGTGTTGACATTTGAGGCTTATTATTATTTGCTCGCTAGTTGATTATGCCATTGATATGAGTTTACCGTGAGACCTAGATGTCATTTGCTTATGTGTTTACTTGTGATCTTGCTGAAATTCTGGTTGTGAGTTAGACATAGTTACAACAACAAGATCAAATAGGGTTCATCAAATTTTTTCTTTTGTCTCTTTCAGTTTGTCAACTGAATTGCTTGAGGACAAGCAAGGCTTTAAGCTTGGGGGAGTTGATACGTCTCCGTCGTATCTACTTTTCCGAAATCTTTTGCCCTTGTTTTGGACTCTATATTGCAGGGCCCGAGAATGTCGAGCCCCGAGAACGAGAATAGCCATGAGAGAGGGATTGTTTGGAGAGCTTGCGCTGGTTGATGAAGCTTCCTTGAATGGAACTGGCACACTTCACACTTGGTTACTAGTGCAGCTGCATCGTGGAGGGCTCTGGGACAGAAGAAACCTTGACGGAATGCCTTGCCGGCAAGGGCCCTCGACCCTATGTGGGATCCACATATTCCACCCTGTATATCGGCCAACAGCTCGAGTCCTTCCTCCTGGGAATGCATTTTAGCTTCACGACGTTCATTCGTCTTCTGTAGAGGGCATCATCCACAAATTGGTACATGCGTGACTGGCAGGCCACTTTTTCTGCTTCTTCAGGTTCTTCGGGAAATTCCCCAGTTTGGAGGTATCAGGCTATGTGTTGCACCCATGCCGGAGCGTGGGGCTCGATGGCGAGGACTAATGGTATTTCTTTCGCCGGGGTGGGATCCCGCCCGACTGGCTTTGCTTCTGGCTCGACAACTTCTTCCGTGGCAAGGTTCTTGCCGGGACTCCTTGGCAGGTCTGCCGGGAAGTACTTGCCGGAGTTAAGCCTCTACCATTTTTCCGCCTTGGTCGATGGTGCCACGGAGGGTTGAGGCAGTCCTAGAACGAAAGTCCCTGGTTCTACAGGAAGTTTAAGTTCTGCATGCTTTGATAGGTCGTCTGCAATGGTGTTTTCGGCATGGGGTACGTGCTCCATCTTTAGACCGTCAAAGTGTTCCTCCAACTTTCTCACTTCCTCTACGTAGGCTTCCATCAACGGGCTTTGATAATATTTGTTGACTTGCCGGATGACTAACTGGGAGTCACCTCTGATGATGATCTTTCGAATTCCAAGATCTGTGGCGATCCTGAGCCCGACAAGCAGCCCTTCATATTCTGCGGTGTTGTTGGTTGACTTCTCCTAGGGGAAATACATCTGGATCACGTACTTGAGATGCTCTCCGGTAGGCGTGACTAGAAGCACGCCATCCCTGGCACCGTGGAGGAAGAATGCTCCATCAAAGTACATGACCCACTCCTGGGTTGATTCCCTCCCCGGGAGGGTTGATTCTGGTATTTCTTCGTCTGGCGTTGGGGTCCATTCTGCAATGAACTCCGCCAAGGCCCTGCTCTGTATGGTCGAAGTGCTCTCGAACTTGAGGCCGAAGGTAGACAATTCCAACGCCCACTCAACTATCCTGCTGGTTGCGTCGGGGTTCCGCAGGACCCTTTGCAGCGGGATGGGGGTGACAACGGTAATCTCATGTGCATGGAAATAGTGGCGCAACTTTCTTGAGGCCATGAGGAGGCCAAAAAGCAACTTTTGTACTCCGGAATATCTCATCCTGGCCCCTTGCAGGAGGGAGGTGACGAAATAGACTAGTCGTTGCACTAACTTCTTCTTTTGCTGGGCTCGTCAGTTGGCGAGGATTTCCCTTGGTTTCCCCCTGATTCCGTAGGGGGGCTTTATTCGCCGTTGTGCGCATCCTCACTGAGTGGCGTCGCCTTTGTTGGGGCTTCATCGCCTTCCTCCCGCTGCGCCACCAAGGCAACACTGACCACCTGGTTGGTCGCTGCTAGAAACAAGAGCAGCGGCTCTTGGGGTCTAGGGGCCACCAGCACGGGTGCGGAGGAGAGGTACTTCTTCAAATCTTGTAGTGCCACTTCCGCCTCGGGAGTCCAGTTCATTGGTCCCGTCTTCTTCAGGATTTTGAAGAAGGGTAGGGCGTGCTCAGTGGACTTGGGGTCTAGGCGTGGCACATCCTTGGCACGATTCGGTGCCTCAATTTGTTCAATGGCCTTGATCTTGTCGGGAGTGGCTTCGATCCCTCGCTGGGACACAAAGAACCCGAGAATCTTGCCAGACGAGACACTGAAGATGCATTTCTCAGGGTTGAGCTTGAGGTTGATTTTGCGCAGATTGGCAAATGTTTCTTCCAGGTCTTGCACAACGGTCGATTTGTCCTTGGTTTTGACCACTATGTCATCCATATAGGCTTCCAGATTTCTATGGAGTTGGGGTTCAAAACTGATTTGGATCACCCTTGCAAAAGTAGAGCTGGCGTTCTTCAACCCAAAAGTCATCCGCACAAAGCAGTACGTGCCACAGGGGGTGATGAACGCAGTCTTCTGTTCATCTTCCTCGGCCATGTAGATCTGGTGATAACCGGAGTAGGAGTCGAGGAAGGACAATAGGTCACATCCGGCAGTGGATTCGACAATCTGATCGATGCGTGATAAGGGAAAAGGATCCTTGGGACAAGCCTTATTGACATCGGTGAAGTCAAGACAGAGCCGCCATTTCCCCCTCGCCTTGCGCACAACGACCGGATTGGCCAACCATGTGGGATGGATGACACCTCTGACTAGGCCAGCTTCTTCTAGGTTCTTGATCTCCTCGGCAATAAACTCTTGCCGCTCCAGGGCCTGTTTCCTCACCTTCTGCTTGACCGGACACGCGTGTGGATAGACGGCAAGGTGGTGCTCAATCACCTCCCTGGGAACGCAGGGAATATCTGATGGTTGCCAGGAAAACACATCAAGATTTTCCCATAGTAAGGCGATGAGCATGCTTTCCTATTTGTTGTCGAGGGTGGAACTGATGGTGAAAGTTTCACCCGAACCGTCTTCCTTAGCTGGTACTTTCTTGGTCTCATGTGGAGCGGCCCTGGACCTCTTACTTAGTGTGGTGGAGCGTTCAGACACGTCCTTGCCGGTAGCACAGCACTCTAACGAGGTGCGCTTTCCGGGGTCGACGCGAGAGGCCCTCTTGCTGGCCTTCTTATCTCCTGGGATCTTTGTCGGGGTCGACGCGGAAGGGGCCCCCGCGACGGGCGCCGCCACGGCCTCCCGGTAGAGGTGGTCCGTGCATCGAAGCACGTCCTTCTTGTCGGCGCAAACGATGATGACGCCGACCGGGCCAAGCATCTTCAGGGTACCGTAGGCATAGTGCGAGGCCGCCATTAATTTGGCCAATCCAGGGCACCCCAGGATTCCGTTGTACGCGAGCGGGTTATCGTCGACATTGAAGACGACCTTCTTCGTCCAGTAGTTCTGATCACTTCCAAAAGTTACGGGCAACGTGATCTTTCCCTTAGGCTGGATCTTCCCGGGGTTGATCCCTTGGTAAGCGTATGTGTCCTCGAGGTCTTCTTCGGGGATGTGCAGCTTTTTGATCACATCGGGGGAAATGAGATTCACGCCAGCACCTCCGTCTACCAACACTTTTGTCACTCTGAGGTTGCGGATACTCGGTGATACCAACAATGGCAAGCACCCAACCGCGATGACGCGGTCAGGGTGGTCCTCAGAGTCGAAAATGATCGGTGTCTCCTCCCATCTCAGGGGCTTGCGGGCGCCGCTGGAGGGCTCTGCCGCAATCACTTTGCGCGCCCACCTTTTGAGCTGGCAGTGGGAAGAATGTAGTGAGGCGCCTCCTTCAAGGCACGTCATGTCCATTGCCCTCTGGAATTCGTGGTCCCTGGAGTCATCGTTAGGGCAGTCTTCATCATCATCTTCCTCCACCTTTTCCCACGGTTGCGCGGGCCTTGCTTTCTTGCCCTTGAACTTGCCAGGGTGGCCCCCTTCGGCGCCCTTCTTCCCGCCAGACCCTTCGCCGCCTTGCTGGGCCTTCTCCTTGTCGCGCCTTTGTTATTCGGCTCTCTGCTTCTCGGCAAGTTTTTTGACCTGCGGATAGTGCTGGAGGTCATGGCCCTTGGTGCGGTGGATCTTGCAATACTGGGCGCTGGAGCCATCCGGTTTGTCGGCGGCCACCAACGCCTGTCAGCAGTCACACCCGGCGGCATCCTTGCCGGAGGTCTCGGCTTTCGCCTTCTTGGCGGAGTCGGCATCGCCAGTCGCGTCGACGACAAACATGGTTTTGTCGTTCCTCTTCTTGTTACGCCGCTTTCCCCTCTTGGTGGGGACGTCGGCGTCTTCGTCTTCCGAATCCGCTTCAACACCGGCGATCTCGCCGGGAAGCCTCCTTCCTTCTTCAGCACACGTGCATCTGTCTGCCAAAGCATAAAGCTTGGTGACATCGCGGACATTGTTCATCGCCATCTCTTCGCGCATCTTTCGATTGCGCATGTTCTGGTGGAAAGCGCTCATGATGGCAGCTGGGTGGACGTCCGGGATGTTGTGTTGGATGCGGCTAAACCTCTGGATGTACTTGCGCAGGGGTTCTCCCTCCTTCTGAGGGATTATGTGCAAGTAGCTTTCCTGACCAGGAGCTCGGTGGCCGCCTGTGAAGGCGCCAACAAAGTCCTGGCACAATTCCTTCCAGGAGGAAATGGAGTTCTTGGGGAGGTGCATCAACCACGACCTGACATTGGGCTTGAGCACCAACGGGAAGTAGTTGTCTAGTATCTTCTTGTCTCGTCCCTCGGTAGCCTGCACTGCGATGGTGTAGATGTTGAGGAACTCCGACAGATGGGTCCTGCCATCGTACTTTTCCAGGATCTCCACCTTGAAAGTACGGGAGCTGGGCCACTCGACTCGCCGTAATTCGCGGGTAGACGCTGCACAACCCACCTTGTAGGGTAGGTCGCCAGGGTACCCCGAAGCTGGCATGCCAGCGGTCGTCCCAGCGCACATATCTGATTGACGGTGCGTCTAGCGTCGTCGCCCGATGAGGGTGCGGGCGTCTTCCCCGCGTCGCTCGTGGAGGATGTCCCGCTGGTCATGGCGGGGCGAGGGTCGGAAGACCCGGTCGAGTCGTCGGAGACGATGACCCGTTCCCGCCGCCGTAGAGGAGAGTGCACGATGGTCGTGGGACCCCAGTCTTCTCAGCACGGTCCCGAGTGTGCTTGCTAGAAGGCTGTTTCGACGTCCCTGCCTGCTGCGACTGGTCTCCATCGGCGACTGCAAGGAGGCTCTGGATGGTGGCTCTCCACTCCTTTTGCTTGTCCGCCGTCGGAGGGAAATCTAGGAGCAGATGGGCTCGCTTCAGTGCTTCCGCTCGTGCGGGCGGCAGCGAGATGTGCGTAGACCTTGAGGGGCTCTTACTTCGAAACGTGTTAGAAGGAGCTCCCGGTTGGTCACGCGGTGGCTCGCTAGCCCGCGCCGTAACAGAGCGGGTACGCCTGGTCGGCGTACCTCGAGAGCAGATTCCAGGGGTCCACTTAGGTGGGGGCAGATCGCCGCCCTCCTGGGGTGATCCGTCCTACGTGGCCTAAGAAGGCCGCGGCGCTTGCGCTTGCGTGGACGCCTTGAGAAGCGCCAGCGCGTCTTTGGACGTGGCCGCGCCGTCAGTTGGTCGCGCGGCCGTGTCCTTCGATGCGCCAGGGCGAGGATGATCGCCGCGGCCGCGGGTGATCCCACTCGCCTGTGTTTGCTCCCCAGAATGCTGCGGAAGCTCGAGGGCTCCGTCCCCTTGTCCTCTGATCGTACCTTCTCCCGCCCCCGCCGGGGCTGGAGGGTTGGGTACGGGAGCGTTGGTCGCCGGAGTGCCCCTCCTCTTGGGGGCCATGGCGATGAACAAGAGGTGGTGCGCTGATGGCAAGGTTAGGTTAATGCAACCTTTCCCCCCTATTTGGCACACCAAAGATGTCGACAGTGCTAGGTCGACACCTATGGGAATAAACGTGAACCCTTGTGATCGTAGGGCGGGAAAGTAGATGTCAAGGAGAGCTAAAAATCAACACCCGGAAAGCCTTTTACCCAGGTTCGGGCCGCTTGCACGTAAAACCCTACGTCCTACTCTTCTGGTTGTCTTAATAGTTTTTGTTGTTTATTATAGTGATCGATGATAACCGTCTTCTGGCCAATGTCCAAAAAAGTCTAACCCCTTGTGAATGAGCTAAGGGCCTCCTTTTATAGGCAAAGGGGTCACCTATAGTGCTCGGTGGTAGGTTCACGAGAAGATAGAGTGAACCTAGAGCGGTGCTTATCCATCTACCGCTGTTAGGTGCATTAAATGCATGTCTTGTCCTTGTCAACAATGTGCCGGTGAAGACATGTGTCCAGGCGTTTTGACACCTGGACGCCACGCTGGAGCATGTGGAATGTGCTGGAGCTTGGGGCTGGTGGCACTATGGCAAGGGCGGTCGCCCTCTAGTGCCTAGACTCTTCGTCCAGGCAAGTGAGCTTGCCGGGGTCCTGGGTCTTTGTCCCGGCAAGGAAGCTTGCCAAGGGCTTCGGTCGTTATCCCAGCAAGGGAGGCTTGCTGAGGTCTTGTACTTAGTGAGCTCATCACGCCCACTATACGGACGTGGCCTTGGTTATCTTCCGGGCAAGGCAGGATTTTCGAGGCCTTGGTAATCTCGGGGGTGCACCTTGTCTGGATCCTGCCATGCACTGTCGTCAGGGGCTCTTCACGCCCGTGCACAAGTGTGGGGCACTAGGGACCCAAGTCTTTAGTGCACCGACACAATGATTGAGCTCTGAGGCACCACCAAACTTCTAGGGGTACCAAGTAACCAAGGGTAATAAGCTTCTCAACTTCTCACTTCCACGTATCACCGTGGAGAACTCAAACCGATGCAACTAATGCAATGGAAAGAACAAATGAAGTGGTCAAGTCCCTCACACTCAAATCCCTCCACAACACAAAAGCTATGGAGAAATATGAGAGGAAGAACAAGGAGCTCACAAAGAACTCCAAGATCACTATCCAAGGGGTTCCCCTCACATAGAGGAGAAAGTGATTGGTGGAGATGTGGATCTAGATCTCCTCTCTCTTTTCCCTCAAGAACTAGCAAGAATCATTGGAGGGATTGAGATTTAGCAAGCTCTAGGAAGGTCAACAATGGAGGAAGAACACGAGCTCAACGGATAGATAAGATCGAATGCGGAAGAAGACCTCCTTTATATAGTGGGGGAATGAATCCAACCATTACCCCCACTCACAGCCCGACTGGAGCGGTACTACCGCTGCTGGGAGTGGTAGTACCGCTCCCAAAACGTCCGAGAGAGCGGTACTGCCGCCAGGAGTAGTACTACCGCTGGATACTGAAACTGCTCTAACTTTCGCATACGTACTCCGAATCGAGCAAACTCAAGCTTGTTGAATTCACAACAACAAGAGATATCCAAGAGAGACATAAAATCTTAAGAACATGCAATTATGAAAATGCCAATGATATAGAGAAGTGAGACCTCTATGAATGAAGAACCGGCAAAAACTTGCAACATCGGAAACATCATAGAAGATGTATATGGACTCCGTTTTCCATGAAGTCAAGCTCGTCATGAAGATGACCATAAGCTCTAAAACTCACAAAGAGAAACACCAAACAAGAACCAAGAAATATGATTCAAGGATGCAAATGGTTTGAGCTCTCAACGAACGATATGATCAAACTACTCACTTGAGAGCCCCCCTTGACAGTACGACAATCTATCCTAAAATAGAAAACCTAACAAGGGAAAACCTATACCTTGCACCTAGTCCTCTTGAGCTAGATGATGATGATCTTGGCTTCCTCAAGATGGACCACCTTTCTTGATTTCCTTGGTTTAACGAAGGCTCGTGTATTGCTCCCCCATACTCACAATGGGTGCGACACTCTTCAACACATCTTCACAAGTCCATTGCCACCACAATGGCCGGCAAGCTTCAAGAATGATATCTTCGTGATGCTCCACTTGAACTTGCACATCACAATTTTGACAACGATCACCACTTGAAGTCATCCTTCATAGGTTGAATGAGATCTTCCTCTTGACGCAAACCCATGGAGACACACCTAACCCCACATAGAACTCTCACAAGGATCATGGGTTAGTACACAAAAGTGTTATGGACAATGCTTACCATACCATGGGATCACTTGAACCCTCTCGGTACATCTTGTACACTTTATGCGTTGATCATCTTGATTTACTCTTTGCTTAGTCTTGATCAACCTTGTGTCTTTATGACCAATCTTTGGATAATACCTCGAATACCACCTTGGTCATCATATAAACTCCTTGACACCAACATATGGACTTTAAGAAGTGCGTATGGACATATCCTTCGAATATAACTTGAGGAAACCATTAGTCCATAGGGATTGTCATCAATTACCAAAACCACATATGGAGAAATATGCTCTAACAATAAGTCTCCGCACTATTGTGGGGTGGTATAGGTGTACTAATAAAATCATTATTATTAGTATTTGAAAAGTCACACAACTTTGTCGTATCTTTAGACATGATGACCGAGCAAGCAAAGTAACAAGAAAGACAAATGAATTAGCGAGCAAAGACGCAAATTAGTGACTAGCAATGATCAATATTTTTGTTTTTTGTTTTTAAAGAATCAAGATAAATATAATAGAAAATAAAAAGAAGAACAAGTGAATGATACTTTGTGCAAAGTTACTTTATAGTAGGTTGATGATACTCCCCGGCAACAGCGCCAAAAATCCTTTCTGATGCTTGTGATCTCTGTAGGGTTTTCTATGAAGGGGAACGGGTGACGGAGCACAATACAGGTAAGTACTTCCCACACTATAGAACCAAGGTTTATTGAACCAATAGGAGCAATAACCAACCCTAGTCTTTAGTGAGTCCACACAAAATAAACAAACACTTGCACCCAATGCATGAAAGAGGGTTGTCAAACCCCTTGGACTCGTTATTTGCAAGCAAGTAAAGTGTGTAGATAGAATTTGTAAAGTGCAAAGTAAATAAAATGTAAATGATGGCAGCAATAAAATTGTAACATTTGTAAACTTATAAGTGAATAGACCCGGGGGCTGTAGTTTTCCCTAATGGCATCTCTCATGTAGTAGGCATATGGTGGGTAAACAAATTACTATTTGGCAATTGATATAAAAGAGAATAGTTATGTGACATTCATAGGAATGATTATGTGTATATAGGCATCATGTCCATAAGCAAATAGGATGACTCCTGCCTGCACCTATTACTATTATTCCACCCATCGACCGATATCCAGCATGCATCTAGAATATTAAGTAAAACAGAGTAATGCTTGGAGAACAATCACATTATGTAGAAAAAGAATACTCAGTTAATATGAATTAACCCTATCGTTTTATCCTTGGTGGCAACAACACAAAGACGTATATTGTCCCCTACTATGTAAATGGGATAGAAAAATTCGTCAGATTGAACCCACTACAACGCACCCCTTTCACTGAAGAAATATCAATCTAGTTGGCCAAACTATTTCAATAGATCGAAGAGATTTATGAAGCTATGATAATCATGCAAATAAGAATCATAATTAGAATTTAGAGAAGACTCATATATTTACCATGAATAATATAAACATAAACCCACAATTGATCATATCCCAGCAAACGCACCGCACAATAGGATTACATTGGATAGATCGAAGAGAAGATGTGATGATCATTGCATTGAAGATCAAGAGAGAGAGAGAGAGAGAGAGATAGAGACATAGAGAGAGATAGAGAGAGATCTAGGAACTAGCTACGGACCTGTAGGTCTGTGGAAAACTACTCAAACATCACCATGGGAGCAGCAAGGTTGATGTAGAGGTCCTCCGTGATCGATCCCCCTCCGACACGTGCTACCTCTTGAGCTTGCGTTGGTTTTTCCCTTGAAGAGGAAAGGGTGATGCAGCACAGTAGCAGTAAGTATTTCCATCAGTTTGAGAACCAAGGTATCAATCCAGTAGGAGTATCATGGCAAGTCTCCAAAGTACCTACACAAAAACAAGCAAACTTGCACCCAACGCTACAAAGGGGTTGTCAATCCCTTCACGGTTAACTGCAAGGTGAGATCTGAAGGTGGAAAGTGCAACAAAGTAAAAGTGTAAAGCTGAAAATATGATGTGAAGTAGACCAGATGGCCATAGTGTTCACTAGAGGCTTCTCTCATGATAGCAAGTATTACGGTGGGTGAACGAATTACTGTCGAGCAATTGATAGAACCGTGCAAAGTAATGATGATATCTAAGGCATTGATCATACATATAGGCATCACGTCCGAGACAAGTAGACCGATACTTTCTTCATCTACTACTATTACGCCACACATCGACCGCTATCCAGCATGCATCTAGTGTATTAAGTTCATGACAAACAGAGTAACGCCTTAAAAAAGATGGCATGATGTAGAGGGATAAATTCATGCAATAGATATAAAACTCATCTTTTTACCCTTGATGGCAACAACATGATGCGTGCCTCGCTACCCCTTTTGTCACTGGGTGAGGTCACCGCACGGTACGAACCCAAAACCAAGCACTTCTCCCATTGCAAGAATTATAGGTCAAGTTGGCCAAATGAAACCCACAACTCGAAGAGAATTACAAGGATAGGAAATCATGCATATAAGAGATTAGAGGAGACTCAAATAACATTCATAGATAATCTGATCATAAATCCACAATTCATCGGATCTCGACAAACACACCGCAAAAGAATATTACATCGGATATATGTCCATGAAGGTCATGGAGAACTTTGTATTGAAGATACAAGAGAGAGAAGAAGCCATCTAGCTACTAGCTATGGACCCGAAGGTCTATGGTGAACTACTCACGCATCATCGGAGAGGCAATGGTGTTGATGAAGAAACCCTCCGTGTCTGAATCCCCCCTCCAGCAGGGCACCAGAATGTGCCGCTGATGGGATCTTGCGGAGACAGAAGCTTGCGGCGGCGGAAAAGTATTTTCGTGGCTCTCTTCCGTGGTTTCAGATTTTTTGGGGAATTTGTAGGCGGAAGAACTAGGGCAGGGGAGCCACAGGGGGCCCACAAACCTGCTAGGCCCGCCCCCTAGGCCGGGCCTGGGTGGCTTGTGACCTCCTCCGAGGTCCCCTGCCTTGGTTCTCAAGTCTCCTGCGTGTCTTCTATTATGGAAAAAATCATTCCGCAGGTTTTATTCTGTTTGGACTCCGTTCAATATTCTCCTCTGAAAAAGGTCAAAAACACGGAAAAAACAGGAACTGGCACTTGGCACTGAGTTAATAGGTTAGTCCCAAAAAAGGTATAAGATAACATATTCATGCATACAAAACATCCAAAGATGACAAGATAATAGCATGCAACCATCAAAAACTATAGATACGTTGGAGACGTATCAACAGGACACCGGAAAAGGGCTCCACATGGCGTCACGACGGAAGAAAGACGTGTGGTGGTGGGAAAAGTGTTTTGGGTGGCTCTCTAGGGTTTTTGGGATATTTGGAAATTTATAGGACGAAGACGCAAGCCAGGAGGTGCCAGGGAGACCCCCCATGCAACACAACGTGGCCTCCTCCCTAGGTGGGACGAGGGTTTCTCCTCTAGTCCATGGTTGTCATGGCAGCCAGAGGGCGGCAGTCCCTGTTGGATTGGATCTCTCTCTTTGTTTCTCTCCTATTTTCGCGACCTGTTTTCTAGACCTTCACCGTTTCTTAAATATATGGGGAACCATAACTCCGATCGGCGTGAAATTTTGAGGCCATTTTATCGGAAAATTATATTTCTTACAGCCAAATAAGAGCTCCAACCGACTTAAGGGGTGTGCACAACCCATCAGGGCACGGCCCCCACCTAGGTCGTGCCCTGTTGGCCTGTGCCTCCCTCGAGCATCGTCTTGCGTTGATTCTGACTCCAAAAATTTACATATATTCCCCAAAAAATATCCATAATTTTTTATCGCATTTGGCTCCGTTTGATATGGAATTTCTGCAAAACAAAAAACACACAAAAAACAGGAACTGGCACTAGGCACAGGATCAATAGGTTGGTGGTCAAAATAATATAAATTGGTAAATAATTACTCAAAACGTATCCAATTGTAAAAATATAATAACATAGAACAATAAAAAATTATAGATACATTGGAGACGTATGAGGGAGTAGCAAGGTTGATGTAGAGATCCTGAGTGATTGATCCGCTCTCCGACGGGACAACGGAGAAGGGCTACAAATGACCTCGCGGCAGAATAGAGACTTCGCGTCGGCGAGATAAGTGTTTCCGGTGACTCTCTAGGGTTTTTGGGATATTTGTGAATTTATAGGACGAAGAGGGACGCCACGAGGCGTGAGAGGGGCCCACCAAACTACAGCACGCGGCGACCCCGTGGAGACGCCCTGTTATGTGGTGGCCCCCTCGTGTGGCCTCCGGCCTCCTTCCGAAGCTTCCAGGTCTCCTTTTGGTCAAGAAAAAATCATAAAAAGGTTTAGGGCAACTGGAATTCATTTAGTACTATAAACCTGAAGAGCCAAAAACATGCAGAAAACATCAATTGGCACTAGAAAGTAGGTTAATAGGTTAGTGCTAAAAAATAATATTAATTGGTAGCAAAACACCCAAAAAGTATCCTAGAATGATAATATTATAGCATGGAACAATAAAAACTTATAGATACATTTGAGACGTATCAGAGGTCACCAAGTCAATGACATACACCTTGATCGACCGAGGCCAGTGTAGCCTCCACATTGGTGATCGTCGGTACTGCCTCAGGCGTTATCTCACCAGGACTGTTGTGTCTGTTGGGTCTTCATATGTCTTCCGAGCGGCCAATAAGACCCTGTCTCTTGCCAGCATTGTAGCCAGCGGCAACGACACCAGAAATCCTGTCCTAATGCTTGTGATCTGCGTTGGGTTTTGCATGAAGAGGAACGGGTGATGCAGCACAATACATGTAAGTATTTCCCTCACTAGAGAACGAAGGTTTATCAAACCAATAGGAGTAACAACCAACCCCCATCTTCAGCGACTACACACAGACCTGGCCCAAACACGTTTGACTTGATGACATCACGATGACGCAATAATAGTATTTATGTGTTATAAAATAATTCTAGAAAATATGCTAAACTTCTAAAAATCATAGAAAATAAAATATAACTCCAAGTTAAATAAATAATATATGAAAAATTATCAGAAAAATGCAACGAATCTGTTTATGGCATTTTCATGCAAGTTAAAACAACTTTTGTCCTTTGTTTTGGACAAATCAAATAAATGCAATTCAAATAATCATGTATGGAGTTTGAGTTTGAACCTTAGGTTCAAACGAACTTCCTTTAATCCTCATGATAGATGCATTAGCTCAATCAACAACATATTGCCATGTCATGATCATGTATCGTAGTGTTGCATTTCCGTGAAATAAATATTGTTCTTTTGCTGTTTGTCAACGTTGCTTCCTCCTCGATAGACGATGGTTCCAACGATGTGATCGTTGATATTGACGAGGACTCATTGTGATCACGCAAACAAACCCCCTTGAACATCCCGATACAATCCCACTCTCTCGCTCCTACTCTCTTTTACTGCATTAGTACAACATCGATTCAACTGTTATTTGTTCTCGGTAGTTGAACCCATTCCTCTGCATAACCTGTTTTTGCCACAGTAAATAGTTGAAATCACTTAGCATGAGTAGAAACTGCTTGAGCCTTGATGTGCTACTCATCCATGCTTGCTTACTGTGCCTGCTATGCTTAGAGTTGTGTCGGGTCTGATCCATCTAGACGATGAATCGGAATGGCCGTGTTCATGTCCTATAGTTTGAGCGTAAAGGTGTGAATTCGAATTGGTAAAGGTAGCGATGGGAGGGCATGTAGGAGTACATGGTTGGTTGTCTCATTGGGACCGTCCTTAAGATCTGAGTTGTGTGTATGTTATCCAAGACAAGATACTACCACACATTGGGTTCCGGTAACTCGACCCCGCTCGGCTTATTAATCGCCTAGATATTTGTCCACGAGTTGCAACTACTTTCTGGTGTTTGTAGGAAAATTGTTGGCGGTCGTGTTTAGCTCTGCCCGACGGGGTAGGCTTCAGTGCGCTAGATACATAGTGGCACGGTGTACCAAGTGGCACCCAGATGGTGGGCTTGGAAACCTTGCGCACATGTTTCGGACCGTTAAGGAAACTTCGGCCGGATTTTCTTGCGGGTTCAGTCCTCGAATAAGCGATAAACTTGGACTAGTGTATTGTGTGGTTAACGGTCATGGACGATACCCACGCCAGTTCTTCCACTTGAAGTTTGCCGAGATGCATGACGTGCATATGGTGATAAGTGGTGAGAGCGCGTGTGAAGAAGTATACCCCTGCAGGGTGAATTAATCTATTCGAATAGCCGCATCCACGGATATGGATGTGATAGCCTCGCTTATTAGGGATGATAGACTACTCATATCAATAAGGAATTCCTTCTTTTCCGGGATCCCATTCGAACAGAACTCCCAGGTTAAGCGTGCGCATGAGTGAGGACAAAGTGCGCAAAAAAGACTAGTATTGATATGTGAGGCCAGTCTAGATCCCGCCAGGAGTAACGACCGCCGGCGGGTGTGTCCGGGGCGTTACAAGTTTGGTATCAGAGCCAGGCCCTCGCGGTTACATGGATGTTTGCGGACAGGTGTGTGGTCATATTGTTCATGACGTTTGTGACCCATCGTGGCATACGGCATGGTACATGTACTAGAGTGTACCAAGAGGGAATGCTCCTTCTTTTGCGGACAGGTGTGATAGCCTCGCTTATTAGGGATGATAGACTACTCATATCAATAAGGAATTCCTTCTTTTCCGGGAGCCCATTCGAACAGAACTCCCAGGTTAAGCGTGCAAGGGCCTCCTCAGTTCCGGCAGCCAGCAGATGTCACTTGTCACAAATGTGGACAGAAGGGTCACTATGCCACAAATGTACTTCTGAGCTCCGTCTGCCGCCTCCTCCTCCAGGCAAACCTCCAAGCAACGCTCTTGTAAAATTCAACCCCAGATCAGCTCGAGTCAACATGGTGAACGCAGCTGAAGCAGACAACTCCTCTGATGTGATCATGGGTAACCTCCTCGTCAATGATATTCCTGCTAAAGTGTTATTTGATTCTAGTGCTTCTCATTCGTTCATGTCTAGAACGTTCTTTGCCGAGCATGATTTTGATTCTGAGTATTTGAAGAAGGCATTGCGTGTGGTGTCACCCGGTACTCTTATGAGCGCGAACAAAGTGGTTCGTGATGTTTCTGTTAAGTTAGGCAGTTATTCCTTTCTGGCTCTCCTTTTGTCTTGGGCAATTCCGACATCGACTTGATTCTTGGTATGGACTGGTTGGCCATGAACAAGGCGTCAATTGATTGTGAATCTTAAGAAGTCAAGCTTACCCACTCTTTAGAGGATGTGATTATATTCGCGGCGCGCGATGATACAATCCGTCCGTTCTCCTTGAATGAAAAGGGTGAGATCAATCCTATTGAGCAAGTCCTAGTGGTATGTGAATATCAAGATGTGTTTCCTGAAGAGCTGCCAGACATGCCTCCGCACCGTGAAGTTGAGTTTGTCATTGAGCTTGAGCCAGGCACAGAGCCAGTGTGCAAGCGGCCGTACAAGCTGGGTCTAGAAGAATTGAAGGAACTCAAGAGGCAACTCGATGAGCAGGAGCGTTTGGGTTTGATCAGACCAAGCTCGTCTCTGTGGGGATGTGGTGTTCTATTTGTCAAGAAGAAGGATGGTTCGGACCGGTTGTGTGTCGATTACCGCCCATTGAACAAGAAGACAATCAAGAACAAATATCCACTTTCGAACATAACTGAGTTGTTTGAACAGTTGAAAGGTGCTAAAGTATTCTCCAACCTTGATCTCAGAATGGGCTATCATCAGATTCGCATTCGCGAGGAAGACATTCCGAAGACGGCATTCAGGACTAGTTTTGGCTTGTATGAGTATACGGTCATGTCTTTTGGTGTGGCTAATGCTCCTCCGACATTTTGTCGATCGATGAACTATATTTTCTCCCCATACAAGAATGAATTTGTCTTGCTCTATCTCGACGACATTCTGGTCTTTTCTGAGACTGAGGAAGAACATGAGAAACATCTCAGATTGGTGCTTGATAAACTGAGAGAGTACAAGCTGTATCAAAAGTTTTCCAAGTGCGAGTTCTGGCTGAAAGAAGTGGTTTATCTTGGGCATATTATCTCAGCCGAGGGCATTAAGGTTGACCCGTCCAAGGTTCAAGCCATTGTTGAATGGGAGCCTCCGCAGAATGTGAAGCAGCTTCAAAGCTTTCTGAGGCTTGCTGAATATTGCAGAAGGTTCGTTGAGAACTTCTCCAAAATCGCCGAGCCGCTCTCTAGTCTTCTTGAGAAGGGTGTTAAGTATGTTTGGTCTCCACAGTGTCAACTGGCTTTCGATACACTCAAAGAGAAGCTTATCTCCACTCCGGTATTGGCCCCTCCGGATGATTCCAAGCCGTACCAGATCTTTTGCGATGCTTCTCTCCAGGGTCTTGGTGCAGTCCTGATGCAATATAGGAAGGTGGTTGCTTATACCTCCAAGCAGTTGAAGCCTGCGGAGAAGAACTATCCTGTGCACGATCTCAAACTAGCAGATGTGGTGCACGCCTTGATGACTTGGAGACATCTCTTGTTAGAACGTAAGGTTGAAGTTTTCACCGATCACAAGAGTCTCAAGTACATCTTCACTCAGCCTAACTTGAATCTTCGGCAAACACTTTGGGTGGAAATGCTCCCGGATTTTAATCCGAGTGTTGAGTACACGCCAGGCAAGGCAAATGTTGTGGCAGATGCATTGAGCACGAAGGCATATTGCAACAGTCTGATTCTACAACCTCTCCAGCCGGGTGTTTCTGAGTCTTTCAGGAAGCTTAACCTTCAGCTAGTACCTCAGGGTTTTCTTGATAACCTTCAGATCCCTCCTACCTTGGAAGATCAGGTCAGAGCAGCTCAGCTTCTTGACGCTATGGTGAAGAAGGTCAAGATTGGCGTGGTAAAGAGTCTCCCCAAGTATAAGTGCTTCACTGTTGATGCTAGGGACACATTGTTTTTCGAGGATCGCCTTGTCGTCCCGAAAGGTGATCTCGGGAAGGTGATCATGGAAGAAGCTCATAACTCTCTGCTCTCTATTCATCCTGGAAGCTCCAAAATGTACCATGACTTGAAGCAGACGTTCTGGTGGACTCGTATGAAACGTGAAATTGCTCAGTTCGTAAACGAGTGTGATGTATGTCGAAGGGTGAAAGCAGAACATGAACGCCCAGCAGGTCTCTTGCAGCCTTTGCCGATTCTCGAGTGGAAGTTTGATCACATTCAGATGGATTTCGTCACTGGGTTTCCGAAGTCCCAGAAGGGCAATGATGCTATCTTCGTCGTCATCGACAAATTGAGTAAAGTGGCTCATTTCCTTGTAGTCAAGGAGTCCATTTCAGCAGCTCAGCTGGCAGAGTTGTACACCTCCAGGATTGTCTCTTTGCACGGCCTGCCTATGATGATCTCTTCAGATCACGGAAGTATCTTCACTTCCAAGTTCTGGGACTCCTTTCAGTCTGCCATGGGCACGAAGATCCGCTTCAGCACAGCATTCCATCCTCGGACTAGTGGTCAAGTGGAGAGAGTGAATCAAGTTCTTGAGGACATGCTGAGAGCCTGTGTTATCTCTTTTGGCATGAAGTGGGAAGATTGTCTGCCTTTCGCGGAATTCTCGTATAACAACAGCTATCAAGCTAGTTCTGGCAAGGCTCCGTTTGAAATTCTCTATGGCAGGAAGTGCCGTACTCCGCTCAACTGGTCCGAGACCGGCGAGCGTCAGATCCTTGGCAATGATATGATAGAAGAAGCTGAGGAGATGTGTCGGATCATTCGCGACAACCTCAGAGCAGCTCAGTCCCGTCAGAAGAGCTATTACGATAGCAAGCACCATGACATGTCTTATGAGCTTGATGACTTTGTCTATCTCAAGGTGTCGCCTATGAAGGGTATACATCGCTTTGGCATCAAAGGCAAGCTTGCGCCTCATTTCGTTGGTCCGTTCAGAGTGGTTGGCAAGAGGGGCGACCTTGCGTACCAGCTCGAGCTTCCGTCAACCTTTGCAAATGTCCATGATGTGTTCCATGTTTCTCAGCTTCGGAGGTGTTTCAAGACCCTGAGCACACTGTGCATCTTCAAGATATCGACCTTCAGCCTGACCTTTCTTATCGTGAGCATCTAGTTGCGGTTCTCGAGGCGACTGAGCACAAGACCCGTAACAAGACTGACAAATTTCTCAAAGTGCAGTGGTCTCACCATTCCGATAAAGAGGCTACATGGGAACGCGAGGATCACCTCCGTTCAGAATTTCCTGATTTCTTTCAGTCTTAGATCTCGAGGGCGAGATCTTCTTTGTAGTGTGGGAGAGTTTGTAGTGCCCCAGATGTAAACCTTGCGATATTTGGAACCTATTGCATGTGGGTCCACCTTGTCAGTGAGTTGATGTATCCAATTGTGCCATGACCTCATGTGGTGTCCCTTGTTTATTTTTTTCCTTCCTTCCCATGCATGCATGCATAGCATATCATTGCATGCCCTTGTCTTATGTTGTTGCCATATGATCTTAGCATTTCATGTGGTGGTGGTGATCTTGTGGTTACACCTTGTGATGCCTTGTGTTGACGTGCATGTGATCTAAAGCTTATGTGGGGTGTGCATGTGATAGTAAATTCTTAGGTTTCAAAACCATCTCCACCCCTCCTCTCTATTTCTCCTAAGTCAAGATACACTCCTTCCTTCCCTGTTTTAAAAATGTCTAATGTTTAGGGATTAATGTGAGTGTGAAGTTGTGCTAGCTTGGTGATTTTAAAAGAGTTTTAAGAAGGTGCAATGATAACAAAACAGAGACATTAATTCTGTTTTGTGAAATATTATTTGCTCCTAAAAATCTTGATCTTATTTTATTTAAATAGGTCATATTTTTATATGACCAGGGGGTATTTCCTTTTGAATTATCCCAGTAGTTTTATCTGGTATTATTTTTTCCCTTTCTGTGTTGTTTTCTAATTAGAAACCCCCCCAGCGAGTTAGTTCTCTCCTCCTGGCGTAGCATGGGCCTTCTCCCTACGGTGGCCCATGTTCCTCTCTCACCAGCGAGAGCCCAGGCACGCGCGACCTCCCTTCTCCTTTCCCTGACGTCGTCCCCTTTTTCTTCCTCCTTTCTGTCAGCTCGCTGAGAGTCAGAGGGTTGACGCCGTGAGCTCGGACGTCGAGGCCCCCATATATTGTTGGCGTCTGTGCCCTCCTCCTCTTGCTAGGGTTCCCTCTCTCCCTCTCCTGTCACCGCCGCAACCTCTCTCCATCCCCATCTCCTCTCTTTCTCCCTCCTGGTAAGTTCTTTAGATACACCAGTGAAGAATCCCGCCGTCGATCGCCGCCCTCACGTCGCCCTCCGGTACCGCCGCCATGTCCAGGGGCAAGTGGGACTCCCCCGCGCTCCATTTTTTCCCTCGGTGAGGCCGAGGAGCCTCCTCACCGACGGCAAGGACGACGTCTCCGCCGCGGACCCGAAGCCCCCTTCAACCTGTTCGGTTCTGCTTCCAGGATATCTTCATCGCCGGCCTGCTTCCTCTCCGTCGCCTCTTCCTCCGAACAGTCCTCCCCTTCGTTCCCCAAGGTGAGGGACGTTCCCCCTTCGCGCTTCTCTCCCTTCCCCCTTGACTAGATCCGGCCGAGGAGACATCGTGCTTCTCTGTCAGAGAAGAGAGCGGCCAGGCGCAGGTGTTGCCAACCTCCTGTTGCTGTGCTCGGAGTCCTCGTGGCTCAGGGCCTCCCTCCGTGCATGTGGGTGTGATACACAGAAGGGACTTCCTCCCCCCTCGTGCTGGCGTAGCAGCCGTAGAGTTGTCGCCGTTTCACTGTTACCTCTGGCCTCTTTCGTAGCAGCACCTATTCTTGTGTGATGTGTAGTGTAGGTGCTCGGGTAGTTGCAGTAGTAGTGCAGAGGTCTTCCCTCGCAGCAGTAGGGTAGCAGAGGTACCCCACGCAGAGCGGCCGTAGTGGTAGAGGCCACACTCTGGCGAACCTTGATGTCGCCGACCCGGTGTGAAGGCAGAACAGAGAGGCTCGTGGTAGCTTACCTTGTGGTTCAGCTTGTCAACGCTCCCGACCCTGTCAAGTATCGAACCGTAGCCTGGTAGTAGCAGTGTCTTGTGCCTGATGAGAGGGCGTGAGTTCGATCCCCCCTCGGCACCTTTTATTTTTTCCCTCGTTTGCTTCGGTACAGCACCAGCAGGGACTTGTTACCCTGTACACATCCTCTGTTCTGTCGATAAGAGGACAGTAGCAGAGTGGTGTGGCTCTATTGTTGCAACCAGAGGGTTCTGGGTTCAAATCCCAGGGTGCCCTCCTTTTGTTTTTCCTTTTTGCTGAAATTTTACTCTCTTCTTGATGTTCCTGATCTTGTGCCAACCATAGGTGGCCATGGCATTTTGTTTTCATTTTCCTTTGCTGTTATATTTGTGCTAGGTGATGTAGTGTGTGTGGATGTGCTTGTGAGAGGTGTATGTGATGTGTGTGCATACACATGATGTTGGTAACATGTGAGTGATTGTGTGTATGGTGATGCTTCTTATTAGTTGATCCTTGGGATATGATAGCAAGTGTAGATAAAGCATGTGTAGGTTCTTCTTTGTTGTAGGTGCTAGCACTTGATGTTGCACTAGTTTGTGGGTGCATAAATATAGTTGATCTGTTCTAGTGATGGTCGCTTTGATAACATGTGTAAGTGTGTGGTGTTGATCTGGAGCATGATGTGCTTGTGGGTGATGTGGACTAGGTGTGTGTGTGAGTAGCATCCCACCTTGGCAAGCAAGCCTTGCACCTTCACATGACCATATGTGAGAGGGCATGGTATGTTGTTTGTGTGGGAAGCTTAGTAGTAGGGGTTGTGAAGTTGATGTGCATGACACAAACATGGGGTTCAAACCCCCATGTCACTTTGTCATTGTGCACATGAGCTCAACCTTTGTAGTTGTTGATATAGTGGAATCACATGAAATGATGCCCTATTCACTAGGCATGATTTGAAGTAGTTTCCTCTTCCATAATTTGTGGTCACTTGTTCCAAGTAAGTGCCCACATATTATATATGATTTTGGGGTAGATTCTCCCAAGGAATCCAGTGGTGAAGTTAGTTTTGCCATTGGGATACTTTATGGAGTTGACATGTCCAGATTTGTTGCAAGTTTGCTCTTTGTTTCCATGGAATAGGTGGAGCCCAAGAGCATGAGTTTTAGTGTGATAGTAGTAGGGGTTTTGCTCTACACCATAGTGGTGTCATTTATTACTTGGTGTTATTTTTTTGCAAACTATGCCTAGACAAAGTGGGCATGTGGCTGAAAATTCCAGTTTAGTGAAATCTGGAAATTTCACTAAGTCTGGGAATCTGGAAACATTTTCTTCCCCTATAGATGAGGTTGTGATGGTAATTGTGTTGCGATCTAGCCTTAGTTTAGTGCTAGGAATTTGGACCTGATATGTTTGGTAAAGCTCCCTGTCGAATTTCATCCCATTTGGAGTCCTGTAGATTATGTTTTGGTTGTTGTCAAAAATCTTCAGAACAAAGACAGAAAGTCACTGCAGGAATTTTCACCAAGTCCCTGAGATCTGATGGTTTTCAGAAAGTTTGTGGCCTTGTATCTTCTTGTGTATAATTCCTTTTGGTGTGATTCTTGCTGGTGCTTGTAGTGTTCTTGGTTGGCTACAGCCACATATATTATTTGTCATATTTGGAGGTCTGTAGCTATGTTGCATGTAGCTCACAAAGAGCTAAGATGCAGATTATGGCAGATTGTGTAGTATAGTCATTTTGATGATTGTGTGTGCTTAGTTGATGTTGTGGTGTTCTTCCTTGATCCAATCCATTCATGTTGGGTTTTTATATGTCTTGGCAACCTGGGAATACCAGATTTGTGCCAATTGTGGGTGTGGTGTTGATTCTTACACGTAGGGCTTCATATCTTGTTTCGTTGATTCCCGTTGATCCGTAGCTCCGACTGTAATGTTCTTTATATGGTTTAGCATCATTTTCACAAGACGCATCTGTTCATGCCATTCTCATGCATGTCAAAATAGCTTAGTGTACAGTTCTGTACAGAAACTTATAGTAGTTCCTTTTGCTTATGCTAGTGATAGAAATAGTGATGCATGCTCATTTTTCATCTCATGCATCATGTGCTTGTTGCATCTTGTGGTGCTGATGTTCATTGGTTGTTATTCTTATGTTGGGTAGCACCGGGATCGTAGAACGAATACGTGGAGTCAGGAGAGTACGTGCAGGACGAACCAGAACCATTCCAAGCTGAGGATATCACAGGCAAGATGATATGACCTTGATTCCATCTCTAGACTTGTTATGCTAGTTTGCGTTTCGATGTCATATTGCTCGCTGCCTACCACTGAATTATATTTCCTCCTGCTATGCCATGAACCCAAACACTGATCCCTTCCTAGCAGAACTTGTATGGCTAAGTAGGCTTTGTTCAACTACTAATGTTAGTGTTGCTAGATGCAGGTGCTTTGACTCATGTGATAACATGAGCTTGTTATCATTATCTTAAATTCTATTATTTATTTAATGCACCTATATACTTGGTAGATGACGGAAGGCCTAGCCTTTTGCCGGGTGCTTTGTTCCGTTATTGCCACCTTAGTTACCGATTACCGGTGTTTGATTCCATAATAATCGCTCCTAACACGTTCGGGGTTGTTATGGGGACCCCCTCGATAAATCGCGTAGTGCTAAGGCTTGTCCGGCAGGACCCAACATTGGTGTTAATTTGCTAATCACTAAATAATAAACTGCATAGGGAATAGCTATCCCAAGGAATTTAATCAACAACCCGGACCAGTGCTCCTCATGAGTGTTGGTCCATACTAGAGCACTGTGCGGGGCCAACTCAGGGCAACTTGAGAGATTTCTATCAGGCCACTGTACGCGTCGCTCATCCGTCGTGTCCTGAGATTGAGATACGTGGCTCTTATCGGGGTCGTCGACACGACGGGAGGTCCTACTAGCCTTGCCTTACCTTAGCGGTATATCTTGTGTATAGGAATCCCAGTGAAGCTTTGGTTTCCTCCAGAGTTGAGGTTTTCCTCTAAGGAATCCGACGAGATCACGAGATTCGTGATAGAGGATGCCTTTGCGGCCTGTGTACGTTTGTGATGGACTAGTTGGAGCACCCGTGCAGGATTTAATCTTTCGGTAAGCCGTGCCCGCGGTTATGTGGCAACTTGGAATATTTTGTTAACATCCGGTATCAGATAACTCAAACATAAGCTAATAAAATTGCCAACTGTGTGCGTAATCGTGACTGTCCCCCTCGAAGACCTCTCTTCGATCGGGAACACGGTGGTGTTATGAATGCCGTAGGTAGGTGTTCAGGATAACTTAGTGATCAAGTAATCACGACCGCTAGTGTAGACCACCTTCATAATTGCTTTACGTAAGTTAGCCACTAAATCAAGCTTAGGATGATGCAGCCTTATACACTTCACCCTTACCCTACCTAATAACATGACTAGTTCTGGCACCAAGGTCTTAGATTGCTGAGTCCCCGTGGCTCATGGATTCCTCCGACACTCCCAACAGGTACAGGTACCCCAGAGAGAGATGATCCCGACGGCACTCAGCTGGCGTGGCAGTACGACGAGGAGACAGACCGCCTCTACGTGAACTATCCAGAGGATTGAGGCGTGGTCGTGATCGTGGGCCTGCAGGCAGGGTAGCATAGCATTTCCATGTTTTGTAGTCCGTAGCGGAACTACCTTGATTGTATCTGTGATGTACTCTGAGTTATTAATGAGAAGACAATTGAATCCCGGGATTGTCTACTTTTATTATTGTTTGTGCTGTGTTATCTGCTTGCGAAACGCTTAGATGCGCTTCTTTCCTATTCGGGACCTCGACCCCCAGAGAACTAACTCGATGGGCGGGTTTTCTAATTAGAAAATAACTCAGAAAGGGAAAAAATAATACCAGACAAAACTACTGGGATAATTCAAAAGGAAATACCCCATGGTCATATAAAAATATGACTTATTTAAACAAAATAAGATCAAGATATTTAGGAGCAAATAATATTTCACAAAACAGAATTAATGTCTCTGTTTTGTTATCATTGCACCTGCTTAAAACTCTTTTAAAATCACCAAGCTATCACAACTTCACACTCACATTAATCCCTAAACATTAGACATTTTGAAAACAGGGAAGGAAGGAGTGTATCTTGACTTAGGAGAAATAGAGAGGAGGGGTGGAGATGGTTTTGAAACCTTAGCATTTACTATCACGTGCACACACCCACATAAGCTTTACATCACATGCACGTCATCACAAGGCATCACAAGGTGCAACCACAAGATCACCACCACCACATGAAATGCTAAGATCATATGGCAACAACATAAGACAAGGGCATGCAATGATATGCTATGCATGCATGCATGGAAAGGAAGGAAAAAAATAAACAAGGGACACCACATGAGGTCATGGCACAATTGGATACATCAACTCACTCACAAGGTGGACCCACATGCAATAGGTTCCAAATATGGCAAGGTTTACATCTGGGGTACTACAAACTCTCCCACACTACAAAGAAGATCTCGCCCTCGAGATCTAAGACTGAAAGAAATCGGGAAATTCGAAACGGAGGTGATCCTCGCGTGACCACGTAGCCTCTTTATCGGAATGGTGAGACCACTGCACTTTGAGAAATTTGACAGTCTTGTTACGGGTCTTGCACTCGGTCGCCTCGAGAACCGCAACTAGATGCTCACGATAAGAAAGGTCAGGCTGAAGGTCGATATCTTGAAGATGCACAGTGCGCTCGGGGGTCTTGAAACACCTCCGAAGCTAAGAAACATGGAACACATCATGGACATTTGCAAAGGTTGACGGAAGCTTGAGCTGGTACGCAAGGTCGCCCCTCTTGCCAACCACTCTGAACGGACCAACGAAACGAGGCGCAAGCTTGACTTTGATGCCAAAGCGCTGCATACCCTTCATAGGCGACACCTTGAGATAGACAAGGTCATCAAGCTCATAAGACATGTCACGGTGCTTGCTATCGTAATAGCTCTTCTGATGGGACTGAGCTGCTCTGAGGTTGTCGCGAATGATCCGACACATCTCCTCAGCTTCTTCTATCATATCATTGCCAAGGATCTGATGCTCACCGGTCTCGGACCAGTTGAGCGGAGTACGACACTTCCTGCCATAGAGAATTTCAAACGGAGCCTTGCCAGAACTAGCTTGATAGTTGTTGTTATACGAGAATTCCGCGAAAGGCAGACAATCTTCCCACTTCATGCCAAAAGAGATAACACAGGCTCTCAGCATATCCTCAAGAACTTGATTCACTCTCTCCACTTGACCACTAGTCTGAGGATGGAATGTTGTGCTGAAGCGGATCTTCGTGCCCATGACAAACTGAAAGGAGTCCCAGAACTTGGAAGTGAAGATACTTCCGCGATCTGAAGAGATCATCATAGGCACGCCATGCAAAGAGACAATCATGGAGGTGTACAACTCTGCCAGCTGAGCTGCTGAAATGGACTCCTTGACTGGAAGGAAATGAGCCACTTTACTCAATTTGTCGTTGACGACGAAGATAGCATCATTGCCCTTCTTGGACTTCCGAAACCCGGTGACGAAATCCATCTCAATGTGATCAAACTTCCACTCGGGAATCGGCAAAGGCTGCAAGAGACCTGCTGGGCGTTGATGTTCTGCTTTCACCCTTCGACATACATCACACTCGTTTACGAACTGAGCAATTTCACGTTTCATACGAGTCCACCAGAACGTCTGCTTCAAGTCATGGTACATTTTGGAGCTTCAAGGATGAATAGAGAGCAGAGAGTTATGAGCTTCTTCCATGATCACCTTCCTGAGATCACCTTTCGGGACGACAAGGCGGTCCTCAAAAAACAACGTGTCCGTGGCATCAACAGTGAAGCACTTATACTTGGGGAGACTCTTTCCCACGCCAATCTTGACCTTCTTCACCATAGCGTCAAGAAGCTCAGCTGCTCTGACCTGATCTTCCAAGGTAGGAGAAATCTAAAGGTTCGCAAGAAAACCTTGAGGTACTAGCTGAAGGTTAAGCTTCCTGAAAGACTCAGAAAGACCCGTCTGGAGAGGTTGTAGTATCAGACTGTTGCAATATGCCTTCGTGCTCAATGCATCTGCCACAACATTTGCCTTGCCTGGCGTGTACTCAACACTCGGATTAAAATCCTGGAGCATTTCCACCCAATGTGTTTGCCGAAGATTCAAGTTAGGCTGAGTGAAGATGTACTTGAGACTCTTGTGATTGGTGAAAACTTCAACCTTACGTTCTAACGAGAGATGTCTCCAGGTCATCATGGTGTGCACCACAACTGCTAGCTCGAGATCGTGCACAGGATAGTTCTTCTCTGCAGGCTTCAACTGCCTGGAGGTATAAGCAACCACCTTCCTATCTTGCATCAGGACTGCACCAAGACCCTGGAGAGAAGCATCGCAAAATACCTGGTACGGCTTGGAATCATCCGGAGGGGCCAAGACCGGAGTGGAGATAAGCTTCTCTATGAGTGTATCGAAAGCCAGTTGACACTCTGGAGACCAAACATACTTAACACCTTTCTGAAGAAGACTAGAGAGCGGCTTGGCGATTTTGGAGAAGTTCTCAACGAACCTTCTGCAATATCCAGCAAGCCCAAGAAAGCTTCGAATTTGCTTCACATTCTGCGGAGGCTCCCATTCAACAATGGCTTGAACCTTGGAGGGGTCAACCTTAATGCCCTCGGCAGAGATAATATGCCCAAGATAAACCACTTCTTTCAGCCAGAACTCGCACTTGGAAAACTTGGCATACAGCTTATACTCTCTCAGTTTATCAAGCACCAATCTGAGATGTTTCTCATGTTCTTCCTCAGTCTCAGAAAAGACCAGAATGTCGTCGAGATAGAGCAAGACAAATTCATTTTTGTATGGGGAGAAAATATAGTTCATCAATCGACAAAATGTCGGAGGAGCATTAGCCAGACCAAAAGATTATGTGGTACATAGACAACTTGGAATGGATACTCTAAAATATGCAAGATAAGTGTGAGCGCTATGGATGTCCTTCTCGTATGGAGACGAGAGTGTATCCATAATGGTGTATTGAATTGGTAAATATGTGGACTCGTGTGCGCTATCCCACCTCAAAGAAAGTACTTGTAGTCGTAGTACAGGTTAGCCAAGAGTCAAAGCTGGCTTGCTGCAATTAAACTCCACAACCCCTTCATTGATACGGATGCATATGTAGATAGTTCTGATGTAGGTCTTGCTGAGTACCTTTGTACTCACGGTTGCTTTATTTATTTTTTGCACAGAAGACTTTAGCATCATTAAAGGTTTCTACGTGATGTGTTCGATGTTGACCGGAATATCTTGGAATCCCAAACAGAGGTTTGGCTCCTTTGGTAGGGTCGTTCTAGAATTTCAGGCTCCTCCAGCCACATTTAGTAGATGTGTGTACCCAGACATGATATGCGTTCGCTTGATGCTTGTATGACTTGAGTGCCAGTTCATGTGAACCCTGTTTGTAATATCACACTATGTTGACTCTTATGAGTCATATAGAGTTATGTTGTGGTGCCATACTGTATTTACACATATCGTGCATATTGTGTGTATGTTTGAAATGTATTGGTATGTGTGGGATTCGACACCTAGTTGTGTGCCTTTAGTAGTACTCTTTACAGGGAAATGCCTCTTTGTGTCTCCACCGAGCCTTGGTAGCTTGCTACTGCTCCGGACACATCGTTTGACCGGCATGTATCCTTCTTTGATGTTGTGTCTGTCCCCTCGGGGAAATGTCAAGCGGTGTAATGCAGTCCTTGTAGCTTGCTACGACTTGTCTACACATGTTGTTGGCCAACACCTGCTTTGTTGGGTTATGTATGATTGTCCCTGCACAGATGTACCACTTGGGTTTATAACTAGTCTTGTTGACCCGGGTTCTTTGTCGTTTGAATGCTAGCAACACATTCATATACATGAGCCAAAAGACGCAAACGGTCCCGGCCAATGTAAGGTGGCAGCCGTTGAGTTTACCGTGCGTGAGGCCGCAAAGTGATGTGATATGTTAGAGGCTGGGTTCTTATGACTTAGGATCGGGATCCCGATAGCTTTTGTATCAGAGCTTGACTGCGTGTAGGATAACCAAGACAAACTAGTCGATGTTGAGTCTAGCAACTCTTTAGTTATATAAGGGAATTATTTGTGGAAGGGAACGTAAGGCTCTTTTACTCCTTTCCTTGTGTCATTCTTATTCTGAGTCCCCTCTTCTTTGTTCTACGGGGTTTAAGAGTTAGTCCTTCTCATCTATCTATTAGGATGACGAGTTACTATGCCGGAGACTTATAGGAAAGTTCTTGTCTTCTTGGATCGATATCTCCATAGGATTCCATGTTATGTTGTCAGTTTTCATGCAGGTTGCCTCATATTTCATGCCCGTACAACCGTTATGATGTTTGAGTTATCCAAGGGTTATAAATCTATGAAATTGCAAATTCTTTCGTCCTATTCCCGATGTCTTTTTGGCCAGAAAAAGAACACTAATTATTGTGTTGTGGTAACCTATTGCCTCGACGTATTGTTTAAGCATTAAGAAACCATGTTACCTCGGAAAATCACCAATAGGCTAGATGTGTTTTGTGTTTCTAGTGTGATAATTCTAGCCATCATATTTTAAAACATCCCGTGATGTTATTTAGTCAGTATGTATTCTATTTCTAGGTTTTTGAACCAAAGGATCATTCTGTTCGCTTCTGTTGATAGTAGTTGCTCGCTCCTTTAGGTTGATTAGTAACCTTCTTCTAGTCCTCGAGGTGCGTGGTATATCATTCTTCCAATACCATGGACCATCTGTGGTAGAAGTTCTTCATAAACTAAAGATCACAACAAGAGTGCTCGTGATGAGTTCTCTGCTCGATATTGTGACTCTGCCAACTCCGCCTTTCTGCATGGGTTATCTGAAAGAATTATCTTGAACTCGTTCGACATGCTAATTTATGCATCCACAACTCAGAAAAATCATGTTCTCTAGAGTTACCCCTCTTCAATTGTATTGTGACCTTCATCCATGAGAGGATAGTCAAGAGTAGTTATGCATTCATGTCATCAATGCTTATTATTCATGTCGTCTGTCATGTTGTCCTATTTCAGAATGACTAGGAGAAGCAAACTCCAGTACCTTATGCATTTCTTGAATTGGGTCAAAGTAGTTGTATTCCGCAGATCAAAATGCCAATCTAGCTTTTGTTCTGTTCTGTCTTGGAGTATTACTTTATTTTGTTAAGAATGTCATGAGAATTGCACCATCTCTTATGAGCTCTTGATGTAGTGATACTTATCGCTATCATTGTTCGTTCCTCGGTTTCTGTGTTGATTGTAACCGGAATATAGACGAGTGAACCATGATGTGTGAAATCAATATTCCTAGCAATGTCGTTCCTTGTAGTTAATAGACAATAATTTCACTCCTATGGTGATGATGATTGAATCATCATCCTAAGATTGACCGTGCTACCTAGTAATTTTTTCATGGTGCACACTTCGATCAATGGGTTAGGATTGTGTCAATCCTTCGGTCTTTGATCATATCGTCTTGCCGTGAAAAGCGAGATTGTTCCCGAGCTTGTTAACATATCGGTGTTTTGTAATTTTCTGAATATCTTCTCGAAAGTATTACCAGGTTGTTTCCTGGCTGATATGTTGAGCTCGTGGTCAAGTTGGTTTCCTATAAACCACCCCTTCTCCAAGAATCCGTGTTAGATACCCCTAAAACTAGTTGGTTAAGCTAAACAACAACTTGGAGGGTTGGAAGATAAAAGCTTCACCTGACATGGTTCATCTAAAAGGAATATTTCTGTGTGTGTGTGTGTGAGTGTTGAAGGATGATGATATTTCATAGCTTGATTCGTGTGATCAATTGTTGTATATATTATCTTGTCCAATTTTTGATTTGAGTGTGGGCTATTGTCAAATCAAACTAAAAACCAAAGATTTTCGTAACGTGTCTTACTCGTGGATTTCCTTGAGCATACACCATTATATTCTTTGATCTGACCAATGCTATTATCTTGCTCACATAGTTGTGGAAATCCAATTGTATGGGTATCTCGATGAAATGTTGTTGAGCCCATCGGCAACATTTTCATTTGTTCCATGATTTATGTTGGACATTAAGCTAGTGCTGGAAACTTTGTAGAGACTGTCTTCGTGTCTCATGCACGAGGTATATGTTAGGTGTAAGAAGTGACTTCCTCTAGTTCACGTGCATTTGATGCAAGTTGCCGCCATGAATTTGAGAAAAGTTATTTTGTTTTCTTCAAAATCATCCCAAGTCAGTCATGCACGTGGGAAGTATTCTATGGTTTGATAGACTGATCATCTTCATTCCATATGTATCTGCTAGCACACCAAGCCACTAATTGATTTGTTCAAGGAAAATAAGCTAAATGCTAATCCATGGTAAGGCACAAGGCTTCATTATCCGCAATGATGGTTCCCAACCAGAACTCGGTAGTATTTTGTTGTAAGACTTTGAATGTGATCATCATTCTCTTGGACAGTGTGTTCACGTGGGTCTTGCAATGCAGCTCATGTTTTGGAGTTGGCTTCCGTAGTTCATCTCCTGAGAATCTTGCAACGTTATCTCGTCGATTTGTGTTGCAAAATTTCTTTTCAGACATGCTGAGTCCGAAACATCAAGTCACCAGCCAGATCTGAATCTCAGGCAGATATGATGTTTGTAACGCTTCCTAAGGATTATAATATTGGTCTCTCTATAATCAGTAAAGTGATGTCGTGGCTAACACACCTAGCCGGAAGACTTAATATTATAATATCTTGCATCACCAACCTTAGCCATTTCCCTATGAGGACTTTGTAAGGCTTGTTCTAGAGATGTTCCTCATGGACACCCCTTTGGGCTCCAAAGTTCAACCTTTACTTGATGTTCTAGCTACCAAGAAGTTGAGTCATCTTATTACATCAAGGAGAACACTAGAAGAGGAGTGCTAAATGTGTCTCGGTCGATCATCCAGATTTCCTTTCCTTGGCATAGCTAAGGTGAAATCTGGGAAAGTGTTGTCTCCCTTTGCATCTGCATCCTCCACCATTGTTCATCATAGTAGTATGATGTGTCACCAAAATCTTGGCATGGATATTGGTAAAACTTTGATGAATATGGAAATGCTCATGTTCTTGAGAGCATGCTCAGACACTGGGTTATATCCTCGGTATCAATTGGAATGTGTCTTCCATTTGCCGAGTTGCTCTATAACTCTAGCTTCCTTCCAAACTGAGTATGCCATTCTGTCAGATTCTTTCAATGATCATTTGTGAATTGCCTTACCCTGGTATGAAGAGTATCAATGATCTTTGGCTCAAAAGTAATTCTTTTTGCCACTTAAGGGAATAACTCTGCGGGTCATCTTCTTAAGGAGCCCCGTTTTGGTATTAAGGGCAACTTAACTCCTCGCTTCCTTGAAACCTTGTCACCTTCTCTTTTAAGCGTGGAATTGTTGCCTACCAATTGAACCTTCATCATATGTCTTATTTCCTCATCCCTGTCATGTGTTTTGTGTCTCAGCTCAAGGGACGTTCCTACGTCTCATTCTATGAGTTGATCATGAGTTGCTCGATCTTTGAGGAGATCGAATTTTGTAGAGTCTTCCTGTTCTCTTGTCGTCGTGTTAGATGAAGACCTCAAAGGCAAAGATGTCAAGATCAACATGATGCAATGAATCAACATCTTCGAGAAGGGCAATTGCATCGTGAAGATTGTGATAGTTAGTGCCCCTCTTCCACTTACCCTACACCTGAATCTCGGCACGAGATTCTCGTTTAGTGGGCGTGAGTTGTTAGATCCCTAGATTTAGAATTGTTTGTCATTGCATTCATGCATGCATTTTTATTTTTATTTTGAATTTGAAATAGGGAAGTGAGCAAGCCTCATGAACCAAAAATTTAAAATAGGCAACATATGAATTGCTTCACAATGATCCAAGAAAATGTTCCAAATATTCTGTGAATACATTGGGATGAGGTAAATTTTTGCCAACCAATATTTTGAAAACACAGAAACATTTTATATTGGAATTTTGAATTAATCAAACTATTATTTGAAGTGGAATTATATTTACTATATATAAAATATAGTTTCATTAATTATGGAACTTTTGTGTGGCACTTAATATATCCATTTATGTCACATAATAATTGTCAGGATTTTATAAAATGATTTTATAAAAGAAAAGAAAATAGAAAATAAAAATAAAAGAGAGGAAATCTACTTGGGCCTCCCTGGAGCAGAAGCTAGCCCACCCGAAAGGGGTAGGCTCGTCTTCTACCTCTGCCAGTAGGTACGAGCGAAGCCGAGCACGGCCAGCGTCGCGCCACCTCCTTCTTCGCCGTGGCAACTCCCCCCTCCATCGCCTCCAACCGCGCCAGCACGAGGACCCCCTCTCCCTTATCCTCTACTCCTCTTCATTCCTCCTCTCCATCTCTCCCCTACTCTCTTCTTCCTCCCGCCATTCACAAACTCGGGTTCGAGCTCCACCGAAGCCTCTCCGGTCACACCGACGCCTCCCCGAACGACTCATCAGCTCCGTCGCCACGAGAAGCTCCTCCACGCCACCGGAATCGAGACAAGGCACCCCGTATCGCCCTCGTTGTCGCCGTTTCCAACTCCGACCACCGGAGCTTGTAGACGTTGATTCGCCGGCTAGAGGACGACCCCGACCTCTCTATTGCCTAAAATGGATCCTCCATGAGCTCCTTCACATTTCCTCTCTCTTCCCACGCTCTCCCGTGCTCCGTAGCCCCACTCCCCGCTAGGGCCGAGTTCCAGCCGCCGCGTGCCTCGTCGCTGGCGCCTTCTCCGGTGTCCGTGCGACCAACCGTTGCCCCTGCTAGATGAGGCCGAGCCTAGGCTTCATCCCAATGCTCTCGGCGCTCGCATCCGTGCCCTACAGCGCGTTTTAGGCCATCTCCGGCGAGCCCTCCGTCGCGGCTATGGTCGCTGGCTACCACCCTCCGGTGGGGGCCGACGTGGCCGGCTCATTAGGGCCTAATTATCCCCTCCACGGCCACTGCCAGTGGGCCCTGGGGAGGGTCAAACCCTAATTTAAGGCTGGTCAGCACGGGATTAACCCGTGAGTCACTGAGCACTGGCCCCCACTAGTCAGTTTGACATAGCCTAGACACGTTTGACTTGATGACATCACCATGACGCAATAATAGTATTTCCGTGTTATAAAATAATTCCAGAAAATATACTAAACTTCTAAAAATCGTAGAAAATAAAATATAGCTCGAAATTAAATATATAATATATGTAAAATTATCAGGAAAATGCAAGGAATCTGTTTATGGTGTTTTCATGCATGTTAGAACAACTTTTGTCCTCTTTTTTGGACAAATCAAGTAAATGTAATTTAAATAATCTTATATGGAGTTTGAATTTGAACCTTAGGTTCAGACTAACTTCATTTAATCCTCATGCTAGATGCATTATCTCAATCAACATCATATTGCCATGTGATGATCATGCATCATAGTGATGCATTTCCGTGAAGTAAATATTGTTCTTTTCCTGTTTGCCGGTGTTGCTTCCCCCTTGGTAGACGATGGTTCCGACGATGTGATCATTGATATTGACGAAGACTCATTGCTATCTTCAGAACAGTCAGGCAAGAAAACCCCCCTTGAACATCCCGCTACAACCACACTCTCTCGCTCCTGCTCTCTTTTACTACATTAGTACAACGTCGATTCAAGTGTTATTTGTTCTCGGTAGTTGAACCCATTCCTCTGCATGACCTGTTTTTGCCACAGTAAATAGTTGAAACCACTTAGCATGAGTAGCAACTGCTTGAGCCTTGATGTGCTACTCATCCATGCTTGCTTACTGTGCCTGCTATGCTTAGAGTTACGTCGTGTCTGATCCATATGGACGATGAATCAGAATAGTTGTGTTCATGTCCTACAGTGTGAGAGTAAAGGTATGAATCCGATTTGGTAAAGGTAGCGATAGGAGGCCATGTAGGAGTACATGGTGGGTTGTCTCATTGGGACCGTCCTTAAGAACTGAGTTATGTGTATGTTATCCTAGACAAGATACTACCACACATTGGGTTCCCGTAACTCGACCCCTCTCGGCTTATTAATCGCCTAGATCTTTGTCCAGGAGTTGCAACTAGTTTCTGGTGTTTGTAGGAAAAGTGTTGGCGGCCGTGTTTACCTCTGCCCGATGGGGTAGGCTTCAGTGCTGTAGATACACAGTGGCACGGTGTACCAAGTGGCACCTGGATGGTCGGCTTGGAAACCCTGCGCACATCGATTGGGGCCGTTAAAGAAACTTTGGATGGACTTCCTTGCGGGTTCAGTCTCAAATAGGCAATAAACCTGGACTAGGGTCTTGTGTGGTTAACGGTCGTGGCCAACACCCACGCTAGTGCTTATGCTTAAAGGTTGCCGAGATGCATGACGTGCATATGGTGATAAGTGGTGAGAGCGTGTGTGAAGAAGTATAACCCTGCAGGGTGAATTAATCTGTTCGAATAGCCGCGTCCACGGATATGGACTACTTGGAAACATTATGTGGTACATAGACAACTTGGAATGGATACTCTAAAATATGTAAGATAAGTGTGAGTGCTATGGATGGCCTTCTCGTAAGGAGACGAGAGTGGATCCATAGTGGTGTATTGAATTGGTGAATATGTGGACTTGTGTGCGCTATGCCACCTCAAATAAAGTACTTGTAGTCGTAGTATAGGTTAGCCAAGAGTCAAAGCTAGCTTGCTGCAATTAAACTCCACAACCCCTTCATTGATACTGATGCATATGTAGATAGTTCTGATGTAAGTCTTGTTGGGTACCTTTGTACTCTTGGTTGCTTTATTTATGTTTTTGCAGAGAAGACTTTAGCCTCATTAAAGATTTCTACGTGATGTGTTCCAAGTTGACCAGAAGAGCTTGGAATCCGAGACAGAGTTCTGGCCCTTTGGTTGGGTCGTTGTAGAATTTCAGGATCCTCCAGCCACTTTCAGTAGATGTCTGTACCCAGACATGATATGCTTCCTCTTGATGCTTGTATGACTTGAGTGCGGGGTCATGTGAACCCTCTTTGTAATATCACACTATGTTGACTCTTATGAGTCTTTAATAAATGCTTGAGTCATATAGAGTTATGTTGTGGTGCCATGTTGTATCTGCACATATCGTGTGTATTGTGTGTATGTTTGAAATGCATTTGTATATGTGGGATTCGACACCTAGTTGTGTGACTTTAGTAGTACTCTTTATAGCGAAATGCCTCTTTGTGTCTCCACCAAGACTTGGTAGCTTGCTACTGCTCTGGACACATCGATTGACCAACATGTATCCTTGTTTGTTGTTGTGTCTGTCCCCTCAGGGAAATGTCACGCGGTGTAATGAAGTCCTTGTAGCTTGCTACAACTCGTCTACACACGTTGTTCATCGACACCTGCCTTGCTGGGTTATGTATGCATGTCCCTCTATGGATGTACCACTTGCGTTTATAACTAGTCATGTCGACCCGGGTTCTTTGTCGTTTGAATGCTAGCGACACATTCATATACGTGAGCCAAAAGACACAAACGGTCTCGGCGTAGTTAAGGTGGCAGCCGTGGAGTTTACCATGCGTGAGGCCTCAAAGTGATGTGATGTGTTATAGGCTGGGTTCTTATGACTTAGGATCGGGGTCCCGACATGGCCGTCGATGGCCAAGCTAACCATTGCGGTGGCATCCTCAATTGCACCATCTCCCAACTCCATACTATCATCCGCCATTGGGGGTTTGACGTTATGTGTTGTGGCAACTAGTCAGGGGATCAGTGAATCACTGCTGCCGATTGTCATTTTGGTTATTTATAGCTAAGAAGTGAATATAGGATTGAGGATTTTACAATTTACCATTGTGGCTAGCGCTTGCTCTTGCACGGCTAGACTAAATGGAGCCCATGAGCGATGACCATCCACCTTTGACGAGGGCAGGCGGCGAGTCGTCGCACATAGTTGTTAATTTTCAACCGTGTGTGGTTGCATGACTCATCGGAGGTGCTTCATATTTTACACTCGGGTGTGATATATCTATTCTACACAGCACATGGTATGCGGGACATGTGTATAACGTCATTAATTTTTGTACTCGGGCACTAGGGCCGGTTTCTGGGTAGCACACATCTTGTTCCGTCATGGTTCTTTTACTACACTGTGTGCCTGTTGGATAACACAATACTCAACATTTTTTAAGTTTTTAAATTCTTTTCCTTCACACATAATCACGCACGGAAAAATCGTAGCGACTGCCTACAGACGTGTACATGGACACAAATAAATATCATTTGTCTATGCTTTCCATCGTCTCTTTCCTCTCTCGCAGTCCGCAACCCCCAAATATGGCTTTCTTCTCCCCACTATCCACACCTCCACAAAATCCACAACATTATACATTCCCTCATATATTCGAACCACCCTCTCCATTGCGGAAGGTGTGGGTGTGACACAGCTTGATAACCCACACGTATAGGGCGCGGAACTTTCTTCACGGGTAGTATTACACCCTAATTTGTTGACTTGACACAAGGGGAGACAAACAATATTTATTGGTCTTAGCAGTTGAGTTGTCAATTCAACCACACATGGGATATCACTCTGCAACAAAAGTTTTAGTAGCACATCAAAATAGTAGTAGTAATGCAACCGGTAACATCAACAGTTTTGTAGTGATTGTAACAGTAGCATTAGCAATAGTAACTTGGCAAGATTCACTATATGAAAAGTTTAGGCACGTCGATTGGTGAGGGATAATGATTTAGATGACATTCATCATATAATAGAGACATACTAGACCGACAATGTCTACTATGCAACTTTATTCTTGTAGACGTTGTTGGGCCTCCAAGTGTAGAGGTTTGTGGGACAACAACAAATTTCCCTCAAGTGGATGACCTAATGTTTATCAATCCGTGGGAGGTGTAGGATGAAGATGGTCTCTTATAGCAACCCTGTAATCAAATACAAGAAATCTCGTGTGTCCCCAACACACCTAATACAATGGCAAATTGTATAGGTGCACTACTTCAGCGAAGAGATGGTGATACAACTATAGTATGGATAGTAGAAATAGATTTTTATAATATGAATAAATAGAAATTACAAGTTAGAAAGTAGCAAACAACGACCAAAACATTGTATAAATGATTGCAAATAAGGCATTGGGTTCATACTTTCACTAGTGACATCTCTCAACAATGCTAACATAATAGGATCATATGACCGTCCCTCACCATGCAACAAAGAGTCACTCCAAAGTTCATATCTAGCAGATAACATAATATGAAATTGTTGTAGGTAGTAAAACCACCACAAAGTTATTCTTTCTGATCAATCTATCGATCTATTCCTGTAAGTGTCACAAACGTCCCTAGAGTTCATACTAGAATAACACCTACGATACATATCAATCAACCCTAATATCACCTAGATACTCTAATGTCACCTCAAGTATCAGTGGGTTAATTATTTAACATGAATCAAACAATTTCAGATTCATCGTATTCAATCCAACACAAAGAACTTCAAAGAGTACCCCAAGATTTCTATCGGAGAAAGTAGGACAAGAACGTGTATCAACCCCTATGCATAGATTACCCCTTTGTCACCACAGGAATCTGCAAGTTGAGTACCAAAATATATATCAAGTGATCTCAAATCCAATATTCAATTCGACATAACAAAATCTCAAAGGGAAATATTCAATTCATCAAAACAAGATAGCAAGGGATGAACACCATATGATTCAACTATATTAACAAAGCACGTGATACATCAAAATCTTGACATCTCAAGAAAACGAGAGAGAGAGAGTGTGTGAGTGAGTGAGAGAGAGAGAGAGATCCAACACATAGCAATAGGTACATACCGTCATCCCCGAACGTGAACTACTCCCTCCTCGTCATGGACACCACCGGGATGATGAAGATGGCCACCAGTGATGATTTTCCCCCTCCGACAGGGTACAGGAAAGGCTCGAGATAGGTTTTTGTTTGATATAGAGAGTTGAGCGGGATTTCTAGGTTAACTTTCGATGGTTTTTGGTTTTTATAGGCATTTTCAACGTTGAAATCAAGTCAATCGGAGACACGTGGGACCCACAAGCTAACAAAGCGTGCCATGAGGAGGTCGACGCGCGTGGTTGGCTTGTGGCCCATAGGTGGCTCCCCTACGGTAGTTCTTTGCTCCGATATTTCTCATATTGTCCACAAAAATCATCAAAAATGGTGATTCCGAGAACTTCTATATTTTGCATAAAAAACAACACGACAGTAATTTTGCTAAAAACAACGTTAGTCCGGGTTAGTTCGAATTAAATCATATAAAGTGCATCAAAACCATATAAAATTATTGTAAACATAGGTAAATATGGCATGAATACTTTATAAATTATTGGTACATTTGAGAGATATCAAGCGACATAAAACTATCTCCAATTCATCAAGGTAATGTAGGCATGTATTTCGTATATAGTCATACATGCTTGTGATAGGGACTTGCATAACATATTTTGTCCTAGCCTCCCATGGCAACTGGGCCCATAATGAAACTAAGGGATATCAAGGCCACCTTTTAATAGAGAACTGGAATAAGGTGTTAACACGTAATGAATACATGAACTCCTCAAACTATGACAATCATCGAAAAGAATCCCAAATATTGTCTCCCTGGGGTATGCTTATCATGACACATAATAGGTGCATACAACTTGCAAGGTAGGATCCAAAACACTCTCATATTCATAAAACATAAAAGGTTCAAATCTGAAATTATGGCACTCGGGCCCTAGTGACGAGCATTAAGCATAGCAAAGTCATAGCAACATCAATCTTAGAACATAGTGGATACTAGGGATCAAGCCCTATCAAAATAAATCAATTACATGATCAATCTCATCCAATACCATCGCGACCAGCAAGCCTACAAAGGAAATACTCACTCCCGGCGGTGAGCATCATGATGGTGTTGATGCAGGAGGGTTGGTGATGACAACAGTGATGAATCCCCCTCTCTGGAGCCCTAAATGGACTCCACATCACCCTCCCGAGGAAGAACAGGGGGTGCTGATAGCTCTGCCTTATAAAATGTGATGAAAACTTATCTCATATTTTTTTCCTCTAGAATTAGGAATTAATAGGACTAGAATTAGCGTCGTAGGAGCCACGATGTGGCCCCAATCCATCACGGCGCGCCTAGGGGAGTGGGCGTGCCTTGTAGACTTGGCACCAACAGGTGCCCCCCTCTGGTGGGTCTTTGCTCCTTTATTTTTTATATATGCCAGAAAAAATCCAGAGAACTTCTCTTTCTTCATAAAACAACACCATGGTAGTTCTGCTGAAACAGTGCCAGTCCAAGATTGTTTCATTCAAATCATGCAAATTAGAATCCAAAACAAGAGAAAAAGTGTTTGGTAAAGTAGATATGTTTGGGACGTATCAACTCCCCCAAGCTTAACTCATTGCTTATCCTCAAGCAATTCAGTTGTTAAACTGAAAGTGATAAATAATACTTCTACAAAATCTTTTGTTCTTGTTAACATATATATGCTTAGCTAGTGTTAAGATTTTCAGCATAAATCATAAATAAGCAAATCAATGATAATAACTAAACATCGTATTTACTCATGGCAATAACATAACCAACTAGTGAGCAATAATAAAATATCTGACATGCCAAGAATTTGTCAAAACAATCATGCTATAATATGATGATTTGGTATCTCGCAAGCCTTTTCAAAGGATGCAAAACATAAATGCAAAACACCTTTAGGATTCAAGAAGTGACTAACATTGTAACTCACAGTGGAAAAGATCCAGTCATGCTCACATCCAACATTAACTAGACTCAATGCATAAGAATGACAATAGTGCTCTCACGTATGGTGCTTTTTGTAAGAATATGATGACTCAAATAAAAGAAAATAACATGAAAGTAAATAACTTCGAAGCAAACACAAAGGCCCTTTGCGGAGGGAACCATTGATTTGTGGAGGTGCGAGAGCTCAAGGTTTAAAACTAAGTTGAAATTGTAATTTTGGGTGGTGTGGTTTTCGTGTAAACGTCACAACATAGATTTGAATATCTACTATGCTAAACACATCACTGACAGTTCCCAAGCAGAAATATAAAGTTTACTCCCATACACCATACATACACAAGCCATGGCTTACCGAATCCTTGGGCGGTCTCCAACATTTCAACTATCCAGGGAGTTTTTTTAATTTATTTTAATTCTGTAAGACTGAGTATCATTTTTACCATCCTCTCTCATACAATGACAGGCAAATAAACGCCCATCTTGAGAAGACTCCTCTTAGCATGGAAGATATCGACCGCCCCATCGCTCCATGAGGAGTACGAGCACACAAAACAGAAGTTTATTTGAATGTTTAGAGGTGGCACATACAAATTTACTTGGAATGGCATGGTAATACCACATATAGGTAGGCATGATGGACTCATTTGGCACAACTTGGGATCAGGAGTCTGGATGCACAAACAGTATTCCCACTTAGTACAAGTGAAGGCTAGCAATAGATTCAGAAGCGACAAGCTAGAGAGCGAAAACAGTCATAATCATGCATTAAGAATAATTAACATTGATCATTAGCATGAGTAGGATATAGACATTCTATATTTTGATATTATGAAGTTTGCATTAGTTTAGAGTCAACTACATGTTTGCACATGGGCCAAGTCAAGCTACTTGAATTACTCAGGAGGAAATACTATACTACCATAGCACATCACAACCATTTTAATGCATGTTGACATCTAATATAAATCATTATTCACTCCTAGATATTTAAGCATGGCATGAGAAACTATAATCTCTAATTCTCATCATAAACATGTTTACTCATAATATGTCGAATCAAGATTGAATGAGCTAAACATATTTACAAAAACTGAAAACAAGCAGAGTTCATACCAACTTCCTTTACCACGATTACTTGAATAAATATCATCACTATTACCGTTCACTTGCACGACCGAATGATGTGAAAATAATAATATTGCAAGTGTGTCATGGCCTAAGTTGAGATTTGTGAAACAATTTATATAAAGGAGAAGACAAGGTAATATAGGCCCTTGTGTGAGATCAACACTAATGCACATGGGAGCCACTCAACATTTTCATGGTCGTCTTATCCTTTCAATGACTCGACAAAAAGAAACCAAATTCAGAGAAACAGAGTGACATATTTTTTGTTTTTTTGAAGTAAACAAATAAAGAAAGAACGATACAAAATATTTACACGGGAAAGCTCCCAACAAGCAAGAGAAATATGGTTGGTTTTCTTTAATACTGCAAACTAACGAAACAAGAAAGGAAAACGAAAAGAAGCGAGATATGTCTTTGGATTTTCGTAGTTTTCAAACACACAAGAAGAAAGCGAAAAATAAAACTAAACATGGATATACAATGAGATAGGATGAATACCGACAATTGGTGATCACCACTGCTAGTCTTGATAATAATCAAAGTGGTAGCTCGTGGAGGCATTCTATGTCGCCTCCTTAGCCAAGCGAGCGGCCTCCACTATGCGTTGTGCTCATGCGCTTCGTTCCCAGGAACGCAATATCTTTGTTTGTTCTGAAAGTCAAAGAGAGAAGCTGCAAGCAACATAACAGAGATGGTATGGTATTTATTAAATATTAACTTGTAATTATAACCCTGAGCCTTGTCCTTAATAAAGGTATGATGTTGCATGGCTTGAAGGTCTAAATATTTCTCAGGTACCATAGGGTTGTTAGGTTGAAGTGAGACTCTCAATCTTGTAGCTACGCGGGAGGCATAAATACCTACATACAAATCACAATTACCCGCACTAAGATATAGCCTACAGATGACAATTTCTCCAAGGTTATACTATTTATCGCTAGTTAGAACACTACACTACAATCTTTCTTACCCACAACACATTTCCCACAATGCAAAGTAGCGGATAAAGGTAAATTGAATACCTCTTATTCTAGCCTGTGTAAATCATCTATCTTCTCCAACGCAAAGACTCTTAAGGAACATATTATAATCAGATTTTCGTGGTTTTTCAAGTGAGCCCCAATATGGAAGTGTGCATGCATCACATAATTATTCTAGAGTCATACTATAAGAATTATCATAAACATGAAACAATAATCTAGCAGTATGGGGTGATATTGAAACCTATGCGTGAATGAATGGGTAAGATTATAGTGTTGAGTGCACTTATCTGTGAGGAAGTCTGTGAGGTCGATATTATTAATGTATTGACCAAACTCTTCTTTAATATTGGCAACGGCCATGAACTCAATGCACGGCCACCGACATGATTTAGCATTGTCCACGACTACTAAACTTGTCCTTGGTTCAGCATAAGCTTGTCATACCGAGCTCCCGCTTGACGACTCACCGGAAGACCGTCTCCTTGAAGAACTCCTCCTAAAGAGGTTCATTTTCCTAAGAACAAATTTATGAATTTTTTTTGGACCACAAAATTATGTCGATAAAACTTTGTAAGATTGATAGAAAAGTACGGATATAGATGCCTATAGGCGATATCAAGCATTCATAATACTTGGAACTCAAAGAATTCAACATGCAAGCTCATTTTCAGTAGAATCAAGTGCAGCAAATATAAAACTCTATAGAAAAAACTAATTGGGGCAATGGGAGAGTCACATACCAAGAAGCAATTTCTCAAAATAGTTTTGGAAATGGACTCCCGAGCAAAGAGATCGAAAATCTCAGGTTTGTGAGCAACAACACGAGAGAAAGCACAACCAGGATTTTTTTAGAGGTAGGAAAAAGAGTGGGTCAATGGATAAGTGAGGAAATACCTATGGAGTACCGAAGCCATCAGGGCCCATCTTATTGGCTTGGAACCAACACATGAATGCCCACGGGTGTTTTCAGCACCAGAATTTTGTAAATATTCTAGAAATAATCACGTAAATATTTTGTGACATTCCGATCACTTTTTTGGTCTGTTTTTCATTGCATGGATAATTTATAAAACAAGATAATAGTGGCATTTTCTTTTAATTAACTAAAAGTAAGAGAGGATTAGAAAGTTGCGCTTACTAAATTCATCTACCACATGCCTTTCAAAAAGGATTCATCAATAACATTGATCAAGAGTTATTAATAACCGTTTCTGATTGGCATTAATCGAAGAATTTTCGTATAACACTAAGTTACCACAATGGGGATTTGCATCTCCCAACAATAAGAATCTCATATTTCTTCTTATCAGTAGGAAGAGGAAATTTGTAACCCTCCAATAGTAATTATGGCCACTTGTTCAATGACATTAACACTATTTACCAAAGCTTGTTTGATCAGAAAGTGCATTGTATGTTGTTTCGCATTGGCATGAAAAGTAACATTGCTTTTGTTACAATCAATACAAGCCCGTGCAATATTTGAAAAGGGTCTACCAAGGATAATCGACATGTTGTCGTCTTCCAGCATATCAAGAATAACAAAGTCTGTTAAGATAGTAACATTTGCAACCACAACAAAAACATCCTCAGAAATTCCAATAGGTATAGAAGTAGATTTATCAGCCTTTTGCAAAGATATTTCAGTAGGTGTAAATTTATTCAAATCAAGTATTTTATATAAATATAAATACATAACACTAACACCGGCTCCTAGATCACATAAATCAGTTTTAACAGAACTTCATTTAATGGAGCAAGGTATTGTGGGTATACCTAGATCTCCCAACTTCTTAGGCACTCCGCCATCAAAATAATAATTATCAATCATGGTGGATATTTTATTTTTAGGTATCTTTCTTTTGTTGGTAGTAATGTCCTTCATGTACTTAGCATATGGAGGCATCTTCAAAATACTAGTCAAGCGAGTGTGCAAAAAACAGGTCTAATCATTTCAGCAAAGCATTAAAACTTCCCCATGTACTTACTCTTAGAAGGCTTACAAGGGAATGGCATGGGATTTTGAAACCATGGATCTATTTCTTTAACATGTTTCCTAGCAACAAAGTGTTTTTTCTCATAATGTTTATCTTTAGGATGTGGGTTATCAAGATTTCTATCTCCACATCATTTTTAGGTTATTTATTACTATCTGGTTGAGCATCAACATGAACATCATTGTTATCATTTTCATTATCATTATCACTAGGTGAATGTTCACTACCACACCCTGCCTCAGAATCAGAAATAGAAACATCATTATGATTCTCAATAGGTTTTTCTATAATAGGTTTACTAGAAGCATGCATAGTCCTATCATTTTTTTGTTTTTCTTTTTACAAGGACTAGGTGCATCTGATGGGTAACATCGCATGGGAAACAATAAATTTCCTACGCTTACCAAGATAAATCTATGGAGATCAACATCTACAAGAGGGGGTGTGCATCTACATACCCTTGTAGATCGGTAAGCGGGAACGTTGAGAAACGAGGTTGATGTAGTCGAACGTCATCACGATCCAATCACGATCCGTCCTCCGGTCGAATCACGAAAGTCCTGATCAAGTACCGAACGGACGACACCTCCCCGTTCCGCACACGTACAAACGATGACGCCTTGACCACCTCGATCTAGCGAGCATGGGTGAAGTGGTAGATGAGTTCGTCGGTAGCACAATGACTTGGTGGCGGTGGTGGTGGTGCCATCTCAGCAGGGCTTTGCCGAGCGCTGGTGCAGACGTGTTTCTTGGGAAAGAGGTAGAGCTGCACCTATGTGTTAGCATCATGCATCCCTCTCTCTCCCTCTCTATATTTAGGAGTAGGTGGTAGGTAGGGTGCAACCTTTGCCTCTCCTCCAAGAGAGAGTTGGCCGACAAAGTGGGGAGGAGTCCACCTCCAAGACGGGAGGCGGACGCCCAAGGGGAGGAGTCCCTCCTCCTCGAGGCACCTCCACATCTACCACTTGAGCGCATGGGCCTCTTTGGGTCACCTTCCCAGCCCACGAGGGGCTGGTGCGCTACCACTTAGGCCCATGTGGCCCCCGGGGTGGGTGGGGCCCTCCTGGTGGACCCCTGGAACCCTTTTGGCACTCCCAGTACAATATTGGAAAGCCCCGAAACTTTTTTGGAACCCGAATATAACTTTCCAATATATAAATATTTACCTTCGAACCATTTTGGGGCTACTCGTGACGTATGGGATCTCATCCACGACTCCTAACAACTTTCGATTACCAATACAATAACTCAACTATATCTATATCATCATCGAACGTTAAGTGTGTAGACCCTACGGGTTCGAGAACTATGCACACATGACCGAGACACCTCTACGGCCAATAACCAATAGTGGGACCTTGATGCCCATATTGGTTCCTACATATTCTATGAAGATCTTTATCGGTCAAACCACAGTGTCAAGGATTTAATCAATCCAGTATGGAGTTCCCTTTTTCCATCTGTACGTCACTTGCTTGAGATTCAATCGTTGGTATCTCCATAACAAGTTCAATCTTATTACCGGCAAGTCTCTTTGCTTATTCCATAATATAAGATGCCATTACTAACTCCTTAGCCACATTTATTGAGAGCTTGTTGTGATGTTGTATTACCGAGTGGGCCCTGAGATACATATCCATCACACGGAGTAACGTCTTGATCCATGACAACTCCACAGACACCCTCTGAGACACTTGTAGAGCATCTTTATATTCACCCACTTATGTTGTGACGTTTGATACACACAAGTCATTCCTCCGGTTTAAGTGAGTTGCATGATCTCATGGTCATAGGAATAGATACATTTACATGCTGAAAGACATACCAATAAACTGGATACGATCAAACGCTGTGCTTAAGGTTTAGGTCTCGTCCATCACATCCTTCTCCTAATGATGTGATCCCGTTATCAAATGACAACTCATGTCTATGGCTAGGAAACATTATCCATCTTTGATCAATGAGCTAGGCTAGTAGAGGCTCACTAGGGACACGGTGTTGTCTATGTATCCACACATGTATCTAACTTTCCAATCAAGACAATTATAGCATGGATAATAAACGATTATCATGAAGAAGGAAATATGATAATAACAAATTGATTATTGACTCTAGGGAATATTGCCAACAATATCCCACTTGCACTAGAGTCAATAATTTAGTTCACATAACCATGTGATTAACACCCAATGAGTTTTGGGGTTTGATCATTATTTTCTTGTGAGAGAGGTTTCAGTCAACGAGTCTACAACATTCACATCCGTTTGTTCTTTGCAAATATCTATGTCATACTGTAGATGCTGCTACCATGCTCCACTTAGAGCTATTCCAAATGACTGCTCCACTATACGAATCCAGTTTGCTACACAAAGTTATCCGGATTAGTGTCAAAGCTTGTATCGATGTAGCCCTTTACGATGAACTCTTTTATTACCTCCATAATCGAGAAAGATTTCCTTTGTCCTCTAGTTATTAAGGATAATTTTGACCTCTGTCGAGTGGTCCCCTCCTGGATCACTCTTTTACCCCTTGACAGACTTATGACAAGGCACACCAGGTGCGGTAGACAACATGGCATACTATAGAGCGTACGGCTAGGACATAGGGGATGAACTTCATCCTTTCTCTTTTTCTGCCATGGTCGGGCTTTGAGTCTTACTCGAATGCACACCTTAAAATACAAGCAACAAGTCCTTATTTGACTAATCAATTTTGAACTCCTTCAAAGTCTTGTCAAGGTATGTATTCATTGAAAGTTTTATCAAGCGTCTTGATCTATCTTTGTAGATCTTGATGCCCAATGTTCAAGTAGCTTAATCAAGGTTTTCCTTTGAAAACTCCTTTCAAACAACCCTATATGCTTTCCAGAAATTCTACATCATTTCCGATAAACAATATGTTAACCACATATATACTTATCAGAAATTTTATATTTCTCACACTCAATTTCTTGTAAATATAAGTTTCTTCATAAAATCTGTATAAACCAAAAGCTTTGATCACTCATCAAAACACTTATTCAAATCTGAGATGGTTGCACCAGTCCATAAATGGATCGCTGGAGCTTGCATGCCTTTTAGCATCCTTAGGATCGAGAAAACCTTCTCTTTGTATCACATACAACCTTTCCTCAAGAAAACCATTAAGGAAACACTGTTTTGACATCAATGTGCCAGATTTCATAATAAAAAAATGCAGCAACTGCTAACATAATTCCAATAGACTTTAGCATCGCTATGGATGAGAAAGTCTCATCGTTGTCAACTCCTTGAACTTGTCGAAAACCTCTTTGCGACAAGTTGAGCTTTCTAAATAGTGACATTTACAATCATCGTTTGTCTTCCTTTTAAAGATCCATTTGTACGTAATAGCCCTACGACCATCAAGTAATTCTTCCAAAGTCCACACTATGTTTTCATCCATGGATCCTTTCTCGGATTTCATGGCCTCAAGCCATTTTTCACATTCTGGGCTTGCCATTGCTTCTCCATAGCTCGCAGGTTCATTGTTATCCAACCACATGACCTCCAAGACAGGATTACCGTACCACTCTGGAGTAGTACGTGTCATTGTCGACCTACGAGGTTGGTAGCATAGGCACCAGAGGAACATCTTCCTGCGCACTGCTACTCTCTCGTTGAATTGATGGTTCAGTAAACTCATCAAGCTCCACCATCCTCGCACTCAATTATTTTGAGAGGAACTCTTTCTCGAGAAATGACCCGTTCTTAGAAACAAAAAACTTTGCCTTTGGATCTGAGATAGGAGGTATACCCCACTGCATCCTTTGGGTATCCTATGAAGATGCATTTATCTGCTTTGGGTTCGAGCTTATCAGCCCGAAGCCTTTTGACAAAAGCATCGTAGCCCCAAACTTTAAGAAACGACAACTTGGGTTTCTTGCCAAACCATAGTTCATACGGTGTGATCTCAACGGAATTATATGGTGCCCTATGTAAAGTGAATGTGGTTGCCTCTAATGTATAACCCATAAAGGATAGTGGAAAATTGGTAAGAGACATCAGAGTACGCACCATATCTAATAGGGCATGACTAGGATGTTCGGACACACCATCACACTATGATGTTCTAGGTGGAATGAGTTGTGAAACAATTTCCACATTGTCTTAAATGTATACCAAACTCGTAACTAGGATATTCACCTCTACGATCACATCATAGACATTTCATCCTCTTGTCACGATGATCTTCAACTTCACTTTGAATTTGCTTGAACGTTTCAACATTTCAGAATTTTGATTCATCAAGTAAATATACCCGTATCTACTCAAATCATCTGTGAAGTAAGAACATAATGATTTCTAGTGCGTTCTTCAGCACTCATTGTAATACATTCATTAAAATGTAGTATTTCCAATAAGTCACTTGCCCGTTCCATCTCACTAGAAAACGAGGCGTTCAGTCATCCTGCGCATGTGGCATGCTTTGCATGTCTCAAGTGATTCAAAATCTAGTGAGTTCAAAAGATATATCAACATGGAGTTTCTTCTTGTGTTTTAGACCAATAGGCATGGTTCGCATGTGTCAAATGATTCAAAATCAAGTGAGTCCAAAGATCCATCATCATGGAGTTTCTTCATGCATTTTATACAAATATGACCTACGCTGATGGATCTTTGGACTCAGTGACCTATACAAAATCAAGTGAGTCTAAAGATCCAAAAGATACAAAGTTTCCTCATAACATAAGTGTCGTGGTAACGATTCCGACAATAGAAAGGGGGTAGGATAAAGGAGCATGATCTATCGAGATGCAAATCGGTGACACGGTGGTTTTAGCGAGTTCGGGCCTCTCACGGTGGAGATAACAACCCTACGTCTCGTGATACGGAGAGTCTTTCCTGTATCTGTCATGAACACTGAGTTACATGGGGTATTTGAGAGAGAGGGGAGAACGGATCTCCATACCTGAGCTATGTCTGAGCCTAATGGTGAGAGAGATGAGAGAGAGGAGAGACAGGAGAAGAAATGGGGCCATGCCCCTAGTCCAGTGGTGGGGTGGCTTATATAGAGTGCGCCACCCCCTCACCTCCTATGTTGCACAGTGGCGCATTGAAGCCGTAATGTTAGCCTACTACTAAGATGATGCTTCAACTGCCTTGCCGACTGTTGGCCTTCGCATATCCAAGTGAGCCACACGACCGAGTGGTTGACAATCTTCCAAGTGGTCAGTACTTGGATACTGTCTGAGTGGACATTATGAGGTTTATCTGGACCCACATGATGTGTGGACCCCATGCTTTATGATATTTTGACCCTTCGTGGGCCTACCTGTTAAGGGTATCCGCAACATTAGCCCCCGAATCGATTGTGATTTTGCAGAACGAGTTTGTGAAAGATACAATTTGGCCCGAGTGATTACGGAAATACTCAGTAGTTCTCATCGTGCTTTTAGACAACCAAGGTTTGAACAAAATCTCAATGGATTCTAGCACTGCACATCCCGACTGATCTAGGGTAAGTGCCCGCGAGGGGCAACTTGGTGACATTCGTTCATCTCTCGGAAGAGGTTAACTCATGATCAGAGTATGGGTGTGTCATTAAATCCGAGCAACAAGATTGACGCATGGACTGTTCTCTCGGAGAGATGCCATTCTTATCCCAAAGGAACGTGAAAATGAGTCTGTTCTAGATCGAACTTATGAGTTTCATGCTTTGAGTCCTAGAAGAAGGCATAAATAAGGTCCATGGAGGAGCGTTAAACTCACCTTATAGCAATTTTTTGGTAGCCGACGGGAGCCTTATAACTTGTTTGTTCGTTGTTCGTCACTCGGACTGGTCAGGCCATACCGAATGGAGATTACTCCAGTGGGGGCATGCTGAGTGCACCCACTGGGTGTAGTTCCCGAGACCACCATCGACTGTGAGCAGTCGGCGGGGGTCTGAAGAAAAAATCTTCTTAGCTGGTACTGATCGAACTTGTTCCTCTCTGACTCGGAGGTCGAGTAGTACTTGAGGATCTCGTATTGGTCTAGCTTGTTTCTCTTTGACTGAGAAGTCGAGTAATACTTGAGTGATCTGGAGCTGGCCTTGACTGAGCAAAATGTTCCTTTCTGAGTTCTCTTCTAGTGGGGGCACGCTCAGTGCACCCACTGGGTGTAGTCCCCGAGAGTTTGTCGGACTAGATGAGTGTGGCATAGGGTTTAAGTCTTCTAGTGCTCGTCATAAATGTTTGTTGAGTTTTCCTTATATGATTTCAGGATCAAGGTCAAGTCCCCGAGTGTATTTTTTAACTTAGGCGATACGGGGTCGCATCGAAGCCCCCGAGTGTGGATGATCTCCACTCTCAGAGTAGCTTTAACTTAGGTGATACGGAGTCGCACCTAAGTTCCCATGTGTGTAGCGTGTACATACTCGGAGTAGTTTAAACTTAGGCGATACAGAGTCACAGCTAAATTTTTGAGTGTGGAGCGTGTTCGTACTCGGAGTAGTTTTAAACTAGGCGATACAGAGCCGCAGCTAAGTCCCCAAGTGTGGAGTGTGTCCATACTCGGAGTAGTTTTAACTTAGGCGATACGGAGTGGCAACTAAGTTCTCGAGTGCGGAGCGTGTCCGTACTCGGAGTAGTTTTAACTTAGGAGATACAGAGTCGCAGCTAAGTTCTCGAGTGTGGAGCATGTCCGTACTCGGAGTTGTTTTTAACTTAGGAGATACGGAGTCGCGGCTAAGCCCCCGAGTGTGGAGCATGTCCGTACTCGGAGTTGTTTTTAGGCGATACGGAGTCGCAGCTAAGCCCCCGAGTGTGCAGCATGTCCGTACTCGGAGTACTTTTTAACTTAGGCGATATGGAGTCACAGTTAAGCCCTCGAGTGTGGAGCATGTTTGTACGCAGAGTTGTTTTAACTTAGGCGATACAGAGTCGCATCTAAGTTGTTCACCCACTGAGGGTTATGTTATATATGTGCCCAGCTGAGCGATGGCGCGTAGAGCGGCCAGGTGATGAAGACAGGTCGCATGGGGTGGCGACATGCAAGGCATCCGAGTGAAGTAGATGCGTCTGGCTGAGTGCTGACGCGCGGGGCGGCCAAGTGATGTATACGCGTCCAACACAGTTGGGATGCGTGGGGCATCTGGGTAAGGTTGATACGTCTCACTGAGTGGCGACGCACAGGGCGGTCAAGTAACAGCGCGCGCGGGGGGGGGGGGGGGCTTGTCGTGAATGTTGTCGCGGAGGTATACGACCGAGTGATGGCACGCGGGGCGTACGAGTCGAGCATGTCGTCGAGAATGGCGCACAAAGTCGTCCGGGTAACGTGTGTATGAAAAGTAACACAAGCTAACATGAAAAATTCTATAAAGTAATTTGATGTTATTTGAAATGATTTGTGTAAATTACACCTCTAGAAACCCGCTGGGTGTGCCAGGTTCTTGTTGGTCCGGAACTAGAAAGAGTCTAAAAGAGTGAAGGATCCGACTGAACTCGTTTTGAGTATTGGACCCAAATGAAGCGGAAGTGTAGTGATCCGACATGAAAATAAACAACCGAGTGCACAGGTACACTCGGTGGAGTGGCCTTCGAGTGGATGTCGTGTGTGACTTTACATGCCACTCGATAATGCGGAAATAACTATTTAATTGAATGGAGTCTGTCAAAAATGACTTAGCTCTCTGACGATGTATGTGGCGGTCGAGCGAAGTAGACACGTCCTGCTGAGTGGCGATGCACGGGGCGGCCAAGTGACGAAGACGTATCTCCCCGAGTGATGATGCGAGCACGGTGACGATGGAGCATTGAGCAGAGTGATGGCGCGCTGGGTGGCTAAGTGACGATGGTGTGTCTCGCCGAGTGACGGCGCACAGGGCGTCCGAGTGTTGATGTAGCGTTCAGCAGGGTGACAGCACGCGGGGCGGTCGAGTGATGATGGCGCGTCTCGCCACGTGGTTATGCGTGGAGTTGCCGAGTGATGAAGACGTGTCCAGCAGAGTGACGACGCGTGGGACGGCTGAGTGACGATGGCGCATCTCACCGAGTGGCTATATGCGGAGCTGCCGAGTGATGACGACGCGTCCAACAGATTGACGGCGCACGGGGCGGTCGAGTCATGTAGACGCATCCTGCAGAGTGAGATGCATGAGGCGGCCGAGTGACAATCGAGTGGTGATGGGCGAAGCTGCCGAGTGATGATGACACATCCAGCAGAGTGGTGACGCAAGAGGCGTCCGAGTGACAATGTAACCTGTGTACGAAAAATAGCACAAGCCAACGTAAAAATTTCTCAAAGTTATATGAGTTTGCTGAAATGATTTGTGTAAATAACACCCATTTGCACCTGCTGGGTGTGCTAGGTGTTTGTTGGTTCAGGACCAGCAAGGGTCTAACAAAGTGAAGGATCCGACTGTACTTGTGCAAGTGAAGGATCCGACAGAACACATTTGTGTACTGGACCCAAACGAAGCGGAAGTAAAATGTTCCCACATAAAAATAAATAACCGAGTGCAGAGGTACACTCGGTGGCGTGGCCTCCGAGTGAACGTCATGTGCGACTTCCTCGACACTCGGTAATGTGGAAACAACTATTTAATTTAATGCAGCATATGAAGAATGACTTAGCTGTCTAACGGCGCAAGCGCGGCCGAGTTACGATGGAGCGTCCAACTGAGTAACGGTGCGCAGAGCGGTCGAGAGACGAAGGCGTGTCGAGTGGAGTAACACCCAAGTAAATTCGTCCGGCCATGTATGTATTGTACGAATGGACGAGCATTCGAGAGAGCTTTAGTCCCATCCGCGTGAACCTGGGTTCAAACAGAAAAGTGTTTGCTAAGTAATTGTGTACTAATATGAGTACTAAATTGTAAAATGATCGGACAAGGTAAGATCCTCGATCCTTTGCCGAGTGGGTGGAGAGTGGGGACTTGTTCCCCCGAGTTAGTTATCATCGAAGCAGAGTTCCACCAGGCCATGGAGGGATGAGCCGCCGCATGCTCGGGGTGTGACTAGCCTCCATGTATGTCAACATCGGGCATGTGGCCCCGTCGTCGAAGCCGCTGCCGCACATATGGTGCCGAGGGGCTAGCCGGCCGAGTGAACCTGTTCGTTAGCCGTCCGAGTGAAAAGGGGAACGGCCGAGTGAACCACACCTGGGCCGCGATTTAGTCGCCACGCCATCACCCTAGTGGAATAAATGATGAGTCGGTCGGGCGGCGTTATTCGTCTCTGTAAGCCTGCAAGTTAGCAAATACACGTACATCCAAGAATATTTTTTGCTGGGCTAAAGTGTCCACATATTGATGCTATTTTGCAGGGAGTAAATGCTGGAATTTTGACCAAATATGGGCTAGCCCAATATATATGATTTTTGAAAATTCCTAATAAATCCTAGAGGCCCACGCAGCCCATTTGTGCAAGGCAAGAGGTGGAAATCTTTAGTCCCACATTGCTAGTTTAGTGGGAGTTGGACCTCCTTATAAGGGAGGATGTTTACACACATGTATGAGCTGGAGAACAATAGAGACATACACGCGCGCTCCTCCTCCTCCGCCGCCCGCCTCACCTCATCACGACTCGCCGCGCCGCGGGTTGCGGGAATGAGCCGATCCAAACTAAATTTTTGCCACGCACGACTGGTATACGAAAGTCCACTTGGACAAGATGAAAGTTTTTGCTAGTGGATATTGAAAGCGAACGCTGCAGTTTCGTCGCTGCTATGTGTTCGTTTCATATCCTACTGTTGTTGCAACTCAGTACGTACTCATGTTCTTCTTCTTTCAGTTCCTACCGCAACTTTTTGCTATAGTATCTCTTCTAGATATGTTCCGTTTCTGTTCATCACTTCATATAATACCTTGTCTATATAGAACGGTTACATATATGTTCTTTTCTAGATCATACGTGCACATGTCTTTTGTCATCTCATCTCTATATTGCATGCTTTCTTCCGTTTTTATTATGATGGTTATGTTTATCCTAGTTTTTCTTTTCATAAATTCCTATGGTAAATTGCTCATATTTCCAACAATCCAAAAACCTTATTATAGACAATTTACCCCGAGTGGTTTTGCTGCCTCCACGAGACCTCCTATGTTTGAAGGTGTTCACTACAAGAGATGGCGCGTGAGAGCTGTTATGTGGTTTCAAACCATGAGCTGCTATGACGCCACTCTTGGCAAACCTGAAGGAGATCATGATGCTCAACAGGAGATAGCTTTTCAGAAAATGCATACCTTGTTTATGGCTGCTCTCTTGAGCGTTCTTGGTGAGAACATAGTTGATGCTTATGCGTCAATTGATAATCGAAAAGTTATGTGGGATGCACTCGAGACCAAGTTTGGCGTCTCGGATGCTGGCACTGAGTTGTACATCATGGAACAATTCTATGACTACAGGATGACTGAAGGGTGCTCCGTGGTTGAGCAAGCTCATGAAATACACTCATTTCCATGAGAACTTGAGCACTTCAATTGCATGCTACCGGACAAGTTTGTTGCCGGAGGCATCATCACTAAATTTCCTCCTTCATGGAGGAACTTTGCTACCTTACTAAAGCATAAGAGACAGGAGTTTTCCGCTCCGGATCTCATAGGTACTCTTGATGTGGAAGCAAAGGCGACAGCAAAAGACAAACGTTCTCGAGTTATTGAGGGAGGTTCTAGTGCAAATCTGGTACAGAAGAAAAACTTCCAGCCTCACAATTTCAAGGACAAGGGCAAGTTTGATGGTAAAGCAAAGTTTGATGGGAAGAACAAGGTTGTACAACACACCAACTTCAAGAAGAAGAATGACAAGAAGAAAGGTGTTTGTCATGTGTGCGGAGATCCTGATCATTGGGCACCTAACTGCACTAATCGTTATGACAAGCGTCAACATGGGAAAGGCGGGAAGTCTGCTAATGTCGTCATTGCTCACACTAACGTTGAGGATGTTGGGTATGGTATATTACCCACTATTCTTTCAGTATGTCATTTTCCTGATTGGTTGATTGACACGGGTGCTAATGTTTATATATGCGCTGATATTTCCATGTTTTCATCTTATCAGTCCGCAGGGACTTCCACCGTCCTGATGGGCAATGGTCCACCTGCTTCTGTTCGTGGTGTTGGCATGGTCGATCTGAAGTTTACTTCGGGAAATGTCGTGCGGCTGAAGAATGTGCATATGTCCCCTCCGTCAATAAAAATCTTGTTAGCGGATCTCTTTTGTGTAGAGATGGCTACAACTTGTCTTTGAGTCTAATAAATTTGTAATATCCAAGTATAGAACTTTTGTTGGTAAGGGCTACGAATCAGGAGGCCTATTCCGTTTATCCTTGTCAGACGTTTGCAATAAAGTTGTTAATCATGTTTACAACAATAGTGAATCAAATGTGTGGCATTCACGTCTTTGTCATGTTAATTTTGGTTGCATGTCATGACTAGTAAAATTGAACTTAATCCCTAGCTTTAACACCGTCAGGGGATCTAAGTGTCAATTTTGTGTGCAAGCTAAACAACCTCGTAAGTCTCACACGACTGCTGAAACGAGAAATCTAGCACCACTAGAGCTCATAAATTCAGATCTATGTGAAATGAATGGCATTTTGACAAAAGGTCGAAAGAAATATTTCATGACACTAATTGATGACTCCACTAGATACTGCCGAGTGTATCTTCTGAAATCTAAGGATGAGGCTTTGAACTTTTTCAAGATCTATAAAGTTGAAGCAGAAAACCAACTTGATCGAAAAATCAAGAGGCTTAGGTCCGATCGTGGTGGAGAGTATTTCTCAAATGAATTTGATTCTTTCTGTGCGGAACATGGTATAATCCATGAGAGGACGCCTCCCTATTCACCTCAATCAAATGGGATAGCCGAAATAAAGAACCGTATTCTAACCGATTTGTTTAACGCCATGTTAGATACATCGGGTCTCTCCAAGGCATGGTGAGGGGAGGCGATATTGACTGCATGTCATGTCCTGAATCGAGTTCCCACAAAGAACAAAGAGATAACTCCATTCGAGGAATGGGAAAAGAAAAGGTTAAAACTCTCTTATCTACGAACCTGGGGTTGTTTGGTGAAAGTCAATGTGCCAATCCCAAAGAAGCGCAAGCTAGGACCAAAAACTGTGCATTGTGTTTTTCTGGGATATGCTTTTCATAGAATTGGATATAGATTCTTGGTTGTAAAATCTGAGGTATCTGACATGCATGTCGGTACAATCATGGAGTCAAATGATGCGACTTTCTTCCAAGATATCTTTCCCATGAAGGATATAGGTATGTCATCTAATCATGAGATGCCTAATTCAGCAAACCATGAATTAGTCACAATTACTGAACCTATCATTTCGATGGAACACTTTGAAAATATTGTGGAGGAGAACAATGAAGTTCCTACCACGAGCAAGAGACAGAGGACTCCAAAGTCCTTTGGTGATGATTTTCTTGTGTATCTCATAGATGACACTCCCAGTTCTATTTCAGAGGCATATGCGTCTGAAGATGCTGACTACTGGAAGGAAGAAGTCCGTAGTGAGATGGATTCCATCTTGTCAAATGAAACTTGGGACATCACTGATCGTCCTTATGGGTGCAAACCTATAGCATGCAAATGGGCATTCAAGAATAAGCTTAGGCCTGATGGTACTATCGAAAAGTACAAGGCACGGCTCGTGGCTAAGGGTTATACCCAAAAGGAAGGTGAAGACTTCTTTGATACTTAATCACCCGTGGCTCGACTGACCACTATTCGAGTACTACTTTCACTAGCCGCCTCACATGGTCTTCTCGTTCATCAAATGGATGTTAAGACTGCTTTCCTAAATGGAGAGTTGGATGAGGAAATTTACATGGAACAACCAGATGGGTTTGTAGTAGATGGTCAGGAAGGGAAAGTATGCAAGTTGTTGAAGTTTTTATATGGACTTAAGCAAGCACCCAAGCAGTGGCATGAGAAGTTTGAAAGAATTCTCACAATTGCAGGCTTTGTTGTAAAAGAAGCTGATAAATGTGTGTACTATCGCCATGGTGGGGGCGAGGGAGTTATCCTTTGCTTGTATGTTGATGAGATGCTGATTTTTGGAACAAATCTGAATGTTATTAAAGAGGTCAAGGATTTCCTATCTCACTGTTGTGAGATGAAGGATTTAGGAGTGGCTGATGTCATTCTGAACATCAAGTTGTTAAGAGACGAAGATGGTGGGATTACGTTGCTTCAATCTCACTATGTGGAGAAGATCTTGAGTCGCTTTGGGTATAGTGACTACAAGTCCTCTCCCACATCATATGATGCGAGCGTGCTGCTTCAAAAGAATCGAAGAATTGCTAGAGACCAATTGAAATATTCTCACATTATTGGCTCGCTTATGTACTTAGCCAGTGCTACAAGACCTGACATCTCTTTTGCTGTTAGCAAACTAAGTAGGTTTGTCTCAAAACCAGGAGATGTGCATTCGAAAGCTCTAGAGAGAGTTTTGCGTTATTTGAAAGGCACTACAAATTATGGAATTCACTATACTGGACACTCAAAGGGGCTTGAAGGATGTATTGATTCAAACATGATCTATGATGCTGATGAGATAAAGGTCACGAGCGGATATGTATTCACTCATGGAGGTGGTGCTGTTTCTTGGAAGTCTTGGAAGCAAACGATCTTAACAAGGTCAACAATGGAAGAAGAACTCACAACACTAGATACAGCTATGGTGGAAGCAGATTGGCTTCGCCGGCTCTTGAGTGACTTGCTGGTTGTTGAGAAACCTGTACCGGGTATCCTTATGAACTGTGACAATCAAACTGTGATCACGAAAGTAAGCAGCTCAAAGGTTAACATGAAGTCATCAAGACATATTCAGAGAAGGTTAAAATCTGTCAAGAAAATGAGAAACTCCGGAGTTATTGCATTGGATTATATCCAAACATCTAAAAATTTGGCAGATCCTTTTACTAAGGGTCTATCACGTAATGTGATAGAAAATGCATCGAGGGAGATGGGTATGAGACCCACAATTTGAGTTGTTCATAGTGGTAACCTATTCTTTGTGATCGGAGATCCCGTGAATTAGATGTGGAAGGCAAGCTGTTGGTCAACTGAGAGGAAAGTAGCATTATCATTAATAATACCACTCCATGAAGATGCAATACTTTCCTAAACTGCATGGCAGGTTGATATACATCTTAATATGTTCTAAGTGGCTTATTGAAGCAGAGATGTTATCTTGCAGAACATCTTTTGAAGAACATACCTATATGAGTCTGATTGTTAACGTCGCAATCTATGAGAGTAGGGTGCTCTCTAGTAAACTCATGAAAGGTCTGAGAGTATGACGCATAAGCTCCACCCGCGTGGAAGTCCCACGGTAGCCTAGTATCGATCAAATCTCTGTGTGAGGCTATTTTCGCAGAAAACTTGCAGTTCAAGGCCTAGTCCACTGTTCAAGTTTCTTAATAGTGTAGCATAGAGTTCTAGGTGGAAGTTTAACTTAACTGTCTCCACTGCAGTATCGGTATATAAAACATTGTTTTGGAACAAAGGCAAATTTTGTGTGTGGGATCTTGTGGGGGATTGCTGGAATTTTTTCCAAATATGGGCCAGCCCAATATATATGATTTCAGAAAATTTCTAATAAATCCTAGAGGCCCACGCAGCCCATTTGTGCAAGGCAAGAGGTGGAAATGTTTATCCCACATTGCTAGTTTAGTGGGAGTTGGACCTCCTTATAAGGGAGGATGTTTCCACACATGTATGAGCTTGAGAACAAGAGAGACATACACGCGCGCTCCTCCTCCTCCGCCGCCCGCCTCGCCTCGTCACGACGCGCCACGGATTGCGGGAATGAGCTGAGCCGAACTAAATTTTTGCCACTCACGACTGGTATACGAAAGTCCACTCGGAGAAGCTGAAAGTTTTTGCTAATGGATATTGAAAGCGAACACTGCAGTTTGGTCGCTGTTGTCTGTTCGTTTCATATCTCGTCGCTCTCTTTGGCTCCCGTCGCTGGCCTCTCGCGTCCTTCTCTTGCGCCTATAAAAGAGATGTCGCTCCTCTCCAGAGATGACACATCAGAAGTTCCCACTCGCCACCGGTTCCTTTCTCTGTGTTGTTGCTATGTTCTTCCCCACTCCGTCTCTTCGAGTCATGTACGGGAGAAGGGCGATAAGGTTTTTGGGGAGCACTCAGCACGACTACTGGCTTCCATCACAGACACCGATGATTTCTTCCCGGACGACGACTACTTCCCCGACGTCGACCACCTCTCTGGTAACATGGCCAACGACAACGCTAACACCAATCCTACTGTTGTTGCAACTCAGTACGTACTCATGTTCTTCTTCTTTCAGTTCCTACCGCAACTTTTTGCTATAGTATCTCTTCTAGATATGTTCCGTTTCTGTTCATCACTTCATATAATACCTTGTCTATATAGAACGGTTACATATATGTTCTTTTCTAGATCATACGTGCACATGTCTTTTGTCATCTCATCTCTATATTGCATGCTTTCTTCCGTTTTTATTATGATGGTTATGTTTATCCTAGTTTTTCTTTTATTAAATTTGTATGATAAATTGCTCATATTTCAACAGTGAGACCAGGATGGTCATGCATCCATGCAAAAATTAATCGGTTTGAAAACCAAAAGATAAGCACTTAACTTGTGAAAGGAAAGGAATTAATTACTGCACGCATTTGTCCTTACCATGACGAGTGCTGGAGATTCCTCACCATTAATCGATTAATTAGGCGGCCAATGAACCCGTGTTGAAGGCCAACACATCCTTCCTTCTGTTTCCTGTGCTTGAATGCATTTTAATGCATGCACATTTACCCAGCATTGAAGGCCACCATGTCCTTCCATTTCATGCACTTGAATGCATTATATGCACGAGCTTAATCCAGGAGGATCACGTCCCCGTGTTCGGTGACTCTCCTCCAACTGACGAATCAGCAAGGGAAACGGATAACGTCCCGTGTTTGGCGACTCTCCTCCAACTGACGGATCAGCTGTGGAGCTACCATCTGCGTCGAGTCGTGAACTGCCTCCGTGATGCACTCCATGTTGGATCTGCGCCGACACATGGTAGCGCCGCCATGCTGCCATCTGGCGGAAGATGCTCGTGCTGCGTCCGGACTACACCTCTACCGCAGAAGCGTGGGAGCCATCGCCGAGCAGAAGACTAGAGGGAAGAACGTTGCGTTATCAGCTGCATCGCTTCATCGCTTGGGGAGCTCCGCTATCTACCGTGGGCGAACATTGTTTGCTGGTCACCGTGCCCGGTGGCCGGTGTCGTTGGATGGAGCTGCCCTGCATGCCGGCCTCCGCAACGTGCTAGGTTTGCATCACTCCTAGCGGACGCCTCCGCCGATCAACCGACTGCGGAGGGGATCGACGCGCCATCGGTTGCGATCTCTCCCCCGCTTGGGAGTCGATTCCTCAGTTCCGACGGGGGAGGTGAGGCGGTCCTTAGTCACCATGGATAATGTATAGGAGAAAAAATAACTGGTTGTTTAGATTAATGATCAAGTGTAATGAAAAAGATAGGACCGATTGAAACTTCTCTATCTCTCTTTAGTAAGAGTATCATGTGTCTCCTGTGAATGGAGTGATGTACGGATCATCCTGATCAAATTCTATTGATCAGGGACAAAGATTGAAGAAAGAAAACCGCCACGCCCCACAGTGGGCGCCAACTGCGGTGGTAATGATTCCAACAATAGAAAGGGGGTAGGATAAAGGAGCATGATCTATCGAGATGCAAATGGGTGACACGGTGATTTTAGTGAGTTCGGGCCTCTCACGATGGAGATAACAACCCGACGTCTCGTGCTCCGGAGAGTCTTTCCTTTATTTATCATGAACACGGAGTTACATGGGGTATTTGAAAGAGAGGGGAGAATGGATCTCCATGCCTGAGCTATCTCTGAGCCTAATGGTGAGAGAGGTGAGAGAGAGGAGAAGAAATCGGGCAATGCCCCTAGTCTAGTGGTGGGGGTGGCTTATATAGAGTGTGCCACCCCCTCACCTCCTACGTTACACAGTGGCCCATTGAAGTCGTAATGCCAGCCTACTACTAAGATGATGCTTTGACTGCCTTACCGACTGTTGGCCTTCACATATCCAAGTGAGCCACACGACCGAGTGGTTGACAATCTTCCGAGGGTCAGTACATCGATACTGTCCGAGTGGACAGTATGAGGTTTATCGGGACCCACATGATGTGTGGACCCCATGCTTTATGATATTTCGACCCTTCATCGGCCTACCTGTTATGTGTATCCCCAAGAAAAAGCACTCAGTCTCGGGTTCGGGTTCAACCTTGGGTTTCTTCACTCGAGCCACAACTGGCTTGTCATCCTCGAACTTTCCCTTCTTGCCATTACCCTTCTTGAAACTAGTGGTTTTACTAACCATCAACACTTGATGCTCCTTCTTGATTTCTACCTTCGTGGTGTCAAACACCGCGAATAGCTTAGGGATCATCTTGTCCAGCCCTGGTATGCTATAGTTCATCACGAAGCTCCAGTAGCTTGGTGACACTCACTTTGGAGAACTATTTCAATCACTATCTTATCTGGAAGATCAACTCCCACTTGATTCAAACAATTCTAGTACCCACACAATCTGAGCACATGCTCACCGATTGACATATTCTTGTTCATCTTGTAGGCAAAGAACTCGTTGGAGGTCTCATACCTCTCAACACGGGCATGAGCCTGAAATCCCAATTTCAGCTCTTGGAACATCTTATATGCTCTGTTACGTTAAAAACATCTTTGTGCCTCAATTCTAAGTCGTAAAGCATGACGCACTGAACTATCATATAATCATCAAAACATGCATGTCATATGTTCGCAACATCCATATATGGTGCTTGGGGGTGGGGGGTAGCACACCGAGCAGTGCATTAAGGACATAAGCCTTCTGTGCAGCAATGAGGACATCCTCAGTTTACGGACCCAGTCCGCATAATTGCTACTATCATCTTTCAACTTAGTTTTCTCTAGGAATGCATAAAAAATACAGGGAAGCTACAATGCGAGCTATTTTTCTACAACATACTTTGTAAACACAACTTAGACTATGTTCATGATAGAAAGTTCAATTAATCATATTACTTAAGAACTCCCACTCAACCCAACATCCCTCAGGTTGTTCGAGTGTGACATGATCCAAATCCACCAACCCAAGTCCGATCATCACGTGAGATGAGGTTGTTTCAATGGTGAACATCTCCATGTTGATCATATCTACTATATGACACATGTTCGACCTTTAGGTCTCCTGTGTTCCGAGGCCATGTTTGTACATGCTAGGCGCGTTAAGTTTAACCCAAATGTCATGCATGTGCAAAACTGGCTTACACCCGTTGTATGCGAACGTAGAGTCTATCACACCCGATCATCACGTGGTGTCTTGAAAGGACAAACCTTCACAATGGTGCACACTTGGGAAGAACACAATTTTATCTTGAAATTTTAGTGAGGAATCATCTTGTAATGTTACTGTCGTCCTAAGCAAAATAAGATGCATAAAAGGATTAACATCACATGTAAATCATAATAGTGACATGATATGGAATCATCATCTTGTGCTTTTGATCTCCATCTCCGAAGCACCGGCATGAACTCCATCGTCACCTGCATTACACTATGATTTCCATCACCGTGTCACCATTGGGGTTGTTGCACCAAATATGCTTCTACCACTATTGCTAACTCATAGCAATCAAGTAAAGCAAAAAGGCACAGGTTATTAAAGACAACCCTATGGCTCCTGCTGGTTGTCGTACTCATTGAGATGCAAGGTGTGATAATTCTATACAAAAAATGATCATCTCATACATCACATATATCTCATCATGTCATTGGCTATATCATATCACAACATACCGAGGAAAAACAAGTTAGACGTCCTCTACATGTTGTTGCATGTTTTACGTTGCTGCTATGGATAACTAACAAGAACCATTCTTATCTACGCAAAGCCACAACGATGATATTGAAGTTGTTATTTAACCTTCTACATGGACCGCCTCTCTCGAATCCGATTCAACTAACGTGGGAGAGACATAAACCAGCCATCCATCTTTATGCAACAAGTTGCATGTCAGTCGATGGAACCAGTCTCTCGTACGTGGACGAGTAAGGTAGCTCCGGGCCGCTTTAACCCACCATACCGCCAAATCAAAATAAGACTAAGGAAGTAAGAAATATGAACATCAATGCCCACAAATCAATCACGATCCGTCCCTGTCGTGGGTATAAGCCTAACAGTAGATGTGTAGGGTACGAATGAGATGGGCAGAGTCCTAGCTACGGCGAGGTTGTATGAGTTCGGGCCCCTCAGCGGTGGAGGTAACAGCCCTACATCTCAGTGCTCTCGGAGCTTGTTGTCGAGTGGAATATAGAATACAATGATTTTCTAACCCCTCTACCAGTGGGGGAAGGCGGCTTATATAGAGTGCGCTGCCCTCCACAACGGTTCCGGTACAGGGGTGGAGTAGTGGGGATTGAATGCGTACGTTACAGGTAACGTATGCTCTAAATGCTAATAAATGCACCCGGAAACGTACGGTAGTTTCCCTCCAGAGAGGTTACGATGTACCGAGTGTAGCCAGTCGGTTAGCTTGGTATCCTCCGAATGCTAGTCTCCGACTGGATGGCTGAGGACCTGTTACCGACTGGATGATGGGGCCCCCTTAATTCAGTCGGGACTGACTAGGGCCTTGTCCTTTGCGAGGGGTAGTCCTTGGGTAGGACCTATATGACAGGCCTATGACCCTACCCTAGGACTATGACCCCATCATTAGTCCCCGAATGGATTGGGGTTGAAACGACGAAGCGGTGCTTGATGTTTGGAACCGACTGGAACAAATTTGGCTTGGGCGTTGCTTGCCTCGATCCATTTTATCCTTTCTGACCAACGATCCGAGTGGAAGTACTCGCAAAACAGACTGTCGGAAGCCGAGTGCTTCTGCGGCATCTTTTGACGCGATCGGTCAACTGACAGCGGCGGATTTTCCGGGATCTTCAAATTTCGGTTTCCGCGCGTCCAGCGGGGATGACGCCGGCGCGCTCGAGTAGCGCCTGACGCCTCGATTCTCGCGCCTTGAACTCCTCCACTTATATCGCCGCGGCCGGTCGAGAGGATAAGGTTTCGGGGCCACCCGCCAGTGACCCAGTCGGAACCCTATTTAAATCTCGGCGGCGAGGCTTCTTCATTACGCTCGCCGAATCATTCGCTCTCGCCTGCTCCGTCTTCCTCGCCACCTCCAGCGCTCCTACACTTATTACTTCTCCTTCCTCCCGAGGGTTCGCCGTCGCCTCCATGACCAAGGTTCAGACCAGCAAGATGGAGGCGAGGAAGAAGAAGGGCAAGGCGGCGGCGTCTGCTCACCGGCGGCAGCGGCCACTGCCGGCGGGGTGGATTCAGGGCGACTTCCTCCCCTCCACGGTGACGGAGGGGGATCTGCTGCAATTGGTGGAGCACGGAATGATCGTGCATAAGTCCTGGAGGCTGCCGGCGGAGGACGAGGTCGAGCCAGCGCCTCGGAGGGGGGAGCGCGTCCTGCTCCTCAGCCACGTCCACCGAGGTTTTTCTTTGCCCCTGCATCCTTTCTTCAAGGGCATCATGAATCACTTCGGGGCCCAACTTCACCATTTTCCTCCGAATGCCATCGCCCATCTTTCTGCCTTTATAGTTTTGTGCGAGTGTTTCATCGGCTACCCTCCCCATTGGGGTTTGTTCAAACACATCTTTTCCGCCAGATCCCAAACCATCAAACAACTTAGCCAGTCGGATGATAAGACGCATCTCCTCCATCTCTGTGGGGGTTTAGGTTTTCAGAAAAAGAGTCGGAGTAGTTATCCTGCTCTTCAGTTAAGTGAGTCGGTCAGGAACTGGCAGTCGACGTGGTTCTACTGCCAGGATATCGCCTGTCCGAATGCGTCGACTGGGTTGCCTCCTTTTAGTTTAGATCGGCCCGCTCCACCTACGCAGCTCGCGCTCTCGAAGGCGGAGAAGATCGACATTCAGCCCTTGGTTGAGGCACTCGTGGACGTCGTCAGGAGGGGGGTCACCGGCATAGACTTGCTGGAGGTCTTCCTTGGTCGGCGGATCCAGCCTCTGTAGGCTCGCGACCATGCCATGTGGCATTACACGGGGCCCGAAGACTCCACTCGTACCAACGTGGTGCGCGTGACTGAGGAGAGGGTGACCTCGTGGGTGCTCCAAATCATGGGCTCCTGTGAGAATCCCAAAGGATCTCGGCGAGTGAAGCCTTACAGCGCGGATCATCCTCCACCGAATCAGGTGAGTAACACTTGTCGAGTGCACTGAACTGTCTTAATTCCTGTCGTTTGTCTATATCTCTGCGTGATGTCTGATGTTGCCGACTGAATCTTATGCAGGAGTGGACCAACTGGTTTTCTCCCGTCTCGAACGGGAACCCGACTGAGGCGCCGCCGCCGACTGAACCGGCGCTGGTGGTTGGGGTGCCGACTGGAGCGGACCTCGGGATGCCTCAGGAGCTTCCGTCGATGCCAGGCTCGTCGAATGCCGAGTTCAACATCCGGCGTCTCCCGGAGGAGCAGGTGGGAGCGGCCAAGGGAGCCATGGTGCAGGCGGAGCTGATGGCTGGGGAGGCCAAGAGGGCCTACGACTCCGTCGTGTCCTTCTACCAGCGGAGCCTGGAGCTGCGGGATGATATCCGAGTAAGTGGGCTAGTAAGTATTTACTTTTCTCTTGTAACCCACTGGGTGTTTTTGGATAGCATCTGTTGTTCGCAATGGGTTCACTCTGAGTGAACCCAGTGGGTGTAGTCCCCGAGACTTCTGTCGAGTGCTTGCACCGGCAGTTGTCTTTATACATATTGCCTGTGCTTTGGTCAGGTGTGTAAATAACATGACCGAGTGCGCGTAGTTGTGGCACTCGGAGTGCACTTACTGTAAGAGTCCCCGAGAGTAATTTGTCCTCAGGTCGGGTATTATTGGCCATGTAGGCGTAGGTGATAGCATGCATCTCAATAGGGCAGGCCTTCTTGAGCTGCATGCCAGTGGGGTCACTCTCAGTGAACCCACTGGGTGTAGTCCCCGAGACAGCTGTCGACTGCTTGCGTCGGCAGTGGTCTGAAGAACTTAGACTTTTAACTGTTGAACTTTCTGATTGTTCCTTGGTGCTTGGTGGCAGAAAAATCATGAAATGGGGACGGCCTATGAGGCTCTCAGAGCGGAGAGGAACCAGTTCGCTGGGGAGCTTGATGCGGCTATGCTCGCAATGGCCGGCATGAAGGATGCTCTGGAGGGACGATAGAAGTCCTTGGAGGAGGCTTGTGAAGCGAACAAGGTGTTGACTAAGGAAGTGGAAAAAATGAAGAAACACAGGACTGCTTTCACGAATCAGATGGTCATCCTGAATAAACGATGCACAGCTCAGGAGAAGTGTGTCAGCGACTGGGCTGGACAGATGATGACGCGTCTGGCTGGTAAGTATTTTGTTTTGCCGAGTGCTTGTACTGTGTGTGTGACACTCGGCGTTTATTGTATGCTTGCCCTTTTGTTGCAAACTTTTGCGTTGATGCTGAAGCTAAAGCAGCGGACGTGGAGCGGTCCATTCGCGACAACGTGCCACTCGGCGAGGACGCCAATCGGGATCTGCTCCGGGCGCATATCCGCGTAGGCAAAGTGGGTCCTTTCATCGGTCGACTGAGAGAGGAAGTCGGTCGAATTGAGAAGGAACTTTGGCCAGAGGATGAGTCGCGACAGGAGAAGGAGAACCTGATGACCCGACTGGAGGAGATTCCCAACCGAGTGAGGTCGTGGAAGAAATCTGCAGCTCGTTGCGGTGCAGATGTTGCTCTGTCCCTGGTCCGAGTCCATTGCAAGGAGGTGCGCGAGGAGAAGTTGAAGACACTGAAGGTCGCCAACACGAAGAAGCTTCGATTCGAAGACTTCATGGAGACGTTCCTTGAGAGTGCTACCCGCATCGCCGACGGAATCGACTTGGACACCTTCGTGGAGCCCTCCAGTCCAGGCGCCGACCCAGCTGACGCGTGAAAAAACTTTATCCTCGGTATGCCGAGTGTTAATCTGTAAGAAATTTTGGCCACTGCTGTTGGCCGTCACATTCTTAGATCGGTGCGGGTAAGCTTGATCCGCACCGAGTAAACTATCTTTGCTAGAGCTTTGAATCGAATTTTTGCTCTTCTGTTGCAATGTTGATTCGGGTTTTTGTTTGGCGTTTGTTGGTGAAGCCAAAGGCAAACATTATGAACATGTCAGTTGTTTTGACATCTGCATGAGCCTCATTGAGGGTCCGTGGAATTCCCTAAGTCTCCGAGTGTGACGTTAAGAGTACACTCGGAGAAGGTTAATACTTAGGCGATTCTTGATCGCAGCTAAGCTCCCGAGTGTGACGTGTAGCGCACACTCGGAGAGAGTTAATACTTAGGCGATGCTGGATCACAGCTAAGCCCCCGAGTGTGACGTGTAGTGCACACTCGGAGAAAGTTAATACTTAGGCGATGCTGGACCGCAGCTAAGCCCCCGAGTGTGACGTGTAGGGCACACTCGGAGATAGGTAATACTTAGGCGATGCTGGATCGCAGCTAAGCCTCCGAGTGTGACGTGTAGCGCACACTTGGAGAAAGTTAATACTTAGGCGATGCTGGATCGCAGCTAAGCCCCCGAGTGTGACTTGTAGTGCACACTCGGAGAAAGTTAATACTTAGGCGATGCTGGGTCGCAGCTAATCCCCCGAGTGTGACGTGTAGTGCACACTCGGAGAAAGTTAATACTTAGGCGATGCTAGACCGCAGCTAAGCCCCCGAGTGTGACGTGTAGTGCACCCTCGGAGATAGGTAGTACTTAGGCGATGCTGGATCGCAGCTAAGCCCCCGAGGGTGACGTGTAGTGCACACTCGGAGATAGGTAGTACTTAGGTGATGCTGGATCGCAGCTAAGCCCCCGAGTGTGAGGTGTAGTGCACACTCGGAGATAGTTGGTACATAGGCGATGCTGGATCGCAGCTAAGCCCCCGAGTGTGACATGTAGTGCACACTCGGAGAAAGTTAATACTTAGGCGATGCTGGATCGCAGCTAAGCCCCCCCGTGTGACGTGTAGTGCACACTCGGAGAAAGTTAATACTTAGGCGATGCTGGATCGCAGCTAAGCCCCCGAGTGTGACGCGTAGTGCACACTCGGAGAAAGTTAATACTTAGGCGATGTTGGACCGCAGCTAAGCCCCCGAGTGTGACGTGTAGTGCACACTCGGAGATAGGTAGTACTTAGGCGATGCTGGATCGCAGCTAAGCCCCCGAGTGTGACGTGTAGTGCACACTCGGAGATAGGTAGTACTTAGGCGATGCTGGATCGCAGCTAAGCCCCAGAGTGTGACGTGTAGCGCACACTCGGAGAAAGTTAGTACTTAGGCGATGCTGGATCGCAGCTAAGCTCCCGAGTGTGACGTGTAGCGCACACTCGGAGAAAGTTAATACTTAGGCGATGCTGGATCGCAGCTAAGCCCCCGAGTGTGACGTGTAGTGCACACTCAGAGATAGTTAGTACTTGGGCGATGCTGGATCGCAGCTAAGCCTCCGAGTGTGACGTGTAGTGCCCACTCGGAGAAGGTTAATACTTAGGCGATGCTGGATCGCAGCTAAGTTTTTTTTTTTGAGACCGGAGTCTGCGACCGCGGAAGAAATTTGAACCTGCAAAAAACTCAATCTGCTTTATATTATTTCGCCAATACTTTTTCTTTACATTGCTTTAGTCGATGGTCACGTGTAGAAGCGCTTTAGGAGATCTCCGTTCCATGCACGCGGCTCGTCTGTCTCCCTCTCGATGTTGTAGAGTCTGTATGCTCCGTTGTTCAGCACCTTGGAGATGATGAAGGGTCCTTCCCATGCCGGAGCCAACTTGTGAGGTCTTTGCTGATCCACTTGGAGCACCAGATCGCCTGCTTGGAACGTGCGACTTCTGACGTGGCGTGCATGAAAACGCCGCAGATTTTGTTGATAAATGGTCGAGGGAGTTAATACCATCTCGCGCTCCTCCTCTAGAAGATCCACTCTGTCTTGCCTTTCTTGTTCTGCTTCGGCTTCGGAGAAGAGTTCGAATCGTGGCGCATTGTGAAGCAAGTCACTCGGAAGGACCGCTTCTGCTCCATAAACGAGGAAGAACGATGATCGCCCTGTAGATCTGTTCGGGGTTGTGCGAAGTCCCCAAAGCACTGAAGGTAGCTCGGTAACCCAAGTGCCAGCGGCATGTCCTATCTCTCGCAGGAGTCGGGGCTTCAAACCTTGCAAAATAAGTCCGTTTGCCCGCTCTGCTTGTCCATTGGACTGAGGCTGTGCTACGGAAGCAAAATCCACTCGGATGCCTTGGCTTGTACAGAAACCTTTGAATCTGTCCAAAGCAAAGTTTGTCCCGTTGTCCGTGATTATACTGTGAGGTACACCGAATCTGAAGATGATGTCCCTGACAAACTTGACGACTGTTGAGGCGTCAAGCTTCATGATGGGCTTCGCTTCGATCCATTTTGTGAACTTGTTGACTGCCACCAACAGATGTGTGTATCCGCCTTGGCCTGTCTTGAATGGGCCGACTGTATCTAATCCCCACACTGCAAACGGCCACACCAGAGGGATCGTCTTCAACGCAGACGTTGGCTTGTGAGACTTGTTGGAGTAGAACTGGCAGCCCTCACATCGATCAACCATATCCTTAGCCATCTCGTTAGCCTGCAGCCAAAAGAAGCCAGCCCTGAATGCCTTGGCGACGATTGCTCTCGAAGAAGCGTAATGACCGCAGGTCCCCGAGTGAATACCCTCCAGAATCAGTTGCCCCTCCTCTGGGGAGCTGCATCATTGAAGAACGGCTGAGATACTTTCCTTGTACAATTGGCCATCAATGACAGTGAATAACTTTGACCTGCGGACTATCTGCCTGGCTTGGACTTCGTCTTCTGGAAGTTCTTGCCTCAAGATATATGCCATGATCGGCACAGTCCAATCGGGAATGACAGCTAGAATCTCCATGACCAGATCAACCACAGCAGGTACATCGACTTCAGTCGGATCTGTTGTGCTCTTGGGTTGTACTGGTTCCTCTGTGAAAGGATCTTCTTTGACTGAGGGGAGGTGGAGGTGCTCGAGGCAGACGTCACTCGGGATTGGTCTCCGAGTGGATCCGAGTTGTGCTGACTCATTAGCTGCTTGGTTCTTCAGTCTTGGAACATGGTGAAGTTCTAGACCTTCAAACTTCTTCTCAAGCTTCCTCACCGCATTGCAGTATGTAGTCATGGTGGGGTTTCTGACGTCCCACTCTTTCATCACTTGATTGACCACCAAATCCGAATTGCCGTAGACCATCAGGCGACGGACGCCGAGTGAGATGGTCATACGCAACCCGTAGAGGAGAGCTTCATACTCTACCTCGTTGTTGGAGGAATCGAAGTGTATCTATAGCACGTACTTGAGCTTGTCACCCTTTGGTGACATCATCACAACGCCAGCGCCGGAGCCATTCAACATCTTGGACCCATCGAAGAACATTGTCCAATGGACCGAGCAGATGTGGGTCGGTTGCTGTTGTTCTACCCATTCTGCTATGAAGTCAGCCAAATCTTGAGACTTAATAGCTTTCTTGGCCTCGAACTTGATATCGCAGTACAGCATCTCCATCGCCCACTCCGCCACTCGGCCTGACGCATCTCGATTGTGGAGGATTTCCGACAATGGAGCATCAGAAACGACAGACACCGAGTGGTCTTGGAAATAATGGGCCACCTTCTTCGCAGTCATGTAAATCCCGTAGATAAGTTTTTGATAGTGGGGATACCTCTGCTTGGAAGGAGTCAGGACTTCGGAGACGTAGTACACTGGCCGCTGAACTTTGTATGCTTTGCCTTCTTCTTCTCGTTCGACTGTAAGAACAGTACTGACGACTTGATTTGTAGCCGTGATATACAGAAGAAGGGGCACTTTACTGAGCGGAGCAGTAAGAACCGGCTGGGTGGAAAGTAGGACTTTGAGGTCGTCGAATGCGACTTGGGCTTCATCTGTCCACTCGAAGGTATCTCATTTCTTCATGAGTCGGTACAGAGGAAGTGCTTTTTCGCCGAGTCGACTGATGAACCTGCTCAAAGCCGCTAGGCAACCTATGAGCCTTTGTACATCGTGTATTCTGACCGGCCTCTCCATTCGGATGATGGTCCTGATCTTTTCGGGGTTGACATCGATCCCTCGTTCGGAAATGAAGAAACCGAGTAACTTTCCGCTGGGAACGCCGAATGAACATTTGGCGGGGTTGAGCTTGATATCGTACCTACGAAGGTTGGCGAATGTTTCTGCCAAGTCAGTCAGCAGGTCGAAACCTTTGTGTGACTTGACTACGATATCATCCATATATGCCTCCACATTCCGACCGATCTGATCGAGGAGACATTTTTGGATCATGCGCATAAAGGTAGCTCCTGCATTCTTCAGACCGAATGGCATAGTGATGTAGTAGAAGCACCCGAATAGGGTCATGAAGGCTGTTTTTAACTCATCGGGGCCATACAGACGGATCTGATGATAACCCGAGTAGGCATCGAGAAATGACAGACGATCGCTGCCCGCAGTCGAATCGACAATTTGATCTATGCGGGGGAGCGGAAAATGGTCTTTCGGGCAGACCTTATTGAGATGCTTGAAGTCGATGCACATTCGGAGCGACTTGTCCTTCTTGGGCAGCATGACAACATTAGCGAGCCACTCGGAGTGGTGAACCTCGCGAATGAAGTTGGCTGCCAGCAGCTTGGCCACCTCCCGATTGCCTTCCTCTTGTGCGCGGCGGACCGGCGCAAGCGCTCTCGGACAAGCCGAGCCGTGGACCACGTGTAGTCTGTGCTCAGCCAACTCCCTAGGTACACCTGGTATGTCAGAGGGTTTCCATGCGAAGATGTCCCAGTTCTCACGGAGGAATCGGGTGAGCTCGGCTTCCTATTTAGGATCGAGGGTGGTGGAGATGTTCGTCGGGGCAGCACTGGCGTCCGTCGGGTGGATGCTGACCTTCTTCGTCTCTCCCGCCAACTGAAATGCAGACTCTGAAGCTGGCTTCTTCGAGCGCATCAGGTCGGCGGGGTCGACTGTTTTCTTGTACTCGTCCAGCTCGAGGACGGCCATCTGCTGGTCGGCGATTCTTGATCCCTGCTGCAGACACTCTTCAGCTCGCTGCCGATTGCCTGTGATGGTGATCACACCTTTCGGGCCTGGCATCTTCAGCTTCAGGTAAACGTAACATGGACGGGCCATGAAGTGCGCATACGCTAGGCGACCCAGAATTGCGTGATAAGCGCTCTGGAAGTCAACCACTTCGAACGTCAGCTTTTCCTTGCAGAAGTTCTTGTCGGAGCCGAAAATGACGTCCAACGCGATCTGGCTGAGTGACTTGGCCTTCCGTCCAGGGACGACTCCATGGAACTGCATGCTGCTCTCGCTGAGTTTGGACATCGGGATGCCCATCCCCTTGAGTGTGTCGGCGTACATGATGTTCAAGCCGCTGCCGCCATCCATGAGGACTTTGCGGAGTCGGACTCCTTCTACCACCGGGTCGACGACCAGAGCCTGTCTTCCCAGGGTGGGGTACATGTGCCGGATGATCCGACTGGTCGAAGGTGATCGCAGTCTGAGACCATTTGAGGAACTTGGGGTTGGAAGGGGTGGCCATGTTCACCTCTCTGTTCACCAGCTTCAGTCGGCTCTTGCTCTCGACGTCAGCAAAGATCATCAGGGTTGCATGGACTTGGGGGAACGGATCCTCCTTATCCTCCTCATCCTGTTCGTGGTCCTTCTCACTCGGTTGCCCTTCGCATATATGGGGTTGCCTTCTTCATCCATCTTCGTATGAACCGGACATGGTTGGTCCAGGATGGGGTTATTGAACTGCTTCTTCTTGGGGGTGAACTGAGCCTTCCCTTTACCCTTGAACTTGGCATTGGTTACGGCTGCGGCCTCCGCTTGCGGAGCGGTCGGAGCTTTCTGCTTCTGCTTCCGAGTGTTGCCCCAATCGCCATCAGCGACTGTTTTGTGCTTGCCGCTTCGGATGCGGTCCTCTTCTTCGCCATTTGCGTAGCATGTTCCTATCTCCATCATCTTGCTCATGGAGATGTCGCCTGTTCGGTCGAACTTCAGGTACAGATCTCTGTACCGCACGCCTGCCTTGAAGGCGCAGACTGCTTGATGCTCGGTGATGTTCTCCACCGTGTGATAGAGAGTTGTCCAACGCTGAATGAAGTCACGCAGCGGCTCATTCTGCTTCTGGACGCAGTGCTGGAGCTCCACAAGGCCAGCAGGGCGCTTGCACGTCCCTTCGAAGGTCCTGATGAACACTTGTGCCAGATCTTCCCAACTGTAGATGCTTGAGGGGGCCAACTGGTTTAGCCACGCTCGCGCCGAGCCGTCGAGCATCAGAGGGAGGTGCTTCATGGCGACATGGTCGTCCCCTCCTCCGATCTGGACTGCCACTCGGTAGTCATCCAGCCATGTTTCTGGCTTGGACTCTCCTGTGAACTTGCTAATTCCCGTCGCCAATCGGAAGTTGGGAGGGATGTCAGCCAAACGCATGGCTCGACTGACACACTCGGGACCAGACACGGTGGCCCTGCTTCCACTTGGACGGTCGATATCGCGACCATCGCGGTGGGCTCGACCTCTGTCGACTCTTCGCTGGGCGATATGTCCTCTTGCGTCGGGTCTTGGGTCGTAAGTGTCGCCGACTAAACGCCGATCATCCTGATGTCGGGACCCATAGGGCCCACCCCGCGGAGGGGTGCATGAGCGGCGGCGATCTTCATGAATCATGGAATGGCTGCCTCCCCTGTGGCGCTGATGGGAACCTGGGCTGTGAACCGACCGATGCGTATTCGCGTGGACGGAACTGTTCTAGATCCGGTTGTGCGACTGGGAGACCGCCGAATTCTGCTGCTGCGCCGTGTGCAATAGGGCTCGGATCTGCTCGATCCCTCTAGCAGCCTCTGAATCAGTCGGCTGGAGGGAATCGGCTATCTTGGCAGCTGCAGCCAAGTTGAGGAGGGGTGTGCGGCACAGCTCCACGTTGCTCCGCCGAGTGTGCCGACTAGCAGAACGGCGAGGTGGACGACGTGCGCCGGACGCTTCGCTGATATCGAGCTCGTTCCGGCCAGCCTGACAGGGATCTTCATGGGAGTTGGCCATGTGTACTTCTGCGTTGGGCCTGTGACCCGTATACTCGGAAGGAAACTCAGTCAAGAACCCCCACTTGCGTAGATGCGTTCTGGCGCGCCTGGGCGTGTTGCACCCAACGCTGGAGCCGCGGACGACGGGACCGCTTGACGCGGCGCGTGACGACGGTGTAGGTCGACACCGGAGCCGACCGCTGGAGAAGAAGAATGTCGTGGGCGCCGACACGGAAGTGCATAGCCCCGCGATGGGGAAGCGCCTCGATGTCGAGGGGCGCATCCCGAAGCCACGCCGAATCATCGACGATGAAGGAGAGGGCGCCGAAGAAGATCTGGTGACCCATGCTCGAATCTCCACCGGATGACATGACGAAAGGAAGTAGTCATAAACTCGCCGGAAGTCGCTTAGACGCCTGCCCCACGGTGGGCGCCAACTATCGTGGCTATAAGCCTGACAGTAGATGTGTAGGGTACGAATGAGACGGGCAGAGTCCTAGCTATGACGAGGTTGTATGAGTTCAGGCCCCTCAGCGGTGGAGGTAACAGCCCTACGTCTCAGTGCTCTCGGAGCTTGCTGTCGAGTGGAATATGGAATACAATGATTTGCTAACCCCTCTACCAGTGGGGGAGGGCGGCTTATATAGAGTGCGCTGCCCTCCACAACGGTTCCAGTACAGGGGTGGAGTAGTGGGGATTGAATGCGTACGTTACAGGTAACGTATGCTCTAAATGCTAATAAATGCACCCAGAAACGTACGGCAGTTTCCCTCCAGAGAGGTTACGATGTATCGAGTGTAGCCAGTCGGTTAGCTTGGTATCCTCCGAATGCTAGTCTCCGACTGGATGGTTGAGGACCTGTTACCGACTGGATGATGGGGACCTCTTAATTCAGTCGGGACTGACTAGGGCCTTGTCCTTTGTGAGGGGTAGTCCTTGGGTAGGACCTATAAGACAGGCCTATGACCCTACCCTAGGACTATGACCCCATCATTAGTCCCCGAATGGATTGGGGTTGAAACGACGAAGCGGTGCTTGAAGTTTGGATCCGACTGGAACAGATTTGGCTTGGGCGTTGCTTGCCTCGATCCATTTTATCTTTTCTGACCAACGATCCGAGTGGAAGTATTCGCGAAACAGACTCTCGGAAGCCGAGTGCTTCTGCGGCATCTTTTGACGCGACCGGTCAACTGACAGCGGCGGATTTTCCGGGATCTTCAAATTTTGGTTTCCGCGCGTTGAGCGGGGATGACGCCGGCGTGCTCAAGTAGCGCCTGACGCCTCGATTCTCGTGCCTTCAACTCCTCCACTTATATCGCCGCGGCCGGTCAGGTGGATAAGGTTTCGGGGCCACCCGCCAGCGACCCAGTCGGAACCCTATTTAAATCTCGGCGGCGAGGCTTCTTCGTTACGCTCGCCGAATCTTTCACTCTCGCCTGCTCCGTCTTCCTCGCCACCTCCAGCACTCCTACACTCCTTCCTTCTCCTCCCTCCCGAGGGTTCGCCGTCGCCTCCATGACCAAGGGTCAGACCAGCAAGATGGAGGCGAGGAAGAAGAAGGGCAAGGCGGCAGCGCCTGCTCAGCGGCGGCAGCGGCCGCTACCGGCGGGGTGGAATCAGGGCGACTTCCTCCCCTCCACGGTGACGGAGGGGATCTGCTGCAGCTGGTGGAGCACGGAATGATCGTGCATAAGTCCTGGAGGCTGCCGCGGAGGACGAGATCGAGCCAGCGCCTCGGGAGGGGGAGCGCGTCCTGCTCCTCAGCCACGTCCACCGAGGTTTTTCTTTTGCCCCCGCATCCTTTCTTCAAGGGGATCATGAATCACTTCCGGGCCCAACTTCACCATTTTCCTCCGAATGCCATCACCCATCTTTCCGCCTTTATAGTTTTGTGCGAGTGTTTCATCGGCTGCCCTCCCCATTGGGGTTTGTTCAAACACATCTTTTCTGCGAGATCCCAAACCATCAAACGACTTAGCTAGTCGGATGACAAGACGCATCTCCTCCAGCTCTACGGGGGTTCAGGTTTTCAGAAGAAGAGTGGGAGTAGTTATCCTGCTCTTCAGTTAAGTGAGTCGGTCGAGAACTGGCAGTCGACGTGGTTCTACTGCCAGGATATCGCGTGTCCGAATGCGTCGACTGGACTCCCTCCTTTTAGTTTAGATCGGCCCGCTCCGCCTAAGCAACTCGCGCTCTCGAAGGCGGAGAAGATCGACATTCAGCCCTTGGTCGAGGCACTCGTGGACGTCGTCAGGAGGGGGGTCACCGGCATAGACTTGCTGGAGCTCTTCCTTGGTCGGCGGATCCAGCCTCTGTAGGCTCGCGACCATGCCATGTGGCATTACACGGGGCCCGAAGATTCCACTCGGACCAACGTGGTGGGCGTGACTGAGGAGAGGGTGACCTCGTGGGTGCTCCAAATCACGGGCCCTTGCGAGAATCCCAAAGTATCTCGGCGAGTGAAGCCTTACAGCGTGGATCATCCTCCACCGAAGCAGGTGAGTGACACTTGTCGAGTGCACTGAACTGTCTTAATTCTTGTCGTTTGTCTATATCTCTGTGTGATGTCTGATGCCGCCGACTGAATTTTATGCAGGAGTGGACCAACTGGTTCTCCGCCGTCTCGAACGGGAACCCGGCCGAGGAGGAGGAAGGCAGCCAGGAGGGCAGCATGGAGAGCGCTGAATATGTCTCCGACAGCGGGGAGTCGGAGGAAGAGACCAGCGAGGAAGAGGAGGAAGACGAAGAGAAGGACTCTCCGCCTCCACAAACAAAGCATCGGACCAAGCGCCGACACGAGCCTGTCGTTCCCTCGGCCCCTCCAGTATCTTTGAGTGCTCCACCTACTGCCCCGGTGGTCCCGAGTGCTCGGAGCACCAAAAGGGCCAGGGATGCTGCCGCTGAGCCTGCGGGTCAGTCTTCCAAGGCGGCCAGACCGAGTGGGTCCAAACCTCGGAAGGCTCTACCGCGGATGAGGGTTGCTGTCCCCGTCACCTCCACGTAAGTGTATCGATCCTCTAATTTCTTCTGATATCAGAGTGAATTCTTGTTCATTGCTCGAATGGATTTTACTCGACAGAGTCGCTACTTCTGCCACCTCTCCGGCGCGTCAAGAAGATGACCCCATGGACACGGACAACATCGTCTCGTCCGAGCCAGGTGCGTTGTAGTGACTCCAAGTGTTTTATTCTACCATAGGTTCTGCCTCTTTCTTTTTCTGAGACCTCGTGTCATTCGGCCCGTCGGGGGCGATTTGCCTGGACGAGGGGGACCAGAGGAGAGCCAACCCAGCCATGGAGCCTGTTCTTGAGGCTGCTCCTCCCGCTGCCGCTCTCGCCGCCGACGTGCTGCCGACTGAGGCGCTGCCGCCGACTGAACCGGCGCCGATGGTTGAGGTGCCGACTAGAGTGGACCTCGGGATGCCTCAGGAGCTTCCGACGATGCCAGGCTCGTCGAATGCCGAATTCAACATCCGGCGTCTCCCGGAGGAGCAGGTGGGAGCGGCCAAGGGAGCCATGGTGCAGGCGGAGCTGATGGCTGGGGAGGCCAAGAGGGCCTACGACTCCGTCGTGTCCTTCTACCAGCGGAGCCTGGAGCTGCGGGATGATATCCGAGTAAGTGGGCTGGTAAGTATTTACTTTTCTCTTGTAACCCACTGGGTGTTTTTGGATAGCATCTGTTGTTCGCAATGGGTTCACTCTGAGTGAACCCAGTGGGTGTAGTCCCCGAGACTTCTATCGAGTGCTTGCACCGGCAGTTGTCTTTATACATATTGTCTGTGCTTTGGTCAGGTCTGTAAATAACATGCCCGAGTGCGCGTAGTTGTGGCACTCGGAGTGCACTTATTGTAATAGTACCCGAGAGTAATCTGTACTCAGGTCGGGTATTATTGGCCTCATAGGCGTAGGTGATAACATGCATCTCAATAGGGCAGACCTGCTTGAGCTGCATGCCAGTGGGGTCACTCTTCGTGAACCCACTGGGTGTAGTCCCCGAGACCGCTGTCGACTGCTTGCGTCGGCAGTGGTCTGAAGAACTTAGACTTTTAACTATTGAACTTTCTGATTGTTCCTTGGTGCTTGGTGGCAGAAAACTTGTGAAATGGGGACGGCCTATGAGGCTCTCAGAGCGGAGAGGAACCAGTTCGCTGGGGAGCTTGATGCGGCTATGCTCGCAATGGCTGGCATGAAGGATGCTCTGGAGGGACGAGAGAAGTTCTTGGAGGAGGCGCGTGAAGCGAACAAGGTGTTGACTGAGGAAGTGGAAAAGATGAAGAAACATAGGACTGCTCTCACGAATCAGATGGTCGTCCTGAATAAGCGATGCACCGCTCAGGAGAAGTATTCCAGCGACTGGGCTTGGCAGATGATGACGCGTCTGGCTGGTAAGTATTTTGTTTTGCCGAGTGCTTGTACTGTGTGCGTGACACTGGGCGTTTATTATATGCTTTCCCTTTTGTTGCAGACTTTTGCGTTGATGCTGAAGCTGAAGCGGTGGACGTGGAGCGGTCCATTCGCGACAACGTGCCACTCGGCGAGGACGCCAATCGGGATCTGCTCCGGGCGCATATCCGCGTAGGCAAAGTGGGTCCTTTCATCGGTCGACTGAGAGAGGTCGTCGGCCGAATCAAGAAGGAACTTTGGCCAGAGGATGAGTCGCGGAAGGAGATGGAGAACCTGATGGCCCGACTGGAGGTGATTCCCAACCGAGTGCAGTCATGGAAGAAATCTGCAGCTCGTTGCAGTGCAGATGTTGCTCTGTCCCTGGTCCGAGTCCATTGGAAGGAGGTGTGTGAGGAGAAGTTGAAGACACTGAAGGTCGCCAACACGAAGAAGCTTCGATTCGAAGACTTCATGGAGCCGTACCTTGAGAGTGCTACCCGCATCGCCGACGGAATCGACTTGGACACCTTCGTGGAGCCCTCCAGTCCTGGCGCCGACCCAGCTGACGCGTGAAAAAACTTTATCCTCGGTATGTCGAGTGTTAATCTGTAAGAAACTTTGGCCACTGCTATTGGCCGTCACATTCTTAGATCGGTGCGGGTAAGCTTGATCCGCACCGAGTAAACTATCTTTGCTAGAGCTTTGAATGGAATTTTTGCTCTTCTATTGCAATTTTGATTCGGTTTTTTGTTTGGCGTTTCTTGGTGAAGCCATTCGGAACATGTCAGTTGTTTTGACATCTGCGTGAGCCTCATTGAGGGTCCGTGGAATTCCCTAAGTCTCCGAGTGTGACGTTAAAAGTACACTCGGAGAAGGTTAATACTTAGGCGATTCTTGATCGCAGCTAAGCCCCCGAGTGTGACGTGTAGTGCACACTCGGAGATGGTTAGTACTTAGGCGATTCTGGATCGCAGCTAAGCCCCCGAGTGTGACGTGTAGTGCACACTCGGAGAAGGTTAATACTTAGGCGATTCTGGATCGCAGCTAAGCCCCCGAGTGTGACGTGTAGTGCACACTCGGAGATGGTTAATACTTAGGCGATTCTGAATCGCAGCTAAGCCCCCGAGTGTGACGTGTAGTGCACACTCGGAGAAGGTTAATACTTAGGCGATTCTGGATCGCAGCTAAGCCCCCGAGTGTGACGTGTAGTGCACACTCGGAGAAGGTTAATACTTAGGCGATTCTGGATCGCAGCTAAGCCCCCCGAGTGTGACGTGTAGTGCACACTCGGAGAAGGTTAATACTTAGGCGATTCTGGATCGCAGCTAAGCCCCAGAGTGTGACGTGTAGTGCACACTCGGAGAAGGTTAATACTTAGGCGATTCTGGATCGTAGCTAAGCCCCCGAGTGTGACGTGTAGTGTACACTCGGAGAAGGTTAATACTTAGACGATTCTGGATCGCAGCTAAGCCCCCGAGTGTGACGTGTAGTGCACACTCAGAGAAGGTTAATACTTAGGCGATTCTGGATCGCAGCTAAGCCCCCGAGTGTGACGTGTAGTGCACACTCGGAGAAGGTTAATACTTAGGCGATTCTGGATCGCAGCTAAGCCCCCGAGTGTGACGTGTAGTGCACACTCGGAGATAGTTGGTACTTAGGCGATGCTGGATCGCAGCTAAGCCCCCGAGTGTGACATGTAGCGCACACTCGGAGAAAGTTAGTACTTAGGCGATGCTGGATCGCAGCTAAGCTCCCGAGTGTGACGTGTAGCGCAGACTCAAAGAAAGTTAATACTTAGGCGATGCTGGATCGCAGCTAAGCCCCCGAGTGTGACGTGTAGTGCACACTCGGAGATAGTTAGATGTGTAGGGTACGAATGAGATGGGCAGAGTCCTAGCTACGACGAGGTTGTATGAGTTCGGGCCCCTCAGCGGTGGAGGTAACAGCCCTACGTCTCAGTGCTCTCGGAGCTTGTTGTCGAGTGGAATATAGAATACCATGATTTTCTAACCCCTCTACCAGTGGGGGAAGGCGGCTTATATAGAGTGCGCTGCCCTCCACAACGGTTCCGGTACAGGGGTGGAGTAGTGGGGATTGAATGCGTATGTTAGAGGTAACGTATGCTCTAAATGCTAATAAATGCACCCCAAAACGTACGGCAGTTTCCCTCCAGAGAGGTTACGATGTACCGAGTGTAGCTAGTCGGTTAGATTGGTATCCTCCGAATGCTAGTCTCCGACTGGATGGTTGAGGACCTGTTACCGACTGGATGATGGGGACCCCTTAATTCAGTCGGGACTGACTAGGGCCTTGTCCTTTGCGAGGGATAGTCCTTGGGTAGGACCTATATGACAGGCCTATGACCCTACCCTAGGACTATGACCCCATCAGTCCCGCGAACAAATTTTGTCCTCAATTTCCCACCGAAGTGCTGCCAAAATTCTTGTGAATTATTTCTTGTTCCTCATGTCATTCTTCATCTCTCTCCAACCTTCAGGATCGTTTGCTTCACTCGTTTGTCAAGACGTGACTAAATTTTACCTATTACTCTTGCTCTTTCTCTTCCCCTTGCATTCCTAGATCTTGGATCGAGATCTCTTGTTAGTGTAGGAGAGTTGTAACAGCCCGAGCGTAACGCCCAAGATGCGATCCTACCCTTATTTTGGTACGAGGACCTCGATAGGGATAGAAGCACATCTCGTCATTTTGCAAGAATGGATATCGTTACAAGTACATGTACAGAATAGATAAGTATATGGAATTGGCTTACACTCGCCACAAGCTACATCAAGTTCACATCAATACAACAATATACAGTCATCATGAAGAAGAGTAGGGTCCAACTACATACGAAAACAAATGATAAAAGAATTAGGTCCATCCTTGCTATCGTAGGCAGCCGGCATGGAACCCATCTTAGGTCGATGATGAAGAAGAAGAAACTCCAAAAGCACAATCATCACACTCACGTCGTAATATCACTTTACCTGTACCTGCGATTGGTTTTGTAGTAATCTGTGAGCCATAGGGACTCAACTATCTCATTTCCAAAGGTATCAAGACTAGAAAATCTTAATGGGTGAGGCATGGTTAAGTGGTGAGCCTGCAGCAAGCGACTAAGCATTTATTTGAGTGACTAGCTTACGAGTACAAGAATAAGAGGCGGATGACCTACGCATAATTAGATGTGAACTAATAATGATCAAATGAATGATCCTGAACACCTACTTACGTCATACATAACCCCACTGTGTCCTCTTCCGGATACAGAACTCACGAGAAGAGACAGTCACGGTTATGCACACGGTTGAGAAGTTTTAATTAAGTTTACTTCAAGTTATCTAGAACTGGATGTTAAAGAAAGTTTCCAAGTTTCCCTCATAACCGTGAGGACGGCTTTCTGCAAGATTTAACCCTGCAGGGGTGCTCTAACTAGTCCATCACAAATTACCACAAGCCGCATAGAAAGCCTCGATCACGAAACTCGTGATCTCCTCGGATTCCTTACAGGAAAACCTCAACTATGAGATAACCCAAAGCATCACCAGAATCCCGATGCACAAGATATTTCGTAAAAGGTAAAATAAGCCCAGCAAGGCTGCCTAACATGTCGATGAACCCGATAGGAGCGGCGCGTCTCGTTCTCAGGACACGACGGATGGGTCACACTACGAGTAAAACCAGACCTCGAGTTGCCCCATGGTGGCCCCGTAGTTCACCAGTTTGGACCAACACTCATGTGGAGCACTGGACTGAGGCTTGATTAATTATCCACGAGGGTGGTCCCTATGAAAGTTTATTAGTTATTAGGCAAATGTAGTACCAAAGTTTGTCCTTGCCAGACCAGTTTTGAACTAAAACGAATTATCAACGAGGTCCGATAACAACCCCGAGCATGCTAGGAGCGCTAAATTATGGACTATAACACCGGTAGCCGAAACTAGGGCGGCAAAGATGGAACAAAACACCAGGCTAGAAGGTTGAGCCTTCCACCTTTTCACCAAGTATATAGGTCCATTAAATTAACTAGCCATAATGCGATGATATAACAAGGAACACATGATGTCACATGGAAGCAACTACACCTGCAACTAGCAACGCTATCATTTGGTTAAGCAAGCGGTAACATGGACAAACAGTGGTTTGCTATGTTGTAGACATGATAAGGCTTTCATGGCAATGTTGGTAGGCTGACATTTAACAGGTGGTAGCCAGCGAGACATAATGAAAAAAATGAGAAAAGTAGCATTGCATTGACAGTAATGGTATCTAGGGAAATGGTCATCTTGCGTGTGATCCCGCCTGGTAGAAAAACAAATCCGTGAAGCAGATGAACCGACGTAGTCAAACGGATCCTCACATTCCGACTCGCTTGCAGAACTCTATCGAAATGAAGCAAACCAGAAACAAGAATCAACACGCAATATTCACCACGACACATGCATGATATGATGCACAACCTAACATGATGCATGTCCATTTCAATTATACAAGGCATGGCATGGAAATTCACAACAATCAAACACTACACATTAAGTGAAGCTCAACATGCAACGAGTTTTATATTGACGAAACTCCACATTCAAACATTTAGTTCACTCTCGTTTAGGTCCACGATAATTTTAAAATGTTGTTAACGTGGCAGGAGGTGGAGCACAAATAAACTACCTATCTCGGAATTTTCAATGAGGTTGGAAACAACTTATAACATATTTGAAATGACCACATATGTTAATAAAGAAATCTGTCTAGATCTGAACAAACATGTTTTAATGTTTGTTAAACAGTAGAACAAAGAGGTTCACGTAATTCTACGCGTCATTCTAGTCGATTTACATATATCGATCATCTCCAACGGAGCTACGATTAATTAGCTACGAACAACACAAAATCATATACTTTGAATGCAACATGTATGCAATGTGTGTGTGTGCAGAACGAAAAAATATAAACATGGCAAAAATTGTACGCTAACCAGTAGGACTAGTGACTGAATGTGTTCAATTGACAGACCAAATCTAGTTGAACTAGGAGCAGCCGGTGTTGACTTACAGAACAACAGAAAAATGCAAAACAAAATAATTCCAAACCCAGTACCTCCTGGTTGCAAACGTGATACGCTAACCAGTAGGACTAGTGACTGAATCTGTTCGATAGACAGACCAAATCTAGCTGAACTAGGAGAGGCCGGCGTTGACTTACAAAACAACAGAAAAATGCAAAACAAAATAGGGGAACTTGCGATTCGAATCACAGATCCCTCGGATGGAACAGAGTGGTGCTATCCAGCTAGGTTTTGGTTGATGTTGTGGTCTACTAGTCGAGGGACCTATAGTAGACAAAGCGCGGGTCTTCATCTCCCCAATCGCACACAACAACAACAGAGAGCAACCATGGAGGATGTCAAGGGCACAGACCTGCTCCATGCGGGATCCTGTCGGGGATTGGCGCGGTGGAGGGGATCGAGGTCCAGCAGGCCATGGCGGCGCCAGGCCTGGGCAGCGCGACGCGGTTGCCGACGACACGGAGAGGTGGGGGCGGAGCTCTGGTGCTCGGTCCGGTCTTGTTGGAATTATGCCCTAGAGGCAATAATAAATATAGTTATTATTATAATTCCTATATCAAGATAATAGTTTATTATCCATGCTATAATTGTATTGAATGAAGACTCATTTACATGTGTGGATACATAGAAAAAACACCATCCCTAGCATGCCTCTAGTTGGCTAGCCAGTTGATCGATGATAGTCAGTGTCTTCTGATTATGAACAAGGTGTTGTTACTTGATAACTGGATCACGTCATTGGGAGAATCACGTGATGGACTAGACCCAAACTAATAGACGTAGCATGTTGATCGTGTCATTTTGTTGCTACTGTTTTCTGCATGTCAAGTATTTATTCCTATGACCATGAGATCATATAACTCACTGACACCGGAGGAATGCTTTGTGTGTATCAAACGTCGCAACGTAACTGGGTGACTATAAAGATGCTCTACAGGTATCTCCGAAGGTGTTGGTTGAGTTAATATGGATCAAGACTAGGATTTGTCACTCCGTGTGACGGAGAGGTATCTCGGGGCCCACTCGGTAATACAGCATCACACACAAGCCTTGCAAGCAATGTAACTTAGTGTAAGTTGCGGGATCTTGTATTACGGAACGAGTAAAGAGACTTGCCGGTAAACGAGATTGAAATAGGTATGCGGATACTGACGATCGAATCTCGGGCAAGTAACATACCGAAGGACAAAGGGAATGACATACGGGATTATACGAATCCTTGGCACTGAGGTTCAAACGATAAGATCTTCGTAGAATATGTAGGATCCAATATGGGCATCCAGGTCCCGCTATTGGATATTGACCGAGGAGTCTCTCGGGTCATGTCTACATAGTTCTCGAACCCGCAGGGTCTGCACACTTAAGGTTCGACGTTGTTTTATGCGTATTTGAGTTATATAGTTGGTTACCGAATATTGTTCGGAGTCTCGGATGAGATCATGGACGTCACGACGGTTTCCGGAATGGTCCGTAAACGAAGATTGATATATAGGATGACCTAATTTGATTACCGGAAGGTTTTCGAAGTTACCGGGAATGTACCGGGAATGACGAATGGGTTCCGGGAGTTCACCGGGGGGGCAACCCACCCCGGGGAAGCCCATAGGCCTTGAGGGAGACACACCAGCCCTTAGTGGGCTGGTGGGACAGCCCACAAGTGCCCTATGCGCCAAGGAGAAGAAAATCAAGAGAGAAAGAAAAAAAAGGAGGAGGTGGGAAGGAAGGGGGACTCCCTCCCACCAAACCTAGTCCAACTCGGTTTGGGGGGAAAAGTCCTCCCCCTTGGACTCGGCCGACCCCCTTGGGGCTCCTTGAGCCCCAAGGCAAGGCCCCCTCCCTCCCACCTATATATACGGGGGTTTTAGGGCTGATTTGAGACGACTTTTCCACGGCAGCCCGACCACATACCTCCACGGTTTTTCCTCTAGATCGCGTTTCTGCGGAGCTCGGGCGGAGCCCTGCTGAGACAAGGTCATCACCAACCTCCGGAACGCCGTCACGCTGCCGGAGAACTCTTCTACCTCTCCGTCTCTGTTGCTGGATCAAGAAGGCCGAGATCATCGTCGAGCTGTACGTGTGCTGAACGCGGAGGTGCCGTCCGTTCGGTACTAGATCGTGGGACTGATCGCGGGATTGTTCGCGGGGCGGATCGAGGGACGTGAGGACGTTCCACTACATCAACCGCGTTCTCTAACGCTTCTGCTGTACGGTCTACAAGGGTACGTAGATCACTCATCCCCTCTCGTAGATGGACATCACCATGATCGGTCTTCGTGCGCGTAGGAAAATTTTTGTTTCCCATGCGACGTTCCCCAACAGTGGCATCATGAGCTAGGTTCATGCGTAGATTTCTTCTCGAGTAGAACACAAAAGTTTTTGTGGGCGGTGATGTGCGTTTTGCTGCCCTCCTTAGTCTTTTCTTGATTCCGCGGTATTGTTGGATTGAAGCGGCTTGGACCGACATTACTCGTACGCTTACGAGAGACTGGTTTCATCGTTACGAGTAACCCCCTTTGCTCAAAGATGACTGGCAAGTGTCGGTTTCTCCAACTTTAGTTGAATCGGATTTGACCGAGGAGGTCCTTGAATGAGGTTAAATAGCAACTCATATATCTCCGTTGTGGTGTTTGCGTAAGTAAGATGCGATCCTACTAGATACCCTTGGTCACCACGTAAAACATGCAACAACAAAATTAGAGGACGTCTAACTTGTTTTTGCAGGGTATGGTTGTGATGTGATATGGCCAACGATGTGATGTGATATATTGGATGTATGAGATGATCATGTTGTAATAGAAATATCGACTTGCACGTCGATGGTACGGCAACCGGCAGGAGCCATAGGGTTGTCTTTATACTAACGTTTGTGCTTGTAGATGCGTTTACTATTTTGCTAGGATGTAGCTTTAGTAGTAATAGCATAAGTAGCACGACAACCCCAATGGCAACACGTTGATGGATGATCATGGTGTGGCGCCGGTGACAAGAAGATCGTGCCGGTGCTTTGGTGATGGAGATCAAGAAGCACGTGATGATGGCCATATCATGTCACTTATGAATTGCATGTGATGTTAATCCTTTTATGCACCTTATTTTGCTTAGAACGACGGTAGCATTATGAGGTGATCTCTCACTAAAATATCAAGACGAAATTGTGTTCTCCCCGACCGTGCACCGTTGCTACAGTTCGTCGTTTCGAGACACCACGTGATGATCGGGTGTGATAGACTCAACGTTCACATACGACGGGTGCAAAACAGTTGCGCACGCGGAACACTCGGGTTAAGCTTGACGAGCCTAGCATGTGCAGACATGGCCTCGGAACACATGAGACCGAAAGGTCGATCATGAATCATATAGTTGATATGATTAGCATAGGGATGCTTACCACTGAAACTATACTCAACTCTCGTGATGATCGGACTTGGGATAGTGTAAGTGGATCATGAACCACTCAAACGACTAGAGAGATGTACTTTTTGAGTGGGAGTTTAGCATATAATTTGATTAAGTTGAACTCTAATTATCTTGAACATAGTCTAAGTCCACTTTGAATATATTTGTGTTGTAGATCATGGCTCACGCGACAGTCATCCTGAATTTTAATACGTTCCTAGAGAAAGCTAAGTTGAAAGATGATGGAAGCAACTTTGTAGACTGGGCTCGTAATCTTAAGCTAATCTTACAAGCTGGGAAGAAGGATTATGTCCTTAATGCTGCGCTAGGAGATGAACCACCCGCTACCGCTGATCAGGATGTTAAGAACGCTTGGTTAGCACGTAAGGAGGACTACTCAATAGTTCAATGTGCAGTCTTGTATGGCTTAGAACCGGGACTTCAACGTCGCTTTGAGCGTCATGGAGCATTTGAGATGTTCCAGGAGTTGGAGTTTATCTTTCAGAAGAACGCCCGGATCGAGAGGTATGAGACCTCCGATAAATTCTATGCTTGCAAGATGGAGGAAAACTCGTCTGTCAGTGAACATGTGCTCAAAATGTCTGGGTACTCAAACCGTCTAACTGAGCTGGGGATTGAACTCCCGCAAGAAGCTATCACTCACAGAATCCTTCAATCACTGCCGCCAAGCTACAAAGGCTTTGTGTTGAACTACAACATGCAAGGGATGAACAAGTCTCCCGGCGAGTTGTTTGCGACGTTGAAAGTCGCAGAGTTTGAACTCCGTAAAGAGCATCAAGTGTTGATGGTGAATAAGACCACTAGTTTCAAGAGAAACGGCAAAGGCAAGAAGGGCAATTCGAAGAAGAGCGGCAAGCCTGTTGCCAATCCGCCGAAGAAACCCAAGGCTGGACCTAAGCCTGAAACGGAGTGTTTCTATTGCAAGGGTATGGGTCACTGGAAGCGCAATTGCCCCAAGTATCTGGCAGATAAGAAGGCGGGCAAAGAAAAATCAGGTATATTTGATATACATGTTATTGATGTGTACTTAACCGGCTCTCGTAGTAGTGCCTGGGTATTCGATACCGGTTCTGTTGCTCATATTTGCAACTCGAAGCAGGAACTGCGGAATAGACGAAGGCTGGCGAAAGACGAAGTGACGATGCGCGTAGGAAATGGTTCCAAGGTTGATGCAATCGCCGTCGGCACAGTGTCACTTCAGCTACCATCGGGATTAGTGATGAACTTAAATCATTGTTATTTAGTGCCTGCGTTGAGCATGAACATTATATCTGGATCTTGTTTATTGCGAGACGGTTACTCTTTTAAGTCTGAGAATAATGGTTGTTCTATTTCTATGAGTAACATCTTTTATGGTCATGCACCGAATGTGAGAGGATTTTTCATAATGAATCTTGATAACGATACGCATATACATAACATTGAGACCAAAAGAGTTAGAGTAAACAATGATAGCGCCATATTTTTGTGGCACTGCCGCTTGGGTCATATTCGTGTAAAACGCATGAAGAAACTCCATGCTGATGGACTTTTTGAGTCACTTGACTTTGATTCACTTGACACGTGCGAACCATGCCTCATGGGCAAAATGACTAAGACTCCGTTCTCCGGAACAATGGAGCGTGCAAGTGACTTATTGGAAATCATACATACCGATGTGTGTGGTCCAATGAGCGTGGAGGCACGCGGCGGATATCGTTATTTTCTCACCTTCACTGACGATTTAAGTAGATATGGTTATGTCTACTTGATGAAGCACAAGTCTGAAACATTTGAAAAGTTCAAGCAATTTCAGAGTGAAGTGGAAAATCATCGTAACAAGAAGATCAAGTTCCTACGGTCTGATCGTGGGGGTGAATATCTGAGTTTCGAGTTTGGTGCTCACTTAAGACAATGTGGAATTGTTTCACAGTTAACACCGCCTGGAACACCACAGTGTAATGGTGTGTCCGAACGTCGTAATCGTACTTTGTTAGAGATGGTGCGATCTATGATGTCTTTTACTGATTTGCCGTTATCATTTTGGGGTTATGCATTAGAAACAGCTGCATTCACTTTAAGTAGGGCACCATCAAAATCCGTTGAGACGACACCATACGAACTGTGGTATGGCAAAAGGCCAAAGTTGTCGTTTCTTAAAGTTTGGGGATGTGATGCTTATGTCAAAAAGCTTCAGCCTGAAAAGCTGGAACCCAAAGTGGAAAAATGCTTCTTCATAGGTTACCCAAAAGAGACAGTTGGGTACACCTTCTATCTCAAATCCGAGGGCAAAGTGTTTGTTGCTAAGAACGGAACTTTTCTCGAGAAGGAGTTTCTCTCGAGAGAATTGAGTGGGAGGAAGATAGAACTTGACGAGGTTGTCGAACCTCTCATCCCTCTGGATGGTGGCGCAGGGCAAGGGGAAACCTCTGTCGTTGCGACGCCGGTTGAGGAGGAAGTTAATGATGATGATCATGAAACTCCAGTTCAAGTTTCTGTTGAACCACGGAGGTCGACGAGATCACGCGCTGCTCCAGAGTGGTACGGTAATCCCGTCTTATCAATCATGTTGTTGGACAACAATGAACCTGCAAATTATGAAGAAGCAATGGTGGGTCCAGATTCCAACAAATGGCTAGAAGCCATGAAATCCGAGATAGGATCCATGTACGAGAACAAAGTGTGGACTTTGGAGATACTACCTGAGGGCCGCAAGGCTATTCAGAACAAATGGATCTTTAAGAAGAAGACAGACGCTGACGGTAATGTGACCGTTTATAAAGCTCGACTTGTGGCAAAGGGTTTTTCACAAGTTCCAGGAATTGACTACGATGAGACTTTCTCACCCGTAGCAATGCTTAAGTCCGTCAGAATCATGTTAGCAATAGCTGCATTTTTCGATTATGAAATCTGGCAGATGGGTGTCAAAACGGCGTTCCTTAACGGTTTCCTTAAGGAAGAGTTGTATATGATGCAACCCGAAGGTTTTGTCGATCCTAAGAATGCTAACAAGGTGTGCAAGCTCCAGCGATCCATTTATGGACTGGTGCAAGCATCTCGGAGTTGGACAAACGCTTTGATGAGGTGATCAAGGCATTTGGGTTTATACAAGTGGTTGGAGAATCTTGTATTTACAAGAAAGTGAGTGGGAGCTCTGTGGCGTTTCTAATATTATATGTGGATGACATATTACTGATTGGAAACAACATAGAGCTTTTGGAGATCATAAAAGGTTACTTGAATAAAAGTTTCTCTACGAAGGACCTAGGAGAAGCTGCTTACATTCTAGGCATTAAGATCTATAGGGATAGATCAAAACGCCTGATAGGACTTTCACAAAGCACATACCTTGATAAAGTTTTGAAGAGGTTCAAAATGGAACAGTCCAAGAAAGGGTTCTTGCCAGTTTTACAAGGTACGAGATTGAGTAAGACTCAGTGCCCAGCAACTGATGAAAATAGAGAGCATATGCGCTCCGTACCCTATGCTTCAGCCATAGGTTCTATCATGTATGCGATGTTGTGCACTAGACCGGATGTTAGCCTGGCCATAAGTATGGCAGGTAGGTTCCAGAGTAATCCAGGAGTGGATCACTGGACAGCGGTCAAGAATATCCTGAAGTACCTGAAAAGGACTAAGGAGATGTTTCTCGTGTATGGAGGTGACGAAGAGCTCGCCGTAAAAGGTTACGTCGATGCAAGCTTTGACACAGATCCGGACGACTCTAAGTCGCAAACCGGATACGTATTTATTCTTAATGGGGGTTCAGTAAGCTGGTGCAGTTCCAAGCAAAGCGTCGTAGCAGATTCTACATGTGAAGCGGAGTACATGGCTGCCTCGGAGGCGGCTAAGGAGGGTGTCTGGATGAAGCAGTTCATGACGAATCTTGGAGTGGTGCCAAGGGCACTGGATCCAATAACCTTGTTCTGTGACAACACGGGTGCCATTGCCTTAGGAAAGGAACCACGGTTTCACAAGAAGACCAGACACATCAAACGACGCTTCAACCTCATCCGCGACTACGTCGAGGAAGAGGACGTAAATATATGCAAAGTGCACACGGATCTAAATGTAGCAGACCCGCTGACTAAACCTCTTCCACGGCCAAAACATGATCGACACCAAAACTGTATGGGTGTTAGATTTATTACAATGTAATTCACATGGTGATGTGAGGGCTAGATTATTGACTCTAGTGCAAGTGGGAGACTGTTGGAATTATGCCCTAGAGGCAATAATAAATATAGTTATTATTATAATTCCTGTATCAAGATAATAGTCTATTATCCATGCTATAATTGTATTGAATGAAGACTCATTTACATGTGTGGATACATAGACAAAACACCATCCCTAGCATGCCTCTAGTTGGCTAGCCAGTTGATCGATGATAGTCAGTGTCTTCTGATTATGAACAAGGTGTTGTTACTTGATAACTGGATCACGTCATTGGGAGAATCACGTGATGGACTAGACCCAAACTAATAGATGTAGCATGTTGATCGTGTCATTTTGTTGCTACTGTTTTCTGCGTGTCAAGTATTTATTCCTATGACCATGAGATCATATAACTCACTGACACCGGAGGAATGCTTTGTGTGTATCAAACGTCGCAACGTAACTGGGTGACTATAAAGATGCTCTACAGGTATCTCCGAAGGTGTTGGTTGAGTTAATATGGATCAAGACTGGGATTTGTCACTCCGTGTGACGGAGAGGTATCTCGGGGCCCACTCGGTAATACAACATCACACACAAGCCTTGCAAGCAATGTAACTTAGTGTAAGTTGCGGGATCTTGTATTACGGAACGAGTAAAGAGACTTGCCGGTAAACGAGATTGAAATAGGTATGCGGATACTGACGATCGAATCTCGGGCAAGTAACATACCGAAGGACAAAGGGAATGACATACGGGATTATACGAATCCTTGGCACTGAGGTTCAAACGATAAGATCTTCGTAGAATATGTAGGATCCAATATGGGCATCCAGGTCCCGCTATTGGATATTGACCGAGGAGTCTCTCGGGTCATGTCTACATAGTTCTCGAACCCGCAGGGTCTGCACACTTAAGGTTCGACGTTGTTTTATGCGTATTTGAGTTATATGGTTGGTTACCGAATGTTGTTCGGAGTCTCGGATGAGATCATGGACGTCACGACGGTTTCCGGAATGGTCCGGAAACGAAGATTGATATATAGGATGACCTAATTTGATTACTGGAAGGTTTTCGAAGTTACCGGGAATGTACCGGGAATGACGAATGGGTTCCGGGAGTTCACCGGGGGGGCAACCCACCCCGGGGAAGCCCATAGGCCTTGAGGGAGACACACCAGCCCTTAGTGGGCTGGTGGGACAGCCCACAAGTGCCCTATGCGCCAAGGAGAAGAAAATCAAGAGAGAAAGAAAAAAAAGGAGGAGGTGGGAAGGAAGGGGGACTCCCTCCCACCAAACCTAGTCCAACTCGGTTTGGGGGGGAGAGTCCTCCCCCTTGGACTCGGCCGACCCCCTTGGGGCTCCTTGAGCCCCAAGGCAAGGCCCCCTCCCTCCCACCTATATATACGGAGGTTTTAGGGCTGATTTGAGACGACTTTTCCACGGCAGCCCGACCACATACCTCCACGGTTTTTCCTCTAGATCGTGTTTCTGCGGAGCTCGGGCGGAGCCCTGCTGAGACAAGGTCATCACCAACCTCCGGAACGCCGTCACGCTGCCGGAGAACTCTTCTACCTGTCCGTCTCTCTTGCTGGATCAAGAAGGCCGAGATCATCGTCGAGCTGTACGTGTGCTGAACGCGGAGGTGCCGTCCGTTCGGTACTAGATCGTGGGACTGATCGCGGGATTGTTCGCGGGGCGGATCGAGGGACGTGAGGACGTTCCACTACATCAACCGCGTTCTCTAACGCTTATGTTGTACGGTCTACAAGGGTACGTAGATCACTCATCCCCTCTCGTAGATGGACATCACCATGATAGGTCTTCGTGCGCGTAGGAAAATTTTTGTTTCCCATGCGACGTTCCCCAACAGGTCTACGGCGAGGAACGGCGTGAGAGCATCGTGAACGGGTCCGAGGTAGCACGGCTTGCCATATCTGGTTGTGGATGAGGCTCTGGCTGCTGCGTCCACCAGAAGCTTGGGCTGCCATCCATGGGTGTTCCCTGCGGGAGAGGCAGGTGAACATAAGCAGGAGAGGGAGATTGAGAGAAGAGGACAGAGGGAAGGAGAAAGATTGCCAAGGCACGACGACCTCGAGCTGCCGGTCTTCGGGAACGCAAGGTCCTGTGGGGTCGGGTGGTTGCAGGCTGGTGCTGCTCCTGCGGGTCGAGCTATATTGTCTGGCGTGGGGTTCTGGTGAGGTGCGCACTCGAGGAGCTCGGGATCCTCCTGCTCCATCGAGCTGGCCAACTCGGGCGTTTGCTGTAGCTAGTGAGGGGAGGCACTAGGTTGGAGGAGGAGTTGCGGATTGCATGGATGGAATCGGGAGAAGAGGCTCTGTGGTTCGCTCGGTTTGCATCTGCAGGATCTCGAGGTGGGAGACAACAGGTGGCGACGGCTGAGGGGATGGATTGGGACAAGCTTCCTAGAATTTAGGGTTGGCATCTGTTTAAAACATGTGGGATTAGGGTAGGGGTCTTGCGCCGTTTTCGGACCGTGTGATCTCGATCGGACGGTCCGAAACGGAGGGGTAGGATAGGTGGGTGGTGTTCGGCCGTGTAGAATAGGTTGGGCTGAGAAGAGAGGGAGATTTGTGGCCGCAGAATGAGATTTTAAACAACAAAAAACATACGATGATAGATGACGGTGCCGCTACGGTCGACAGTTCGGGCATCACACGACCTCTGATTGCGACGAAATTTGTCACGCGGTCTACCTATATTAAAATAAGACCGCACGCCAAGTTTCAACCCAATCCGAGAATATTTTGTACACATGTTTAAAATCAATATTTTAATGATGTCGTGGGCGCGTGCGTGTGTGGTTGGTCTCGAAACGGTCAACGACAAAATGAAGAGAATCGGCAACTACTAACGGATGCATGTTTTGAAAACTGGCGGCAACGGAATGCCGATGCAATGCGGATGATCTGATGATGAATGCGAGAACCAAATAAAACACATGGCGACAACGAAATAAAAGGGGAATCTTTTGGCGCGTCGGTCTTGGGCTGTTACAACTCTCCTACACTAACAAGAGATCTCTCCCCGAGATCTAAGAATGAAAGGGGAAGAGGAAAAGAAAGAGCAAAATGTAAAACTTAGTCGCTTCTTTGACAAATGAGTGAAACCAACAACCCTTGAAGGTCACAAAGAGATGAAGAATGATATGAGAAACAATCAAGAATTCAAACAAAATTTCGGCAGCACTTCAGTAGGAAAGTTGGAACAAATTCAACAAGATGGAATGATCTTGAAAAGATTCACAACAAACAAACTAAATAGATAAGCCATGAAAGAGTATGAGCTTGATGAGAGAAGGTCATGAATGAAAGGGAGCAACATCACAAGGCCTCTGGAACAAATGAATAGGAACTAGATCATTGAGAAGAAGAGAATAGAGAAGAAAATGACAATTTTCACCACAATTGAATTTGAGAAGCATCTTACAAGAAGGATAGAACGGAGTTGTTGGAAAACAAAAACGAAAAGAACAAGCTTGTTGTGGACTTATGAAAAACATCTCAAATAATGAGTTGACAACCGACCACTAAGAGAAACAAAGATAGCTTGGGAGCAAAACATGCAAACCATCTTATACCAAGAGGATACATTGAGCACTTGGATCAAGATAATCACCATAATAGCAACAATCCTTAGACATAGCTTTGGATGAAATCTAAACCCAGATAACTCAATGAAGAAACCCTGGCTTAAAATATCTCATGATCAAAGGATTAGGTGGGGTTAGTTATCTCATTCTTGAAACAACTTCCCTTCGAGACTCTTCCACTAACAAGAATGCTATAACACCACCTCAAAGGAAAATGGAGGAAGAATTGCACTTTGAAATACAAGATACGAACACTTAGGTACTACCAAAAGAATCTTGAAGACACTTTGAGAATTAATTGAAAAATTGAAGGACCATCATGAAAACCACTTGAAGAACACTAGAATGAAAGGATGAAAGAATAAGATTAAAGGCCTTACAATGATTTAGATGAAGATTCATGAAGAGATGTTTGAGAAAACTTGGAACTCCGGAAAAATGAGATGAACAACATTGAATGGAAAATTGATATCATGAGCCACTACAGAAGAAGAACTGAAATCACCTTGATGAAACAAAAGAATGATAATTATGTTATGCTCATCCTTCATCAAGTTAAATTGGTGACAAGCAACGGATTTGGCATATCACTTATTCTTCTTGAAAAAAAACTTAAAGAGGGAGATAGATAAGGCATCACTTGAAGAACTCTTGAAAGAAACACCAGTATGAATTTGGAATGAAAGAGGATACTACAAATGAACTGGGGTGCATGAGAACAAAAGAGAAAGATTTGATTAGAGAATGCTTGAACAAGGCACCGGTAAGAATTCACAAATGAATGAGGATGCCAAGAATGAATGGAGATACAAGAGAACAAGGAGATCATGATCCTCTTGAGAGAAAACTTGAACAAGGCACTGGGATAATTGAGAGACGAACGAAGAGATAACAATTGAGAAGAATGATGAACTGAAACCTGTGAAAATCTTCACAATGAATCATTGGTTACGATATAGAATAAAAAAAATACCAAAGCAACAATGAACAAAAAGGCACTTAGTAGAAAATTGAATCATTGAATAGAAGGGTGGGAGGGCAGGGAAAAACAAAGACAACTTGGGATAGATGAGACAAACTCTGGAAAGAAATGAGAGATTGATATAGCAACATTGAGAGGTTTGAATTGACTTGAAGAGAAGCACTTCGGATTAAAAGAACTGACATGACGACTCCGGTTGAAAAGAATTGATAAGACAATTTCAATGAGCAAAAGAATTTGCACTCTCATATAAAGTATGAGAACACCTCTTGGAATAATGAATTCACCACTTGACATCGAAGCAACTTGAATTACCATACCCCAACAAAACAAATGACGAGGCTTGGAAATTAGCCAACACAAACATATGACAGAGATTCCACTCGATATTTTCGTGGATAGGATCGCACGGGCTCGATCGTACATTGTATTGTCATATTGAAATTACACTCGAATATGCTCCCTAGGCATAGCGAACTACAAGACTTGTCGAAGCATACTGATGACATATATCGAGACTGTCCTGTGTGAATACGATCGTGAACAAACGAATCCACTAGATGTCGAACCCCAACCTCACATCATGCATCTGTTGGAAGATTGTCTTATAGGTAACTACTTGAATTCCAACCTAAGAACTCCTGAAATTTCTTGTCATACAATCGGGTCCACGGATACAAGGAGTAAAATCCATCAATCAACTCCTAGCAGTAACACTAACCCGTCTAGTGTATCACATCCGTCAACACATAACCAGAGATATCGGAAACTCATCTATCTTAGACCCTTGAAAACACAACGATACTAAGTATGGAAGTACATCCGAACTCTCTCCACCAGTACTGGGGATGTCGGACTCCTATCGCCACTACTATATTGAAGCAATTTCGAACATCCACTTCCCTAAGATACTAAGAAATCTGAATGATAACAATGTGCTCAAGAATCCCCTAGAGCTCAACTCCCCGGAAGAAATCAAGTCAAATAGGAGGCACCAAGACATAATTCCATCACATCGACATCATATAGCTTCCGAAATACCCGCGTGGTCCTAAATTCTTTTTGAGTGAGAAGAGGAGTAGAATTAAAAATATTACATCAATATTCCTCACTAGAGCATAGAAGAGGAGAAAAAAGAATCCTACTCTCCGATATATAACTAGACTCAAAGTAGTTTTTAACTAGACTTGACTCGTCCAAGTTCGGTCAATCAAGAGGGCTCCTAGGTCGGTACTGCTCTGATACCAACTTATAACTCCCAAGATGTGATCCTACCATTATTTTGGCATGAGGGCCTCGACAGGGAGTGCATCCTGTCGTTTTGCAAGAATGGATATCGTTACAAGTACATGTATAGAATAGGTGAGTATATGGAATTGGCTTACACTCGCCACAAGCTACATCAAGTTCACATCAATACAACAATATACAATCATCATGAAGAAGAGCAGGGTCCGACCATGGACGAAAACAAACAATAAAAGAATGAGGTTGATCCTTGCTATCCTAGGCTGCCGGCCTGGAACCCATCCTAGATCGGAGAAGAAGAAGAAGAAACTCCAAAAGCACAATCATCACACTCACGTCATAATATCACTTTACCTGTACCTCCAACTCGTGTTGTAGTAATCTTTGTGCCACATGGACTCAACAATCTCATTTGCAAAGGTATCAAGACTAGCAAATCTTAATGGGTGAGGCATGGTTACATGGTGAACCTGCAGCAAGCGACTAAGCATTTATTTGAGTGGCTACCTTACGAGTACAAGAATAAGAGGTGGATGATCTATGCATAATCGGACGTGAACTAATAATGTTCAAATGAATGATCCTGAACACCTACTTACGTCAGACATAACCCCACTGTGTCCTCTTCCGGCTACAGATTTCACGAGAAGAGACTGTCACGGTTACACACACGGTTGGCAAGTTTTAGTTAAGTTTACTTCAAGTTATCTAGAACCGAATGTTAAATAAAGTTTTTGAGTTTGCCACATAACCACGAGAACAACTTTCTAAACGATTTAACCAAGGAGGGGTGCTCCAACTAGTCCATCACAAATTACCACAAGCCACATAGAAATCCACGATCACGAAACCCATGATCTCCTCGGACTTCTTAGTGGAAAACCTCAACTCCGAGATAACCCAAAGCATCACCGGAATCCCTATGCATAAGATATTTCGTAGAAGGTAAAACAAGTCCAGCAATGCCGCCCGACGTGTCGACGAACCCGATAGGAGCCACGTATCTCGTTCTTAGGACACGACGGTGGGTAACACTACAAGTAAAACCAGACCTCGAGTTGGCCCGCGGTGGCCCCTTAGTGTGCCAATTTGGATCAACACTCATGGAGAAAACTGCCCTGGGGGTTGATTAATTATCCACGGGGTTCGACTAGTCCCTTTGCAAGTTTATTTGTTATTCGAAAAATCTAGTACCAAAGTTGGGCCTTGCTAGACCCGTTTTAAACTAAAATGAATTATCAAGGGGGTCCCCATAGAAACCCGAGCGTGTTAGGAGTGCTCAATTATGGAATATGACACTGGTAGCCGAAACTAGGGCGGCAAAGGTAAAAAAAATCCAGGCTAGAAGGCCGAGCCTTCCACCTTTTACCAATAATATATGTCCATTAAATTAATTAGCCATAATATGATGATATAAGAAGGAACCCAAGATGTCACACGGAAGCAACTGCACATGCAACTAGCAACACAATCATATGGTTAAGCATGCGGTAACATGTCCAAACAGTTGTTTGCTAGGTTGTATACAGGATAAGGCTTTAATGGCAATGTTGGGAGGCTAACATTTAACAGGTGGTAGGCAACAAGACATAATAAAAGAAATGAGACAACTAGCATGGCATTGACAGTAATGGTATCTAGGGAAATGGTCATCTTGCTTGTGATCCCGCTTGGTAGAAGAACGAATCCGAGAAGCAGATGAACCGACGTAGTCGAACGGATCCTCACATTTTGACACACTTGTGGAACTCTACCGAGACGAAGCAAACCGAAAACAAGAATCAACATGCAATATTCACCACGACACAAGCATGATATGATCCACAACCTAACATGATGCCTGTCTAGTTCAATTATGCAAGGCATGGCATGGCAATTCGCAATAACTAAATACTACACATTAAGTGAAGCTCAATATGCAACGAGTTTCATATAGACAAAATTCCACATTCAAACATTTAGTTCACTCTCGTTTAGGTACACGGTAAATTTCAAATGTTGTTAACATGGCAGGAGGTGAAGCACAAATAAACTACCTATCTAGGCATTTTAAATGAGGTGGAAATAACTTATAGCATCTCCGAAATTACCCCATACGTTTATTAAGAAATCTGTCCAGATCTGAACTAACATGTTTTAATTTTTGTTAAATATTAGAATAAATATGTTTACGTGATTCTATGCATCATTCTAGTCGATTTACATATATCCATCATCTCCAACGGAGCTACGGTTAACTAGCTTCGAACAACACAAGATCATATGCTTTTAATGCAACATGTATGCAATGCGTGTGTGTGTGCAAAAGAAAAAAAAATAAACAAGATCATATGCTTTTAATGTAACATGTATGCAATGCGTGTGTGTGCAAAAGAAAAAAAAATAAACGTGGAAAAATTGGGGTACGTGGGAATCGAACCCAATACCTCCTGGTTGCAAACATGATAAGCTAACTAGTAGAACTAGTGATTGAATCTGTTCAATAGACACACCAAAGCTAGCTGAACTAGGAGCGGCCGGTGTTGGCTTACAGAACAACAGGAAAAAGGAAAAACAAAATAGCAGTAGGACTAGTGACTGAATCTGTTCAATAGACACACCAAATCTAGCTGAACTAGGAGCGGCCAGTGTTGGCTTAAAGAACAACAGAAAAAAGGCAAAACAAAATAGGGCTACGTTTATTAAGAAATCTGTCCAGATCTGAACTAACATGTTTTATTTTTTGTTAAATAGTAGAATAAATATGTTTACGTGATTCTACGCATCATTCTAGTCGATTTACATATATCCATCATCTCCAACGGAGCTACGGTTAACTAGCTTCGAACAACACAAGATCATATGCTTTTAATGCAACATGTATGCAATGCGTGTGTGTGCAAAACAAAAGAAAAATAAACAAGATCATATGCTTTTAATGCAACATGTATGCAATGCGTGTGTGTACAAAAGAAAAAATAACTTTTAATGCAACATGTATGCAATGCGTGTGTGTGCAAAAGAAAATAAAATAAACAAGATCATATGCTTTTAATGCAACATGTATGCAATGCGTGTGTGTGCAAAAGAAAAAAAAATAAACGTGGAAAAATTGGGGTACGTGGGAATCGAACCCAATACCTCCTGGTTGCAAACGTGATAAGCTAACTAGTAGAACTAGTGATTGAATCTGTTCAATAGACACACCAAATCTAGGTGAACTAGGAGCGGCCGGTGTTGACTTACAGAACAACAGGAAAAAGGCAAAACAAAATAGCAGTAGGACTAGTGATTGAATCTGTTCAATAGACACACCAAATCTAGCTGAAATAGGAGCGGCCAGTGTTGGCTTAATATCATATGCTTTTAATGCAACATGTATGCAATGCATGTGTGTGCAAAAGAAAAAAAATAAACGTGGAAAAATTAGGGTAAGTGGGAATCGAACCGATACCTCCTGGTTGCAAACGTGATAAGCTAACTAGTAGAACTAGTGATTGAATCTGTTCAATAGACACACCAAATCTAGCTGAACTAGGAGCGGCCGGTGTTGACTTACAGAACAACAGGAAAAAGGCAAAACAAAATAGCAGTAGGACTAGTGATTGAATCTGTTCAATAGACACACCAAATCTAGCTGAACTAGGAGCGGCCAGTGTTGGCTTAAAGAACAACAGAAAAAAGGCAAAACAAAATAGGGGCACCTGGGGTTCGTACCCTAGACACCTCGGATGGAACAAAGTGGTTCTATCCAGCTCGGTGTTGACTTACAAAACAACAGGAAAAAGGCAAAACAAAATAGCAGTAGGACTAGTGATTGAATCTGTTCAATAGACACACCAAATCTAGCTGAACTAGGAGTGGCCAGTGTTGGCTTAAAGAACAACAGAAAAAAGGCAAAACAAAATAGGGGCACCTAGGGTTCGTACCCTAGACACCTCGGATGGAACAAAGTGGTTCTATCCAGCTCGGTTGTGATTGATGTTGTGGTCTACTAGCCGAGGGAAACAACCTATACTAAACAAAGCGCATGTCTTCTTCTCCCCAATCGCACACATCAACAACAGAGAGCAACCATGGGAGATGTGACGTGCATGAATCTGGTCAGGGATTGGCACGGTGGAGGGGGTCGAGGTCCAGCAGGCCATGGCGGCGCCGAGCCTTGGCGAGGCGATGCGGCTGCCGACGACACAGAGAGGTGGGGGCGGAGCTCTGAAGCTTGGGCCGGTCTACGGTGAGGAATGGCGTGGGAGCGTCGTGAACGGGTCTGAGGCAGCGCGGCTTGCGAGATGTGGGCTCCGACTGCTACGTCCACCAGAAGCTTGGGCTGCCATCCATGGGTGTTCTCTACGGGAGAGGCAAGTGTACATAAGTAGGAGAGGGAGATAGAGAGAAGAGGAAGCAGGGAAGGAGAAAGATGGTCATGGCACGACAACCTCGAGTTGTCGGTCGTCGGGGATGCGAGGTCCTGCGGGCTCGGGTGGCTACAGGTCAGCGCTTCTCCCACGGGTCAAGTTGTCTTGGATGGTGCGGGGTTCCAGCGAGGCGCGCACTCGAGGAGCTCGGGATCCTCCTGATCCATCGAGCAGGCCAGCTTGCGTGCTGGTTGCAGCTAGCGAGGAGAGGCGATAGGTTGGAGGAGGAGCTGCTGATTGGATGGATGGAATCGAGAGGAGAGGCTCTCTGGTTTGCTCGGTGTGCATATGTGGGATCCTGAGGTGGGAGACAACAGGCGGCGGCGGCTAAGGGTATGTATTGGGATAATTTGCCTAGAATTTAGGGTTGACACCTATTTAAAACATGTGGGATTAGGGTAGGGGGTCTTGCACTATTTTTGGGCCGTCGGATCTCAATCCAATGGTCCGAAACAGAGGGGTAGGCTAGGTGGGTGGTGTGGGGCTGTGTATAATAGGTTGGGCTGAGAAGAAAGGGAGATTTGTGGCTCGACAATGATATTTGAAACACCAAAAAACGCCCAACGATAAACCAGTGACGGTGCCGCTACGTTCGACCGTTCGAGCATCAAACGAACTCCGATTGTGATGAAATTTGGCATGCGGTGTACCTACATTAAAATTAGACTGCACCCCAAGTTTGTACCCAATCCGAGAATATTTTATATACATGTTTAAAGGCAATATTTGAATGACGCCGCAGGCGCGTGCCTGTGTGGTTGGTCTCGAAACGATCAGCGATAAAACGGAGAGAACCGACAAGTACAATGGATGTATGTTTTGAAAACTGGTGGCAATGGAATGCCGATGAAATGCGGATGATGCGATGATGAATGTGACAACAAAATAAGACACATGGCGACAACGAAATAGAAGGGGAATCTTCGGGCGGATTGGTCTCGGGCTATTACATCGAGACCGACGCTGCAGAAGATTCCCCTTTTATTACAACATCGCCGTGTTAATTATTTGGTTCTCGCATTCATCATCGCATCATTCGCATCATCCGTATTGCACCCGCACTCCATTGCTGTCATTTTTCAAAACTTGCATCCGTTATTAGTTATTAGTTGCTGGTTCTCTCTGTTTTTGTCGTTCACCATTTTGAGACCAACCACACTCGCACGCTCCCGTGGCATCATTTCAATTTTGTTTTTAGAAGTGTGTATATTTTTTGGATTGGGTTGAAACTTGGCGTGCGATCTTATTTTAATGTAGGTAGGTCGTCTGTCAAATCTCGTCACAATCGGAGTCTGTCCAATACCCAAACTATTAAATATATAGCGCACTATAGCCGGTCAAACGTTGGACGTTTTCGGTCATTAAAAACCTAATGCCGGGCTTCCCTTTTCATCTCTCGTCTGTGCCTAGCCCCTCTACATAGTGCACCGACGTGCACCCAACCTTGTTCAAAAACTTCCCTAAACTCGAAACATATGGTCGTGACCTTTGGGTCCGGATCAACCTGGTTATACCCCAAACCATCATCGGTTTGTCAACTAGACTCCCTAACCTAGTTGTTCTCAACCATCTGATTTAATCGGAGGGTCTAGATGTCCCTAAAACAAACTCACTTGCTATATATAGTCTACCTTAATCCATTTTGAACAAACCTAGACCTAACCCTAGACTAACTCCCTCAATTCCTGCAGCGCCGCTGCCACCCTCTCCCTCGGGATCTCCTCTCGACCAACCAGCGCAAGCCAACCCACAGCCACGGACACATCCAGCCAACCATATCCGCGGCCGATCACACAGTCGCGGCGCATGGCACCGAGTACCTCGTCCGGAGAGCCGTCTCTAGCCCCGTGCAACCACCTGCTCCCGCGACACCCTGCTTCTTTGCTCGGTGGGATGCAAGGCTCACGCCTCGCTCGCGTCAAGGGAGCTGGAAGCCATGGTGCTCGCTCGTGCCTGCCCCACCTGTCGTGCCGGCCGTTCCATTGGACCAGACCGCCTCGTTGACAAGCCTCCCTGGCGAAGCTACCGCCGCCGGAGCACCTCGCCTTAACCCCGACGCCGATGAGTCGCTGGAGCGAACAGGTCGCTCCTCTGCGCTAGGATCCTTCCTATGCCCCACCTTCCCTATCCTCTCTCCTCTAATTCCTCTCCCTCTTGCTTGTTTCTTCCCTGACAGGAACACATCGGAACCCGCCTCCGCCGTCCATGGAGGTCGCCCATCCGCGCTTCCCCAAGACCTCTCGTCACTGGGAATGGGTTGCCCGTGCCTGGATCAACTGTATCCTCCTATTCCCCGTAGGCAAACCTGCGTAGTTCGCCACCCTCCCCCCCCCCCCCCCCCCCCCCCCCCCCCCCAGCCGAACATCCTCACCGAGATAGGCCAATGGTGAGCTCCAACCGCCGTTTCTTCAGTTCTATAAGTAATAACCTGTGTGAAATTCACTCAAGCAAGTGCAGCAGAGATGCCTAGCACCACTCAGTTTCATCCCCGAGATCTGGGGTTCGAATCCCAGGTCAGCCAGTAATATGTTTTGCTCTGTTTTTGTTGATCTGCACCCTGCTCCGCATTCGAATTATTTTGTTGCTCTGTAGCGCTACTTCAAATAGGATAGTTCCATCTCATATCATAATCAGATACTAGCTCTGTTGGCTAGGACAGCAGTTCGGCATCCACCAGGTCCAGGGATCAAATCACGTAAGCCTCTCTTTTATTGTTTCCACGGACGTACACTGAGCCACTTGGGCCTGATTCAATTCTGGGTGGCTTCACTTAGTTGCAATTGGGCCCATGCATATATGTTTTCCCCTCTTTTGATCTTTTATTTATTTCAAGACATGCATTATAGCAGATTTTGTCACTGTTTTACAATGCCTATAGCTGCCTATAGATAGTTAATGGTAGCTCTGTTTTACGTGAGCTATGTGTAAACCGACTAGAATTACATGTAGAATCACATCCTTCATCTCTTGCCATGCTAACAACATTTAAAAAATTGTCGTGTACCTAAACGGGAGCGAACTAAATAATTCGAATGCGGAGTTTCACTTAATGTGTAGTGTTTGATTGTTGTGAATTGCCATGCCATGCCTTGCATAGTTGAATTGGACATGCATCATATTAGGTTGTGCATCATAGCGTGCATTTGCCGTGGTGAATATCGTGTGTTGATTCTTGTTTCCGGTTTGTTTCTTCTTGATAGAGTTCCGAACCGCTTTGGAGTGTGAGGATTCGTTCGACTATGTTGGTTCGTCTGCTTCATGGATTCAATCTTCTTACAAGAGGTCACAGGCAAGATGACCATTTTTCTAGATACCATTACTACCATTGCCATGCTAGTTGTCTCGTTTTCGCTATGTCTCGCTGCCTACCACCTGTTTAATATGCCTCCCAACATTGCCATGAAAACCTTTTCCACGTCCCAGCAAACCACTGTTTGGCTATGTTACCGCTTGCTCAACCTTTTGTTAGCGTTGCTAGTTGAAGGTGCAGTTGCATCCATGTGCCGACATGGTTCCTTGTTATATCACCATATAATTGCTATTTAATTTAATGCACCTATATAATTGGTAAAAGGTGGAAGCCTTGGCCTTCTAGCTTGGTGTTTTGTTCCACCTTTGCCCCCTTAGTTTCGTCTACCGGTGTCATGTTCCATAAATGAGCGCTCCTAACATGCTTGGGGTTGTTATGGGGACCCCTAGATTTTCAATTTGGGATAAAACTCGCCTGACACGGCCCAACATTAATACTATATTTTCCCAACATGATAAAATTGAACACCGTTGAAAAGCATAGGGCGTCATGAACCCGAGAAATAATTCAACATAATACACGGGGGCCAGTACTGCTGGTGTTAGTTCAAACTAGAGTCGTTTGCAGGGTCAACCCGGGGCAACTCGGGAGATTTCTATCAGGCCACCGTACATTGTGCTTATCCGTCGTGTCGTGAAAACGAGATACACAGCTCTTATCGGGATCGTCGACACGGCGGTCGGCCTTGCTGGACCTGTTTTACCTTTCTCGAGCGTCTCGTGCATGGGATTCCGAGGATACTTCTTGAGGTTGAGGTTTTTCAATAGGAACCCGAGGAGTTCACAGGTTTTCCCTGATTGAGGTCATTCCGACGTAACGTGTGGTAGTTTGTGATGGACTAGTTGGAGGACCCTTGCAGGGTTAAATCTTTCGGAAAGTCATGCCCGCGGTTATGTGGCAAACTTGGAAACTTTGTTTAACATCCAGTTCTAGATAGCTTGAAGTAAACTTAATTAAAAACTTGCCAACTAAGTGTGTAACTGTGACTGTCTCTTTCTTGAGCTCCTTCTCCGATCGAGTACATGGTGAGGTTATGTCTGACGTAAGTAGGGTTCACGATCATTCACTTGATCATTATTAGTTCACTTCCGATATGCGTAGATCACCCCCTCTTATTTTTGTACTCGTAAGTTAGCCACCTCAAATAAATGCTTGGTCGCTAGCTGCAGCCTCACCAATTAAGCTTTGTTAGTCTCGATACCTTTGGAAATGAAATTGCTGAGTTCCTGTGGCTCCCAAATTACTACAACACCAATTGCAAGTACAAGTAATGTGATATTATGTTGTGAGCGCGATGATTGTGCTTTTGGAGTTTCTTCTTCTTCATCATCATCGATCTAGGATGGGTTCCACGCCGGCAACCTAGGATAGCAAGGATGGACGTCGTTCTTTTATCATTTATTTTCGTCCATAGTCGAACCCTGCTCTTTTTCATGATGATTGTATATTGTTGTATTTATGTGAACTTGATGTAGCTTGTGGAGAGTGGAAGCGATTTCCATATACTCATCTCTTCAGTATTGTCACACACGTTTTTACCTTACTTCAATTGTAGTCTTTTCAAAAACCTGAATTTATTATAACTTTTTAAGCAAGTGCTATGAGTGCCATGATTGCCATTGTTTGTGTGCCATGATTGCCATTGTTTGTGTGTATGCTTGAGTGAGTGGATCCAAAAATAATATTTTTATAACGTGAGATTTCCAAAAAGATCCTTTTTCTCATTTTTGACCATTTCAAAACCTTGCTATGGGTTTGCACTTCAAGTCCCTGATTCCAAGGGAGTGCCTCCACCCAAAGATTGTATTATGATTTTGGCACTATTATAACTTTCCAAAGTCATAAAATATTTATTTTATAAAATAATTTTCTATTTTATTTGCATGTCCTTTTCTGAGGTGAGAAATGATATTTCTGAATGGAAAATTATTTTTCTGCCTTAGAAAAACTTGAGAAAATTGAAGATATGCACAGGACATATATTTTCCATAATAAGATTTTCAACCCCTATTTATGTTCAAAATATTTGAGCAAATCCTTGAAAACCTATTCTGTCTGTTTTGACCTTTTGAAATATTTCCAAAGGAAACAGTTTCAATAAATTCCTAGAAAATTCTAGCATGCTTCCCAAGTTATATTTGGTGGTCATGCCAAGTTTCACCTTATTCCAAGGTTCTTTGGTTCACCAAATATTCCTATGACCTTCCGTTTCCAGAATTAAGTTGAAGCAACTCTACATAGAAAAGTTTGTCCAAATGGCCTAAAGCTTTGCACGAGTGATCAACACCCCAAATGAAGAGACCCTGCCAAAAAATAGATTTGTGGTATTAATTTAGCCACATTCTCTTTTAAAGGACAGAACTGCCCATTTGGGGGATTTCAAGTTTGCATTGTCAACCTTGTCCAATGGCGCTCAAATTTGGTGGAGCATCCTACTTTGTATTAAACCCAATCATGTTAACTTTCAACATGAGTGGTGGAGGTTAACTACCCCAAACACATATCAATCACCTTCTGCCTGGATGGTCAAACAACACTTAACACCCTCTACACCCACTCCCTTTCCACTAAACTCTTAGTGCAAGCTGCCAGCACCACTCCTCAACTGCAGACGAGTGGCCCCTCTATGGTTCCGAGCAGGTGAGTCAAAATCCCCAATTTAGTTTCTGAATCAAGCCTGACAGCTCCTCTTCAAGCACTTCCTTTGACCAGCAGTGAGACCCTCGGCTCCCAAACGGCTAAAGGGCATCTAAGCCAACCCCCGGACACGTCAGACAGGGCCAAAGCACCCCAGAGCACGCCAGCATGCCGTGGCATGCCAAATCTGTGCTCTGGGCACGCTACAAGGCACACCCGAGGCAAAGGAGGCCAGCCCCGACCGGTTCTCACCTCCCCTCGGGGTCTCTTCGCGTCTCCGACAAACCTCTTGACTCAGGGCAGCCCTAGGGCCCCTTCTCCCCATCTGTGCTGACCAGGGTGACACGTGCCCTCGTGCGCCAGGTTCCGCCAAAAGAGTGCGGCCCCGCAGCACGCGTGCACTGAGCCTCCTCTCTCTCGTTTGGTCTGTGGGGTCTCAAACCACGTCCGCGAAACCGTGGTATCGACCCCGAGCCCTCTCTCCCTCTCCTGCAGCCACGGTGAAAGCACCGATGCTCCCACGCGTGGTGTACTGTTGCTGGCCTATAAATAGGCCTTCCCCCTTCACTCCAGCACCCCACGCCACTCCTCGAGATGCTCAATGGAGGTCCTAGCCACCCCATTCGAGCAGAGAGAGCTCTGGTGCTCGAGATCGACCGAGGCCCCGCCGCTTCGGAGCTCCGTTGATCTCGGGCTAAAGGCCAGCTCTCGTGCTCATCTCACCTCCTTCGTGAGCGTAGAGAGCTCAACAAGCCTCCCCACCTCTGCCCCGAGCATTTCCCTGTCCGTAGCACCAAACTCCACCACCACCCGAAGCACCTTCGCGCGGCCACCTCATCGCCGGTGACATAGGGCTTCCCCGTTGTTCATTCGACCACCAGCATGTAGGCGGCGATGCCTCGGTGCCGTTCCTGCCGTCATGTGGCCACGAGGTCGTCGGAATCGCCGCCGGCGTGCCCCCACTCCCTTCTGTCTAGAGTAGGAAGACGACCCCGACAGGCATGCCCCACCTGTGGTGGCCAGCCTCTCCCCCTCTCTCCTCTCTCTCCCACTGACTGCAGGGGCCCATGCGTCAGGTTTAAACATGAGGGTGCACGCGCACCTGGGCTGCTGGCTCGCTAGTTTGTCGGTTGGCCAGTTGGGCCGGCCCAGCCACTTGCCGAGCCAGGCCAGGGTTAAGCCCGTTTCCCCGTTTCTTTTTATGTTGATTCTAAATGATTTTTGTAAAATTAAATATTTAGTCAAATCTAAATATTTTTCCACCACAATTCTTCTAAAAATATGTAAAATTTAGTAGTTCTATTTTACCAATTTTTGTCAAAACTTTTATACATAACTTTGATTAAAATGCCTAGTTTAAATATTTTAGGCCCTGTTAATTAGGTTTTAAAAATACCTTTTTGCATCAAAACAAGAAACAAATGTTTTTCAAACTATAATAAAGATTGATCATAATAGGATAACATTTTTAAAGTGAGTTTGTGCTGTGTTTTTGAATGAGGTTCTTATTTTATTAGTATTATTGCGACGATAGATTTCGCGTTCGACGAAGTACTTGAACCCGAAGACCCCGAAGACCCCGGAACATAGTTGATCAAGGCAAGAGGCTCTTTGACCATGTCTAAGAAATACTTCTATGCATGACACATTGGTAATTGTACTCCGATGCATATAGTTAAGGACGATCGGTGCACCCCGGCATGGTGTTTCCGATAGCTCCTCTGGACCACTTGCATTAAGCATGACCCTATCATTTATGAGGGTCACACTGATAACATATTGACAAGTAGATAGTAGTGCTATGCATAGAAAGAGCATGTGCATGATGATGGTAACACAAAGTTGATAACAAAGGTTTTACGAAAACCACGTCGGGTGCCACTAATGCCTGAGGGTGATGATGAGTTAGGTGGCCACTTGTGAAGAAGTGGTGCATCAAGAAATATTTTGTGTGAGTGGTTTCGTAAATGGGATTAGATTTATGATGTGTCGACCGTCCCAACCTTACATGTACGACCACGATACCCCTTTATGGGACGGGGCTTTATTGATTACTTTGGTCGGTGCTAGCAATGAGCAACATTACTAGTGGTGGGAGTGATATGTGGTCACTCTCATGACGGGGTCGTACCAGGTAGTTCGACTATGCCGTTTTTATGTGTTCACGGCACACCCTTGGTCCCCGCATGGATGATACGGTCTAGAGTTGGTGCTCGTAAGACGTACATCATGTGGGTTGGGTACCAATCGAGTGAACTCTTTGTCTAGAATCGTTAGGGGAAAGGCAATGATCGGGTACTTCCCTCGGGTATGATATATACCACGAGTCGTGGGTGATAAGGATGTTTTTCGGATCATGTGGGTACAACTTATGAATACCATCTAGCTTATGATGCATATCCATACAAGTAATTGACAATGTACATCCTTACGAAAAATTTGCTTTCCGCAAAGTCTGCATATTACTTTATTACCACACCAACTACATTATCCATATCATGGGCTGTTTGCGAGTACATTCAAAGTACTCACTGGCTTGCCACTGGTTATTTTATTGACCAGACATGGAGGAACCGGAGTTTGGAGAAGAATTCGTCATCGGAGACGGACACGTGAACTAGGATGCTTCCCAGTCAGAATGCATGTTGGTGAAGGCTGATGGCATGGGCTCCCGTTTATTACCAATATTTCCGCTAGTAGATGTATCGGTGTAATTGGCCTTATAGGCCCTTTCTATATGAGACTTGACGATGATGCTCATTTGTTGTATCAAACGGTACGTTGGATGTAATACTCTTAATATTCAGTATATGTGTGTTCGGTGAGCATTGATCTCTGGGATCACTGAGCACGTTCATTCGACGATCTCGACTCGTAAGTCGAGGTCCCCACAGAGCTGGTATCAGAGCCATCCTAACTATAGGAAGCCTTAGGTAGCATGGACAATAGCCATCACGATTAGCACACTCAGCCCTTCCAGTTAAGATTTCTAAACCCTACTACCATTTCATACCACCCACAAATTTCTAACCCTCTCCTAAAAACCTTGTAGATGGACGTCGTACCGGAGACGCTTTTAGAAATTGGCTTCCCCTTGCTTTCGGGAGACAACCTGGAGAAGTGTCACGTACGCCGCACGCCCATTTTCCTCGACCACGAGCACTGGGTCAACGCCGACAAAAAGGAATATTACTTATACGTGATAGTGAAGGCAAACGACTCCCCAACAAGTTGGTTCTTTGAAGGACCATATATGGTTAACCTAGTGTTGGCGGTAGAGACAGAATCACGAGATGCGCTCATGCATCTCCGTGATGTCCTACCAGAGTGTAATGCCCCAAGTGTAAAGCTTTCCCTTTTGGTAACCTTCCATGTGGGACCACCTTGACATTGATATGAGAGAGTCCTATGCATGTATGATTTCATGTGTCTCTTATTTTTTGTCTCCCTTGCATGCATGCATACCATATTGTTTCATGCCATGTGTTCTTGTTGTTGCAATGTGGTCATATGATTTCATGTGGTGTTGTGATCATGTGCATGTGATGTTTAGCTTGTGTGGGGATAGGCATGTGATAGTGTTTGCTTAGGTTTCAAACCATCCTCCCTTTTCCCTCTTTTTGTCTCAAGTTCAAAATTCCACTTTCTCCTAACCTGATTTAAAAAATGTCGTTTGTTTAGTGTTTATTGTGGAGATCTTGGGGTGCAAGATTTGGTGTTTTGAAAGTGTCCTAAAGGTGCAATAAATCACAAAACAGATATTACAATTGCTGTTTTGTATTTATTTAATTGCCCCATAAAATTCCTTTTGTATTTTATTTAAATAGCTTATTTATTTTCAGATCCAGAGGCATTTTTATTTTGATTTTATCTTCAGTAGTTAGCCCCGTGGGCCTTTTCCTTTCTCTGTATTTATTCTAAATAGGTAATAGCCCAGGGCTTGCTTTTCCCTATTTGGCGCTCTGGTGGGCTTCCTACCACTCACAGAGGCCCATCTCTTCTCCCTCTCGTGCGCCAGGAGCCCACGCGCTTCCCTTCTTCCTCCCTGACGCCGTCTCCCCCCTCTCTGCCTTTCCGTCAGTCCATCAGAGAGCAGGCGTTGCCGCCGTGAGGGCACCAACGTCGAGGGGACCCCCTTATATAATCTCGGCGTCCGTGCCTCTCTTCTCCCTAGGTTTTCCCTCTCTCCCCATCCGCCGCCACCACCTCTCTCCATCCCCATCTCTCTTCTCCCAACTGGTAAGTTCTTTGTAGATTAGGAGTAGAGAGAGAGAGAACCCCTCGCCACCGTCTACCCCGCCTTCTCCGTCGAGCAGCGCCGGCGGCCATGTCCAGGGGCACGGGGATGCTGCCCGCGCCCCATTTTCGTCCTCGGTGAGTTCGAGGAGCGTCCTCACCGTCGACCAGGAGCTCGCCGACGCCGCGTACCTGGTGCTCCTTCACCTCTGCTTCGGTTCTGCGTCAGGAGCATCTTCGTCGTCGATCTTCTTCCCCCTCCAGCGACTCCTCCTCCGATCGGCCTCCTTCTTCCTTCTCTAGGTGATGACATCGTCCCCTTCCTTCTTCCTCCTTGGATCGGCCCGGATCCGCCGTAGTGTTCGTTGGCTTCTCTGTTCACAGCAGATCGGTAGCAGGGCATGTGTTTGTGGTGCAGTAGCTTGGTGTGGTAGCGTGTAGCCGTGGCGTATCAGGCGCAACGTAGTGGAGTGGTAGATCTTCCTGGCGTGGAGCAATAGCAGCAACAACAACGGTGAGGCAAGCCCGGCGTCTTTCCTTTCGCCGGCAGGCTGTGTAGGCAGAGCAAGGCCTCCTACTAAGTTACCTAGTTTCAGATCCCCTCTCCGTCAGACTCCTTGACCGTGGCGTAGTGGTAGCGAGCGCTGTGTGCCTGTTGAGAGGCGTGGGTTCGAATCCCCCTCGGCAAATTTTGTTTTGGTTTTATTCGACACAGTGAGCTACACGGGAAGCTTACCCTGTTAGATCCCCTCTCTTTGTCAAAACAGTGACAGTAGCAGAGTGGTAGCCTGTTCTGTGGTATACCAGGGGCACTGGGTTTGAATCCCAGGCCAGCCCTTTATTTTTTCCCTTTCTTTCTTTTATTTTTGTTTTCTATTTACTTGCTTCACCTTGTGCCTAAGTAATAGAGCAAGAGAGGTGTGTATCTTATTTCTTCTTTCCTGTGCAGTATGCGTATTGTGTGCATGCATGGTTATATGTATGTGAGTGTGTGGTGAAGCTAGCATAAGTGTGTGTGTGGGTGCTCTAGTGTCTTGCTTATGTGGAATAGGTGATATGTTTTTTGTGCATATCTTGGGGTGCTTATGGTGTGAAGAACACACCCACATGAACATAGTTCATGTACACCCTAGATGTGAGCATGTGTATGTGATATGGTGCTCCCATCTTGTGTCACTATTTAGATGCCCTACTTCTTGTGTTTTTATCAAGAGCATGTTGTAGTGTGGTGTGGATTAGATGTGTGTGTGTGGTACTTCCCCACCTTTGCAAGCAAAACTATGCACCTTCACATGGCCATATGTGAGAGGGCTTGGTGTTTTGTGGTTGTGGATAGCTTGGTAGATGTGCTTGTGGTGATTGATGTGCTATGGCACACATACATGGGGTCAAAACCCTCATGTAACCATCTATGTAGGAGTTGTTCTAGTGATATGCACATGAAATGTTGCACTATTCACTATGTATGATTTCTCGTAGTTTCTTCCTTCCTAGTTTGTGGTCACTTGCTCCAAGTAAGTGCATACATATTATATATGATTTTGGGGTAGAATCTCCCAAGGAATCCATTGGTGAACTTAGTTTTTCCATTGGAACATTTTCTGGAGATGACATATTTCATTTTCTTCTATGTTTAGAGCTTGGTTTCATGAGTTGTGGTGAGCCTTTGTGTTTGATTCTTGGTTGTGGTAGTAGAGGATGACCCCCTCTACCACATGTTGGTTTCAATTCATGTTTAGGAATCCATATGTGCAAGTTGTGCCCAATCAAAGTAGGCATGTGGCTGAAATTCCATATTAGTGAAAATCTGAGATTTTCACTAAGTCTGAGAATCTGTTTATAATTTCTTCTCCTGTAGATGAGGTTCTGCAAGTCAACGTGTTGTGATCTAGCCTTAGCTTTCGACTGGAAAGTTGGAGCTGATATGTTTGTCTAGCTCCCTGTAAAATTTCATTCCATTTGGAGTCCTGTAGATACTGTTTTGGCTGCTGTCAAAATGCTCCAAAGCATAGATAGATAGTGAGAATCTGGAATTTTCACTAAGTCCCTGAAATCTGATATTTTTGGGCAAGTTTACAGCCTTGTAATTTTCTGTGTTTAACTCATTTGTGTGTGATTCTTACTTGTGCTTGTAGTACTCTTGGATAGCTACAACCACATATATTATTTGTCATATTTGGGTGGCTGTAGATACTTTGCATGTAGCTCACAAAGTGCTATGATGCAGTTTATGTAGTTTTGACATTTTGACACGTAGGGCTTCATATCTTGTTTCGTTGATTCCCGTTGATCCGTAGCTCCGATTGTAGCGTTCTTTATATGGATTTGCATCGTTTTCATGAGATGCATTTGATCATGTCATTCGCATGCATGTCCAAATAGCTTAGGATGCAGTTCTGTCCAGGAACATGTATTTACCCCTTATGATTGTGTTAGTGATAGAAGTAGTGATGCATGCTCATATTCATCTCATGCATCATGTGCTTGTTGCATCTTGAGGTTTTGTTGTTCATTGGATGTTATTCTTATGTTGGGTAGCACCGGGATCGGAGAACGAATACGTGGATTCGGGAGAGTACGTGCATGACGAACAAGAACCATTCCAAGCTGAGGATATCACAGGCAAGATGATATGACCTTGATTCCATCTGTAGACTTGTTATGCTAGATTACGTTTCCTTGTCATATGATCGCTCCCTACCACTGAAATAGTTGCCTCTTGATATGCCATGAACCCAAACACTGATCCCTTCCTAGCAAACTTGAATGTCTAAGTAGGCTTTGCTCAGCTACTAATGTTAGCGTTGCTAGATGCAGGTGCTTTGCCTCATGTGATAACACGAGCTTAATATCATTATCTTAATTCTGTTATTTAATTAATGCACCTATATACTTGGTAAATGATGGAAGGCCTAGCCTTTTGCCGGGTGCTTTGTTCCGTTATTGCCGCCATAGTTATCGGCTACCGGTGTTTGATTCCATATTGATCGCTCCTAACATGTTCGGGGTTGTTATGGGGACCCCCTCGATAAATCGCGTAGTGTTAAGACTTCTCCGGCAGGACCCAACATTGGTGTTAATTTGCTAATCACTTAATAATAATCTGCATAGGGAATAGGTACCCCGAGGAATTTAATAAACAACCCGGGCCAGTGCTCCTCATGAGTGTTGGTCCGGACTAGAGTCGTGTGCGGGGCCAACCCGGGGCAACTCGGGAGATGTCTATCAGGCCACTGTAGGCTGTGCTCATCCGGCGTGTCCTGAGACTAAGACACGCGGCTCTTATCAGGGTCGTCGACACGTCGAGAGGTCCTGCTAGTCTTGTCTTACCTTAGCGATATATATTGCATATAGGAATCCCGGTGAAGCTTTGGTTCTCCCCAGAGTTGAGGTTTTCCTCTAAGGAATCCGACGAGATCACGAGATTCGTGATAGAGGATTACTTTGCGTCCTGTGTACGTTTGTGGTGGACTAGTTGGAGCACCCCTGCAGGGTTTAATCTTTCGGAAAGCCGTGCCCGCGGTTATGTGGCAACTTGGAATATCTTGTTAGCCTCCGGTATTAGATAACTTAAACATAAGCAAATAAAATTGCCAACGGAGTGCGTAACCGTGACTGTCCCCTTCGAAGATCGTTATTCGATCGGGAACACGGTGGGGTTATGAATGCCGTAGGTAGGTGTTCAGGATCACTTAGTGATCAAGTATAATCGACCGCTGGTGTAGACCACCTTCATACAAGTTCTATGTAAGTTAGCCACCAAATCAAGCTTAGGATGCTGCAACCTAAATACTCCACCTATTCAACCTAATAACTTGACTAGTTCTGGCACCGAGGTCATAACACCTTTTGTAGCAAGGTACAAGCCTGAACAAAGTCTTATAGGAGAAAAAACGCTCCCGAGGACACACGGGAATTTCTGTCATCCTAATTTTCATCATGTTCATATGATTCGCGTTCGTTACTTTGATAGTTTGATATGTGGGTGGACCGGCGCTTGGGTACTGCCCTTACTTGGACAAGCATCCCACTTATGATTAACCCCTCTCGCAAGCATCCGCAACTACGAAAGAAGAATTGAGACAAAGTCTAACCATAGCATTAAACTAGTGGATCCAAATCAGCCCCTTACGAAGCAACGCATAAACTAGGGTTTAAGCTTCTATCACTCTAGCAACCCATCATCTACTTACTACTTCCCAATGCCTTCCTCTAGGCCCAAATAATGGTGAAGTGTTATGTAGTCGACGTTCACATAACACCACTAGAGGAAAAACAACATACAACACATCAAATTACCGAACGAATACCAAATTCACATGACTACCATTAGCATGACTTATCCCATGTCCTCAGGAACAAAAGTAACTATTCACAAAGCATAATCATATTCATGATCAGAGACGTAATGAGTAGCATCAAAGATCTGAACATAAACTGTTCCACCAAGTAATCCAACTAGCATCAACTACAAGGAGTAATTAACACTACTAGCAACCTTACAAGTACCAATCGGAGTCGCGAGACGGAGATTGGTTACAAGAGATGAACTAGGGTTTGGAGATGAGATGGTGCTGATGAAGATGTTGATGGTGATGAGTCCCCTCCAATGAGAGGAGTGTTGGTGATGACGATGGCGACGATTTCCCCCTCCAGGAGGGAAGTTTTCCCCGGCAGGATCGTCCCGCCGGAGCTCTAGATTGGTTCTGCTCAAGTTCCGCCTCATGGCGGCGGCGAATCCTCCGAAAAGCCTCGTCTTGATTTTTTTTGGAACGAAACCCTTCATATAGCAGAAGAGGGGGGCAGTGGGCCAGCAGGGAGCCCACAAGCCCCCTAGGCGCGGCCAGGGGGGGTGGCCGCGCCTACCAGGCTTGTGGCCCCCTGATTGCGCTCCTATGGCACTTCTTCGGCCCACTATTTTTATATATTCCCAAAAAAATCCACGTTGATTTTCACGGCTTTTGGAGTTGCGCAGAATAGGCATCTCAAACTTGCTCCTTTTTCAGGCAGAATTCCAGCTGTCGGCATTCTCCCTCTTCATGTAAACCTTGCAAAATAAGAGAGAAAAGGCATAAGTATTGTACCGTGAAGTGAAATAACAGCCCGAGAAGCGATAAATATCATCATAAAAGCATGATGCAAAATGAACGTATCAACTCCCCCAAGCTTAGACCTCGCTTGTCCTAACGCGAAAGCCGAGCTCAAAAAATATGCCCACATGTTTAGGGAGAGAGGTGTCGACAAAACAAGATACGAACATGCATGCATCACGATCATGATCAGAACAACAATACCAACATATAACCTCTCATGCTAAAGTGACAATTAATTCACAAAGTAAAGTATGGATCAAGAATCTTACCGATAAGTAACAACCGATAGCCTTTAGTCATTGAAGCAATTGCAATTTATCACAACATTAGAAAGAATCAAATAAGAACTTGTAGAGCAAATCCACATACTCAATCATCTTTTCGTTCTCTACAATTGCTACAACTCACGTGGTACTCATGAGATCAAAGTTTTAGCTGGACACAGAGAAAGATAGGGGCTTATAGTTTTGCCTCCCAACCATTTACCTCAAGGGTAATGTCAACGACAATAATTCATGAATACTTACTTCCAAGTTGACATATGAATATAGATCTTTCCCAAGCATATGACGTTGGCGAAGATAAAGGAGAAACAAGGAATTGGTGAAGATCACCATGACTCTTTCAAGGGAAAAAAGTAAAGATACAAGATACGCCCTTCGTAGAGGGAAGCAGAGGTTGTCATGCGCTTTTGAGGTTTGGATGCGTGTCCTCTTAGTGCGGAGGAATGTCACTTTATATTGCCTCGTGTGATAAAGAACTTTATTATGTAGTCTGTCGCTTTTATGTCTTCCTCATCACAGGTTCATACAAAGATTATTTTCCACACACTAATAGATCATACATATTAGGGAGAAATTTTTATTACTTTCACCGATGACAACTTACTTGAGGGATCTTATTCAATCCATAGGTAGGTATGGTGGACTCTCATGGCAAAACTGGGTTGAAGGTTTATGGATGCACAAGTAGTATCTCCACTTAGTGTGGGAGGTTTTGACTAATATGAGGTGGAAGCAATCGTCACATGCTAAGGGATCTCCAATCAAATAACATTGCTCAGAACCAAGCAAACACAATTCATTATGTTGTCTTCCTTGTCCAACATCTACTTCTAAGCATGCAATAGTTTAGTGAGTGTTCACAATCATAGATGGTGTCAAAGATGATGTATTTATATGTGAACCGCTACTTCTTTATCACTTCCTATTAATTGCAACAATGACCAAGGTCTATGTTTGTCTACCCTCAGCAAGTTTCAATCATCATTCTTTTTATATGTGAAGCCATCACTTCCCATAAGATCATTACATGATCTTTCATGCTTTTGTTCTTTTCTCACTCTTTTGATCATGGCAAGAGGCAAAGCCCTTCAACTAAGACACTCTTTATTATATGGCTCACGAGCTCGAATACATCCGGGGTGACACAAAGCAAAAATCGAGACTAAAACACTAAGACTTTTATTCTACTAGAGAAAAAAAACAGAAAAGGAACAAACTAAAACAAAGGTAAAGGCAAAAGATGTGATGGTGATACGATACCGGGGCAACTCCCCCAAGCTTCGCACAAGCCAAGGGGATTGCCCATACCCATGCTTAGTTGTCTTCCTTTGGAGGTGATGGTGGTGGTGTTGTTGCATCATGGGTTTGATCCTCCGTCTTCCAAGGCATATGTGCTCCATCATGGAAAGATGAACGAGTCTCCGGAATCTTGAAATCTGCAGCCAACCGAATTGAGTTAAATCAATACTCATACTCACAGTTTTGGTTCTGCAGGTCATCGATCTGGGCCTGGAGGTGATCAATCCTGTCATAGAGCCTAGAGAGGTGCTTCCCAATGTCATTCGCATCGATCTTGTGCTTGTTGGTGAACTCCGTGATCATCATATGGTTGGCGTTGAGTCCACGCTCCACCATCCCTTGGCACTTGAAGACCTGTTGCTCCATTGCTTCGAGCCTCGCCTCCAAGCTTCCGGTCTTCTTGGGCCCCTCAACATCACGGATGTGCAACATCCCCTCACGCATCTCGATACATTGAGGGTGTTGCAACACTCCCATGAGATAGGGATTGATGACCTTCTCGAAGATCTTGTCCTTCAGAGCTTTTGGGGACGTCATAGCAATCTAGATCTGCAACAGAAATAGGCTCGAAACGAAAATAGAGGAAATCTACGTGATACAAGGGTCAGACCTTACAGGAGAATATATAATGATTTTTTCCAGACGAGAAGGAGTACTCCGCACGAAAATGGAGTCCGGGAGGCACATGAGGTGGCCATAAGCCCCCTGGCGCGGCCAGGGGTTGGGCCCGCGCCTGGCAGGCATGTCGCCTCCTCGCGTGCTTTCCAGACTACTTCCAATTTTTCTATTTTTTCAAATATTCCAAAACGGAGAAAAATTCCTACTGGAAAAGTTTTGGAGTCTGTTTTCTTACCGAATCACATACCTCTTCATTTTCGGAGTCTGAAACAGGCTGATAAATATCCCTTAGGTATTCTTCTGGAGTTATGGTATTCATAATATTTCTTTCAACATTTATGGGAGTACCTGAGATATAATGCTTGATTCTCTGCCCATTTACCACTCTCGGACAATTACCTTCCGTGTTGTTGATCTTGATAGCACCAGAACGATATACTTCCTCAACAATATAGGGACCTTCCCATTTAGAGAGAAGCTTGCCTGCAAAAAATCTTAAACGAGAATTATATAGCAAGACATAATCACCTACATTGAAATCACGCCTTTGTATCCTCTTATCATGCCACCTCTTAACCTTGTCTTTGAACAACTTGGCATTCTCATATGCCCGAGTTCTCCATTCATCAAGCGAGCTAATGTCAAATAACCTCTTCTCACCAGCAAGTTTGAAATCAAAGTTGAGCTCTTTGATTGACCAATAAGCTTTATGCTCTAGATCAAGAGGTAAATGACATGCTTTACCGTATACCATTTTGTACAGAGACATGCCCATGGGATTCTTATAGGCAGTTCTATAAGCCCACAATGCATCATCGAGCTTCTTAGACCAATTCTTTCTAGACCTGTTGACAGTCTTTTGCAGAATCAGTTTAATCTCTCTATTGCTTAGCTCTACTTGACCATTGGACTGAGGGTGATAGGGAGACGCAATTCTATGGTTGACATCGTACTTAGCAAGCGTCTTACGGAAAGCAGCATGAATGAAATGTGAACCACCGTCGGTCATTAGATATCTAGGGACTCCAAATCTAGGGAAAATAACTTCTTTAAGCATCCCGATAGAAGTGTTGTGATCAACACTACTAGTGGGGATAGCTTCTACCCACTTAGTGACGAAATCAAAAGCAACTAGGATATGATTATACTCGTTGGATTTTGGAAAAGGTCCCATATAATCAAAGCCCCAAACATCAAATGGTTCAATGACAAGTGAATAGTTCATAGGCATTTCCTGACGTTTACCGATATTACCTATTCTTTGACATTCGTCACAAGACAAGACAAACTTAGGGGCATCCTTGAAGAGAGTGGGCCAATAGAAACCTGATTGCAATACCTTGTGTGCAGTTCTATCTCCCGCATGGTGTCCTCCGTAGGCCTCGGAGTGACACTTCTGTAGGATCTGTCCCTATTCATGTTCAGGTACACAACGTCTAATAATACCATCTACTCCTTCCTTATAAAGGTGAGGATCATCCCAAAAGTAATGTCTCAAGTCAAAGAAGAATTTCTTCTTTTGCTGGTATGTGAAACTAGGTGGTATACATTTGGTGACGATATAGTTTGCATAATCAGCATACCACGGTCCACTACAGGAAGTATTGATGACATTCAGTTGCTCATCAGGAAAGCTATCATCAATAGGTTGTGGGTCATCAAGAACAATTCTCCAACCTAGACAAGTTATCTGCTACTGGGTTATCAGCACCCTTCCTGTCGACAACGTGGAAATCAAATTCTTGTAGCAAGAGAACCCATCTGATAAGTCTAGGTTTAGCGTCTTTCTTCTCCATGAGGTACTTAATAGCAACATGACCAGTGTGAATAGTGACTTTGGAATCAACTATGTAAGACCTGAACTTCTCACATGCAAACACGACTGCCAAAAATTCCTTTTCAGTAGTAGCATAGTTTCTTTGGGCACTGTCTAGAGTTTTACTAGCATAGTGAATAACATTCAACTTCTTATCAACTCTCATCGGAACAGAGACTTGCGGCCGTATAAAAAGTGTTACAGGACTCCTTTTCGTGTTTCCAGGGTATACGGTAATTTATAAGCGAGAGAATAGAGTTGGGAGGGCCTCGAGGGGCCCACAAGCCAACAGGGCGCCCCCAGGCCGCGTCGGGTTGGCTTGTCAGGCCCTCATGTTGCCCCAACCTTCCTCCGATGCTTATTGCTCTTCTTTTGGTCCATAAAAATCACTAAAAAGTTTCAGGTCAACTAGAATTCGTTTGGTATGGAAAACCTGAAAAGTGAAAACATGCAAAAAACAACAAGTGGCACTGGGCATTGGGTAAACACGTAAATAAATACCCCAAAAGTATTGTAGAATGATAATATATCAGCATGGAACCATCAAAAATTATAGATACATTGGAGACGTATCAATCACCACAACGTTATCCTCGAACTCTGGCTTGAGTGGCAGGTGTTGACGATCAAGTAGATACATGTTCTTCCCAATCTTGAAGTTAATCAGCATCTGAATATAGGGAGCGTATCCACAAGACCTATTTTGGTCAGGAGGAGTCCTTTTGATTGTCTCCTAAATCAAGTCCATCATCCTAATCACGGTGTGAATGTCTACATGATGCAACATGTTTATGTTGGAAATATGCCTTATAAGCAATAGTAAATTGGTTATTATCATATTTCCTTGTTCATGATAATCGTTTATTACCCATGCTATAATTTTATTGATTGGAAACTAAGATATATGTGAGGATACATAGAGAACACCATGTCCCTAGTAAGCCTCTACTAGACTAGCTCGTTGATCAAAGATGGTTAAGGTTTCCTAACAATAGACACCAGTTGTCATTTGATAACGGGATCACATCATTAGGAGAATGATGCGATGGACAACCATAAGCATAGCATGTGATCATTTCATTAAGTTTGTTGTTATTGCTTTATGCATGTCAAGTATCTGTTCCTAAGACCACAACATCATGAAAATTCATAAAACCAAAGGAATGCCTTGTGTGTATCGAACTTCACAACATAACTTGATGATCATAAATATGCTCTACAAGTATCTTAGAGGGTGTGTGTTGGGTTGGCATGGATCGAGACAGGGATTTGTCATTCGGTATGATGGAGAGGTATCTCTGGGCCCACTCGGTAATACAACACCACAAGAAGCTTGCAAGCAATGTGACTATGGAGTTAGTCACGAGATCTTGTATTATGGAACGAGTAAAGAGACTTGCCGGTAACGATATTGAACTAGGTATGGATATACCAACGATCGAATCTCGGGCAAGTAACACACCGTCGAACAAAGGGAAATGCATACATGATTTATTGAATCGTTGGCATCTGGTTCGACCGATAAATATCTTCATGGAATATGTAGGAACCAATATGGGGATTCAGGTCCCGCTATTGGTTATTGACCGTAGAGATGTCTTGGTCATGTCTGCATAGTGGTCGAACCCACACGGTCCGGATGCTTAACGTTCGATGACGAGCTAGTATTATTGAGTTATATAGGTTGGTGATTGAAGGTTGTTCGGAGTCCTGGATGATACCCCGGGCATGACAAGGAGCTTAGGAATGGTCCGGAGCTAAAGATTCATATATGGGAAGTTGGTATTCAAGTTCCGAAAGAGTTACGGGGCTTACTGGTTTTGTAGTGGAAATGTTGGAACTATTCTGGGGGTCCACCGGGAGTGTCCACCTGCCTTGGAGGGTCCCATGGGATGAGAGAGAGAGTCACACCAAGCCCTGGTGGGCTATGCCCCTCTCCCACCAGAAGGCCCATGTGGTCAAAGGGCTAGGGAAGCCCAAGGTGGGGCACCACCCTTTGCCTTGGGTTGCAACACTGCCCACCTTGGGCACCACTCCTCCTAGAGGAAACCCTAGGCTGACCACCTCCACCCCTCCCCCTATATATATGAGAGGGGAAGGAGGCAGACAACATGCAATTTCTTGGCGGCGCCCTCCCTCTCTCTCTAGTAGTTCTTCTCATTTGTTGCGTCACGGTAATGATTGGGGAAGCCCTGCCGAGATGGCACCACCACCACGATCACCATGCCATCCCGCTCTCGGAGAAATCAGATACTACTCCACATATGCTCATTGGATCGTCGTGGTGGAGACATCATCGAGCCGTATGTTTACTGAACACAGAGGTCCCATCCTTTGTGTTGGGGATATTACCAGTGAATGACCCGCCCTAGTTGGGCCCGGTTACCAATCAGGCGATTCACCCAAACAATTATTTGGGCCTTGTCCTGGCCGGATCAAGGTCGTATGACAGTTTATTATTTCTGGAAGGTTTCCAAGCTTTGGAAGACGGCGACTTAGAGACCACAGGGGTCACGATTTGTAGGAAGGAAAGTATCCTTGTAAACCCTAGGAGTTCGAACTGTATATAAAGGCGAGTCCCAGGGAAGAAGAGAGGAGGTTAGAAATCATTGAGTGCTAGGTTCGGCGAGTTACGCCCTCCTTGTAATCGAAACTACATCAATACACACCAAAGCAGGACGTAGGCTTTTTCCTCCTCACGAGGGGCCGAACCTGGGTAAATCGCCGTGTCTCTCCCGCTTAACCCCTTTGAGCCGCCACCAAGGTGCGATGGCTCCAGTACTAAGTCCTTTCACGAGGACATCTGCTGTGAAAAAAGCACGACACTTTGGACGCTATATCGGGACGGATCGTGATTGGATCATGAAGACGTTCGACTACATCGACCGTGCATCTTAACGCTCCCCCTTGGCAATCTAGGTATGTAGATGCACTCACCCTTTGTAGCATCTCCATAGATAGATCTTGGGTCCGTGTAGGAAATTTTTTGTTTCCCATGCAACATTCCCGAATAGTGGCATGAAGAGCTAGGTCTATGCGTAGATGATATGCATGAGTAGAACACAAAGTGTTTGGGGGCATTAATGTTCAGATTCCTTATTTCCTTAGTCCTATTTTGATTCAGCGGTATTGTGGGATGAAGCATCCTGGACCAACCTTACTTGTCCACGTACAAGAGACTAGTTCCACAGTATCACATGTAACTTGGTTGCATAAAGGTGGCTGGTGAGTGTTTCTCACTCTCACATTAGTTGAATCATATTCGATAGAGGCGGTCCTTGTAGAAGGTTAAATAGAAACTTGAATATCACCATTGTTACTTTACGTACGTAAGAATGGTTCTTTCTAGTTTACCATAACAACCACGTAAAACTTGCAATGACAAGGTAGAGGACGTCTAACTTGTTTTTGCACAGCATGTTGTGATGTGATATGGCCAAAGACATGATTTGAAATATGTGATGTATGCGATGATCATGTTTGTATAGATTATCATGACTTGTATGTTAATGAGTACGACAACCGGCAGGAGTCATAGGGTTGTCTTTAACTTATTTGTGCTATTTGCTTTACTTTATCACTATGAATTAGCAATAGTTTTAGAATTAATAGTTGGCATGACAACCACATGATAATACGATGATGGAGATCATGATGTCATGCTCGTGACAAATGAGATCCGGTGCTTTGGAGATGGAGACCAAAAGCACAAGATGATGATGTCCATATCATGTCACTTATATGATTTGCATGTGATGTTTATATTTTATGCATCTTATTTTGCTTAGGAAAATAGTAGCATTATAAGATGGTTCCTCACTAAAATTTAAAGATAAAATTGTTTTCTCCCCAAGTGTGCATCTTTGCGAAGGTTCTTCTTTTCGAAGCACCTCGTGATAATCGGATGTGATAGACTCTACGTTCACATACAATGGGTGTAAGCCAGTCTTACACATGAAGAACATTTGGGTTAAAGTTGAGAAGCCTAGCATGTACAGACATGGCCTGGAACATAGGACACCGGAAGGTCAAACATGAGCCATACAGTACATATGATCAACATGGAGATGTTCACCATTGAAACCGCCTCATCTCACATTATGATCGCACTTCGGTTGGTGAATTTGGATCATGTTACACTCAGAGAACCTGAGGTATGTCGATTTGAGTGGGAGTTCTTTAGTAATATGATTAATTGAACTCATTTTCATGAGCATGGTCTAAGTTGTCTTTGGAAAGTATGTTGTAGAACAATAGCTCGCGTTGTAGGTCCCCCATATTGATCATACATTCCTAGAGAAAACTAAGTTGAAACATGATGGTAGAAATTATGCAGACAAGGTCTATGATCTGAGGATTGTCCTCAGTTGCTGCACATAAGGTTTATGTCCTTGATGCACCGCTCAGTGGACCACCCCCTCAACCATCGTCTGTGGGTGTTGAGAACATCATACATGCATGTATTAATGACTACTTGATAGTTTAGTGCACCATGCTTTACGGCTTAGATTCTGCCTTCAAAGACGACTCGAACGCCATCGAGCATATGAGATGTTCCATGAGATGAATTTATATTTTCAGGATCGTGCTCATGTTGAGAGGTACGAGTCTTCTGACAAGTTTCTATGCCTGCAAGATGAAGGAGAATAGCTCAACCGGTGAGCAGGTGCTCAGATTGTCTCTGTTCTACAATCACTTGAGTCAAGTGCGATTTGACCATCCAGATAAGATTGTAATTGACATAATTCTCCAAGTCACTGCCACCAAGCTACTAGAGCTTCGTGATTAAATATAACATGCAAGGGATGGAGAATATGATCCGTACGCTATTCACGATGTCTTACACTTCAAAAGTGGAAATCAAGAAGGGGCATCAAGCATGGATGGTTTGTAAAACCACTAGTTTCAAGAAGATCGACAACAAGAAGGGAAACTTTGAGAATGGCAAGCCAGTTCTTGGTCCTATGAGGAAAACCAAGGTTAGATCCAAACCCGAGACTGAGTGCTTATATTGTGAGTGGAACGGTCACTAAAAGCGGAACTGCCCTAGATACTTAGGATATAAGAATGCACGCAATGTCAACAAAAGTATATTTGATATACATGTCCTTGACAAGTGCCTCACTTGTGCTTGTTGTAGCCCATGGGTATTTGATACCGGTTCAATTGCTAATATTAGTAACCCAAAATAGGAGTAGAAGGATAAATAGAGACAAGCTAAGGGCGAGGTGACAATGTTCATTGGAAGTGTTTCTAAGGTTGATGTGATCACCATCGCATGCTCCATCTACCTTCGGGGTTAGTGCTGAACATAAATAATTGTTATTTGGTGTCTGCGTTGAGAATGAACATTACATTGATTTTGTTTCTTGCGAGACGATTATTCACTTAAGTTAGAGAATAAAGAGTTATTCTGTTTACATGAATAATATATATTATGATCGTGCAACCAATGTGAATGGTTTATTGAACCTCAATGATAGTGATACACATGATCATAGTATTGATGCCAAAAGATGTGATGGTAGTAATGGTAGTACCACTTACTTGCAACATTGCCGCTTAGGTTATATTGGTGTAAAATGCATGAATAAGTTCCATGTTGATGGATCTTTGGACTCACTCGATTTTGAATCGCTTGACATATGCGAACCATGCCTCATGGGCAAGATAACTAAGGCCCTATTATATGGTAAGATGGAGCTGTCAAGTGACTTATTGGAAATAATACATTTTGATGTCCATAGTACAATGAGTGTTGAAGCATGTAGTGGATATTATTATTTTCTTACCATCACAGATGATTTGGGTAGATACGTGTATATTTAGTTGAGGAAACACAAGTCTGAAATGTTGAAATGTTCAAGCAATTTCAGGGTGAAGGTGAAGATGATCGTGACAAGAAGATAAAATATCTGTGATACGATATTGGAGGTGAATATCTGAGTTACGAGTTTGGTATACATTTTCGAAAATGTGGAAATTGGTTCACAACTCATGCTACCTGGAACACCATAGTGTAATGGTGTTTCCGTACAACGTAGCCATGCTCTATTGGATAAGGTGCATACTATGATGTCTCTTAGCGATTTGCCACTATATTCTGGGGTTATGCATTAGAGATAGCCACATTCACTTTAAATAGGTCACCATATAATTTCGTCGAGGCGACATCGTCTGAATTGTGCTTTGGCAAGAAACCTAAGCTGCCATTTTTTAAAGTTTGGGGCGCGACGCTTATGTCAAAAGGCTTCAACCTGATAAGCTCGAACCCAAAGCAGAGAAGTGTGTCTTCATAGCATACCTGAAGGAAACAATTGGGTATACCTTCTATCTCCGATCCGAAGGCAAAGTCTTCGTTGCTTGTAATGGATCTTTTCTAGAGAAATAGTTTCTTTTGAAAGAATTGAGTGTGAGGAAGGTGAAACTTGATGAGGTTATTGAACTGCCACTTCAATTAGAGAGTAGCACGACACAGAAAGGTGTTTCTGTGATGCCTACACAAATTGAAGAAGAAGCTAATGATGATGATCATGAAGCTTCAGATCAAATTACTACCGAACCTCGTAGGTCGACAAGGACACATACTCCTCCTGCGCAGTATGGTAATCCTGTCTTGGAGGTCATGTGGCTGGAAAACAGTGAACCTACAAGCTATGGAGAAGTGATGGTGGGCCCAGATTCCAACAAGTGGTTGGAGGCCACGAAATCCAAGATGAGATACATGTATGAAAATAAATTATGGACCTTGAAATAATTACCTCATGGTCCTAATGCTATTAAGTACAAATGGATTTTTAAGATGAACACAGATAATGATGGTAAATGTCACCATTTATAAAGCTCGACTTGTGGCAAAGAGGTTCCCGACAAGTTCAAGGAGTTGACTCCGATGTGAATTTTTCACCCGTAGCGATGCTGAAGTCTATTGGAATTATGTTAGCAATTTGCCGTATTTTTCAATTATGAAATATGGCAGATGGATGTCAAAACATCATTTCCTTAACGGTTTCCCTGAGGAAAGGTTGTATGTGATACAAACATGAGGTTTTTTCGATCCTCAGGATGCTAAAAGGCATGCGAGCTCCGGTGATCCATTTATGGACTGGTGCAAGCATCTTAGAGTTGGAATAAGCGCTTTTATGTGGTGATCAAAGCTTTTGGGTTTATACAAAGTTTATGAAGAAACTTGTATTTACATGAAAGTGAGTGAGAGCACTATAGAATTTCTGATAAGTATATGTGGATGACATATTGTTGATCGTAAATGATGTAGAATTTCTATAAAGCATAAAGGGTTGTTTGAAAGGAGTTTTTCAAAGGAAGACATCAATAAAGCTATTTCAATATTGGGCGTCTAGATCTATAGAGATAGATCAAGACACTTGATAAAACTTTCAATGACTTGACAAGATTTTGAAGGGTTTCAAAATAGATTAGTCAAAGAAGGAGTTCTTGGTTGTATTGTAAGGTGTGAATTTGAGTAAGTTTCAAAGCTCGACCAAGGCGAAAGAAAGATAAAGGACGAAGGTCTTCCCCTATGCCTTAGCCATAGGCCCTATAGTATACCATTCTATGTACATCACCTAGTGTGCCTTTTCGTGAGTGTAGCAAGGGTACAAGAGTGATCCATGAGTGGTCCAAATTATCCTTAGTAACTAGAGGACTAAGGAAATGTTTCTCGATATGGAGGTGATAAAAGAGTTCGTCGTAAAGGGTTACGTCGATGCAAGCTTTGATACCAATCTAGATAACTCTGAGAAGCAAACCAGATTCGTACAGTCGAGCAATCATTTGGAATAGGTCTAAGTGGAGCATGGTAGTAGAATCTACAGTATGACATAGAGATTTCCAAAGAACTCATTGGGTGTTAATCACATGGTTATGTGAACCTTACTATTGACTCTAGTGCAAGTGGGAGATTGTTGGAAATATTCTGTAGATTTAATAATCAATTGATTACTATCATATTTCCTCGTTCATGATAATCATTTATACCCATGTTATAATTGTGTTGATTGGAAACTCAGATACATGTGTGGATACATAAACAACACTGTGTCCCTAGTAAGCCTCTACTAGACTAGCTCGTTGGTCAAAGATGGCCAAGGTTTCCTAACCATAGACATGAGTTTTCATTTGATAATAGGATCACATCATTAGGAGAATGATGTGATGGACAAGATCCAAGGATAAGCATATCATGTGATAGTATAATTAAGTTTATTGCTATTTCTTTCTTCATGTCAAGTATCTGTTCCTAATACCATGGGATCAGGCAACTCTCTCACACCGGAGGAATGCCTTGTGTGTATCAAATGTCACAACGTAATTGGGTGATCATAAAGATGCTCTAAAGGTATCCCCGAGGGTGTCTGTTGGGTTGGCATGGATCGAGACTGGGATTTGTCACTCTGTATGATGGAGAGGTATCTTTGGGCCCACTAGGTAATACAACCTCACAAGAAGCTTGCAATAAATGTGACTAAGGAGTTAGTCACGGGATCTTGTATTACGGAACAAGTAAAGAGACTTGCCAGTAACGAGAATGAACTAGGTATGGAGATACCGATGATCGAATCTCGGGAAAGTAGTTTCCTTATGCACCCCGCTGCCAGAGGAGGGTAGGACAAAAGATTTCATGCAAGTTTTTTTCCATAAGAACGTATGACTATTTACGGAATACATGCGTGCATTATATCGATGAACGGGAGCTAGTTTTGTGTCACCCTATGTTATGACTGTTATATGATGAATATTATCAGCGATATTACCGATCCAGTGCCTACGAGTTTTCCACATATTGTGCTTGCTAAGTTACTACTATTACTACTGTTGTTACCACTGCTACTAAAATGCTATCACTCTTACCGTTACTACTGCTACTATTACCACTGCTATCAAAACTATCATATTAGTGTGCTACTCATCTCTGTGCTGTAGATACTAAATCTCCAAGTGCGGTTGAATTGACAACTCTGCTGCTAATACCTGCAAATATTCTTTGGCTCCCCTTGTGTCAGATCTATAAATTTGGGTTGAATACTCTACCCTCAAAAATTATTTTGATCCCATATACTTGTGGGTTATGAAGAACGTTTCGGGCGCCGTTGCCGGGAGCATAGCTATATTTGTTGAGTCACTTGGGATACCTATTTATTGATCAGTATGAAGAATCTAAAAGATACAAGAACCAAGATCGTTCCCTCTAAGATGAGGGGATGTAAGGAACTGCCATCTAGCTCTGCACTTGATTCACCCTCTTTTTGTAATAGACTTAAAACACCACCACCACATGCTATTAATCCTGATATATCGCAAGATATTGATGATGATACCTATTCTATGAATGATATGTATGATAATGCTAGTACCTTGCTTGATTACACTATGCCACTAGGTGAATTTCTTGATGAACAACTTGCTAGAGCTAAAGAAATTGAGCAAGCTGAAATTGATGATACTATTGGAACTAATGAAGTCTTTCCAACTGAAAATAATGAAATACCTTTTAGACATGACTATCCTAGAACTAAAATGCATGAAATATCTGAAGGTTATGTTATGTACGAAGAAATAGCTAGAGACTTTCTTTCCTGTGAGGATAGAGAAATCTTAAGAAACTACTATGCAAGTTGAAAGAAAAATCCTTGAATGCTATAATGAAATATGATCCTAAGTTTGCTACATCACCTATCTTTGTTACCGATAAGGATTGTGAATTCTCTGTCAATCCAGAGATAATTACTTTTGTTGAATCTGATCCTTTTCATGGCTATGAAAATGAAACTGTTGTGGCACATCTCACTCAGCTAAATGATATAGCCACCCTATTTACTCATGATGAGAAAATTCGCTATTACTACATCCTCAAATTATATTTATTCTAATTAAAGGGTGATTGTAAGGTTTGGTACAATACTTTGTCTCCTGGTTGTGTGCTTAGTCCTCAGGATATGATTTATTACTTCTGTGAAAAATATTTTCCTGCTCACAAGAAAGCACATTGTTGTGGAGGGCAAGATCCATGTTGGATGAGTACAAGTCTCCCCATAGCTTTTGGGGAGAAGTCGTAAACACTGCATGCCATGCATCAAATCGTCTCTTCCTCCACAAGATCTTGGAGAAGACCCCATATGAGCTCATAACCGGAAATAAGCCAAATATCAAGTATTTCCGGGTATTTGGCTGCAAATTCTTCATTCTCAACAAGAGATAAAAAATAAGAAAAATTACAGTCTAAAACAACCGAAGGAATATTGTTTGGTTATGGATCAAACTCTCATGCCTATAGGATCTACAACAAATCCACCGGATGCGCTGTAGAAACTTGTGATGCGGTGTTTCATGAATTTAATGGCTCCCATGGGGAGCAAGTTGATCTAAGTGATGTAGGTGAAGCATATCCTTCGCAAGACATTTTTACGATGGGTGTAGGTGCTCTCCTTCCAATGGAACATGTTCCTTGTGAAGGTGAAGATGAGGACACAAGCACCACTAATGCTTAACCAACTACTACACTTTCATCACCACAAGATTTCATCCCTCAAGTAGAGTCCGTAATCCAAGAAGAAGAAGATGTTCACCATAAAGTACAAGAAAAAGAACATGTTCATCGTCAAGTATAACAACAAGAACAAGCCCATCATGAAGTACAAGAACAAGAACATGCACATGTCGATGATGACGAACCTTATGATGATGATGAACCTGAAAAGATGATGTATGAAGAAGAAGATCTTCCTCCACACATTATAGATCCTTATGTTGAAGATTTTGATGATGGGAACAAAGTTGAACCTCATGAAACCTTAACCTACATCATGCCTCATGTGGTTGGTCGTGTTCACGTTGACGAAATTCTCACCAAGATATCGAAAGGTAGAGTCACTCGTGAACATTTTACAAAATTTTGTGCTCACTTTTCATTTGCCTCTAGTGTTGTGTCGCTCAAGGCACGAGATGCGTTGGCAGACAACGACTAGCTTGTTGCTATGCAAGAAGAGTTGAATATCTTCAAGCGCAAAAAAGTGTGGTCTATATTGAAAAGGCCGACCAAGGAGCACAATGTCATTGGAACAAAATGGATCTTCAAGAACAAACAAGATGAAAATGGTGTAATCATCAGAAACAAGGCAAGTTAGTGGCACAAGGGTACTCACAAGTTGAAGGTTTGGAATTTGATGAGATCTTTGCCCCTATTGCCCGTCTTGAATCAATTCACATCTTACTTGCTTATGTTGTTTTCAAAGTTTTTACTTTACACCAAATGGATGTGAAGAGTGCTTTTCTTAACTGTCCTTTACAAGAAGAAGTATATGTATCAAAACCACTCGGTTTCATTGACCCCAATGACAAAGACTATGTGTACAACCTTCACAAGGCCTTATATGGCCTCAAGAAAGCACCTCATGCTTGGTATTATCATCTTAAGAAGTTTCTACTCGATGACGGTTTTGTGAGAGGGGTGATTGACCCTACTCTTTTCACTAAGAGGGAAAAAGACGATTTTATCTTATGCCAAATTTACGTAGATGGTATCATTTTTGGTTCTCCTAACATCCATTTATGCAAGAAATTTGTGAAATCCATGACAAGGTCCTTTGAGATGTCACTTAATGCGAACTTGAAGTTCTGTCTCGGTTTTCAAATTCAACAATATGTCAAGAAGGAATTTTCTTATCGCAAACTAAGTATCTCAAGGACATTCTTGTGAAGTTTGGAATGACACACGCCTGTCCATGCAAGACGCCCATGCCAACCAAACATGCTCTTAACAAAGACACAAACGATATTCTGGCTGACCCATCTCTTTAACGCTCTATAATTGGTTCATTGATTTATCTTTGTGCATCTGCAGCAAACATTATGTTAAGTGTAGGAATTTGTGCAAGATTTCAAGATTCCTTAGGGAAAGTTGTCAAAAGGTGGTTAAGCATATTCTTAGATACCTTGTTCACACCACAAAGTTGGGTCTATGGTACCCCAAGATCCCAAGTTTCATCCTCTTCGTCTAGAACTGATTCCTTCTTCGAAAAATACTTTATTGAATAACGAATCTGAGAGCCTATTCTCTCATAGGCTGTTCATCAATACTTTGGCAACTCCCCATGCTGAAGGTTAAGCACACATGGCTCAAGACCTCCGTGGGATCTTCTACCCGAGCCTTCCATCGTGATGGCTCTGATGACTCCCAAGATCAGACTTGTCCTCATAAACTCCTTGCCAAGCATTCCATCAACAATATTTTTCTTCTATGGAGGGCTCTGACAATGAGGAAGACATGGAATATGAAGAACGGGCTGAATATGTCGGTGTTCACGTCAATGCCCCAAAGCATGGTGATTGGAGGCCCTCGTACATGCCGCCTCGACCTCCAGAGCAGCCTCAAGGTGATGCTCGCTGCATCTCTCTTGAACCCCTCCCTCTCTTGGCCGTGAGATAACGGATTTCACGCTAGTTTCCAAGCCAACTTATCTGAAGTTTCGTCGCAACATTGACCAATTTTCTATTGAACATGACTCTATGGATTCTCGTTTCTATACAAATGTTCAGGAAGACATTTTCTCCACTTTCATTGTCCCCAAGGGTTTGTCTGTTCATCACTACATTGATTAGAGAATATTCGCACCCACCCGACAAAATATTCGAGTACCGTTATGCTCATTGAGTCTTTTGGTCTTGCTACCCCGTTTGCCTTTAAAAATGATTTCAATCATGCTGCCATTCATCAGTTCTATGCCACTTATTTCTTTGGTCCTAACAAGATCGTCACTTAGATGACTTCTGAAATCGAGCTCTCCTCTACTTATTCTCAGTTTGTCGCTGCTCTTGGTTTCCCTAACTCTGGTTTCAAAATCCACAAGGATGATCCTCATCATGCGCCCAAAGGCATCGAGGCTTGTGGTTATCTTGTAAAATCCCTTGATGAGCTTGAGGATGATGGTAAGGGCAAGGATCTAAATAAAGTTTCTATTTGGAGGTATCCTTCCTTTATTGTTTTTAGTGTGTCATTCACACCATCTATCCCAAAATGGGTGTTAAGGGGACCTATAACGGGTACTGTATTGATATTATGTCTCGCCTTAATGAGCATCCTAAAGGGAAGATTAATGTTGCTCACTTTGTACGGAATGAGATTTGTCCCACTAGTTTTTAGTACAAGCAAGCTTTTCCTCATGCTCCTTTTTTCAGGCTCTCATCGAGCATGTGGCCACTTTCCCCATTGCTCGTACTCATGTGCAATAGAAGTGGGTCATTCCACCTCATATGGCAGATGATTGGGATCCAAAGAAATCCTCCTCTGTTTCCGTTCGACGGGCTACTGTCCTGTGTCATTTTGCTCCCTCTTTCTTAGCCCCTTCGGTCCCATTGCTCGCTTTCTAGGGAAGGCACACTCTGCCATGATGAAAGCCTTCTCCTTTTAGTGCTCACAAAACCACAATGTGGTCACAAGCATGATCTCGTGTAAGAATGCTTTGAAGGCTCGTCTGGGAGACTCCACAGCAACTGATGTGAGTGAGGATGAGCATCTCCCTAAGGATCCTCCTTGTTATTTTGGCTTCCCGTCTAGCCGTGAATGGGATGATTTCTTTGACGAGGTAGGAGGCAGTGGGACCCATGGTGCTGCTGATGATGATGATGATGGTCTTTGATTGTGCGAGTGATGTCTCTTGATTTCCCCTTTCGGTACATGATGCCAACGGGGAGGAGATTATCTTAGTATTTTCTTTGTTGTCTAAGCTCTCATGGCACTATGTAGTGCTATTTTTTTTATGTTGAACTACTATCTATACTACTATGTATGAGATCAAACCATCATGCTACCTATGAATGTTGATCACTTGGTAAACCATTATGTTTTGTGTTGTTGAGATTGTTGAACTATCATGATCGATCCTTCTATTTATATGACATGTTTGATGTGCTCATTATCAAGTAAGGGGGCTCCTTCCCACAACTAGTTTCACTACGCATACAATAAGGGGGAGCTGTGTAACAAATCTCTCCTAAGCTTCATAAGTATAATTCATTTATTTGAGAGCTATATGTTTGTTGTCATCAACTACCAAAAAGGGGGAGACTGAAAGTGCAATCATGTCCCTAATCATATTTTGATGTTGATGACAACATACACATAGGGAACTAATCACCTCTGTCAAGTGCATTTCAGGTTTAGTTCCCAAGAGATTATTTGTGTGGATCATAACTGACGTTTTCATGATACTCAAAGTACGGAGAAACAAGATAAAAAGCTATATCTCTTTTGGTTTACTCTTGAGTTTAGGGATCCCTTACTATTAAGAGGGGATCACTGGTTCTCGCGATAGACTTGCTCAAAAATCTAAGGAAAAGCCCATGGTTGAGTTCCGATCTTAACTAAACATTTTTGGCTTGTGCTGGCTCGCACATCCGACGGTTTCCGGACGTCTGATGCTTCACAGCTCATGGATGTCAGACGTCCCCGGAGGTCCAGCGCTACCTCATCAGCAAAAAAAAATCTTCAGATTTATGGCTCTTCCGATCGACCGGCCTTCGGACGTCCGTGTGTGGCCAAAAATCCAATACCACCCCAACATAACCAAATTGTTGGACGTCCGGTCCTTCAGGACGACCATGCGTCAAACGGTCAACGCCCTTTGGTCATCCGTACATTGTGATACAACCTCCCTCTGCTGCGCTGGCCCGCTCTCTCTAGTGGCCGGTCATCCGAACCCTCTCGGACGCCCGACCCTTTATTTTGGTCCACACGACCGGGACCTCTCGGATATCTGTCAAGTGCGCAGACTAAGTGACTTGCAATGGCCATTCTCTACTACTACTATATATACCCTCTTCCGAGCTTAGATGTGCGTCGTCCAACTCACCAGAAATATTCCAAGAACACTTTTATCTCTCAATCTCTCCCCTCCTCACCAAATCCCAGATCCCAAGAGAATTTTGAGGTTTCTTGTGTGTTGTTCCAATCAAAATATATATTGTCCCTCTCACCTCCTCTCAACCAAAGCAATTCATGATTTGAGCAAGTCTTGAGTGGTTCCCTTGATCTTGCTACTCTTGGAGGTTGGAGGCTCCTAGGAGGTAGGACTTCTTCGAAGAGAAATCAAACCATTGTGATTTCCCGTAGAAAGTTTGTGAGGGTTTGGAGGCCACCTCAAGGCCTACCACTAGTGGTCAAGAAACGCCTTTGTGGTGTTGTCTCAAGGAGAGAATAGGGTGAGCCTTCGTGGTGTTGGTGTGCCTTCGTGGTAACATTGAGCTCTCTAAACGGTGACGTAGCTTCCCTCCAAGGAAGTGAACACCGAGATACATCCTCGTCTCTTAGAGTTGCGGTTATTCCTAACCCTATCTCCTTACTTGTGGTTACTTGTCTCCTTACATGTTTCTTGTTTTCACATTAAGGTTTGTTTATCTATTTAGGTACTTAACTTGTATATCATACTTGTCACATTATCACTGGTGCAATTGTTAGGTTAAAGTTCATATTCCACATGTCACTCACACTAGGACTCTTGTCTAACAAGATAGTCTCAAAGAAGTCTTATTGCTCCTTTGTGTTGAAGTGAGCATCAACTGTAGTTCTCCTCCTGTTAGCATATGGGTCAGCTGCTCTCCACTTCTTGAGCCCTTCACCCTTCCTCTCCTTCATGTTTTCGGTTATAGGTTGTTCATCATTATGCTCTCGGAGATGTGGTCTTAGCTTCGTCAGCATAGCAATTTCTTCTTCCTTTGCAGTAGCATCTTTTGAAGTAGAACCCTTGTTCTTCTCAGCTGCAGGTATACCGCTGGTAGTCCTCTTTGGCTTAGAGGCTGTAGGCTTCTTGGCCTAGGACGCTGGCTTGCTGGGCATAACATCTTTCATCAGTTTCCTCTCCTTGGAAGGATATGGGTTAGTAGGTTCCTCCACTTCCTCTTCCTCATCACTAGCTGGATCTTCACACATAGAAGTTGGCCTTTTGTAGGATCGAAAGTATATCTAGAGGGGGGTGGTTAGACTACTTGACAAGATAAAAACTTAGCCTTTTCCCAATTTTCAGTGTGGCCAGTTTTAGCAACTATGACTAGTCAACTACACCCTACACATGGACATCTAAGAGTATAGCAGTGGAAAATAAGACATGCAAGTGTAAAGCAAGGAAGGGTAGGGAGATCAAACACATGAGGTTAACACGGTGATTTTTGGCATGCTTCCGATAGATGGCGCTATCGCACGTCCATGTTAGCGGAGACTTCAACCCATGGAGGATAAGGGCTGCTAGAGTCCACGGAGAGCTCCAACCACAAGGGGTCCATGAAGAAGAGGCCTTGTCTATTCCACCACGGCGTCCATCCACACAAGACTAGCCTCACTCATGGTGGATCTTCATGAAGTAGGCGTTCTCCTTGACCTTGGAAACATCTTGGTTCAACTCCACAACACAAAGTAGGAGGATCGCAAGTGACACCTAACCAACCTAGGAGGTACCACCCTCCAAAATGTAATAGATGTGGTAGAACGATGAACTAGTTGCTCTTGTGCTCCTAAACATAGTCTCCTCAATACTCATTCACTCTCTCTCAGGTTTGGCAGGGGTAGGAGAGATTGATCTTGTGGAAAGCAACTTGGGGAGGCTAGAAATCAAGGTTCAAATGGTTGGAATGGAATCTCTTGATATCAACACATGAGTAGGTGGATCTCTCTCAGAAAAATGAATCTGGCAATGAAGTGTGTGTTGTGAGTGCTTCCGCTGCAAATGAGAGGTAGGTGGAGGGGTATATATAGGTAGCACACAAAATCCAACCGTTCCACCATGATTGACCAACTCGATGACACCAAAGTTAAAAACTTGGTGGTACCGACTTGCTAAAAAGGCAGCAACTTTGAATCTCGGTGGAACTGATATACCCTACTCGGTGGCACCGAAAAGGTAACTAACGATCATATGACACAACTCGGTGACATCGATACTCAAAGACAAAAATTATGATTTTGTGTATCGAGGCAATAGAATGTTGGTCACATGAACTTGATAGCACCGATGCAGTTTCGGTTGCACCGAAGTGGTAGGGTTTGGCTAGGCTCTGTCTAAGTCTGAAATCGGTAGGGCCAAGTGGAAATTGTGGGTGGCACCGATTTTGGATATTTGGCTTGGGACAAATATATTTTGTGGAAGAATGGTTGAGTACTTTTGGTGGCTAACTCTAAGTACTTGAGCAACCAATTCATCATCACACCTCATCCCCTTTCGATAGTCTTGGCTTTCCTATGGACTCAAATGTGATTTCTTACAAAGTGTGGAATTAAGAGTCTTCTTGGTTGAAGCTTTAACCAATCTTATTCCTTCCATCATCGAGGGGCATCTCCACTCAATCCTATAGCCAAAGCATCTTTTGGACTTTTCTGAAATATACTTGTAGAAACTCATTAGTCGAATGATGATCATGTTGTGATTAATTACCAAAACCACCTTAGGGAGCAATTGTGTTTTCAATCTCCCCCTTTTTGGTAATTGAAGACAACATATAGATCAAAGCTTCGACAAAAGATATAATCAATGATTAGCATCGACTCTTTGAGAGGTACGTGATAAACAAGGTCTCCCCCTAAATTTGTGCGTTATTTTAAATTTGCATTTGAATGCAAATGCATAATCGAATAGGAATATGATTACTATTCCATGTCACATACAACTTGGTGGTGCGCATAACAGATAAGAATGAATAGAAATGCACATAGCACCAAAAACAAGTGAATGATCATGATGTAGATAGCTCAAAGATAATAATGTAGTAGCATCAAACAATCAAAGTGCATGATCAAACACACATCTAAAAACATAATGTCATCCAAACCACCATATAAAGTTTTGAAAACCAAACGAGAGTAAATAAAGTCAAAAGCTCTCCCTCTCTCGAAGCCCTATGATCTATACACTTCTCCCCATTTGGCAACAAGTACCAAAAGTTCAAAGGTCTAATCTAAGCGTCTCTCTGGGCATGATCTCCTCTGGTAGCACATGTTGGAGTAGACAAGAGAGCATCGACAAAGGCTTCGATTGATGTCGCTCGAGCAGGATCTGGAGGTGTAGACACGGGAGGTGGTTGAGCAGGAGCTGAAGCTTGAGCAGATGAAGACGGTCTATCTTCTGGTACTGGCGTGGCTACTGACCTAGTTTGGGTCGAGAAACGTGTGGTAGTACGAATAGGTGAATCATCATCATCATCATCATCTTCATTATCCGAGTGTGGAATCTACACCGAGTCAACTTCATGCTGAAGTTGTGTTACTGTAGCGGTCAACTCCGTAACCTTCACATCTAGTCATGGACCTTTGTTTCCACGATCCTCTCTAGGCTCTTCTAGTTCAGCATGATCTCAGAAATATTGTTCTTCATACCTTGGATGGTGCTGACCAAGAACGACATATGTTCCTCTCTGGTTTTGAGCTGTGGTGGTGGAGCTGGAGCATTCTTAGCAATCTCTGCAGCAGCTGCCTCTAGAGCCTATCTAGCTGTAGCTGAATCTGGATGAGTGTCATTCATCACAACTTCATTATCCTCGAACTCTAGCCGTAGTGGAAAATGAGGACAATCAAGCTGATATGCATGCTTGGAAATCTTGGCATTGATGAGCATCTGAATGTGTGGTGGATATCCGCAAGATCTCTTCTGATCTGCAAAAGTTCTCCTGATAGTCTCAGCAATCAAGTCCATGACTTTGAAGCGAGTGTGGTGATTAAATGAAGCAGCATAATGATGGAATACCCTCTAATCATTTTGTCATCACCTGATTTGGGCATCGCAGTATGCCTCAAGATAGTGTTTGCACTGGTTACTCCAACTTGCAAGAAATAGACAGACCCAAGCTTGTGAGATGGTAGGAAGTCATTTGGCACTGTTTTGTACATATTGGCCATGGAGTTGTGATTATTCTTTGGTTCTGAATACACATCCAAGTCCCGTTCTCGTGGATTTGGAGCACCAATGATATGAGCCTATTCTTCAATTGTGGCTTCATATCTATGTCCATCAGTCATCTACACAATTGTGCCATTTGAATAGAAATGAACTGTTGAATAGAATTTCATAATCATTTCATCATTCCATGAAGTCATCTCTGTGCCAACAAACTATTCAATGTCAACAAGATTGAAGTTCTCTCTCACATGAGGAAATAAATCATCACTCGCTTTGATGTAATCCCAGTCAACATATCTCATGTCACTAACTTCCAGATATTTGTCATACAAAATTGTCTCATAAAAGTCTTGTTGTTCTTTTGTATGAAACCTGAGATCAACTTCTAGATAAAAGTCTTGTTGTTCTTTTGTATGAAACCTCGGATCAACTGCTAGATAAAAGTCTTGTTTTTCTACTTACATCATAAGGATCAATAGCTCTCCACTTCATCAATCCGACATCTCTTCTCTTCTTCATGTCTTCAACTATAGGATGAGCCTTATTGTGAAGTGGCAAAGGAGACCTTACCTTCATGAGAATTGGTGCATTCTCAACATCTTCCTTTGCATCAAAGCCTCTTGAAGCAGTGCTTCTCTCTTTAGCAGTCGCATATATGTCCTTTGTAGTCCTCTTGGGAGCTACAAGCTTCTTTGGAGCTGAAGGCTTTCGAGCAGAAGGCTTCATAGCATGTGCCATAAGCTTCTTTTTCTTCTTTGCGGGAGGGGCCGTAGCTCGTACTTCCTCATCCTGAGCAGCAACCGTTTTAGCTGGGTCTTCATACATGGACGTTTGTCTTCCAATGACATGAATGGTCCTTTTCCTGACTCTCTTCCCACGAGCCTTCTTAGGAGGATTCTCAAGGGTAATTGTCCATTGCCTTCCAGAGTCTAGAGCTCTCATGTCAGAAGGTTTAGAGTACTCCTTCCTAATAGTTTTCTTGACACCAGGCTTCTCTTTCTACTTTTGGAGAGCAGACTCAACAGGAACAAAGTCTGAGTCTTCTTCATCAACATTTAGTTTCCTTCTTGTCCTTGTAGCATCCTTCAGCAAGCTATTGGAACTGGGGGTGCGTGGATCAGAAGGGGGCCTCTCAGGACTAGTTCCTGAATCCTTCTCAACACTATCCTACGTGAAGTTGTTTTTTCTATCATTAGGTCCTGACAGCTTGCAGACCAAGCAGACATGTAGACCAGGAAATCAGCACACAAGCAACCCTGTGAAATATATATAAAGGAGCAGAAGGGTTGAGCATCAGAAACCACATAATTTTTCAAAATTTGACTTCCAAAACTTTGGGTATGGTGTACTGCAGAATGAACGTAGGTAGCACAGGGTTGGGTTTTCGGAGTCACTAAGACTGACCACTTGCTAAACACAAACTTGGGCATTCTTTTCCTTCTCACCGAAAAGAGCTACTCGGTCTCACTGAAGCGGTTCTCGGAAACCCTAAAACATAAGTCGCTGGAACCGAGTTTTCCAACTTGGTATCAACGAGATGTGCATTGTGACAGCCCCAATGCTTTTGCTTCCCCCTGTGTACTCCTTTCCATGTTTGGAAACCTTGTGATGCAATGTGAATGGATGAGAGACTTGGTGATGTTGTCATTTTGATGTGCATCATGCATCATGCATGTCTTATTCCTTTTGTTTCTTGTTCGATCTTGTGTGGTGGTGACAACTTGGTGGTGTGTGTGATTGCATATGTGTTGGGGAGATCTTGCAAAGTCTGGTATGGGTGCAACAAGAGCCCTTCAAAAACCCTACTTGCACCATGGACAAAAAACCACTTTCTTTTCAAATACCTTAGGCAGATTTGATGTTTTTGTTTTGGCCTTTTAAAAATGTTCAACATATTTGAAAACCCTTTAAAATAATTGTGGGTGGCAACACACACTTATTTAAATTTATTTTTTCCTTTTGTTTTATTTTAGAACAGGGCCTCATTCAAATTAAACATGTTATTCTTGTTTACTCAAAAATGCCCGCACCTATTTTTATAAATAGGAGGAACATTTTAGAAGCTTAATTTTTATTTTTGTCTTCATTCTTTTTCTATTTTTTCCTACCCTAGGCTTTAATCCAAAACTGGTGGCTTTTATTTAAAAGGTTGACCCCATTATTATTTGTTTGAGAGAGAGAGACCGAGCGCCCAGTACCCCTTCGAGCAGCCCACCCCACGACCATCTTCCTCCTCGCGTACGTCACCCTCTGTACGATCCTCTCCTCCACCGCTGATGCTCTCCAGCCAGGATCATACGACCAGGAGCGTGGGGATGGGGCTACTTAGGAGACCATGTGGCCTAGGGTTGCATGCTCTTCCTCCTCGACGCGCCATCTCCTCTTCCCTCCTTCTTCTCCCTCTGCTAGGTAAGTTCAGAGAGGTGGAGCTTCAATAAGTTCAGAGAAACAGAGTTGCTTGCCGCGTCCCCACCATCTCCCTCGTCGCCGGTAGCTCCTCCAGGGAGTTCCAGATGGCCGCGAAGTTGCCGGAGTCTTCCTCGACCCGTTCTCGCCGGTAGGGTGGCCGAAGGGCCATCACCCCGACGAGCCCATGCTCGGCCCCATAGGACGCAGGAGGGAACCTGCACGTAGCGGCAGCGCAAACCGCTTCTTCTCCGCGCCCGATCTCCTCTTTGAAACCCCCCTCGATGAGCACCTCCCCTTCCCGCACATATTCCCTTGCGCGTAGCCTCGCTGTAGCCGTCGTAGAGTCCGCGTAACTAGTTTGGACGAGCTCTGCTCAAGCTCGTAGCCTCCGGTGTGACCTTCTCCTTAGGCCTTGTTTGGTTAAGGGGGATTGGGGAGGTTTTGAGAGGGAGGGATTTCAGGGGAATGGGTGAATCCCTTTGTTCCACCCATTCCTCTCAAATCCCCGGGGTTTTGCTTCCACTAGTCCCTCGAGGAGGGTTTTGAAACACATGGATAGGAAGGGATTGAAGGGGAACGGAGGGGATTGCGCTAAGCAAACCCCTCCTACCAAATGGGCACCCGAGGATCTGTGGGGTTTCTGGGCCCCTCGGGGATTTTCCTCTCAAACCCTCCCCAATCCCCCTTAACCAAACGAGGCCTTAGGGTCTCGTAGCCCCGGGAATGGAAACCCCGAGGGTTCCCACACCCCTGCCAGTAGATCCTCGCCGCCATTAACGCCTCTCCGCTCGCTGGCATTTTCTCCTCCTCCTCCTATGCAATTCATGTCTAGAGGTAGGAGAAGGCCCATGGACATGGCTTAGGTGCAGCCGAACCCCCCGTTCTGTCAAGTACTGAACCGTAGTCCACTGGTGCGACTGCAGCGGCCAACCAGGTGGATCGTGGGTTCGAATCCCCTGCCACCCTTTTGTTAATTTTCATTTTATGTTCCTGTAGTGTGGTAGTCGTGTTGGTACAAGAGGCCTTCGGCCCTTATAGAACAATTGTCCTAGCGTAGCGCAGTGGTCTGGTGAGTGTGTGCGTGAGATGAGGTGCAGGTTCGAATCCCCCCCCCCCGCACCTATTTTTGTTGAGGTATTTCCAGTGTGTTTGTTGTGTTGAGTGTTGTATGTGAGTGCGTGGCTGACAGTGGGCCACAGGGGGCCACATGTCATCTAGTGAGGGGGCCCTGGCCACTACCAGGTGGGTCCCCCTCCTTATCATATATTTCCTTTTTTTATTGTTTGTGTATTTATTTGTATTAGATAGGAGTATTTCTATTTCTAGAAATGTCCAGATATGGACTTGCCTAATTGGGTAGGCCGAAGAATAACCATGTTCTGAATATTGTTGTAGTTTGATCTGTGCTAGTTTTTCTTTCATTATTTGTGGTGTTTTTCTGAATGCAACATGCGCTCTATGATATATGTATTTGGGGTAGAATATCCCAAGGAATCCAATGGTGGTACTTGTTTTTGGTTTTGAGCAATTCTCTAGAAAGTCTCCTTGTGGTGAGGTGGCAATAGCGTTATCTTTGTAGGGTGGTTCATGTCCATGGTAGAAGTTGTCCATGCTTGCATGATTATGTCTGTGGCATCATCTTCTTGCTTGTATTTATTTCCTACTCGTTTTCTTTTGAGTAGCTACTGGGACCGGAAACGAGTTCGAAGAGTCCAGTGAGGTCGTGCAGGAAGATCAGGATCAGTTCAACTCTGAAGAAATCACATGCAAGATGATCGTGACCTTGACACCATTTCTAGCTTTTTTTTAGTGCTACGTTTTTTTCGTTACTTCTCCGTTGCCTACCACATGATATATAGGGCAACAAAAATTGCCATGAAACCTCAAACACCTCCCCTCCTAGCAAATATTGTTTGGCTAAGTTTGGCTGCTCAACCACTAATTGTTAGCGTTGTTGGTTGCAGGTGCTAGCTGGTCCATGTGATAACATGGGCATTTGATATCATCATATTTAATTGCTATTCAATTCATACACTTATATAATTGGAAAATAACGGAAGGCCTAGCCTTTTGCCGGGTGATTTGTTCCGTTGTTGCCGCCTTTGTTTCAGCTACCGGTGTTTTATTCTATAACTGAGCGCTCCTAACATGTTCGGGGTTGTTACGGGGACCCCCTCGATAAATCATATAGTGTTAAGACTTGTCTGGCATGACCCAACCTTGGTTTTATTTTGCTCATAAATTAATAAAATTCATAGGGAATAGCTATCCCGAGGAATCTGATCAACCCCCGGGCCAGTGCTCTGTTGGAAATATGCCCTAGAGGCAATAATAAATTAGTTATTATTATATTTCTTAGTTCATGATAATTGTTTATTATCCATGCTATAATTGTATTGATTGGAAACACAATACTTGTGTGGATACATAGACAAAACACTGTCCCTAGTAAGCCTCTAGTTGACTAGCTCGTTGATCAAAGATGGTCAAGGTTTCCTGGCCATAGGCAAGTGTTGTCACTTGATAACGGGATCACATCATTAGGAGAATCATGTGATGGACTAGACCCAAACTAATAGACGTAGCATGTTGATCGTGTCATTTTGTTGCTACTGTTTTCTGCGTGTCAAGTATTTGTTCCTATGACCATGAGATCATATAACTCACGGACACCGGAGGAATGCTTTGTGTGTATCAAACGTCGCAACATAACTGGGTGACTATAAAGATGCTCTACAGGTATCTCCGAAGGTGTTCGTTGAGTTAGTATAGATCGAGACTGGGATTTGTCACTCCGTGTGACGGAGAGGTATCTCGGGGCCCACTCGGTAATACAACATCACACACAAGCCTTGCAAGCAATGTAACTTAATGTAAGTTGCGGGATCTTGTATTACGGAACGAGTAAAGAGACTTGCCAGCAAACGAGATTGAAATACGTATGCGGATACTAACGATCGAATCTCGGGCAAGTAACATACCGAAGGACAAAGGGAATGACATACGGGATTATATGAATCCTTGGCACTGAGGTTCAAACGATAAGATCTTCGTAGAATATGTAGGATCCAATATGGGCATCCAGGTCCCGCTATTGGATATTGACCGAGGAGTCTCTCGGATCATGTCTACATAGTTCTCGAACCCGCAGGGTCTGCACACTTAAGGTTCGACGTTGTTTTATGCGTATTTGAGTTATATGGTTGATTACCGAATGTTGTTCGGAGTCCCGGATGAGATCACGGATGTCACGAGGGTTTCCGGAATGGTCCGGAAATGAAGATTTATACATAGGATGACCTCATTTGGTTACCGGAAGGTTTTCGTGCATTACCGGAAAAGTTTCGGGCTCATCGGTAGTGTACTGGGAGTGCCGGGAGGGGTGCCGGGGACCATCAGGAGGGGTGTCACGCCACAAGGGGTCTCATGGGCTATGGGAAGAGATAAACCAGCCCCTAGTGGGCTGGAATAAGTTCCCACTAAGGCCCATAAGGTTTGAGAAGGAAAAAACACAAGGTGGAAAGAGTTTCCAAGTGGGAAGGTGGAATCCTACTCCAAGTAGGATTGGAGTAGGACTCCTCCACCTCCAATTTCGGCCAAACCTTTAGGTTTTGGGGCTGCCTCCTCCCCTCCCTCCCTCCTATATATAGTGGGGTTTTAGGGCTGATTTGAGACAACTTTTGCCACGGCAGCCCGACCACATATCTCCACGGTTTTACCTCTAGATCGCGTTTCTGCGGAGCTCGGGCGGAGCCCTGCTGAGACGAGATCATCACAAACTTCCGGAGCGCCGTCATGCTGCCGGAGAACTCTTCTACCTCTCCGTCTCTCTTGCTGGATCAAGAAGGCCGAGATCATCGTCGAGCTGTACGTGTGCTGAACGCGGAGGTGCCGTCCGTTCGGCACTAGATCGTGGGACTGATCGCGGGATAGTTCGCGGGGCGGATCGAGGGACGTGAGGACGTTCCACTACATCAACCACGTTCACTAACGCTTCTGCTGTACGATCTACAAGGGTACGTAGATCACTCATCCCCTCTCGTAGATGGACATCACCATGATAGGTCTTCGTGCGCGTAGGAAAAGTTTTGTTTCCCATGCGACGTTCCCCAACAGTGGCATCATGAGCTAGGTTCATGCGTAGATGTCTTCTCGAGTAGAACACAAAAGTTTTTGTGGGCGGTGATGTGCGTTTTGCTGCCCTCCTTAGTCTTTTCTTGATTCCGCGGTATTGTTGGATTGAAGCGGCTTGGACCGACATTACTCGTACGCTTACGAGAGACTGGTTTCATCGCTACGAGTAACCCCGTTGATCAAAGATGACTGGCAAGTGTCGGTTTCTCCAACTTTAGTTGAATCGGATTTGACCGAGGAGGTCCTTGGATGAGGTTAAATAGCAACTCATATATCTCCGTTGTGGTGTTTGCGTAAGTAAGATGCGATCCTACTAGATACCCATGGTCACCACGTAAAACATGCAACAACAAAATTAGAGGACGTCTAACTTGTTTTTGCAGGGTATGCTTGTGATGTGATATGGCCAACGATGTGATGTGATATATTGGATGTATGAGATGATCATGTTGTAATAGATAATATCGACTTGCACGTCGATGGTACGGCAACCGGCAGGAGCCATAGGGTTGTCTTTATAACTAACGTTTGTTCTTGCAGATGCGTTTACTATTTTTCTAGGACGTAGCTTTAGTAGTAATAGCATGAGTAGCACGACAACCCCGATGGCGACACGTTGATGGAGATCATGACGATGGAGATCATGGTGTGACGCCGGTGACAAGAAGATCGTGCCGGTGCTTTGGTGATGGAGATCAAGAAGCACGTGATGATGGCCATATCATGTCACTTATAAATTGCATGTGATGTTAATCCTTTTATGCACCTTATTTTGCTTAGAACGACGGTAGCATTATGAGGTGATCTCCCACTAAAATTTCAAGACGAAATTGTGTTCTCCCCGACTGTGCACCGTTGCTACAGTTCGTCGTTTCGAGACACCACGTGATGATCGGGTGTGATAGACTCAACGTTCACATACAACGGGTGCAAAACAGTTGCGCACGCGGAACACTCGGGTTAAGCTTGACGAGCCTAGCATGTGCAGACATGGCCTCGGAACACATGAGACCGAAAGGTCGAGCATGAATCGTATAGTTGATATGGTTAGCATAGAGATGCTTACCACTGAAACTATTCTCGACTCACGTGATGATCGGACTTGAGATAGTGGATTTGGATCATGTACCACTCAAATGACTAGAGAGATGTACTTTTTGAGTGGGAGTTCTTAAGTAATATGATTAATTGAACTAATTGTCATGAACATAGTCTAATGGTCTTTGCGAATTACGATGTAGCTTGCGCTATAGCTCTACTGTTTTATATGTTCCTAGAGAAAATTTAGTTGAAAGTTGATAGTAGCAAACTTTGCAGACTGAGTCTGTAAAACCGAGGATTGTCCTCGTTGCTGCACAGAAGGCTTATGTCCTTAATGCACCACTCGGTGTGCTGCACCTCGAGCGTCGTCTGTGGATGCTGTGAACATCCAACATACACGTTTCTGATGACTACACGATAGTTCAGTACAAAAATACTTAATGGCTTAGAAGCAAGGCGCCGAAAACGTTGTAAAACGTCACGGAACATAAGTGATGTTCTAAAGAGATGAAATTGTGATTTCATGCTTATGCCCTTGTTAAGAGGTACGAGACCTCCGACAAGATTCTTTGTCCACAAAGCACAGGAGAAAAGGCTCAATCGTTGAGCATGTGCTCAGATTGTCTGAGTACGACAATCGCTTGAATCAAGTGGGAGTTAATCTTCCAGATGAGATAGTGATAGTTCTCCAAAGTCACTGCCACCAAGCTATGAGAGCTTGGTGATGAACTATAACATATCAAGGATACATACAATGATCCTTGAGCGATTCGCGATGTTTGACACTGCGAAAGTAGAAATCAAGAAGGAGCATCAATAGTTGATGGTTTCTAAAACCACTAAGTTTCAAGAAAGGAAAGGGCTAGAAGGGATACTTCATGAAACGGCAAAACAGTTGCTGCACTAATGAAGAGACCCAAGATTAAACCCAAACCCAAGACTAAGTGCTTCTGTAATGAGGGGAACAATCACTGAGGCGGAGCAACTCAAGATACTTGGTAGATAAGAAGGTTGGCAAAAGTCGAAAGAAGTGTATTTGATATACATGATGTTTATGTGTACTTTAATAGTACTCCTAGTAGCACGAGGGTATTGGATACCGGTTCGGTTGCTAAGTGATTAGTGACGCGAAATGAAAGCTACGGCATAAACGGAGACTAGCTAAAGGCGAGGTGACGATACGTGTTGGAAGTGTTTCCAAGATTGATATGATCAAACGTCGCACGCTCCCTCTACCATCGGGATTGGTGTTAAACCTAAATAATTGTTATTTGGTGCTTGCGTTAAGCATGAACATGATTGGATCGTGTTTATTGCAATACTATTATTCATTTAAAGAGAATAATGGTTACTCTATTTTCTTGAATAATCACCTTCAATGGTTTATTCTATCTCGATCGTAGTGTTACACATGTTCATGATATTGGTGCCAAAAGATACGAGTTGATGATGATAGTACCACTTACTTGTGGCACTGCTGCTTGAGTCATGTTAGTATAAATTGCATGAAGAGGCTCCATGCTGATGGATCTTTGTACTCACCTGATTTCGAATCACTAGTGACATGCGAATCATACCACATGAGCGAGGCCTTGTTTTCATTGAGATGAAATAAGATAGTAACTTGTTGGAAGTGATACATTTTGATGTATGCAGTCCAATGGGTGCTGAGGCACGCAGTGGATATCATTATGTTCTTACTTCTCTGACGATTTGAGTAGATACAGGAGTATTTACTTAATGAATCACAAGTCTAAAATGTTGAAAAGTTCAATTCCGTTGATGAGTGAAGTTCGTCATAACAAGAGGATAAACTGTCTACGATATGATCATGGAAATGAATATCTGAGTTACGAGTTTTGGTACACAGTTAAGACAATGTGGAAATTGTTTCGCAGTTCATGCCACCTGGAACATCATAGTGTGATGATGTGTCTGAACGTCATAGCCACGCACTATCTGCTATGGTGCATACTATGATGTCTCTTATCGAATTACCACTATCGTTTATGGGTTATGCATTAGAGACAACCGCACTCACTTTAAATAGGGCACCGCGTATTTCCGTTGAGATGACACAATATAGACTGAGGTTTAGAGAAATCTAAACTGTCGTTTCTTGAAAGTTTGGGGTTTCGACACTTATGTGAAAAAGTTTCAGTCTGATAAGCTCGAACCCAAAGCGGATAAATGCATCTTCATAGGATATCCAAAACAGTTGGCTACATCTCCTATCTCAGATCCGAAAGCAAAGTGTTTGTTTCTAGAAACGGATCCTTTCTCGAGGAAAGGTTTCTCTCGAAAGAATTGAGTGGGAGGGTAGTAGAACTTCATGAGGTTATTGAACCATCACTTCAACCAGTGTGTAGCAGGGCGCAGGAAGTTGTTCATGTGGCGCCTACACCAATTGAAGTGGAAGCTGATGATGATGATCATTGAGCTTTGAATCAAGTTACTACAAACCTCGTAGGTCGACAAGGTCGCGTACTGCTGCAGAGTAGTACGGTAACCCTGTCTTGGAGGTCATGTTGTTGAGCAACAGTGAACCTACGAGTTATGGAGAAAGCGATGGTGGGCCCAGATTCCGACAAATGGCTGGAAGCCATGAAATCCGAGAGAGGATCCATGTGTGAAAACAAAGTGTAGACTTTGGTAGAACTACTTGATGTTCATAGGACTATTGAGTAAAAATGGATCTTTAAAAGAAGACAGACGATGATGGTGATAAGTCACTATTAAGAAAAGCTCGACCTGTCGCAAAGATGGTTTCGATAAGATCAAACAGTTGACTATGATGAGACTTTCTCACTCATAGCGATGCTAAAAGTCTGTTAGAATTATGTTAGTTGTTGATGCATTATTTATGAAATATTGCACGTAGGATGTCAAAACATTGTTTTCTCGACGGTTTCCTTGAGCAAACATTGTATGTGATACAACCAGAAGGTTTTGTCGATCCTAAAGATACTAGCAAGTATGCAAGCTCCAGTGATCCTTCAATGGACTGGTGCAAGCATCTTGGAGTTGGAATATACACTTTGATGAGATGATCAAAGATTTTGGGTTTGTACAAGGTTTATGAGAAACTTGTATTTCCAAAGAAGTGAGTGGGAGCACTATAGAATTTCTGATAGGTATATGTGGTTGACATATTGTGGATCAGAAGTAATGTAGAATTTCTGTAAAGCATACAAGGTTGTTTGAAAGAAGTTTTCAAAGGAGTACCTGGATTACGCTACTTGAACGTTGAGCATCAAAGATCTATGGAGATAGATCGAAAGCGCTTAATAGAAGTTTCAACAAGATGCATGCCTTGACAAGTTTTTGAAAGGGTTCAAAATAGACCAGCAAAGAAGGAGTTCTTGGTTGCGTTGTGAGGTGTGAATTTGAGTAAGACTCAAAACCCGACCACGGCAGAATAAAGAGAATAGACGAAGGTCGTCTTCTATGCCTTAGCCGTAGAATCTAAAGTATGCCATGCTGTGTACCGCACCTGAAATGTGCCTTGACTCAAAGTATGTTGAGAGGTACAGAGAGTGATCCATGATTGAATCACTAGCAGCGGTCGAAATTTATCCTTAGTAACTAATGGACTAAGGAATTTTTCTCGATTATGGAGGTGGTTAAAGAGTTTGTCGTAAAGGGTTACGTCAATGCAAGCTTTGACACTAATCCGGATAACTATGAGTAGTGAAACGGATTCGTATAGTAGAGTAGATATTTGGAGCATTTCCGAATAGCACGTAGTAGCAGCATCTATAAGATGACATAAAGATTTGTAAAGAACGCACGAATCTGAAAGTTTCAGAACCGTTGACTAAAACCTCTCTCACGAGCAAGATGTGATCAGACCCCATAACTATATGGGTGTTGGATTCGTTGGAATCACATGGTGATGTGAACTAGATTATTTACTCTAGTGCAAGTGGGAGACTGTTGGAAATATGCCCTAGAGGCAATAAGAAATTAGTTATTATTATATTTCTTAGTTCATGATAATTGTTTATTATCCATGCTATAATTGTATTGATTGGAAACACAATACTTGTGTGGATACATAGACAAAACACTGTCCCTAGTAAGCCTCTAGTTGACTAGCTCGTTGATCAAAGATGGTCAAGGTTTCCTGGCCATAGGCAAGTGTTGTCACTTGATAACGGGATCACATCATTAGGAGAATCATGTGATGGACTAGACCCAAACTAATAGACGTAGCATGTTGATCGTGTCATTTTGTTGCTACTGTTTTCTGCGTGTCAAGTATTTGTTCCTATGACCATGAGATCATATAACTCACGGACACCGGAGGAATGCTTTGTGTGTATCAAACGTCGCAACATAACTGGGTGACTATAAAGATGCTCTACAGGTATCTCCGAAGGTGTTCGTTGAGTTAGTATAGATCGAGACTGGGATTTGTCACTCCGTGTGACGGAGAGGTATCTCGGGGCCCACTCGGTAATACAACATCACACACAAGCCTTGCAAGCAATGTAACTTAATGTAAGTTGCGGGATCTTGTATTACGGAACGAGTAAAGAGACTTGCCGGCAAACGAGATTGAAATACGTATGCGGATACTAACGATCGAATCTCGGGCAAGTAACATACCGAAGGACAAAGGGAATGACATACGGGATTATATGAATCCTTGGCACTGAGGTTCAAACGATAAGATCTTCGTAGAATATGTAGGATCCAATATGGGCATCCAGGTCCCGCTATTGGATATTGACCGAGGAGTCTCTCGGATCATGTCTACATAGTTCTCGAACCCGCAGGGTCTGCACACTTAAGGTTCGACGTTGTTTTATGCGTATTTGAGTTATATGGTTGGTTACCGAATGTTGTTCGGAGTCCCGGATGAGATCACTGACGTCACGAGGGTTTCCGGAATGGTCCGGAAACGAAGATTGATATATAGGATGACCTCATTTGGTTACCGGAAGGTTTTCGTGCATTACCGGAAAAGTTTCAGGCTCATCGGTAGTGTACTGGGAGTGCCGGGAGGGGTGCCGGGGACCATCAGGAGTGGTGTCACGCCACAAGGGGTCTCATGGGCTATGGGAAGAGATAAACCAGCCCCTAGTGGGCTGGAATAAGTTCCCACTAAGGCCCATAAGGTTTGAGAAGGAAAAAACACAAGGTGGAAAGAGTTTCCAAGTGGGAAGGTGGAATCCTACTCCAAGTAGGATTGGAGTAGGACTCCTCCACCTCCAATTTCGGCCAAACCTTTAGGTTTTGGGGCTGCCTCCTCCCCTCCCTCCCTCCTATATATAGTGGGGTTTTAGGGCTGATTTGAGACAACTTTTGCCACGGCAGCCCGACCACATATCTCCACGGTTTTACCTCTAGATCGCGTTTCTGCGGAGCTCGGGCGGAGCCCTGCTGAGACGAGATCATCACCAACTTCCGGAGCGCCGTCACGCTGCCGAAGAACTCTTCTACCTCTCCGTCTCTCTTGCTGGATCAAGAAGGCCGAGATCATCGTCGACCTGTACGTGTGCTGAACGCGGAGGTGACGTCCGTTCGGCACTAGATCGTGGGACTGATCGCGGGATAGTTCGCGGGGCGGATCGAGGGACGTGAGGACGTTCCACTACATCAACCGCGTTCACTAACGCTTCTGCTGTACGATCTACAAGGGTACGTAGATCACTCATCCCCTCTCGTAGATGGACATCACCATGATAGGTCTTCGTGCGCGTAGGAAAAATTTTGTTTCCCATGCGACGTTCCCCAACATGCTCCCCATTAGTGTTGCTCCAAACTAGAGCACTGTGAGGGGTCAACTCAGGGCAACTTGAGTGATTTCTATGAGGCCACTGTGCGTGTCGCTTATCGGTTGTGTCCCGAGAACGAGATACGCGGCTCCTATCGGTATCGTCGACACGTCGGGAGATCTTGCCGAACTTGTCTTACCTTAGCGATATACCTTGTGCATTGGGATTTCGGTGAGACTTTGGGTCGTCTCAGAGTTGAGGTTTTCCATTAAGGAATCCAACGAGATCATGAGTTTCGTGGTAGAGGATTACTATGCAGCCTATGGTAATTTGTGATGGACTAGTTGGAGCACCCCTGCAGGGTTTAATCCTTCGGAAAAACGTGCCCGCAGTGATGTGGCAAACATGGGTATTTTGTTAACATCCGGTTCTAGACAACTTGAAGTAATTCAAATAAAAACTTGCCAAGTGAGTGCATAACCATGACTATTTTATTCAGACCTCCTTCTCTGATCTAGAACACAGTGGGGTTATGAATGACGTAAGTAGGTGTTCAGGATCACTTAGTGATCAACCTAGTCTTCGACCTTCTTGTATAGACCACCATATTTTATTGATGTTCATCGTAAGATTGCCACCATACATGCTTAGGATGCTGCAAACTCAAACACTTAACCTACCTCACCCATTTTACTTAGTTAGAATGGATACCAAGGTCATGAAATTGTTGAGTCTTCGTGGCACACAGTTTACTACAAACACCCATAGGTACAGGTACCCGAGATGCAAGAGTTTCTGATGATAACCAGCTGAGGTGGGAGTTCGGCGAAGACAGTGGCAGGCTGTATGTGATGTATCCTGAGGACTAGAGGCGTATGGTCGTGATCGTGGGACTAGTAAGATGGGATAGCATGATTTTGTCGATTATCTTGTCCGTAGTCGGACCCTAATTTATGTATGCATAATGAATGCTTGTGTGGATTGTAATTTTGCATGTGGCGAGTGTAAGCCGAATCTTATACTCATCTCTCTATTTACGTAATGGCATTGTTATCCTTCTTTTTTCTCCTCTTCTATGCTCTGGTGAGGTTCACGACTTAGGAAATTTTAATTCTACTCCTCTTTTCGCTCAAATTTTTTTTAGGATCACGCGGATATTTTGGAATCTATATGATACCAATGTGACGGAGTTCTATCTTGGTGCCTCCTTCTCTGTTGATTTTAATCCAGGGAGTTGAGCTCCAAGGTATTCTCAAGCACATCGTTATCATTCAGATTTCTTAGTATCTTAGGACAAAGGATGTTCGAAATTGCTTCAATACTAGAAGTGGCGAGAGGAGTCTGGCTTCCCCAGTACTGGGGCAGATAGGTCCGGATCTATCTGAAAGTGTGTTATATCAACTTGAGGGGGGTGAATAGGCGATTTTTAGAATATCATCGCTGAGAAATCCTTGTGAGGAAATTCCTCAATGATGAATAACGTGCAACAGAAATAACGCATGATCAAAAGTGCAAAGACTACTACCGCAGATTATTTGGTGAAGATTATGAGAATCAGTTTGCACAGTACGCAGGTACACAGAAAGTAGGGGAAGATTAACTCGAATGAATAATCTGAGGTTGAGGAAATTCATATAAAGTCTTCGGAAAATTTCTTCAAACAGCGTAGATGAAAGTCTTCAACATACAATTGTGAGGAAATGGAAGAGTTGAAGAAATAGAACTCGTATCACGATGAAGATAGTTGTTGATGACCCAGTTCCAACTGTTGTGACAATTGTACGTCTGGTTTGGAGTGGCTTGGTATTGAAACCAAAGGACACACAGTCCCTACCATATTCTCTTTGAGCTAGGGACACACAGTCCTCGTCCAACACTCGTGGTAAGTCTTTAGGGCACACTTCCAAACCCTCACAAACTCGGTCACCCGACGATCCACAATTGACTGCTGGATGCTCTAGACCATGACGCCTAACTGTCTGGAGGATGCACAGTCCTCAAAGGTAAAAGGCTTCAGTTCCACACAGGAACAAATTCTTCATTGATGCTTTTCTCTCAAAGACTCTTAGGAATATGTGGTTTGGTGTTTGGGGTATTTCCTCACTTGATGATTTTCTCTCGAAGACTCTGAGGAATTTGGGTTGCTGTAAATGATAAGTGTCAGTTTCTCTCGGAGCAGCCAACCAGCTAGTGGTAGTGGGGGCGGCTATTTATAGCATGGGAGCATCCCGACATGATTTGACATAAATGCCCTTAAGTACTGTGACCGTTGGGTGGATAAGATTAGGGAGGTGGCGCGTGTCGCGGCAACGGTCAGAACTTTCAACTGTGAAAGTCCTCATGTCTCTCATATTCCTCACTTTGAGGCTTTGGTAGGTTTCGATTTGGGTTGAGCATCATGAGCAAATTCATTGTGTAGTATTACTTCACCCCCCTTTAATAGTACGGTGTTCCTATGACTCAAGAGTAAAGGAAATGAAACAGAAGGAGTAAATCTTCATGCTTCAAAGTCTTCAGACTGTTTTCCTTCAAGACACACCGAATTCCTCATCTTCAATATCTTCATGAGGAATATCAATTTCATCGCAATTTCTTCGCGATCAAAGTCTTCAAGTTAAGACCAAATTCTTCAGCCAAAGACATTCATTTTTAGGAGTCGATATTCATCGTATAACTCAAACTCCTCAGTGACTTATAGAGCATGTGTACACTTACAAACACATTAGTTCCTTAATCTATAAGTCTTCAAACCGCCAAAATCACTAAGGGAACTAGATGCACTTACAATCTCCCCCTTTTTGGCGGTTGATGACAATTAGGTTAAGTTTTTAACGTGGATAATAATATGAAATGTAAGTACTATGTTTGAGGAATTTGAAATCAAGATACCGAAATACTCCCCCTGAAGATGTGCATATTTTGAGAAATTTGCTTTGCACAATACATGCACATTGATCATTTATATCATGGAGATCAGCCCTTGTATCTTGTAAATCATGCATACATTTGACTTATAATATGAGGAATTTGAAAATGCATGATGAAAACTGGTGTCTGACAAATTTCAGCATGCCTGCATTAATAGACTTGGAGGAATAAGCATGCGAAGAAAAAACGTTCAAAAAGAGTCAGAGCACCATTAGGCTTAAGTTACAACTCATTACATCAAAACACTTCAGAAGAACGAAGAGTTTGTAACTTAATAATGTTTATAAGCCCCAAAATAGATCCCGCTTGAAGACTAACTCTCATATTTCTCCCCCTTTGGCATCAAGTGACGAAAAGGGACAAAACTGAGGACTAACGCCCTTTGAAGAAATTCACTTCTTGGCTGATGAAGAGGCATGAGGACTCTTGGGGACAGGCTTCTTCCTTGGACCAGTTGCACTGTCTTCTGGTTCTTCATTTGATTGAGTAGTGTGGAATGAAGAAAATGAACTGTCCTCCAAGTGAGGAACTAGAATTGGCTTGAATTTCTTCTTTGGTGGCCACGACCAGTCAAAGTCTTGAGTAAACTCCAATTCCTGAAGTTCATCTTGAGTCTTCAGACGAGCCAAGGTGGCCCAGGTTCGATCAAACACCTCATGAAGTTAATAGTGATTTTTCTTCACTGAATTTTGAGTCTCGTTGAGGGTTTTCACAATGGCACCAAACTGGCATTTCACCCACTTGTGATTGCGATCGACCTTTTGATGAAGACTGAGGAGTATCTCTCTGTTATTCATCACTCCGGGGGGCAGTTGGGATTGGAGGATCTTGGGTAGCAGTGTCATGATATGAAGAATAAGAATCTGCCTTGCGAAATTGGCCATCAAGGAGCCAATTTCCTTCATCAATTACAGACTTGCCTTTGCCTTCAACAGGCTCAAACGATTTCTTGATGACTTTGATCGACGGTAGATATCCGAGGTGATTCTGAAAATCAGCTTGGTAGTTGACGCTTGACCTGTTTCTAATGAATCTCATAATCCACGACGCACAAATCTTCAATTCAAATGGCGACATGGCATTGTCAGCCAAAGTCCTCAAGAAGAAATCATGAAGGTTCATAGGTATGCCATGGATGACATTGAACAAGATATTATTCATGATGCTTACGACATCTTCATCATCATCATGCCCTTTGATAGGAGCAATGGCATAAGACAGGATTCTGTAGACTGTTCTTGGTTCATACTTCTAGTCATGTACCAAAAATCAAGTAATTTGGGGTTGGTCCTTGGCCAAAAGCTTCATGAGGGCTTTCATCAGCCTGTTGGGCAGTTCACGTTCATCATACATCAGAACTGCATCCACTAAGGGAATTGAGATTGGAACAGCTCGAAGCAATTATGTTGCAGGCGCTTTGTAGTGTGTGTGCTGAGTCATCTAATCCAAAACCCAAGTGTTGACATCCTTTGGGTCGTTAGAGATGTGCAGTGTGGCGCATAATTGAAGAATGATGTCAGTGTTCCAATCTCCGATGTCAGTGCAGAAAGGCAGTAATCCAGCTTCGTGAAGAACATTGAGGACTGGACCAAAACAAGGTATTTCCTCCATATCACAGTGAGGAATATGGGTATGCTGAAATATCTTGTTTCTCCCACAAAGCACAGAAGCATAATAGTTAAGCTGATATCTTGTCCAAAACTTCCGGTGTCTAATGGGAAGCTTTTCATATGGATTTTCGCCAGTGAAGTACATGCGTTCTTCATAGAATGCCTCTTTCTGAAACTTTGGCCTTTTGGAGAAAGGCTGATTTTGCTGCGGTTGAAGATTGTGCTGCTGTTCTTGAGGAGTAGCCACTTCATTGTTGTTTCTGTGTTTACCACAACAATAGCGGTTTCAGTGTTGGGTGCAATAGCATTTTCTTCAGTTGGAGCATTTTCCTCAGTTTGAGGATTTCCTCAGATTGAGGAATTTGCTTGTTGGAGGAGGCAGTTGCAGTATTCGTTGCTGCATTGTCTTCAGCTAATGCAGCTGATTCTTGAGCAGATTCCTCATGAATGTTTTTCCCATCAGAACCTGAGAGGAGTTCAGTTGCAGGGGTCGATATTCATCGTATAACTCAAACTCCTCAACGACTTATAGAGCCTGTGTACACTTGCAAACACATTAGTTCCTTCACCCATAAGTCTTCAAACCACCAAAATCACTAAGGGCACTAGATGTACTTACAGTATCGCCATGCTTAGTATCGTTGTGATTACGAGGATCTGAGATAGATGATGTTCCAAGATTCTGGTTATGTGTTGATGGATGTGATACACTGGACGGGTTAGTATAGGAGTTGAGTGATATATTACTCCTTGTATCCATGGACTAGATTGCATGTCCAGAAATTTCGGGAGTTCTTAGGTGGGAACTCTGGTAGATACTTATAGGACAATCTTCCAACAGATGCATGATCTGAGGTTGGGATTCAACATTCAGTGGATTCGTTTGTTCACGGTCATCTTACAACGGTTCTCGTTGGGTCTTAAAGAGTCTTTGTAGCTTGCTATGACTCGGGGATGCTTCGTATGTCGTGTGCACTGCCTTGCACATGATGTATATTGTATGATCGAGCACGTGCGATCATATCCACAAAGATATCGGATGGAATCTCTGTCATACATTTGTCCCGAGCAATCCTAGCTCATACTTGGTTTTCAAGTGGCTTTCTATCAGATGTTGTCGTGAGTTACTTTGAGGAAGCATTCTTACTAATTATTGTTCGAATATAATTGCTAAGTATTCTTGTTTAGATTTTCTGCTTGTTGATTCATCTTAATGTTTGAATTTTACTCTAGCTAACGTTGTTGTCCGTCTACACAATGGCTCCACCAACTCACCAGAATCCGGTTCGTGATAGTGCTCGTCCTCCACCACCCCCTCCTCCTCCACCTTCTCCGCCACCGCCTCCTCCTCGAGAGGCATGGCAAGCAGTGATGGCTGCAACCAATGCAAACACTCAGATGTTACTTCAGTTGTTGCAAGAGAGGAACAATCAGCAGCAGGTCAATTTCAACTATGGTGGACATCAGTTTGCAACTCTGAATTAATTCCTAGTGCACCAGTCGATGTCCTTCACTTCCTGTGACCAGCCATTCGATGCAGATGACAGGATTCGTGACATGAACAAGCACTTCAAGTGTAGTAATGTGCGACCAGAGGACTTCGTCAAGTTTGCAACTTTTCAGCTCAAGGGTCAGGGAGCAGACTGGTGACAACAGTTGAAGGATTCCAGAGGCGACAGAATGATCAGCTGGGATGATTTGTGTAGGGATTTCATGGCTCACTATATTCTAGCTAGCTTCATGGAAGAGATGCGTGAGAAGTTCGGAGGCTTGAAGCAAGGAGGATCATCTGTGTACAAGTATAATGTCGAGTTCCATGAGCTGGCTCGGTATGCTAAACAGGACATTCCAGATCAAAAGAACAAGATTTATCAGTTCAGAGGTGGTCTGAAGGAAGACTTGTAGTTGGCCCTGGCCTTGCACGATCTCGATGAGTTCGGTAAGTTATACAACATGGCTCTCAGGGCTGAAGCGGCTTTGCTCAAAGTGGAGAATTCGAGGAAGCGCTTCAGAGATTCCAGTTCCTCGTGCTCAACTCACGTGATTCAGAAGCAGCATAAATATTGGCAGTCTCCTCCTCATCGACAGATTCAGCAGTTCAAGCAGTCAGGTGGTCATGCTTCTTCCCACCCACCCAACCCAGCCTTCTAGCAAAGGTTAGAATAGAAGAAGCAAGGGAATCCTCAAGTGCAATTCCGTCCAATGTCAGAGGTGACTTGTCACAAGTGTGGACACAGGGGTCACTACTCTAAGAAGTTCACCACTCAGCAGCGTCTTCTGCCTCCTCCTCCAGTCAAGCCTCCAGGCAATGCAATGATGAAGTTCAACCCCAAGTCTGCGAGAGTCAATATGGTGAATGCAGCTAAAGCAAAAAACTCCTCTGATGTGATCATGGGTAATCTCTTGGTTAATGATATTCCTGCAAATGTTTTGCTTGATTCTGGTGCTATCATTCATTCATGTCTAGAATGTTCTTCTCCGAGCATGATTTTGATTATGAGTATTTGAGCAAAGCCTTCCGTGTGGTTTCACCCGGCTCTGTCATGAGCGCCATCAAGGTCATTCGGGATGTCTCTGTCAAGATGGGTGACTATTCCTTTTCGGCTTCTCCAATTGTCCTTGGCAAGTCTGATATTGATGTGATCCTTGGGATGGTTTAGTTAGCAATGAACAAGGCATTTCTTGATTGTCAAGCTAAAAAAGTCAAGCTGACTCATCCTTCGGAGGACGTGGTTATCTTCGCTACACGCGATGACACGATCCGTCTGTTTTCCTTGAATGAGAAGGGTGAGATCTTTCCGGAAGAACTGCTAGGAATGCCTCCACACCGGCAGTTAAGTTCATAAATGAGCTTGAACCGGGAGCAGAACCAGTATGCAAGAGGCTGTATAAACTAGGTTGAGAAGAGCTGAAATAGTTGAAGAAGGAGCTTTATGAGCAAGAGCGTTTGGGTCTGATCAGACCAAGCTCATCTCCTCGGGTTTGTGGAGTTCTCTTTGTCAAGAAGAAAGATGGAACGAACCAACTCTATGTCGATTATCGTCCATTGAATAAGAAGATGAGCAGAAACAAGTATCCACTTCCCAACATCAATGAATTGTTTGAGCAATTGAAAGGGGCCCATATTTTCTCTAAGCTTGATCTCCGGTTTGACTATAATCAGATTCACATTCGTGAAGAAAACATTCCCAACACTGCTTTCAGGACAAGCTTTGGCTCTTACGAGTACACAGTGATGTCTTTTGGTCTCGCCAATGCTCCACCGACCTTCTATCGGACGATGAATTGTATCTTCTCCCCATTCAACAATGATTTTTTCTTGCTGTATCTTGATGACATTCTGGTCTTTTCTGAAACTGTGGAAGAGCATGAGGAACATCTCCGGCTTGTGCTTGATAAGCTAAGAGAACATAAGTTATATGCTAAGTTTTACAAATGTGAGTTCTAGTTGAAGGAAGTTGTGTACCTTTGACACATTAGCTCTGCCGAGGGGCATCAAAGTTGATCCGTCAAAGGTGCACGACATTGTCGAATGGGAACCTCCTCAGAATGTGAAGCAACTTCGAAGCTTTCTCGTGCTTGAAAGCTATTGCAGAAGGTTCGTTTAGAACTTCTCCAAGATTGCTAAGCCTTTGTCCAGCCTTCTTCAGAAGCGTGTGAAGTTTGTCTGGTCTCCAGAGTGTTAGTTGGCCTTCGACACACTCAAAGAGAAGCTCACTTCTACTCCAGTCTTGACTCCTGATGATTCCAAGCCTTATCAAGTGTTTTGTGATGCCTCACTTCAAGGTCTAGGTGTAGCTATGATGCAAGAGAAGAAAGTGGTAGCTTATACCTCGAGGCATTTGAAGCCAAGTGAGAAGAATTACCCCACTCATGATCTTGAGTTGGTGGCAGTGGTACATGCTCTGATGACTTGGAGACATCTCTTGTTGGGTAGACAGGTTGAGGTATACACTAATCACAAGAGTCTCAAATACATCTTCACCCATCCTAGTCTCAATCTTCAGCAAACACATTGGGTGGAAATGATCCAGGATTATAATCCGAGCGTTGACTACACTCCAGGCAAAGCAAATGTCATTGCAGATGCTTTGAGCAGAAAGGCTTACTGCAACAGTCTCATCCTCAAGCCTCTCCAGCATGATCTTTGTGAATCTTTCAGGAAGATCAACCTTCAGATAGTACCTCAGGGATTTCTTGCTAATGTCCAGATTTTTCCTACCTTGGAAGACCAAGTCCGACAAGCTCAACTTCTTGATGTGATGGTGAAGAAAGTTAAGATTGGCTTGGCAAAGAGCATTCCGAAATATAAGTGCTTTTGTGTTGATGACAGAGATACCTTGTTCTTCGAGGACCGCCTTGTCGTTCTGAAAGGAGAGCTCAGGAAAATTATCATGGATGAATCCCATAATCCCCTTCTCTCGATACATCCAGGAAGCTTCAAAATGTATCATGATCTAAAGCAGGCCTTTTGGCGGGCTTGCATGAAACGTGAGTTTGCTTAGTTTGTGAACAAGTGTGATGTGTGTCGCAGAGTGAAGGTGGAGCATGAACATCCAGCAGGTCTTTTGCATCCATTGCCTATACCCGAGTGGAAATTCGATCATGTGGAAATGGATTTTGTCACTGGGTTTCCGAAGTCCAAGAAAGGCAACGATGCCATCTTCGTCTGTGGGGACCCCGACTGGTAAGTCGAGATCGCCGTGCCCAGTGATCCTAAGGATTAATGCTCACTGAACACAGATACTGAATAATAGAGTCTTACATCCATACATACCGTTTGATACAATAAATGACCACTTCGGTCGAGTCTTACATACATAGGGCCTTAAAGGCCAAAACACCAAATTAGACCAATAGCGGAATTATTGGTTGAAAGCGTGAACCCATGCCATCAGCCTTAACCTACAGGCATTCTGACTGGGAAGGGTCCTAGCTCGCAAGAGCGTCACCGAGTTAATCTTCACCATATCCTGTCTTTCACACCTGGTCAATGAAATAACCAGTGGCAAGCCAATGAGTACTTTGAATGTACTCGCAAACAGCCCATGATATGAATAATGAAAGTGAAGGATAACAGTATCATGCATCTGTAGTGTAACACATCTGGGTGGAATGATCATGTATATGCATCAAGCTAAAGAATTACTTTTGAAGAACAGGTTACAGATATCAACATATCTGCTAAGGGCTGAACCATCCGAGTTCACCCTATATGCCAAGTCATCGGACTCATCATAATGTCAATGCTTAAGCTGAGGGCTAAACCATCCGGGTTTACCCTATATGCCAAGTCATCGGACTCGTCATAACGTCAATGCTTCAGCTGAGGGCTAAACCATCCGGGTTTATCCTATATGCCAAGTCACCGAACTTGGTCATATTATTACTCTCATAAGAACACCTTTTTAACACCACACACACACACTTGGTTTATGCGGAAACGCTGGACGTAGTTTAAGCAGCACCACCCAACTGTCCTTGACCGTGGACATGGCTATTCGAATAGTTTGAGACTCTACAAAGGTAGTACGCTGGACCCACGAGAAACGGGAAACTTCCGTGTCATCCACGACTCGCGGTATATCACATATACCCGAGGTAAGTACCCGATCATCATCTTTCCCCTGACGATACTAGACAAAGAGGTCCACTCGATTGGTACCCAGCCCACATGTTGTACGTCTTGAAAGGAATGACTCTGGACAGTATCAACCATGCGGGGACCAACGGTGTGCCTGGAACTCATAATAATGGCATAGTCGTCCTACCTGGCATGACCCCATCACGAGAGTGACACCGATCACTCCCGCCACTAGTAATGTGGCTCTTTGCTAGTACCGACCAGAGTAATCAACAAAGCCCCATCCCATAAAGGGGTAACATGGTCGTACAGGTAAGGTTGGGACGGTCGACACATCATAAATCTAATCCCATTTCCGAAACCATACTCACACAAAACACCGGTGCATCACTTCACCAAAAGTGATCACCAACTCATCATCACTCTCGGGCATTAGTGGCACCCGACGGGGTTTTCATAAACTCTTTGATTTAACTCATCATCATGCTCATGGTAAAATGCTTTTACTTTACTTGTCAACATGGTATTAACATGACCCTCAAGGGGTAGGGTCAAGCTCAATGCAATGATCTTACTCTACTAGTCAACATGACAGTAGCATGATCCTCATAGATGGTAGGGTCAAGCTCATCATGCTTGTGCTCCAAGGAGCCATATGTATAACATCACTATCACGCAAGTGCTTCGAAGAAGCCTTCGGTACCATCACACCAATGATGAACCGGCACTGTGATGACATGCAACGGAAAAGTACTTGCTATTCTAGCATGCATCAATGTATGTGCTGAAGTCATGGTCAAAGGGCTGCTTGCCGTGCTCACGTAAGTCCTCGGGGTCTTCGAGGTCATCCGCTCCGTCCCCGAATACTCCGTCTACCATCGACTAACGTCGTAAATAACCATAGTAAGCCACACATCCAGCAGAATAAAAGTGTTCTATAAATAGAAGTTTTATTTTTCTTGGACCTCTCTGGTCATAAGAAAAATACCTGAAGCTTCTCACTAGAGATTTGAATCATCAAGGATTTTTGAATAGGTGAAAGGAGCAATAGGTGGCCATTGAATAAGCCAACAGAAATCATTCTGTTAAAAATGAGTGGAGGCACCCATTCAACAGAGAATGATTTTAGAAATATTTAGGAAGTGGTTTCACTAGATTTGGAGAAGGTATGAATATTCTAGAGATTTTACAGTGAGGAACAAATAGCAATAGGAGCTATTTATTTATTGCAACAGAAGTAAGTCACACAAAAATGTTGACCATGGTTCTAAAAATAGAGAAGGATTTTAGAAGGCTCTCGGAGTTTGAATCACTCCATTTGGAGTTGATTTGAATCTGCTAGGAATTTTGAAAGGTGGGATATTTTATATCTAGATTGGGATTTTAAATAAAACACCATAGGAAGTTGGGAGGGAAAAATGTGCAAAGCACTTATTTGCATAGGCCTCATTTTTAGGATCCTGCAGAAATTTGAACCAAGTGATTTGGACTTAGAATGATTTTATGGTGGAATTTAGAAGATTGCAGATAAATGAAAAAGGGAAAAATGGGCCTGCAGACTTAGCTATCATGTGCACTGCACGCTAGAGAAAGAGGTGGGCCGGCCCAGCGGCTCGGCCTGGAGGCACAAGGTGGCCACGCCGAAGGCGCCTTTCCCGGGGGCACTTTCCCCATGTGGAAGCGGAATCTGAGAGTGGCGCCTCCACTTATTCCACGTGGGCCTGGCCTTGGCTCGATGACAGGGCCCCCCGCCTTCCAGGTCTTCTCCTTCCTCCTACTTGCACATAGGGGAGGTAGGGGGGGTAGACCGGGCGCGGGAGGAGCTTCCCCAGGCGGCTGTGGGCACCCCCCCGGCAGTGTGCCGGCCACCGGCGTGCTCGGGGGTGTTAGCCACCTCCGTTCCCCTGCCCGGCGCCTACAGGGGTGGGCCGCAAGGGTGTCGACGCCGTGGTTGCAGGGAGACCACCGGCCTCCTCTCGTGCCAGTACCAGGGGCGAAGGAAGGGAGGAAGAGGAGTTGGGGAGGAGGCCCGACGACGAGGTGGTTCTCCGGAGGGCCCAGGGGGCGAGGGGTGACCCCCCTGGTTAGCCATGCTCGCGCGGAGGCCTCTGGTGGCTTCGTCCATGGATAGGCAGAGGGAGAAGGAGGCTTGGACAGAGAGGAGGGCCATAGGGTGGTTCCAAAGAGAGAGGGAGAGGTTTTGGAGGCTTAGGGAGCTCGGAAGGGAGCCATATGGGGAGGGGGGAAAGGAGAGAAAGCCCAGGAGCCGTTGGAGCTCTCTCGTGCATTGATGCCACACATGCCTGAGGGGGTTTGGAGGGTAGCTAATGATTGGGAGTGGCTTGGAACGGTCAAAGGATGCTTTGAGACACACTGAGACAACCTGCCTCGCCAAGAAACGGTCGGGAGGGGAGAAACTAGGCGCAGAGCACCCGGTTTGCACGTTAGGGTGGTGGTCACCACGGCCACCCTCGCCCACAGGTTTGCAATGGCCAGCAAAACCTTTCCAGCATGCAAGCCATACATGTAGAAAGGTAACGCTGGAGCTTTGGCAACTAGTGGAGTCGGTTTGAACTAGCCTTGACTGCTGCAAAGTTCCTAACAGCAAACTTAGAGCTGACAAAAGGGGGTCTTAGGTGGGGATCCTTGGAGATAAATTACGTCTGGCAGTGCTAGGCATGGAAGGACTTTAATACTGCAATGTTTCAGTTCAAACAAATGAGGGTACATACTACTTGCTGTTCAAAGCCATGATTCAGCCAGAAATGAACTTGAGGAGGTGCTGCTCATTTTCTCCACATGAGCATGCCATATCTTGGTTCTAAATGAAGACTTGGAATATAATGGATGCTCTGGAATGAGTTGGGGGTGATAGCTTAAGCAGAATAATGAAAAGAAGGGTAAAACAGTGCTGCCAAGGGTGAAAATGAGAGAAACTTATAAAGGTCCTTCCCAAATAATTGACCAGTGGTCATGGGAAAGTTACTGGAGGTGAAATGTAACTATGTGAGGCTGTGGTAGAAAGTTGAGCTCAAGGGTAAAAGTGGAAGGGGCAAAAGAAACCAAATTAGTGAGTGCACACAAGGTGTTTGATCTGTGGTTGGTCCACCAGATGAATTCCAATGGCTATGAAACTTAATAGGGTCAAATAATATATGGAAATAGGCTTCCACACCAAATATGGGATTTGCTGGAGAAGTTTTCCAATGTAGACTTGAAAAACCCTAGAAATGGGCAGAAATGGGTTTCTGCTTAGAACCCTATTCAAATGAATTCCCACAAATCCAATATTTTGTGTAGGGGCATTATTTGAGCATTAAGGCATGCACAAAAAGTTTGAGGATAATTGGAGAAACTTTATAATGTAAAGTTTACCAAAGTCAGAAATCAACAGAGAGGGTTTTGATGGTCTTAGGACAAGTTCCTATATTCTCCTTGGTGTACCACTTGGTGTGGATGCCTCATTGGAGTACTGGAACATGTCCACCAAATTTGAGCACAATTGGACACACTTCACAATGTAGAGTTGCTCAAATTTGATTCTGGACAGATAGGGTTTTAGAGTGATTAGGGGAGTCAAATCAACTTGGATTGAAATGAAACTTGGCAAGATCATCCATAGTATCATAGATGACATGCTAGAATTTTACTGGAATTTATTGAGAATATTTCTTATAAAAATATTCCAAAAGCTTGAAATAGGCAGGAATGGTTTTGGAGGGGTTTGCCCAATATTTTGAACATGACCATGTGTTGAAACTCATAAATATGGAATAAATATATCCACTCAGTTTTCCTAAATTTTCTGAAATATTTTGAAGGCAACAAAAATAACTTTCCTTCATAGGAGACCATTTCTGGCCTCACAGAAGGGCTTTTAAATAAAATAATAAAATAACTTTTAAAAATAATAATATGGTGGTTTTTGGAAGACACTTTGATAATTGGTTTTAAATAAAATAATTGATGCAAAAGAAATTCCCTAATTTGAGGGCTTGTAGTACAAACCTCATCTCAGGGGTTTGAAAGTTTAACCCAAAGAAAATGCTTTTTGGTGAAAATAATATTTGCTAAAAATAGATATTTGTTCTAAACAGATGGCATGATCATTAGGCAGGAGATCATGGAATGAGGATGTGATTAGGAGAATGGCAAGAATTAATGGGGATCAATCACATGCAAAACAAACAAACAAACAATAGTCACTCCAAGCATCACAAGCATTCACAAATTTTTTAATTGGTACTAAATTTTGAAATAAGTTAGTTAGTGAGGAAAGCCAAAAACTGGGGTGTTACAGGCCTTACCCTCTTAAGAAAATCTCGTCCCCGAGATTTCTAGGCTAGGGGTTGGTGAGATACAAAATCTTGAGTCGGATGTAGTCTTCATTTCCCCATGTTGCTGTGGTGTCTTGAGGTGCTTGATGATACAACTTCGATTGTCCGCACGTCCATGACTGATCGTGAGCGGGATCTGGCATAAGTTAGGCTTGACCGAGGTCAAGGGCTTGGTAAGCTAAGTCCGTGCAAGGTTCTGGCTTGCGAGTGTATTCCAAAGTCTGAATACGTGGCAAGATAGTGTATCTGGGATCTGGTCCTGGGCTTCGCATGCCGGTTAGTGACATCAAGATGTCTCGTGTTAGAACGCACTGCCCAAGTCTTCACATGGCTTCCTGCTTACGGGGAAGTCCTTAACTTCCTTTCGGCAGTCAAGCTATGGTCGCAATTAGTCTTCGAAGGCTTGTCTAGAAAGGGTCCGAGCTGGGTCTCACCTATGAGTGTAAGCTCGCAGGCTCAGGTCCCGAACAGGTCCTGCCATCTTGGGAGTTTGTGAGGGTTTCTGGATAAGACGACTACCCAAGAGTATAGACCAGTCATCCATTCCCAAGGTCTGCGACTCGGCAAGCGGGGATCACCTTTAGCAGGTTTCCACCATGACTCACTAGTACTCTCGTCCTTGATTTGGACCAAGGAGAGGTCGTCTGATTCTTTTGCTTATCGAAGGGCTTCGTCATCTTGAATCGTCGAGGCTTCTTGACGTTGTTGATGTGGTCGGTGCGTGGTCGGTGGTTGACTTCTTGTTGCTTCATTGTCGTTGTCGGGGCTTCCTCGTCACGGCGGTCCTTCATCTTGATTCGCGAGGATCGACGTCCGTCGTCTTGGGACTGCTTCAAGAAGTCCATCTTCTCGAGATATCACTGTACCTTCGAGAGGCATAACAATCAGCGTTCCTAGGCTCGACCAAACACGACTAAGGTGTTCTTCCTCTTACTGGGTGAGTAAGTATGTCATCAGTGAGGATGACAACCTACCTTCCCAAACACGACATAAGCACAGTGCTCAAAAGTCAGGTGAGGAGGACGGGACTTGCTATGGGCGGGTACTGGCCACATTTTAACAACTTAGTGTCCTTTTCTATGGTCATAGCCCGTCCATCTTGTGGCTAAGCGAAGCTTTAGGGTCTCAAGGAACTTAGGATGCGGCGAACAGTTATCATCTTATCTCTAAGCACATTCCTTAGATGCCAATAGTTCGACCGCTAACTTGAGACAACATCACCTCATCTCATCAAGGATATCATCCTACGTGGGTCAACTCCACACCGCTCAAGCTAGTCAACTCCGGGTTGAGGGAAGAACTAAATCCAAACACTTACAAGTATGGCGTAGCCCCAACTGTACATGCATTACTATGCGAGGACCTTGGGGATACATACAGCTACCACGATTGAATCTGAGGCACAAGAAATCCAATTGTCCACCTAAGTCATCCAATGGACAGGGTACTACACTACTATATTAAGGAAACACGTAGTAGACCAATCCAATATTTTGCTTCCTTCCTATGAATCCGATCAAGTGATCCATCAATCTGATCAATCATTACTAGACCTATCACTCTTACAAATCCAACACGGATGGGGTTCTACATAATCTCTTAGAGTCCTCATAACTCACATATTACTGCAAGAATTACGTCATAGTATATCCACCAACTTCAATAATCATGGCCATCTAATCTCCAAGGCCAACTACATAGGTTGTAAATCTATTTGACAACTCCAAGTATACGTACTCTATATCCACCGAGAAACATGGTATCATGATCGAGATTAACGAGCTAAATCCAATTTACTCCGAACCATGTGGTCTTTGTCATCCTCAATACTCTATTAAGATTACCTATTTAAATCCAATACTCAAATCCAATAAGAAGTCTACTTGATACTCCGACTTGTTATGGTAAAGGCCTCAATCATGCCAACTACTAGCTAAAGTCATGTATACCACCAAGAATAATGTTCGCGATCATAATCATCCTACTAAATCGAATCTTACTCCAGATTATGAAGATTATACTACTGTATCAACTCGTTCCACCAAGTTTACTTACCTTTATAAGGGTCACACGATCCACCAAAATTAGTCTAGCTATATCCTCAAGACAACTGTTGTCATCACCACAATCTTAGTCGAATACTCTATATCCGAGAACGATGCTCCTATGGCATCAAGGTTATAGTGCTAGCTTAAGATTGAAGGATACTTGTTCGCGGTGATCACTCGTTCCATTAAGAACCCGATGCTCAGCGGGGTTTATCGGGGACCTACACGAGTTCTGGAAAGTCCGTGTACTAGACACGTGACCAGAAACTTTGAGCCGTAAAGGCTTGTGGAGGTTAGTCTGGTCTAGTGTGGTTTTCCAATCTCGAGGGGAAAACACACTCCTACGGGTTGCATGTGGTTAAGCATAGCACAGTCAGTGTCTTCATTGTGAGCCATCCTTCGAAGTGGATTCCTTGGCGCATCTTGTCTTGCTGTCTTCAGTTGCCGAGAGAGGTGAGAGAGAGAGAGAGCACAGAGGGGAGTGTCTAAGGGTTTCAGTGCAATCAAACAAGCGTTGAAAAAAATCAACTCACACAAGTGCAAAAATTATTTTGAACATCAAAATAAGGCAAGTGATATAACCGCATACTTATTGCCTGAGCGAAAGCGCGACTCATATCAAAGCACAAACAACAAAAGCAAACAACACACAACATGGTCCATCCAAACCATTCCACGGACTGGACTTTGCATAGGGGATTCACGACTCGTCCTAACTAGGTTCTAGGACTCGACAATCGTGCTTGCTTCGTGCTCCGGAGAGGAGTCTGCTAAGTCTTCTAGACCTTCTTATGGTCTTGCCACGCCTCTTGTTGTTGCTTGCCGAAGAAATTCACTTGAGTTTGCAAGGAACTCTTGTTGCCTTCTCGTCTGGGGAGTTGTTGACGAAGGTGGTTCTTCATGGTTGTCATTGGCAGGATCTTCTTGTCTTCATGATCTTGTCAGTGTCTTCTTGTCTTCTGAGGCTTCGAGAGTATCAAGTGGACATCTTCATGCACCGATATTTGCATGACGTGATAGAGTTCTGATCTGTCAATCATACTAATTGCGATATCGACACCTAGAGTGGGGGATGAACAGAACCGCTTTCCTGCTCACTAACGTGAGGCGGACCAAATGGCAAGGTTCTCATCCACCGGTGGTGGTCAACACAATTCCTTATAACTGACAGGGTCGCTCTATTAGAGATGCAGATCAAGGTTTGCATATATTATGTCCAGATTATCGTAGGCAAAAGTGGCATCACTCTGGAACAGTGCCCAAGGTTTCGCCATTTCTAAGCCTCGATATCCTTATCCCTCATGGAGATACTGCTGTTGGTGCCGTCTGGTCGCGGAGTGGTCTTCTCTGTCCTTCAGCACATGTGTTTGCCTGGAAGGATTACTTCCTTTCGGCTGCCCACGAGGATTTAAATTTATCCCGTGGTCAGAGGGCATAAGGTTCTAGCGACCATTAGCAAGTTTTAAAAAAGTAGACGAGGAGTGTCATGAAAATAAGAGTGGAAGGCTAGAGCATAACCTTCAATTTCTTTCAAGTTTTAGGAGAGTTGGGAAAATATATAAGTTTTGTAAGTATTTTTGAAGGATGTGGAAAGCAGATTTATCCTAACTAACGTCCATGTAACTAAGGGCTTCCTACAGTGAGGATGGCTCTGATACCAGCTCTGTGGGGACCCCGACTGGTAAGTCGAGATCGCCGTGGCCAGTGATCCCAAGGATCAATGCTCACTGAACATAGATACTGAATAATAGAGTCTTACATCCATACATACCGTTTGATACAATAAATGACCACCTCGGTCGAGTCTTACATACATAGGGCCTTAAAGGCCAAAGCACCAAACTAGACCAACAACGGAATTATTGGTTGAAAGCGTGAACCCATGCCATCAGCCTTAACCTACAGGCATTCTGACTGGGAAGCGTCCTAGCTCACAAGAGCATCACCGAGTTAATCTTCACCATATCCTGTCTTTCACACCTGGTCAATGAAATAACCAGTGGCAAGCCAATGAGTACTTTGAATGTACTCGCAAACAGCCCATGATACGAACAAATGAAAGTGAAGGATAACAGTATCATGCATCTTTAGTGTAACACATCTAGGTGGAATGATCATGTATATGCATCAAGCTAAAGAATTACTTTTTAAGAACAGGTTACAGATATCAACATATCTGCTAAGGGCTGAACCATCCGGGTTCACCCTATATGCCAAGTCATCGGACTCGTCATAACGTCAATGCTTCAGCTGAGGGCTAAACCATCCGGGTTTACCCTATATGCCAAGTCATCGGACTCGTCATAACGTCAATGCTTCAGCTGAGGGCTAAACCATCCGGGTTTACCCTATATTCCAACTCACCGAACTTGGTCATATTATTACTCTCATAACAACACCTTTTTAACACCACACACACACACTTGGTTTATGCGGAAACGCTGGACGTAGTTTAAGCAGCACCACCCAACTGTCCTTGACCCTGGACACGGCTATTCGAATAGTTTGACACTCTGCAGAGGTAGTACGCTGGACCCACGAGAAACGGGAAACTTCCGTGTCATCCACGACTCGCGGTGTATCACATATACCCGAGGTAAGTACCCGATCATCATCTTTCCCCCGACGATACTAGACAAAGAGGTCCACTCGATTGGTACCCAGCCCACATGTTGTACGTCTTACGAGCACCGACTCTGGACAGTATCAACCATGCGGGGGACCAACGGTGTGCCTGGAACTCATAATAATGGCATAGTCGTCCTACCTGGCATGACCCCATCACGAGAGTGACAACGATCACTCCCGCCACTAGTAATGTGGCTCTTTGCTAGTACCGACCAGAGTAATCAACAAAGCCCCATCCCATAAAGGGGTAACGTGGTCGTACAGGTAAGGTTGGGACGGTCGACACATCATAAATCTAATCCCATTACCGAAACCATACTCACACAAAAACACCGGTGCATCACTTCACCAAAAGTGATCACCAACTCATCATCACCCTCGGGCATTAGTGGCACCCGACGGGGTTTTCATAAACTCTTTTATTTAACTCATCATCATGCTCATGGTAAAATGCTTTTACTTTACTTGTCAACATGGTATTAACATGACCCTCAAGGGGTAGGGTTAAGCTCAATGCAATGATCTTACTCTACTAGTCAACATGACAGTAGCATTATCCTCATAGATGGTAGGGTCAAGCTCATCATGCTTGTGCTCCGAGGAGCCATATGTATAACATCACTATCACGCAAGTGCTTTGAAGAAGCCTTCGGTACCATCACACCAATGATGAACCGGCACTGTGATCACATGCAACGGAAAAGTACTTGCTATTCTAGCATGCATCAATGTGCATGCTCAAGTCATGGTCAAAGGGCTGCTTGCCTTGCTCATGTAAGTCCTCGGGTCTTCGAGGTCTTCCGTTCCGTCCCCTAATACTCCGTCTACCGTCAACTAACGTCGGAAAATAACCACCGTAAGCCACACATCCAGCAGAATAAAAGTGTTCTATAAATAGAAGTTTTATTTTTCTTGGACCTCTCTCGTCATAAGAAAAATACCAGAAGCTTCTCACTGGAGATTTGAATCATCAAGGATTTTTGAATAGGAGAAAGGAGCAATAGGTGGCCATTGAATAAGCCAACAGAAATCATTCTGTTAAAAATGAGTGGAGGCACCCATTTAACAGAGAATGATTTTAGAAATATTTAGGAAGTGGTTTCACTGGATTTGGAGATGGTATGAATATTCTAGAGATTTTACAATGAGGAACAAATAGCAATAGGAGCTATTTATTTATTGCAACAGAAGTAAGTCACACAAAAATGTTGACCATGGTTGTAAAAATAGAGAAGGATTTTAGAAGGCTCTGGGAGTTTGAATCACTCCATTTGGAGTTGATTTGAATCTGCTAGGAATTTTGAAAGGTGGGATATTTTATATCCAGATTGGGATTTTAAATAAAACACCACAGAAAGTTGGGAAGGAAAAATGTGCAAAGCACTTATTTGGATAGGCCTCATTTTTAGGATCCTGCAGAAATTTGAACCAAGTGATTTGGAGTTAGAATGATTTTATGGTGGAATTTAGAAGATTGCAGATAAATGAAAAAGGGAAAAATGGGCCTGCAGACTTAGCTATCATGCGCACTGGGCGCTAGAGAAAGAGGTGGGCCGGCCCGGCGGCTCGGCATGGAGGCACAAGGTGGCCACGCCGAAGGCGCCTTTCCCGGGGGCGCTTTCTCCACGCGGAAGCGGAATCTGAGAGGGGCGCCTCCACTTATTCCGCGTGGGCCTGGCCTTGGCTCGCTGACAGGGGCCCCCGCCTGCCAGGTCTTCTCCTTCCTCCTGCTCGCACACAGGGGAGGCAGGGGGTAGACCGGCCGTGGGAGGAGCTTCCCCAAGCGGCTGTGGCCACCCCCCGGCAGTGTGCCTTCCACCGACGTGCTCGGGGGAGTTAGCCGCCTCCGTTCCCCTGCCCGGCGCCTATAGGGGAGGGCCGCAAGGGTGCCGACGCCGTGGTTGCAGGGAGACCGCCGGCCTCCTCTGGTGCCAGTACCAGGGGTGAAGGAAGGGAGGAAGAGTAGTTGGGGAGGAGGCCCGACGACGAGGTGGTTCTCCGGAGGGCCCAGGGGGCGAGTGGTGACCACCCTGGTTAGCCATGCTCGCGCGGCGGCCTCTGGTGGCTTCGTCCATGGATAGGCAAAGGGAGGAGGAGGCTTGGAGAGAGAGCAGGGCTCTAGGGTGGTTCCAAAGAGAGAGGGAGAGGTTCTGGAGGCTTAGGGAGCTCGGAAGGGAGCCATATGGGGAGGGGGGAAGGAGAGAAAGCCCAGGAGCCGTTGGAGCTCTCTGGTGCATGGATGCCACGCATGCCTGAGGGGGTTTGGAGGGTAGCTAGTGATTGGGAGTGGCTTGGAACGGTCAAAGGATGCTCTGAGACACACTGAGACAACCTGCCTCGCCAAGAAACGGTCGGGAGGGGAGAAACTAGGTGCAGAGCACCCAGTTTGCAGGTCAGGGTGGTGGTCACCACGGCCACCCATGCCCACAGGTTTGCAATGGCAGTGAAACCTGTCCAGCATGGAAGGCATACATGCAGAAAGGAAACGCTGGAGTTTGGCAACTAGTGGAGTCGGTTTGAACTAGCCTTGACTGCTGCAAAGTTCCTAACAGCAAACATAGAGCTGACAACAGGGGGTCTTAGGTGGGGATCCTTGGAGAGAAATTATGTCTAGCAGTGCTAGGCATGGAAGGACTTCAATACTACAAAGTTTGAGTTCAAACAAATGAGGGTAGATACTACTTGCTGTTCAAAGCCATGATACAGCCAGAAATGAACTTGAGGAGGTGCTGCTCATTTTCTCCACATGAGCATGCCATATCTTGGTTCGAAATGAAGACTTGGAATATAATGGATGCTCTGGAAAGAGTTGGGGGTGATAGCTTAAGCAGAATAATGGAAAGAAGGGTAAAACAGTGCTGCCAAGGGTGAAAATGAGAGAAACTTATAAAGGGTCCTTCCAAATAATTGACTAGTGGTCATGGGAAAATTACTGGAGGTGAAATGTAACTATGTGAGGCTCTGGTAGAAAGTTGAGCTCAAGGGTAAAAGTGGAAGGGGCAAAAGAAACCAAATTATGAGTGCACACAAGGTGTTTGATCTGTGGTTGGGCCACCAGATGAATTCCAATGGCTATGAAACTTAATAGGGTCAAATAATATATGAAAATAGGCTTGCACACCAAATTTGGGATTTGCTGGAGAAGTTTTCCAATGTAGACTTGAAAAGCCCTAGAAATGGGCAGAAATGGGTTTCTGCTTAGAACCCTATTCAAATGAATTCCCACAAATCCAATATTTTGTGTAGGGGCATTATTTGAGCATTAAGGCATGCACAAAAAGTTTGAGGATAATTGGAGAAACTTTATAATGTAAAGTTTACCAAAGTCAGAAATCAACAGAGAGGGTTTTGATGGTCTTAGGACAAGTTCCTATATTCTCCTTGGTGTACCACTTGGTGTGGATGCCTCATTGGAGTACTGGAACATGTCCACCAAATTTGAGCACAATTGGAGACACTTCACAATGTAGAGTTGCTCAAATTTGATTCTGGACAGATAGGGTTTTAGAGTGATTAGGGGAGTCAAATCAACTTGGATTGAAATGAAACTTGGCAAGATCATCAATAATATCATAGATGACATGCTAGAATTTTACTGGAATTTATTGAGAATATTTCTTATAGAAATATTCCAAAAGCTTGAAATAGGCAGGAATGGTTTTGGAGGGGTTTGCCCAATATTTTGAACATGACCATGTGTTGAAACTCATAAATATGGAATAAATATTTCCACTGAGTTTCCCTAAATTTTCTGAAATATTTTGAAGGCAACAAAAATAACTTTCCTTCATAGGAGACCATTTCTGGCCTCATAGAAGGGCTTTTAAATAAAATAATAAAATAACTTTTAAAATAATAATATGGTGGTTTTTGGAAGACACTTTGATAATGGGTTTGAAATAAAATAATTGATGCAAAATAAATTCCCTAATTTGAGGGCTTGTAGTACAAACCTCATCTCAAGGTTTTGAAAGTTTAACCCAAAGAAAATGCTTTTTGGTGAAAATAATATTTGGTAAAAAGTAGATATTTGTTCTAAACACATGGCATGATCATTAGGCAGGAGATCATGGAATGACGATGTGATTAGGAGAATGGCAAGAATTAATGGGGATCAATCACATGCAAAACAAACAGACAAACAATAGTCACTCTAAGCATCACAAGCATTCACAAAATTTTTAATTGGTCCTAAATTTTGAAATAAGTTAGTTAGTCACGAAAGCCAAAAACTGGGGTGTTACATCGTCGTCATCGACAAGTTGACCAAAGTTGCTCATTTCCTACTGGTCAAAGAGTCTATCTCGGCAGCTTAGCTGGCAGAGTTGTATACGTCAAGGATAGTCTCATTGCATGGTGTTCATATGCTCATTCCTTTAGATTGTGGAAGCATATTTACTTCCAAGTTCTTGGATTCCTTTCAGTCTGCGACGGGTACTAAGATCCGTTTCAACATAGCTTTCCATCTTAGACAAGTGGGAAAGTTGAGAGAGTGAGATCCTTGAAGATATGCTCAGAGCTTGTGTGATTCTTTTGGCATGAAGTGGGAAGATTGCCTACCATTTTCCGAGTTCTCGTGCAACAAAAGCTTTCAAGCAAGCTGAGGCAAGGCCCCATTCAAGATTCTATATGGAAGGAAGTGACGTACCACGCTCAATTGGTCAGAGACTGGTGAGTGTCAGATCCTTGGAAATGGCATTATTGCTGAAGTAGAAGAAATATGTCGTGACATTCGAGATAATCTCAAAGCAGCTCAGTCCCGTAAGAAGAGCTACTACGGTAGCAAGCATCGTGACATGACTTCTCAGCTCAATGATTTTGTGTATCTGAAAGTGTCTCCCATGAAGGGCACTCAACACTTTGGCATCAAAGGAAAGCTCGCTCGTCGCTTTGGTCGTCCTTTCATAATTGTTGGCAGGAGAAGCGATCTTGCTTATCAGTTAGAGCTTCCATCCAACTTCTCCAATGTGCATGATGTGTTTCACGTCTCTCAGCTCCGGGGATGCTTCAAGACTCCCGGGCGCACAGTTGATCTCCAGTATATCGACCTCCAGCCCTATCTATCGTACCATGAGCATCTCATAACAATACTTGAATAGACTGAGCGCAAGACCCACAATAAGTCAATCAAGTTCCTCAAAGTTCAATGGTCACATCACTTAGACAAAGAAGCCACTTGGGAGCGCGAAGACCACCTCCGTTCCGAGTACCCGGAGTTCTTCCAGTCATAGATCTCGGGTCGAGATCCTCTTATAGTGTGGGAGAGTTGTGACAGCCCCAATGCTTTTCCTTCCCACTTTGTACTCATTTCCATGTTTGGAAACCTTGTGATGCAATGTGGATGGGTGAGAGACTTGGTGATGTTGTCATTTCATGTGCATCATGCATCATGCATGTCTTATTCCTTTTGTTTCTTGTTTGATCTTATATGGTGGTGACAACTTTGGTGGTGCGTGTGATTGCATATGTGTTGGAATGATCTTGCAAAGTGTGGTGTGGGTGCAACAAGAGCCCTTCAAAAAACATACTTGCACCATGGACCAAAAACCACTTTCTTTTCAAATACCTTAGGCAGATTTGAAGTTTTTGTTTTGGCCTTTTAAAAATGTTCAACATATTTGAAAACCATTTAAAATAATTGTGGGTGGCAACACACACTTATTTGAATTTATTTTTCTTTTTGTTTTCTTTTAAAACAGGGCCACATTCAAATAAACATGTTATTATTAGTTACTCTAAAATGCCCCACCTATTTTTATAAATAGGAGGAACATCTCAGAGGCTTAATTTTTATTTTTGTATTCATTCTTTTTCTATTTTTTCCTACTCTGGCCTTTAATCCAAAACTTGTGGCTTATATTTAAAAGGTTCAGCCCAGTGTTATTTCTTTGAGAGAGAGTGAGAGAGGCCCAGGGCCGAGTACCCCTCCGAGCAGCCACCCCATGACCATCTTCCTCCTCGCACACGTCACCCTCTGTACGATCCTCTCGTCCACCACTGATGATCTCCAGCCAGCATCACACGGCCAGAAGCGTGGGGATGGGGCTATCTCGGAGCCGTTGTGGCCTAGGGTTGCGTGCTCTTCCTCCTCACTGCCGCCATCTCCTATTCCCTCCTTCTTCTCCCTGTGCTAAGTAAGTTCAGAGAGGTGGAGCTTCAGTAAGTTCAGAGAAACAGAGTTGGTTGCCGCGTCCCCGCCATCTCCCTCATCGTCGGTAGCTCCTCCAGGAAGTAGCAGATGGCCGCAAAATTACCAGAGCCTCCCTCGACCCGTTCCCGCCAGTAGGGCCATCACCCCGACGAGCCCGTGCTTGGCCCCGTCGGACATAGGAGGGAACTGCTGCCTCTTGAGCTTGCGTTGGTTTTTCCCTTGAAGAGGAAATGGTGATGCAGCACAAGTGCAGTAAGTATTTCCCTCAGTTTGAGAACCAAGGTACCAATCCAGTAGGAGAATCAAGGTCAAGTCCAGAGTACGTGCAAAACACAAACGAGCTTGCACCCAACGCTATAAAGGTGTTGTCAATCCCTTCAAGATTGATTGCAAAGTGAGATCTGAAGGCGGAAAGTGCAACCAAGTAAAAGTGAAACACTGAAAATATGGTGTGAAGTAGACCCGGGGCCATAGTGTTCACTAGAGGCTTCTCCCAAAATAGAAAATATTACGGTGGGTGAAAAATTACTGTCGAGCAATTGATAGAACCGCGCAAAGTCATGACGATATCTAAGGCAATGATCATACATATAAGCATCACGTCCGAGACAAGTAGACCGATACTGTCTGCATCTACTACTATTACTCCACACATCGACCGCTATCCAGCATGCATCTAGTGTATTGAGTTCAGGACGAACAGAGTAACGCCTTTAGCAATATGACATGATGTAGAGGAATAAAATCAAACCAATGATGTAAACCCCATCTTTTTACCCTTGATGGCAACAACACGATGAGTGCCTCGCTACCCCTTCTATCACTTGGTGAGGTCACCGCATGATATGAACCCAAAACCAAGCACTTCTCCCATTGCCAGAATCATAGATCAAATTGGCCAAACAAAACCCACAACTCGAAGAGAATTACAAGGATATGAAATCATGCATATAAGAGATCAGAAGAAACTCAAATAAGATTCATAGATAATCTGATTATAAATCCACAATTCATCAGATCTCGACAAACACACCGCAAAATAAGATTACATCGTATAAATCTCCATGAAGACCATGGAGAACTTTGTATTGAAGATCCAAGAGAGAGAAGAAGCCATCTTGCTACTAGCTATGGACCCGAAGGTCTAAGGTGAACTACTCACGCATTATCGAAGAGGTCATGGTGTTATTGAAGAATCCCTCCATCTCCGAATCCCCCCTCCGGCAGGGCACCAGAACGTGCCCCAGATGGGATCTTGCGGAGACAGAAGCTTACGGCGGTGGAAAAGTATTTTCGTGGATCTGTCGCGCAGTTTTCGATTTTGCAGGAATTTTTAGGCGGAAGAGGTAGGGCAGACGAGCCATAGAGGGCCCACAAGCCTGCTAGGTGCGGGCCCCCCTGGCCGCGCCTAGGGGGCTTGTGGGGTCCCGTGGTGGCATCTGCCTTGGTTCTCAAGTCTAGTGCGTATCTTCTGTTCCGGAAAAAAATCTTTTCGGAAGTTTTATTCCGTTTGGACACGGTTTAAAATCCTCCTCTTAAAAGGGTCAAAAACACGGAAAAAACAGGAACTGGCACTTGGCATTGAGTTAATAAGTTAGTCCCAAAAAAGATATAAAAGGCATACAAAACATCCAAAGTTTGACAAGATAATAGCATGGAACCATCAAAAATTATAGATACATTGAAGACGTATCAAGCATCCCCAAGCTTAACTCATGCTCGTCCTCGAATAAGGAAGTGATAAAGACTGAATTTTTGATGTGGAATGCTACCTAGCATAGTTTTCCTTTGCAACTTCTTTCATGTGACATGAATGTTCAGATCCGTAAGATTCAAAACAATAGTTTGCTATTGGCATGAAAACAATAATACTTCAAGCAAACTAGCAAGGTAATCATGAACTTTCGAAATAACAGGGCCAACGAAAGTTATCCCTACAAAATCATATAGTCTGGCTATGCTCCATCATCCCCACACAACTAATTTAAATCATGCACAACCCCGGTATTGGCCAAGTAGTTGTTTTTGCACACTTACTTTCTCAAACCTTTTTCAACTCTCACGCAATACATGAGCGTGAGCCATGGATATAACACTATAGGTGGAATAGAGTGTGGTGGTGGTTGTGAGACAAAAAGGAGGAGATGGTCACATTGACTCGGCGTATCAAAGGGCTATGGATATGCCCATTAATAGATATCAAAGTGAATAAGTAGGCATTGCCATACAACGGATGCACTAGAGCTATAAGTATGTGAAAGCTCAAAGGAGAACTAGTGGGTGTGTGTCCAACTTGCTTGCTCACGAAGACCTAGGGCAATTTTGAGGAAGCCCGTCATTGGAATATACAAGCCAAGTTATATAATAAAGATTCCCACTAGTATATGGTGGTGACAAAACGAGAGGGTCTCAATCATGAAGAACATGGTGCTATTATGAAGCACAAGTGTGGAAAAGATAGTAGCATTGTCCCTTCTCTCTTTTTCTCTCTTTTTTTGTTTGGGCTCTTTGGCCTCTTTCCATATCTGTCTTTTTTTATGTGGGCAACTTTGGCCTATTTTTTTTATTTCCTCATATGGGACAATGCTCTAATAATGATGATCATCACACTTTTATTTACTCATAGCTCAAAGCTTAGAACAATGATGACTCCATAGGAAATGCCTCCGGCAGTGTATCGGGATGTGCAATGATCTAGCTTGGCGTATGACGTTGAAACATCTCGCTAGCTATCTTACAATCATGCAATGGCAATATGAGAGTGACAGCACAAATCATGAGACGGAACGGTGGGAGTTGCATGGCAATATATCTCGGAATGGCTCTGAAAATGCCATAGTAGGTAGGTATGGTGGCTGTTTTGAGGAAGGCATATGGTGGGTTTGTGCACCGACGAAAATTGCGCGGTACTAGAGAGGCTAGCAATTGTGGAAGGTGAAAGTGCATCTGTACCATGGACTCACATTAGTCATGAAGAACTCACATACTTATTGCGAAAGTTATTATTAGTAATTGAAACAAAGTGCTAAACGCATACTCCTAGGGGAAGGGTTGGTAGGTGTAAACCATCGCGCGATCCCGACAACAACACAAAGGATGACAATCAATAGATCAATTATGCTCCGACTTCCTAACATAGCGGTTCACCATATGTGCATGTTAAAGGAATCACTGACTTCAACACAAGTATTTCTAGATTCACAACACCCTACTAACCTAACTCTTAATATTACCAAATCCACGTCTCAAAACTAATTGAGAGGAATCAAAACTTCTCTTTCTACTCAATGCACATGAAGATGGAGGTTTTATTGTATCCTCTTTGGGTACCTTTCATCTTTGGGACTACTTTCATAGAACAAGCCAACTTCCAAGTTACGCACCGCCGTGCTCTAAAAGATCTAAGTGAAGCACATAGAGCAAAATTGTCTAGCTCAAAAGATATAAGTGAAGCACAAAGAGTATTCTAGCAATTTCACGATGAGTGCATGTCACTCTCAAAAGGTGTGTAGCAAGGATGATTGTGACACAACTAAAAGAAAAGACTCCTACGTTACAAGATGCTCCAAGCAAAACACATATCATGTGGTGAATAAAAATATAGCTCCAAGTAATGTTACCGATGGATTGAAGACGAAAGAGGGGATGCCTTCCCAGGGCATCCCCAAGCTTAGGATTTTTGCTGTCCTTGAATTCAGCTTGGGATGCCTTGGGAATCCCCAAGCTTGAGATCTTTCCACTCTTTATCCCTTTGTCCATGAGAACATCACCCAAAACTTGAAAACTTCACAACACAAAACTTAAACAGAAACTCGTGATATCATTAGCACAAGAAAACAAACTACCACCTCTTTAGGTACTGTAGAAATCTTGATTTCTATTTATATTGGTGTTAGATTACTGTATTCTCACTTTTCCATGGCTAGTACCCCCCGATACTATCCATAGTTTCATCAAAACAAGCAACCAACTCAACAAAAAAGAATCTGTCAAAAACAGACCACTCTGTAGCAATATGTATACTTCGTATACTTCTGGTACCTCAAATTTTTTGAAACATTACGACAGCCTGGGAAAAAGGAATATCAACCAGCATCAAAAAGAATCAACTCAAAAGCTCTTTCTGAATGAAATTGAAACATAATTTTGTGAGCGAAAAGTTTCTGTATTTTTCCAGCAGGATCAAAGAACCATCTCCAAAACTAGTCATAAAGGTTTTGCTTGGCTCAAACACAAAAAGAAACACTAAAAACACAATCATAATAGAATTATGATCGTTTGGACGCAACAAAACATAAAGAATAGATAAATTCGTTGGGTTGCCTCCCAACAAGCGCTATTGTTTAAGGCCCTTAGCTAGGCATAAGGCGATAGAATCATGTATCGTCGTCTTTGGTACTCAAACTGTAAGTAGCCCTCATCATGGATTCATAAGGCAATCTTATTTTCTTTCTAGGAAAATGTACATGGCCTTCTTTAATGGAAATTGAAATCTAATATTCCCTTCCTTCATATCGATGATACCACCAATAGTCCTTTGGAAAGGTCTACCAAGAATGATAGGGCATGTAGGATTGCAATCAATATCAAGCACGATGAAATCCACTAGTACATAGTTCCTATTTGCAATAATAAGAACATCATTGATCCTTCCCATGGGTTTCTTGACAGTAGAATCCGCAAGATGCAAATTAAGAGAGCACTCATCAATCTCATTAAAGCCAGAACATCACATAAAGACTTTGGAATCGCGGAAACACTAGCACCCAAATCACACAAATCATTGAATTCATAGTTTTCGATTTTGATTTTGATAGTAGGTGCCCACTCATCATGAAGCTTTCTAGGAATAGAAACTTCCAACTCAAGTTTCTCTTGAAGAGATTTTATCATATCTTCGACGATATGATCGGTAAAGGCCTTGTTTTGGCTATAAGCGTGTGGAGAGTTTAGCATGGATTGCATCAATGAAATGCATTCAATCAAGGAGCAACTATCATAATTGAATTCCTTGAAATCCAAAGTAGTAGTTTCATTACTACTCAAGCTTTTAATATCTTCTACTCCACTTTCAATTCTTTTAGCATCAAGATAGATGGACTCCGAATCATTGGGGCATTTTTCAACCAAAGTGGATTCATATCCAGCCCCATTATCGTTAGGTTTGACACAAGAAAACAAAGATTCAATGGGAGTCGCACCAAACACTTTAAGATCCTCATGATTCTTATCACGAGAACACACCTTTTTAAGCCATTCATGTCTAGCACGAATTTGGGCGGTTCTTTGTTTGCTCTCACTCATGGAAACACGCATAGCTTTCAAAGTTTCATCCATATTGGTCTTGGGAGAAGCACATCTAACTTTCAAAGAATCAATATCACTAGACATTCTATCAACGCTCCTAGCCAAATCGTCAATTTTCAGTACTTTTTCCTCTATGGACGCATTGAAAATCTTTTGCGAGTTGAGAAACTCTTTGATATTAGTCTTTTGATCAGAGGGTAATTTATTGTAATTTCCATGAGTATTGTTGTAGGAGTTGCCAAAGTTATTAGAGGGGTTACTAGGAAAAGGCCTGGGAACATAGTTTCCTCTAAAAGCATTGTTTTTGCCAAAATTATTCCTACCAACAAAACTAACGTCCAAGCTCGCATTACTACTCTCAATCAAGGAAGACAAGGGCATGTCATTAGGATCTAAAGGAGCACTTCTACTAGCAATGAAATTCATTAACTCGTCCATCTTAGCACTCAACGAGTTAACTTCTTCTATAGCGTGTACCTTTTTACTAGTAGGTCACCTTTCAGTGTGCCACTGAGAGTAGTTTGTCATGATATTGTCTAGGAGTTTTTTGGCTTCTCCTAATGTGATTTCCATGAACATTCTACCTGAGGTGGAGTCAAAGATAATTCTAGAAGCGAAATTCAAGCCAGCGTAGAAGATTTGTATAATCATCCGAAGACTCAAGCCATGAGCGGGACAATTTCTAATCATCAATTTCATTCTCTCCCAAGATTGTGCAACATGTTCATGATCGAGTTGCTTAAAATTCATGATATAATTATGGAGAGTGATAATCTTAGCCGGCGGAAAATACTTGGATATATAAGCATCTTTGCACTTGTTCCAATAATCAATACTATTTTTAGGCAAATATGAAAACCAAGTTTTTGCTCGATCGCGCAACGAGAACGGAAAAATCTTCAATTTAATCACATCATTATCCACATCTTTCTTCTTTTACATATCACAAAGCTCAATGAAGGTATTAAGATGGGATGCGACATCTTCACTAGGAAGGCCGGAGAATTGCTCTTTCATAACAAGATTGAGCAAATCAGCATTGATTTCGTATGATTCCGCACTAGTGGCGGGAGCAATCAGAGTACTAACAAAATCATTATTATTAGTATTTGAGAAGTCACAAAGTTTGGTGTTTTCAGTCATGGTGACTTCAACAAGCAAACAAGCACACAAGCGAACAGGAAGCAAGCGAGAGAAAAGGGCGGACGAAAAAGGCAAACGAAAAAGGCAAATATTTTTGTAAATTTTTGTTATTCAGAAGTGGGGGAGAGGAAAACAAAAGGCAAAAAAGTAAATGCAAGAGATGAGTTTGCGACACTTACTTGGATCAGTTCTTAACTTGATCGTCCCCGGCAACGGCGCCAGAAATCCTTCTGCTGCCTCTTGAGATTGCGTTGGTTTTTCCCTTGAAGAGGAAAGGGTGATGCAGCACAGGAGCAATAAGTATTTCCCTCAGTTTGAGAACCAAGGTATCAATCCAGTAGGAGAATCGAGGTCAAGTCCAGAGTACCTGCGCAATCACAAACGAGCTTGCACCCAACGCTATAAAGGGGTTGTCAATCCCTTCAAGATTGATTGCAAAGTGATATCTGAAGGCGGAAAGTGCAACGAAGTAAAAGTGAAAGGCTGAAAATATGGTGTGAAGTAGACCTGGGGGCCATAGTGTTCACTAGAGGCTTCTCTCAAAATAGCAAATATTATGGTGGGTGAACAAATTACTGTCGAGCATTTGATAGAACCGCGCAAAGTCATGACGATATCTAAGGCAATGATCATACATATAGGCATCACGTCCGAGACAAGTAGACCAATACTGTCTGCATCTGCCACTATTACTCCACACATCGACCGCTATACATCATGCATCTAGTGTATTGAGTTCATGACAAACAGAGTAACGCCTTAAGCAAGATGACATGATGTAGAGGGATAAACTTAAACCAATGATGTAAACCCCATCTTTTTAGCCTTGATGGAAACAACATGATGCGTGCCTCGCTACCCCTTCTGTCACTGAGTGAGGTCACCGCACGGTATGAACCCAAAACCAAGCACTTCTCCCATTGCAAGAGTCATAGATCAGGTTGAGCAAAGAAAACCACAACTCGAAGAGAATTACAAGGATATGAAATCATGCATATAAGAGATCAAAAGAAATCAAATAAGATTCATAGATAATCTGATCATAAATCCACAATTCATTAGATCTCCACAAACACACCACAAAAGAAGATTACATCGGATAGATCTCCATGAAGATCATGGAGAACTTTGTATTGAAGATCCAAGAGAGAGAAGAAGCCATCTAGCTACTAGCTATGGACCCGAAGGTCTGTAGTGAACTACTCATGCATCATCGGAGAGGTCATGGTGTTGATGAAGAAGCCCTCCGTATCCGAATCCCCCTCCGGCAGGGCACCAGAACGTGCCCCAGATGACATCTTGCGGAGACAGAAGCTTGCGGCGGCGGAAAAGTATTTTCGTGGATCTCTCACGCAGATTTTTCAGGAATTTATAGGCGGAATAGGTGGGGCAGACGAGCCACAGGGGGACAACAAGCCTGCTAGGCGTGGCCCCCTGGACGGACCTAGGGGGCTTGTGGGGTCCTCTGGTGGCCTCTGCCTTGGTTCTGAAGTCCCATGCGTATCTTCTGTTCCTGAAAAAATATTTTCGGAAGTTTTATTCCATTTGGACACCGTTTAAAATCCTCCTATGAAAAGGGTCAAATACACTGAAAAAACAGGAACTGGCACTTGGCACTGAGTTAATAAGTTAGTCCCAAAAAAGATATAAAAGGCATACAAAACATCCAAAGTTTGACAAGATAATAGCATGGAACCATAAAGAAATTATAGATACGTTGGAGACATATCAGGAACCTACACGTAGCCGCAACGCAAACCGCTTCTTCTCCGCGCGCGATCTACTCTCTGAAACCCCCCTTGGTGAGAACCTCCCCTTCCTGTGCATGTTCCCCTCGGCGTAGCCTTGTCGTAGCCGCCGCAGCGTCCACGTTGCCGGCCAGGACGAGCTGTGCTCGAGCTCGTAGCCTCCGGTGTGCCCTGCTCCTTAGGGTCTCGTAGCCCTGGGAATGGAACCCCCGAGGGTTCCCACACCCCAGCCGATAGAACCTCGCCGTCGTTGACGCCTCTCCGCTCGCCGGCGTCGTCTCCTCCTCCTCTGCAATTCATGTCTGGAGGTAGGACAAGGCCCATGTCCATAGCTTAGGTGCAGGCGACACCCTCGTTCTGTCAAGTACCGAGCCGTACCGAGTGGTGCGAGCGCAACACCCAACCAGGGGGATCGTGGTATCGAATCCTCCTGGACCGCTTTTGTTATTTTTCGTTTTATGTTCCTCTAGTGTGGCAGTGGTGTTGGTATAGGAGGCCTTCGGCCCCTTGTAGAACAACTGTCCTAGCGTAGAGCAGTGGTGTGGTGAGTGTGTGCGTGAGCAGAGGTGTAGGTTCGAATCCCCCTGTACCTATTTTTGTTGAGGTATTTCTAGTGTGTGTGCTGTGTTGAGTGTTGTGTGCGAGTGTGTGGCTGACAGTGGGCCACAGGGGCCCACATGTCATCCAGTGAAGGAGTCGTGGCCACTTCAAGGTGGGCCCCCCTCCTTATCATACATTTCCTGTTATTTTTTTATTATTTGTGTATTTATTTGTGTTAAATAGGATTGTTCCCATTTCTGGAAATGTCCAGATATGGACTTGCCAAATTGGACAGGCTCAAGAACAGCATTGTTCCGAATATTGTTGTAGTTTGATCTGTGCTACTTTTTCTTTCATTGTTTGTAGTGTTTTTCTGAATGCAACATGGGCAGTATGATATATGGATTTTGGGTAGATAATCCCAAGGAATCCAATGGTTGTACTGGTTTTTTGGTTTTGAGCATTTGTGTAGAAAGTCTCCTTGTGGTGAGGTGGCAATAGCTTTATCTTTGTAGGGTGGTTCTTGTGCATGGTAGAAGTTGTTTATGCTTGCATCATTATGTCTATGGCATGATCTTCTTGCTAGTATTTATTTCCTGCTTGTTTTATTTTGGGTACCTACTGGGACCAAAAATGAGTTCGAAGAGTCCGGTGAGTTCGTGCAGGAATATCAAGATCAGTTCCGCTCTGAAGAAATCACACGCAAGATGATCGTGAACTTGATACCGTTTTTAGCTTTGTTTTGCTTAGTGCTATATTTTTTTCGTTACTTCTCCGTTGCCTACCACATGATATATATGCCATCAAAAATTGCCATGAAACCTCAAGCATGTCCCCTCCAAGCAAATATTGTTTGGCTAAGTTAGGTTGCTCAACCACTAATTGTTAGCGTTGCTAGTTGCACGTGCCACGTGGTGCATGTGATAACATGGGCATTTGATATCATCACATTTAATTGCTATTTAATTAATGCACCTATATACTATGTAAGTAACGGAAGGCCCAACCTTTTGTCGGGTGATTTGTTTCGTTATTATCGCCTTAGTTTCGGCTACGGTGTTTTATTCCATAACTGAGCGCTCCTAACATGTCCGTGGTTGTTATGTGGACCCCCTCGATAAATCGTATAGTGTTAAGACTTGTCTGGCACGAGCCAAATTTGGTTTTAATTTGCTAATAACTTAATAAAATGCATAGGGAATAGCTACCCCGAGGAATCTAATCAACCCCCGGGCCAGTGCTCCTCATGAGTGTTGGTCCAAACTAGAGCACTCTACGGGGCCAACTCAGGGCAACTTGAGTGATTTCTATCAGGCCACTGTACGCGTCGCTTATCCGTCGTGTCTTGAGAACGAGATACGCGACTCCTATCGGGATCGTCGACACGTCGGGAGGTCTTGCCGGACTTGTCTTACCTTAGCGATATATCTTGCGCGTTGGGATTCCGGTGAGACTTTGGGTCTTCTCAGAGTTGAGGTTTTCCACTAAGGAATCCGACGAGATCACGAGTTTCGTGGTACAGGATTACTATGCAAACATGGATATTTTGTTAACATCTGGTTCTAGACAACTTGATATTTTGTGATGGTCTAGTTGGAATTTGTGATGGTCTAGTTGGAAAACCCTTTCAGGGTTTAATCTTTTGGAAAGTCGTGCCCGCGGTTATGTTGCAAACATGGATATTTTGTTAACATCTGGTTCTAGACAACTTGAAATAATTCAAATGAAAACTTGCCAACTGAGTGCGTAACCGTGACTGTTTCTTTCAGAGCTCCTTCTCTGATCGAGAATACATTGGGGTTATGAATGACGTAAGTAGGTGTTCAGGATCACTTAGTGATCAACCTAGTCTTCGACCGTCTTGCGTAGACCACAATATTTAACTATTGTTCATCGTAAGATAGCCACCATACATGCTTAGGATGCTGCAAACTCAAACACTTAACCTACCTCACCAATTTAACTAAGTTAGACTCGATACCAAGGTCATGAGATTGCTGACTCCTAATGACTCATAGTTTACTACAAACACCCACAAGTATAGGTACCCAGATGCAGGAGTTCCCGATGATAACCAGCTGAGGTGGGAGTTCGACGAAGACAGGGGCATGCTGTATGTGACGTATCCCGAGGACTAGAGGCGCGTGGTCGTGATCATGGGACTAGCAGGATGGGATAGCATGATTTTGCCGTTTATCTTCTCTGTAGTCGGACCCTGCTTTATGTATGCATAATGAATGCTTGTGTGGATTGTAATTTAGCATGTGGCAAGTGTAAGCCAAATCTTATACTCATCTCTCTATTTATGTAATGGCATTGTTATCCTTCTTGCGAGACGCTTAGATGCGACTCTTTGCCCTTTTGAGGCCTCACCCCCAAATAAGGAAAGTGTCACATCTTGGTCGTTACATGCATGCTGCGGGAAATGAGATCAAAAATTCCTTATTCTCTATTCTATGGAGTTTTCTTGTGGAATAGGAAGATTGTAAACTGTGTATTGTGGATTGGGAAAACCTAATGCGCGAGAATTCGATTAAGGAGCGCAAGAGGTTTCAGATTCATACCCTAATTCGGTGATGAACCAGCTAGACGACGACAGTGGCGAGGATTCCATCGGCGGTGGTGAATCCCAACAGCGAAGGCGCTCGGGGATGAAAAGGTGATGACCAGCGGTCCTTGTGACGACAGCTTAGGGTTGGGGTCAAACGTTTGAGGATTGATTTCAAAACATCGGATCCGCTAGGATATATACCTATTACTGTTGGTGTCACCGATACTAAGATGTCGGTGCCACCAAGTTTCGTTGTTGTCAGTTGACATGGAAACTCGGTGAAACCGAGATGGTGATTTTGCTGGTACCGAGATTGAAAACCCAGATCAACTTTGGGAATTCGGTGGAAACGAGATTGTGCGGTTGGTTGCACCGAGATTCAGAAGGAGGTTGTGGAGCGCAGCCTTTGTCGATATGGAACTCCGTGTGCTCCTTCACACAAAGGGATCGAGAAGTGTTTGTTAAAGTTTTGTGATGAAGCATGAATAGAACTTGAGATGAGAAATCATAAATATCTAGACAAGGGTCCTAGGCATTCTTGTCTATCCAATTGGCAAAAGACAAATCAAAAGCCAAATAGCAACAACTAGATATCCTCGAATGATAAAAGATATTCCGACCAACATGCTCACACAATAAGATGTCAAATATAATCATGATGAACATGCACAAACATCCTAGTATCTATAAAGCACTTTAGCGATGAATAAGTCATCTATATATGAGTATATTAATGTAGGAGTCAAGTAAGAATACTTGATAATAGGTCATACTCATTGTTTAAGGACAAGTGAGGTTACCACTTTTACATAAATCATTAATGTGTTCATATCTCTAGGAGATGCTTATACTAAATATTTAGAGTGAAGCTCCCCCTTTATATGACATCCCCCCTAATAGGTACAAACTAACCTTGGATTTTCTCGTAGAAGACTTCAAGTAGGTAAAGTAGTGATGGATGCTCAACATTGATGAAGATCATCTTGAGTTGGGAGGAATCCTTGTTTCTTACTCTTCCCACCTACATGGCTTAGTCCCAAAGCAAAGGAACAAACACAAAGATATCTATGGACATGGAGTGAAGTACATGGGATTTTATGTCCAAAGATGCTTTAGTTACCTTATCCTTAAGCTTGCTCACCTTCGAGGGAATGTGTGACTCCTTGAACCAATGCATACGGTTGAGGTTGATTGCAATAGTTCTTGCCAAAATTAATGGGAGTGAATTTCATTGGCAGAGTCACCCCTCAAGAACATTCTAGTTTTTCCTCTTGGGGACCCACCTCACTTTGATGGGAATCCTTGGACTTGTGGTAGCACTAGTTGAGGTAGTACTAGAAGTGTCCCTGGGAACCAACTCAACCGTGGCTTTGGTATCTTCTTCAAATGAGTCAATGTCCTCTTGAAACTTTCCCTTGCCCTTGTGGTCTTGTGGTAGAAGGCCATCTTGTGAGCGTGTTCCCTTGGGAGGAGTACGTTCAAGTAGCCAACACCTTGCTTCTTCCGATGCCCTCCTTGCTTGCGCACAATTTCCTCAAATTGCTTACTTCCGGCAAGACTCTAAAAGACACCTCTCTCTATAATCCCTTTCAATACATCATTTTTTTGCTCAAGTGTATATTGGCTAAGAGAATCATTAGTGGAATCAAGAGAGCTACTAGCCTATCATTTGATTTAGCTTTAGCATTGTCGTTACTAGAAGAAGAAACTTTCTTGCCTTTGTTACTAGTGTTCTGAGATTTAACTTGTGGAACAAAAGTAGACAAGATTAATCGTTTGGCTAGATAAGAGGAACTCTTCTTTCAAAGATCATCATTCATTGCTTTTAGTAACTCATGCTCTTGTTCTAAATTTAGCTTCTCGAAGCGTAGCTTCTCATGATTTATTGCAAGCTCTCTATGATCTTATTGAGTAGTTTGATGAGCTAACTTAAAAGTTTTTAATTCTTTAGTTAGTCGTTCAATTTCTCTCTTATCATCATTATTCGATTTCTCTTGACTACCATGAAAATTAGCTAGTTCATTTTCAGCATTATCACTAGTCTTACGAAGAAGCAAGTCATCTTCTCCTAACAAGTAATCCTCATCACTATCAAAGTCGAAATATTCGGGGTGTGATACCTTGGTTCCTTCTGCCGTGAAGTAGTTTCCAATCCCGTCATTTGGTGAAGCAAATATGTCATACGAGTTGGAGGAAACAATTGCAATGTTGGCAACACCTTCATCTTCACTATAGTCACAGTTGGAGTGATATCTTCTCTCGGATTGGTTGTCAGACTCGGAGCCAGAAACCCATTCAGCAACATGAGCTTGATGTCTTCTTCTAGAGCTGCTCTTGGTGTATTTGTCCTTCTTCTCCGATTCCTTGCCTCTACATGAGTGTCTTCGTTAATAATGTTCTTCTCTACTCCTTCTCTCTCTATGAAGTGACTCATCTCTTGAGCTTCATCTTCGAGGTGACTCTTCTCTTTGTTTGTAGGGAGCTGAGCACTCATTGGATTAGTGTACGTGCTTGCCATAGTTCTAGCAGTTTCCGTCACTACTAGACGAACACTTCTCATCATGTCTTGAGCTTGAGCTTCTTTCTTTGCTTCTACTCTTGTAGAACTTGTTGAATATTTTTACCATGACGCTTATCTCTTCATTGGTAACAAGTTGTCACTTGAAGTAGCGGGAGAATTGACTGAAGCTTTGTAAGCACCGCTGGACTTGTTATGCAACTCATCTTTGTCTTTGAGAGACCTTTGATGAGCAACAATCCTTCCAATGACTTCATTAGACTTGAGATCTTTGCAGATGGGCATCATTTGGATTAATGTGGACACAATGTCATATCTTCCATCCAAAGCCCTAAGTATCTTGTTGATGATGAATTTGTCGGTCATCTCTTCGCTTCCTAAGTCGGCAATATCATTTGTGATCAGAGCTATCCTAGAGGAAATTTGAGCGACTCCTTCACCATCCTTCATCTAGAACTAGTCAAGATGACTTTGAAGTACATCCAACTTAGATTCTCTAACAGAATCGGTACCTTCGTGCATATCAATCAAAGTATCCCAAATTTCCTTTGCATTCTGAAGGCGGCTGATTTTGTTGAATTCTTTGGGACATAGGCAGTTGAATATGATGTCACAGCCTTGTGCATCGAATTGCAACATGTTCAATTCTTCCTTTGTCACATCACATTCCGGTTCTCGGCCTTCTCCGAAGAAATCACCTTGCGCACCAACACGACCAATGCAAAGAAGATGCATTTTCATCTTATGCTTCCAACTAGCAAAATTAGTTCCATCGAAGCATGGACCTCTATGGTGATAACTTCCCTCACTAGACGCCATAGTCTCCTAGGTTGTGGAACCAATGCAATGGAGACCAAAGCTTTGATACCACTTGTAGGATCGAAAGTATGTCTAGAGGGGGCGATTAGACTACTTGACAAGATAAATACTTAGCCTTTTCCCAATTTTTAGCGTGGGCCAGTTTTAGCAGCTATGACTAGTCAAGTACACCCTACACATGGACATCTAAGAGTATAGAAGTAGAAAGTAAAATATAAAAGTGTAAAGTAAGGAAAGGTAGGGAGATCAAACACATGAGGTTTACACGGCGATTTTTGGCATGGTTCTGATAGCTGGCGCCATCGTAAGTCCATGTTAGTGGAGACAACAACCCACGAAGGATAACGGTTGCAAGAGTCCACAGAGGGATTACTGTTCATTCTAGCAATCTTTTATATCTATCTCTATCAGATCTCATCCTTGCAAATAACCGTGAAGGGATTGACAACCCCTTTTTAGCGTTGGGTGCAAGTGTTTGATTGTTTGTGTAGGTGCGAAGATTGGGGCCTTGCTTGTTCATCGTACTGTATTGATACCTTGGTTCTCAACAAACTGAGGGAAATACTTATCTACTTTGTTGCATCACCCTTTCCTCTTCAAGGGAAAACCAACGCACGCTCAAGAAGTAGCAAGAAGGATTTCTCGCGCCGTTGCCGAGGAGGATACATAGCAAGATCAAGCCTACCAAGGACCCATCACAAACTCATATCTTGAATTTACATTATTTGCTATTTTCCTCTTGTTTTCCTCTCCCCCACTTCACAAAAATTTGCCGTTTATTTTCCCTCTTTTCCGTATGACTTTTTGCTTGTTTTCTATCTTTGCTTGTGTTGCCATGTGCCTTCTATATGCTTGCATCTTCACTTGATAAAAGTCTACAGATACGGATCCTCATCCACTTGCTAATCTTTTCAAAAGACCAAGTTATGATGAACCAATTGCTATTGAGTTAAGTTCACTTGATTATCTCTATGAAATTTTCTTTGAAAAACATGAATCTATTTTTTTGCTGAAATGTTGAAAGAAGAAATTTATAAAGTGATTCATGATAACTCCTTGATTTAATAGCATGATTTTAATGATGTTACTATAAATTCTATTAATTTCAATTATGCTAATGATATGCAAAACTATAAGCTTGGGGATGATAATGTTGTCTTGTTCACTACTTATTGTAATGATCATGATTGGGCTGATGCTTCTTATGATGTTGAACATTTATTTGATCCTCATGATGAATATGTTATTGATTATAAGGTTTGCAATAGTATCAAAAGTGGGTTTGGAAGAGTACCAACTTTAGGTAAAAAGAATCCAACATATTCGGAGAGTGTTAAATCTTATGTTTTTTTTGATAAAAGTGGGTTTACAGAGGTCATGACTTTAGTTAATGTTAATCCCATTACCTTGGAAGATTGTAAGACTTTTACGCATGCGGATCATGAAAATAATGCTTTATATGATAGTTACATTTTTGAATTTATTCATGATGCTACTAAAAATTATTTTGAGAGAGGAACATATGCTTTTACATATTGCAGTAATATCAAGTTTCTTCTCTATGTGTTGGAAATTTTGAAGTTATACTTGTTTTGCCTTCCTATGCTAATTGATTTGTGTTCCCATAATTTGTTTGCTCACAAAATCTCTATGAATAGGAAGTGGGTTAGACTTAAATATGCTTTCCATGTGATTCATGACGTTCTATTTATGTTTAAATTCTTTAGCTTTATGCGAGCATCATTGAAATCATCATGCCTAGGTAGGGGCATAAAACGATAGCACTTGTTGGAAGGCAACCCAATTTAATTTTTATGCTTTTGTTTTTCCTTCTGTTTTTGAGTGCTTCACACATTATTACCTCTGTAATAATTTTGTTTTCTTGTTTTAATTAGTGCTTGAGCCAAGTAAGACCTTTGGGATGGTCTACGGTGTTTGCAAGTTGATTTTGTTGAAAAACATAAACTTTCGCTGTGAGTCCAGGAATTTTGTAAATTCACTCGAACGTGATTTTGGTCTCAAATGTTTACACAAGATTGATATACAAATTTCCATGACTGTCCTAATTTTTCAGAATTTTTAGATTTACAAAAGTATTCGAAGTTTATAGATTGCTACAAACTATTCTGTTTTTGACAGATTCTGTTTTGTTTGTGTTGTTTGCTTATTTTGATGAATATATGGGTTGTATCGGGGGGCATGAACCATGGACAAGTTTTAATACAGTAAATATTGAACCAATATAAATAAAGAATGAGTTCACAAGAGTACCTAAAGTTGTGATTTTTTTTCTTATACTAACGGATCTCATGAGTTTTCTGTTGAGTTTTGTGTTGTGAAGTTTTCAAGTTTTGCGTAAGGATTTGATGGACTATGGAATACGGTGTCGCAAGAGCCTAAGCTTGGGATGCTCAAGGAAACCCAATCCATATTCAAGTATACGAAAGAGCATAATCTTGGGGATGCCCCGGAAGGCATCCCCTCTTTCGTCTTCAATCCATCGGTAAATTACCTTGAGGCTATATTTTTATTCACCACATGGTATGTGTTTTGCTTGGAGCGTCTTGTATGATATTAGTCTTTACTTTTTAGTTTGACACAATAATCCTTGCTGCACACATCATTTGAGAGAGACACGCTGAATCGTGAATTTATTATAATACTCCATGTGCTTCACTTATAACTTTTGAGCTATGCAATGTTTCTCTAGTGCTTCACTTATGTGTTTTAGAGAACGGTGGTGTTTTATTTTATAGAAATTATTAAACTCTCGTACCTCACTTATATTATTTTGAGAGTCTTTAAACCGCATGGTAATTGGTTTAGGTTATGAATTTAGTCCTAATATAATGGACATCCAAGAGGGCTATAATAAAAATTTCATATTAAGTGCATTGAATATGATGAGAAGTTTGATTCCTCGCATATAGTTTTGAGATATGAAGATGGTACTATGAGAGTCATGCCAGTAAGTAATTGGGAATTGGAAGAAATACTTGTATTAAATTTTGTGATTCCCGTAGCATGCACGTATGGTGAACTGTTATGTGATGAAGTCGGAGCATGATTTGTTTAATGATTGTCAAGCTTTGTGTGGATGCCAGGATCGCGTGATGGTTAACTCCTACCAACCCTTCCCCAAGGAGGTTGTGTCTAATACTTTGCTTGATTACTAATAGGATTTTGCAATAAGTATGTGAGTTCTTTATGACTAATGTTGAGTTCATGGATTATACGCACTCTCACCCTTCCAGCTTTGCTAGCCTCTTCAGTACCACGCAACTTTCGCTAGTACATTAAACCCACCTTCCTCAAAACAGCCACCATATACTTTCCTCAAAACAACCACCATATCTACCTATTATGCCATTTTCATAGCCATTCCAAGATATATTGCCATGCAACACCATCGTTCCGTCTTTTATGACACGCACCATCACTTCCATATTGCTTATAGAGTCATATTTTGTTCTAGATATCGAGTTGTAATATTTGAGTTGTAAGTAAATAAAAGTGTGATGATTTTCATTATTAGAGCATTGTCCCATGTGAGAAAAGTATGATGGAAGCTATGATTCCCTCACAAGTTGGAATGAGTCTCCGTACTTTAGAAAAAATAAAAGAGACCAGCGAAGCCCATATAAAAAAATAAAAGAGGCCAAAGATGCCCACCAAAAACGAGAAAAAAATGAGAGAAAGAGAGAAGGGACAATGCTACTATCTTTTTCCCACACTTTTGCTTCAAATTAGCACCATTTTCTTCATAGAGGGTTTCCTATTTTGTCACTTTCATATAACTAGTGGAATTTTTCATCTTGTGCACAACCACATAGTTTTATTTTTGAGCTTTCATACACTTATAACTCTAGTGCATTTGTTGCATGGCAATCCCTACTCACTCACATTGATATCTATTGATGGGCATCTCCATAGCCCGTTGATATGCCTAGTTGACGTGAGACTGTCTTGTCCTTTTTTCTATTGCAACCTCCACCATATTCTATTCCACCTATAGTGCTATATCCATGGCTCACGCTCATGTATTGCATGAGAGTTGAAAAGGTTTGTGAACATAAAAAGTGTGAAACAATTGCTTGACTTTCATCGGGGTTGTGCATGATTTGGATACTTTGTGTGGGGAAGATGGAGCATAGCCAGACCATATGATTTTGTAGGGATAACTCTCTAAGGTCATGTTATTTCGAAAGGACGCAATTGCCTTGTTAGTAAGCTTGACGTATTATTGTTTTTATGTCAATATTACACTTTTAATTTGAATTTTATGGATCTCAATATTCATGCCGCAATAAATAATAGTAGATGGATAAATATGTTATGTAGCATTTCACATCAAATATTCTGTTTTTATCATTTACCTACTCGAGGACGAGCAGGAATTAAGCTTGGGATGCTTGATACGTCTCCAATGTATCTATAATTGTTTATTGTTCCATGCTATTATATTATCTGTTTTGGATGTTTTATATGCATTAATATGCAATTATATATTATTTTTGGGACAAACCTATTAATCTAGAGCCTAGTGCCAGTTTCTGTTTTCCTTGTTTTGAGTATTGCGGATAAGGAATATTAAACGGAGTCCAAACGGAATAAAATCGCCGAAATGATTTTTCATGGACGAGAAGAAACCTGCCAGACTTGGAGAGGGGGGTAGAAGACTTGTTGGGAGACGACAAGCCTGCAGGGCGCGCACTAGGGGGGGCGCCCCCGTGGCTTGTGGCCCTCCCTGGAGGCCTCCTAACCCTCATCCTCCTCCTATAAATTCCCAAATATCCCCCCAATACCAAAGGAGCAACAAAAAATACTTTTACTCCGCCGGGAGCATCTGTTCCCGTGAGATCCAATCTGGGAGCCTTTTTCGGTAATCTGCCTGATGGAGAATCGATCACGGAGGGCATGTACATCAACTCCATTGACCCTCCTATGATGCTTGAGTAGTTCACCATAGACCTATCGGTCCATAGTTAGTAGCTAGATGGCTTCTTCTCTCTCTTTGTTCTTCAATACCATGTTCTTCATGATCTTCATGAAGATCTATCCGATGAAATACTCTTTTGCGGTGTGTTTGTCGAGATCCTATGAATTGTGAGTTTATGTTCAGATTATCTATGAATATTATTTGAATCTTCTATGAATTCTTATATCATGATTTCATATCTTAGCAAGTCTCTTCGAGTTATAAGTTTGGTTTGGCCAACTAGATTGGTAATTTTTGCAATGGGAGAAATGCTTAGTTTTGGGTTCAATCTTGCGGTGTCCTCACCCAGTGACAAAGTAGGGGTAGCGAGGCACGTATTGCATTGTTGCCATCAAGGATAAAAAGATGGGGTTTTCATCATATTCCTTGAGTTTATCCCTCTACATCATGTCATCTTACCTAATGCGTTACTCTGTTCTTCATGACCTTAATACTCTAGATGCAGGCAGGAGTTGGTCGATGTGTGGAGTAATAGTAGTAGATGCAGAATCATTTTGGTCTACTTGACACGGACGTGATGCCTATATGCATAATCATTGCCTTGGATATCTTCATAATTATTCTCTTTTCTATCAATTGCTCGACAGTAATTTGTTTACCCACCGTGTTATTTTCCTTCATGAGATAAGCCTCTAGTGAAACCTATGGCCCCTGGATCTATTTTCCATATTATACTTTTAGATCTATAAACCAAAAATACCAAAACTATATTGCTGCCATTTTTTTTACTTTTCGTTCTAGCAATCTTTTATATCTATCTCTATCAGATCTCATCCTTGCAAATAACCATGAAGGAATTGACAACCCTTTTTTGGCGTTGGGTGCATGTGTTTGATTGTTTGTGTAGGTGCGAAGATTGGGGCCTTGCTTGTTTCTCCTACTGTATTGATAGCTTGGTTCTCAACAAACTGAGGGAAATACTTATCTACTTTGCTGCATCACCCTTTCCTCTTCAAGGGAAAACCAACGCAAGCTCAAGAAGTAGCAGGCCCCCCAAGCAACGTCGGGTTGGCTTGTGGGGCCCTCATGTGGCCTCCAGCCTTCTTCCAATGCTTGTTGGTCTTCTTTTGGTCTAGAAAAAATATCCAGAAAGTTTTAGATAAATTGGACTTCCTTTGGTATCGTAAACTTCAAAAGTGAAAAATATGCAGAAAACAACAACTGGCAGTGGGCACTGGGTCAATAGGTTACTCCTACCCAAAAATATTATAAAATGATTACATATCAACATGGAACTATAAAAAATTATAGATACGTTGGAGACATATCACAGAACGCCAAGCCAACACTACCGCTATTTAGCACATGACTCAAGTCCTTGTGAACAACCAGCAGGAAGGCAAGAACATCAATGGCCGTGATGACCCACAAGTGTAAGTGATCTATCATAGTACTTTCGATAAGTAAGAGTGTCGAACCCAACGAGGCACAGAAGGATCTGACAAGTGGTTTTCAGCAAGGTAATCTCTGCAAGCACTGAAATTATTGGTAACAGATAGTGGTGTGAAAAGATGATTCATGGTAAGTAGCAAGTAACAAGTAACAATAGTAACCAAGGTGTGGCAAAGTGCCCCAATCCCTTTTGTAGCAAGGGAAAAGTCTGGACCAACTCTTATAGGAGGTAAAGCGCTCCCAAGGACACATGGGAATTTCTGTCAAGCTAATTTTCATCATGTTCATATGATTCGCGTTCGCTACTTTGATAGTTTGATATGTGGGTGGACCGGTGCTTGGGTGCTGCCCTTACATGGACAAACCTACCACTTATGATTAACCCCTCTCGCAAGCATCCGCAACTACGAAACAAGAATTAAGAAAAAGTCTAACCATAGCATTAAACTAGTGGATCCAAATCAGCCCCTTATGAAGCAACACCTAAACTAGGGTTTAAGCTTCTGTCACTCTAGCAACCCATCATCTACTTACTACTTCCCAATGCCTTCCTCTAGGCCCAAATAATGGTGAAGTGTTATGTAGTCGACGTTCACATAACACCACTAGAGGAGAAACAACATACAACACATCAAAACATCGAACGAATATCAAATTCACATGACTACTTATAGCATGACTTATCCCATGTCCTCAGGAACAAAAGTGACTACTCACAAAGCATAATTATGTTCATGACCAGAGAGGTATTGAATAGCATCAAGGATTTGAACATATAATCTTCCACCGAGTAATCCAACTAGCATCAACTACAAAGAGTAATTAACACTACTAGTAACCTTACAAGTACCAATCGGAGTCATGAGACGGAGATTGGTTACAAGAGATGAACTAGGGTTTGGAGATGAGATGGTGCTAATGAATATGTTGGTGGTGATGAGTCCCCTCTGATGAGAGGAGTGTTGGTGATGTCGATGGCAATGATTTCCCCCTCCGGGAGGGAATTTTACCTGGCAGGACGACCCTACGGGAGCTCTAGATTGGTTCTGCTCAAGTTCCGCCTCGTGGCGGCGACGATTCCTCCCGAAAGCCTTCTCTTGATTTTTTTCTGGAATGAAACCCTCCTTATAGCAAAAGAGGGGAGCTAGAGGGCCAACAGGGAGCCCACAAGCACCCTAGGCGCGACCAGGGGGTAGGCCATGCCTAGCTGGCTTGTGGCCTCCTGGTGTCTCCCCTCTGGTACTTCTTCGGCCCAATGTTTTTTTTATAAATTCCAAAATAATTCCTCATTGAATTTCACGGCTTTTGGAGTTGCGCAGAATAGGTATCTCAAACTTGCTCCTTTTTCAGGCCAGAATTCCAGCTGCCGGCATTCTCCCTCTTAATGTAAACCTTGGAAAATAAGACAGAAAAGGCATAAGTATTGTACCGTGAAGTGTAATAACATCCCATAAACCGATAAATATCAACATAAAAGCGTGATGCAAAATGGAAGTATCAGGCCGCTCCACTTCATCGGAGTTCATGAGGAATTCGCCCCCAACCTTCGCCGAGACTGTTGGACCTCTCGATATTGATGACTGGATCTACACCATCGAGGACCTCCTTGCATTGGTCAACTACAATGAGGATTGTGAGAAGGTTATCTATGCCTCTCACTACCTCGGAGGTACCGCCAAAGCTTAGTGGTATGTATTCAAGGTCATGCAAGCGGACCATGTGATCTCCTCGGCTGATTTCAAGCAGGCATTCCGCACTGCTCACATTCCTTCTAGGATTATGGGTATCAAGAATTGTGAATTTCGACCATTGAAGGAAGGAAGTGTCTCTGTCAAGGAGTACATGTATAAGTTCAACCTCCTATCGAGGTGTGCAACTGAATATGTTAGTATTGAGGCAGCGAAGATAGAACACTTCATGGAAGGATTCCAGCAAACCCTGCAGTATCAACTCATTGTCTGGGACTGCTAGACTTTCTTTTAACTGCTAAGCAAGGCCCTCATGCTTGAATACAAGCGTTGTGCCATGGAAGACACTCACAAGTGCAAGATTATCAGCAAGGGCAGTTCTAGCAACTAGAAGCCTCACCCCTGGCAACTAGCCCAAGGAACGCCAAACTATCAGCCTCAGCAAGCCAGCACTCCTCCATCTAATCCGAGCTCCCGGCCTCAGCAGTATGCCAACCCGATGCCAACATACAACAACCCCAATAACAAAATTGGTGGCAAGACCAACAACTTCTGGCAGGTCACGTGTTTTGGGTGTGGTCAACCTGGACATATCTCAAAGGAGTGCCACAATAAGAAGCCAGATGCACCGCACCCAAATGTGCCAAATCAAGGGCAATGTCATGGAGCGCCACCTAGGAACCAAGCTCCTCGCAACCAGACCAACAATGGTAAGAGTCATGTGAATCACGTCACCACTATGGAAGACAAGGAAGACCCAGATGTTATATTGGGTATGTTTCTCGTCAACTCAACCCGAGCAACCCTTTTCTTTGATTGTGGTGCTTCACATTCTTTTGATGCCCAAAAGTTCGCACTAGATAGTGGTATGAAGCCTACACCTATGGGTAGTCGTATGTTGGTACAAACCCCGGGTTCAGTTATGAAGACCAAGATAGGGTGCAATAGAATTGGAATTAACATCAACAGGGGAAACTTCCTAGTAGATCTTATCGTCGTGTAGTCGCAAGGTTTGGATGTGATCCTTGGCATGGATTGGTTGACCAAGAACCAAGGCTTGCTAGATTGTGCCAAGCAGACTATTACCATGACCAATAGCAAAGGAGTTGATATCAAGTATGTTCCCAACCCTACCTCTGTTGAAGCCCCTCAAGTCCTTATCTGTCAGGAATTGAGTTGGATCAAGTGATAGTGGTACGTGAATACTCAGATGTCTTTCCTGATGAGCTATCCGGAATGCCTCCTAACCGTGACATTGAGTTCACCATTGAGCTAATGCTCGGAGTAGGACCCATCTATAATAACCCCTATAGAATGGGATCCAAAGAGTTGGCAGAACTAAAGAAGCAACTAGATGAGCAGCTGAGAAAACAATTTATTCGCCCTAGTGCCTCTCGTCGGGGATCACATATTCTATTTATGTCAAAGATGGACAGAACTATCAGACTCTATGTCGATTACCATTCTCTCACTGAGGTCACAATAAAGAACAAGTACCAACTCCCCAACATTGAAGATCTGTCCGATCAGCTGAATGGTGCAAAGGTATTCTCCAAGATCGACCTCACGTCTGGGTACTACCAGTGAAGATCATACCCCAAGATATTCCAAAGACGGCATTTGTGACCCTGTATGCCCTGTATGAATACACGACCATGACATTTGGGTTAACCAATGCCCAAGCCTACATCATGTACCTCATGAACAAAGTCTTCATGTAGTATTTTGACAAGTTTGTCGTTGTCTTCATCAACGACATACTCGTCTTCTCCAAGTATGAAGAGGAGCATGAGAAACACTTGAGGATGGTCCTAGATAAGCTTCGAGAGCACAACCTTTATGCAAAATTTAGCAAGTTTGAATTCTATCTACATGAAGTTGGGTTCTTGGGTCACGTCTTGACAACAGAAGGATTATGAGTGGTTCCTGCCAAGATTGAAGCGGTGATTGAATGGCAATCTCCAAGCAATGTGAAGGAAGTCAGAAGCTTCCTCGGACTCGTGTGATATTATAGCAACTTCATTGAAGGATTCTTGAGCATTGCCCCACCTATGACTCACCTCTTGAAGAAGGACAAGAAGTTCAAATGGACGCCGAAGTGCGAAGAAAGCTTCCAAGAGCTCAACAAGAAACTAACGACGGCCCCAGTTTTGGCCACCCCAAATATTCACAAGGAGTTCGTGTTATGTTGTGATGCATCAAGAACCGGTCTTGGTGGTGTTCTAATGCAAGAAGGCAGAGTCATAGCATATTTATCCAAATAGCTACCTCCTCACAAACAGAACTATGCCACTCATGATCTTGAGTTGGTAGGAGTGGTTCATGCCTTGAAGACATGGCGATATTACCTACACGAAAAGCTGTGTGAGATATACACAAACCACAAGAATTTGAAGTATATTTTCACTCAAAATGAATTGGACATGAGGCAATGAAGATGGCTGGAGTTGATCAAAGACTACGACCTTAGTGTTAAGTACCACCCTGGCAAGGCCAATGTAGTAGCAGAAGCCTTGAGCAGAAAGGCTTGTTCCTTGAATTCTATAATCAAGGAAAGGCTAACTGCCTTGTATGAAAAACATGAAAGCTTTGGGTTGGAACTAGTTGCACGAGGATTTCTGGCCAACCTTGAAGCAAAGTCTACATTGATGGATGATATCAAGGAAGCTCAGAAGGGACACGAGATAATTGAAGGCATTAAGTAGAAGATCAGGAAAGGCAAGGCCCCAGGATACTTAGTGGATGAACAAGGAGTCGTGTGATTATGGAATCGCACATGCATACCCAGCAAAGTTGAGCTCAAGAACCTAAGCTTGCAAGAAGCCCATGACACTATGTTTTCCGTCCATCCTAGAGGAACCAAGATGTACCAAGACCTCAAGGAAATATTCTGGTGGCATGGAATGAAGAGAGAGATAGCCACATATGTCTCCAAGTGAGACATATGTGAGAGACTCAAAGTAGACCATCAAAGACCTGCTGGATTGCTACAACCTCTCAAAAGTGCCTGAGGGGAAGTGGGAAAAAGTTGGGATGGACTTCATCACCGGATTGCCCATATGAAGAAAGGGACACGATTCCCTTTGGGTCATTGTCGGACCACCTGACCAAGGTAGCACATTTCATTCCTGTCAATACCACCTATGATGGAAGCGAGTTAGCCAATCTATACATCAATGACATTGTAAGCCTCCACGGAGTTTCTAAGGAGACCATGATAAATCGAGGTACTCCGTTCACCTAGAGGTTCTGGAAGAAGTTTCAAGAAGCCATAGGAACCAAGCTATCCTTCAGTACTACTTTTCACCATGACACCGGAGGACCGACGGAACGAGTAAACCAGGTACTCCAAGACATGCTTCGTGCTTGTGTTTTGGCATATGGAGCCGAATGGAAAGACTCCTTACCATTTGTCCAGTTCTTCTACAACAAGAGCTACCAGTCCAGTCTTCAGATGGCATCATTTGAGGTGTTGTATGGACACAAGTGCCACACATCCTCAACTGGTTGGAAACTGGAGGAGGACTAATGTTTGGACCAGATATCCTTCACGAAGCTAAAGAGCAAGTTCAGCTTGTTAGAGAATGTTTGGAGGCCTCCAAGTCGAGATAAAAGAGCTACGTTGACTCCCGCCACCAAGAAGTAAGTTTCAACAACGGAGACCATGCGTATCTCCAAGTCACACCTCTCAAGGGAACCAAGCGCCTCCATGTCAAAGGAAAGCTCTCGCCAAGATACATAGGACCCTTCAAGATCACCGCAAGAGGAGAAGTTGCCTACCAGGTAGAGCTACCTTCTGATCTTTCGGATGTACACAATTTTTCCCATGTATCACAACTCCAGAAGTGCCTCCGAGTTCCCAACCACCGGATCTCTACAAGAACATCGATCATCAAGACATCAACCATCATCCATACCTCACTTATTGTGAGAGAACATTTGATTTCTTGGATGAAGCTGAGCATTGCATCAGAAGCCGCACCATCAAGTACTTCAAGGTCCAATGGATCAACCACACGGAAGCAAAAGAAACCTCGGAGCATGAAGACTACCTTAGATTCGAGTTCCCTTATATTTTTAGCGCTAAGCTTAGGAATCTCGGGGTGCAATTCTTGTAAGGAGAGTAGGTATGTCACGACATGTGCTTGTAACACTTTGCCACATTATGATTTTATAAAAAATTAACCATTTAAAACTTTTTAAGTGCATGTGATGATTGAAATGGTTGTTATATGCTTGTATGCCTATCTCGATTTTTACTTACAAAATTTTCCCTTCTCTCAAAACTCATATTATTGCTCCAAATACTTTCCCAATGACCATACCATGTCAATAGGACATAAAGCTATTCTATTAAATATTATTTTAACCAAAAATATTTTCTTTAATTTAAGTTTTCAAACCCATCTGAATTGAGGTTCGTATTGCAAGTTCTCAAATTTGGGTAGATGGTTTGCCTTAAATATTTTCTTTGGATCCTATTATCAAAAAAGACTTCCCAAAACTAAAAAATATTACTTAGAAGTTATTTTCCTATTTTAATTAAATACCTTTTTCTAAGGCCAAAATGGTCTTTTGTGGAGGAAAAATATTTTCTTGCTTCAAAAATATTTGAGAAACTTTAGGGAGACTTAGTGGACATATATTTTCCATATATAAGATTTTCAACAGATGGTCATGTTGAAAATATTGGATAAAACCCATCAAAACTCTTTCTCCCTATTTAAAGGTTTTGAACTATTTCAATAGGAAATATTCTCAAATAATTCCTCGAAAATTCTAGCAAGTCGCACATGATATATGTGATGATCTTGCCAATTTTTATTTTAATAGAAGTTGATTTGGTCCGCCGAAATATTCCAAAAACTTGTGTGTCTACAATCAAATTTGAGCAGCTCCACAACAGAAATTTTCTCCAATTACTCCCAAACTTTGAAGGAGTGATATAGTCCCAAATAATGATGCAACACCAAGTTTTTCATTTGGAGGAATATATTTTCTTAGCTAGATCTAGAGAAACCTGATTCTCTTGATTTCTAGGGTTTTCTATGTCTGCATTGCCAACTTTCTTCAAATAGGACCAAATCCTTATTTTTATCCAACATTTGATCATGTTAAATCTCATAGTATGTGGGAAAAGTTACCTTGCCGAAAACTGCATCAAACACCTTTTGGCAGGATCTAGAAGTTGTTGTTTTGACCTCCAATACTATTCTCCTTGCCCCCAAATATTTACCACAACCTCTCTAAGACCCATATCACCCCTAGTAGCAACCCCAACGGCTAGCTACATGATTGTGGGGGTGAAACTCCCACTTGCACCCCCTGGACACCCATTTTCTGCCGCCCTCTCAACATTCCCTCTCTCCTTGCAATTTCCAGGGCATCCAATGCCCTTTCCATCATTGTTTAATCCCTCTGCAACTGGTGGACACTTGAGGACGCGCCAGAGCATGCCAAAGGCGTCATCATGTTGGCTAGAAGCGCGTTGTGGAGCGTGCTAGAGGACAGTCGAGAGCTGACTTCACGCCCTGCCCATACCTTGGCCACCTCGGGCCCTTCCACTCGCGCCTTTCAATGCACCTTGGCGTCCGCAACATGCTAGTATTCCGGCCCCTTCCCCTCAGTACCACTGGTGACCCCTGAAGTGCACGCCCGTCCTTTTTCCTTTTTCTAATTTCTGGATCTTTCCAAAATTTATAATTAATAGAATAATTATCCAAACAAAAATTCCACCTCCTAAATTCTTGTAATATCCTAGGCTATTTAATCATGCCACTTGTGCAAATTTTGAAGAAAGTTTTATACATTGTTTCTATTTAAAACGTTGTTTTAAACATTTTAACTCCTTGTTAAAATGCTTTTCAACACTTTATGTATTTCAAAACGAGAGACTTGTAATTTTTACAACAATAAGGATCACCCTAGTATTTTACAAAATTGATTTGACATTTTTCTGAGAGTTACATTTTTCCTGCTTGGGTCGTGGTCTTATTTCTCCTCGTTACTATTGTGATTATAGATTGTGTTGTTGACGAAGGAGTTGGGCCAGAATATTTTTAAGACTTTGGAGACCTTGTTGAGCCAGGCAAGAAGCCCCGTGACCATGACTTGAAATCATTTTTATGCATGTCATATGGCACTATATTTCGTTGCATTTGAATCATGTTGAATCGGTGGCCACGTTGGTGGGTTATCTGAGAGAACTCCTCATTGTTACTTCCATTGAGCATGACCCTACCTTCCTATAAGGGTTGTGCTGGTCGGAAGTAGTTAGGATTCTATGTAGTTGCTGCGCAAATGGGGTGCGAATATGAATGGTCATGGAAAGGATATGATTTCAAAGACTTCTCAAAAACCCCGTTGGGTGCCTCTAATGTGCGAGGGAGATGGTGATGAGTTAGGTAACCACTTGAGAAAGAAGTGGTGTACCGAGGCCTGATGTGTGTGTGTTCTTGAAAATGGATTAGATTTAAGATGTGCTGACCGTCCCAACCTTACAAGCACAACCATGATAGTCCTTATGGGATGCGGCTTTGTTGATTACTTTGGTCGGTACTAGCAGAGAGCCCGCATTACTAGTGGTGAAAGTGACGTGGTCATTCTTGTTACAGGGTCATGCTAGAAAGGACGAGCATGGGCTTTTTTCCCAGACATCGGCACACCGTTACGTGCCCTCGTGGATGATACTGTGATGTACATCACAAGGATGGCACTAACAAGTGGACTCTTTGTTAGTATCATCATGGGAAAGGCAAATGTTCGGGTACTTACCTCGGGTATGGAAAATCCCACGAGTCGTGGATTGACACGGAAGTTTCCCGAGTCTTGTGGGTAAAGTGTGCAACCTATGTAAAGTGAAAAACTATTTGAATAGCCGTGTCCACGGTGATGGATAGTTGGTGGTCCTGCTTAGACTATGTCTAGATGTTTTCACAAACTTGATATATGCTTGTGAGAAAGATGATAGTGTGAGAAAGATGATGCTTGAGCTAAGTCACATGACTTGACATGATAAATGAACATGAGATGTTAAACCCCCTTCTTATGATGATATTTGTAGCTTATTCGTATGGATATCCGCAACTTGGCGATGCATGCTTTTACAAGTTATATTTCTCATGTCATTGCGCTTAAAAATAGCTTTTTGCAACTTACCTATTAGTGTTACATCATGCATTGTTATACCATTGTTCTAAAACATGGGTTTCTTGTGAGTACATTCAAAGTACTCATTGGCTTGCCACCGGTTATTTAATTGGCAAGACATGGAAGAAGAGGAGTATGATGAAGTGTTCGTTGGAGACGAACATGCGAACTAGGACGCTTCCCGGTCACAATGCATGTATGGTTAGGCATGGGTTCACGCTTTTGTTTAAGAATTTTGTTGGTAGCTATGTTTTGTGTGTCGGTCTTCGAGGACCTATCTATGTAAGACTTAACTTTGATGGTCTTTATTTGTATCAGACGGTATGTATGGATGTAAGACTCTTGTAATTCAGCTTCTATGTGTTCAGTGAGAATTGATCTCTAGGTCACTGTACACGTGCATTCGGTGATCACGACTTATGGGTCGGGGTGCCCACAACTATCTTGTTGCACACTGGCTACTATTGTTACTCGTCACTTGTTATGAACTATCTTGCTACAAAACTATATATCATTGTTACTTACAACACTTGCAGAGAATACCTTGCTAAGAACCGCTTATCATTTCCTTCTGATCCTTGTTGGGTTTAATACCCTTACTTACCAAAAGGACTATGATTGATGCCCTATAGTTCTGGGCCATCAACGTGCAGGAGCCCGCGGCGGTTTTGGTACACGTTGGTGAGTATGTGGAGTCCTTGGCGGCAAGGTCAGAAGAGATGGAGGTTGCAAGGGACCAGTTGGGGGCACACACAATTATGTACGTGAAATGCATGGTTGAGTACGCGGCGATTGCACATGCGTTGATGAGTTCGTCGTTGCCTTAGCGGCTCTTGTGTATTTGGGCGTGGTAAGGGGGATAACCTCATTAGATTATGCTAGATCTATAGAAGCATGCTCAGTTTATTCCTTTGTTGTTTACGACCGCTTGGAAAATGTGCGTCAAGGAAGCGCGCACACGCGCATTTGGCCGTGGACGGGATTTTCCATGAGACTGGAGCAACTATGGTGGAGTAGGAGTTGAGGAATAGCAGGGCCTATGAATTCAAGGACATGGTCGTCACCGACACGAATATGGATCCTTCCTTCGGAGATAGAATGTCACATGAGTGCACACAATATTTTAACATCGTCAAACCAATAGGCTAGTCCCGCAACAACACTGACGAGTAGTTGCTTGTATTTTGTCGTTTTCTAAACCTTGCTGATATGGGATGTCCCTATTATGTTTTTAGTTGATTATGTAGGAATACGAGTGATAAGGTATGAAATCATATTTTGAATAGGGTCCTTGTTAGCAGGAATCGTCTGTGTTATTACCGGTTTGTGTTATTTTCAGTCTTCCCACAAAATTCAGATTACTGATCTGTTTTGATGGTATCACACATACCTTGTTACGCGGAATCATTTGTGTATTTTGGCTCATCGAGCATAGTTCGTCCGAGTGATCTGTATGCCCTCCATTGCACACATCTTGATCTGTGTAACCGTTTGTGTTATTTTGGCTCATCGCAAATAGTTCGCCCGAGTGACCTATATGTCGTCTATCGCACACATGTTGATCTAGGCAACCGTTTGTGTAGTTTTGACTCATCGCAAACAGTTCATCGAGTGACCTGTATGTAAAAATAGCCCTTGCATTTTTACATGGTGCTTCAACTTTTCACCGGTGCTCTGGCCTTGCTACTCTATGCACGTGTATGTGTGTAAATGTGGCTTCGTCACCTCTCTTGATGTTATGCTGGGAACTCCGTTGGCCAAGAAATGATCCACCAGAGTTTCATCTCGGATTTGGGCTACGAGTTTGTTAACATTTGCAGTGGTAACAAAACAACAAATTTTATCCGCCTTAATCGTGAGTGAGTGTGTATGTGGTAATAAATGAGTACTGATTACAAGACCTCGAAAGAGACAATATATTGGTCCATAGTACTCAAACTTAAGCCAATGTGCAACCCAAGCATGATCGTTTCTTTGGCATGATCCTGCCACTTGACTATAAAAGTTTCAGCAAGCAATGATTAAAGTAATTGCTTGAGAGCCTTGAGTTGAGAAAGTTTGTTTAAAGGAAAAACAACAAAAATACATGAAGGCATAGCTACAACCAAAGCATGTTGCATGGATCTCACAAATGGAGGATGTGAATGCCGACCCGCGGCGAGGGGCGGCGACCTGTGAGAAGGGTGATGGCCACAAAGGATGACCGGGGTAGCAGGAGGACGGGGAGATAGTTCCCCACATTGCATGCTTGTTGAGGAGGAAGGAGGGGATGATGTGCACGTGAATTTGTCATGGTTCTCCATGTTGCACGCTTGTTCAGGAGGAAGGAGGGGATGACGTGCAGGAGAATCAATTGGGGAAGATGCAATTGGCGATTGGGACTCGAATGGGCATCATGGGAAGGCTTGAACCGGCCGGGGCTAGTAACCTAGATTCGGGTGTGCCCAGCAGCGTGCCCAAAGCGCAGTTTTGGCATGCTGGCGCCCTCTGGGGTGCTTTGGCCTTGTTTGGGGTATCTTGGGGCTTGGCCTGAAGATGCCTAGACGATTGGGAGTCGAGGGGTTCACTGTTGACCATGGGAGGAGAGGAAAGAAGAGATGCGAGTGTTATACCAGAACTTAGAATGAGGATTTTGGGGCCTTCAGCTTGGATTCAAAGAGGGCCCACTCTCCTGCAGTTGGGGAGTGGTTCTGGCTACTTCATGAAAGAGTTTGGAGGGAAAAGCTTAAGTGTGGAGTGGGGTAGGGGCCGATTTGCTAATATGGCAGAAGGTGTTCGACAAGTGTTTGGGACAGCAACACCTCACCACTGGTGGTGACAGTTAGCAGGGTTAACGTTGATGAAGAAATAATATACGCCACCAAGTTTGAGCTTCGTTGGATAAGTTTGGCAATGCAAACTTCAAATCACCCCCCAAATGGGAGAATTGTCCCTTCCAAAGGGAATGTGGGTAGATTACCTCCTCCAAATTCCATTTATGCCAGAGACTCCTCATTTGGGGTGTTGAACACTCCTCCAAACTTTCATCCCATTTGGATAAACTTTGCAATGTAGAGATGCTTCAACTTGGTTCTGGGCAGAGAGGGGTTTTGGATTATTTAGTGAACCAAATCACCTTCGAATGAGGTGAAACTAGATGTGGCCACTGAATATAGCTTGGGAAGGTTGCTGGAATTTTCTAGGATTTTGTTGGAAATATTTCCTTTGGAAATATTCCAAAAGATCAAAACATACACAATATGTTTTAAGGGCTTTGCAAAAATATTTTGAATATAAATAGGGGTTGAAAATGTTATGTATGGAAAATATATGTCCTCTGAGTATCTCCAAATTATTTTTCCACATAGGAATATCATTTCTCGCCTCAGAAATGGACATGCAAATAAAGTAGGAAAATAATTTATAAAATAATTGTTTTATGGTTTTGGAGAGTAAAAACAGTTTTATAACCAAATCACCATCTTTGGGTGAAAGCACTCCCTTGCTATCAAGGACTTGCAGTGCAACCCAAACCAGTCCTCCTTCATCTTCATTGGTGATGTCCTCCTTCAAAGAAGTAGGAGAAGGAAGTGGTCCATCACGGCATCTGTTAGTTGGCGAGGCAGTGAGGAGCTCAGTGTACTCTTCCGTGGTCAGGCGGTGACACTGAATAGGAGTGGCCTGAAGCGGTGGTACACCTCCTCGGAAGGCAATGGTTGATCGCCCTCCGGATGCTCTTTCCTTCTTAACCTTGCGGGTCTTCATCTTCTCCAAGCGAAGTAGGTCCTTAACTTGGTGTAGTTCTTGGCGAATCTTGGTTGACTCCTTGATCAAAAGGTGCGTCAAAGTGTCGGAGGAGAAACTAAAGTAGGTTTGGAACCTTAGTGGCATATCGTCCTCTGATGATGGGTTGAGTGTCCAACTCCCGTCTATCCCATCCTTAATAAAAGGAAGGTGACGAGTAGCTGGCTCGCTAGCCATCTCGGGAAGGATGTCGCAGAGACGCACGAGCACCTCTCGTTTGGCTATCTCCACTGCCAACATCATATCCTCCATCTATGCTCCTTCAAAGAACCAACTGGTTGGGGAGTCATTAGCCTTCACTATCACGTCCACGTGATATTCCTTGGTGTCGGCGTTGACCCAGTGCTCGTGGTAAAGGAAGATGGGCGTGCGGCGTACTTGACAAAGATGTAGGGGAGAGCACTACAGGAATCAACTTCTTTGCCATCAGCCATCACAAACGGCAAAGAGGTCCACACCGACGGCAAAGAGATTTGCCGTCTGCCACCCGTCGGCAAAGATTCTGCGCCAGCCTACGACGACATTGTAGCTTCTTTTCCATCAGCCAACCCTAAGTGTTCGGCAAAGCTCTTTGCCGTCCATGTCATACACTGAGAAGTCGGCAAAGAGATTGACACGGCAGCTGACAGGTGACGCTTCCGTTAGGGCTAACGGAGGCTTTGCCGTCTGCTTTCCCCTTCTCTTTGCCGTCTGCCACTGTCCGCTTTGCCGTCAGCCTCCCGAGGAGGAGGACGACAAAGAGACTATATGGGCCAGCTGCTGCTGCTCCGAGGTTGCACAGCTGGGTGCCACGTGGCTTCTTTGTCGTCTTCTCCTTGATAACAAAGGCCTTTGCCATCACCTGGCAGACGGCAAAGATCCCAAATTATCACTTTTTTGTTTATTTTTTCTTTTTCACAACACACACATATATATATAATTCATAGCACATATATGATATATAGGTCACAACACATATATGATATACATATAAAGTTCATCAATGCCATTTGTTCATCAACGTACATCCCACACATCGAAAAAACCAACACATACAAAGTTTCATCCATAGATGCATATACATATAGTTCCACATATATTGTCCATCCATATATACATATACATCTAGTTGCACATTGTTCATCAACTCAAATAAAAACTAGAACTAAAGCACTCCAATGCCAGCTTCCATGCATGTAGTACATCCAATCTGCAAAATGGGAATAACAAAGTGAGAAGAAGAACAACAACAAGATATATATGACAAATAATCTAAACTAAAGAAGAAAGAGAAGAAGCAAGAAGAGAAGAAGGAGAAAAAAACAAGAATAAGGATGATGAGGAGGAGGAGAAGGAGAAGGAGAAGGAGAAGGAGGAGAAGAGGAGAAGAAGAAGGAGAAGAAGGAGGAGACGAAGAAGGAGAAGAAGGAGGGAGAAGAAGAAGGAGGAGAGAAGGAGGAGAAGAAGGAGGGATCCTTCTCCTCCTCCTCTTTCTCCTTCTTCTTCTCTTCTGCTTCTTCCTTCTTTTCATTTTTCCTCTTTCTTCTTCTTCTCCTATTCTTCTTCTTATTGTCCTCCTCCTCCTCCTCCTCCTCCTCTTCTCCTCTTCTTCCTCTTCTTCTTATTCTTCTTCTTCTTCCTCTTATTTCTATTTCTATTTTTGTTTATCCTCTTCTTCTACTTATTCTTCTTTTCTTCTTTTTTCTCTTCTTCTCCTTTTTTTTGTTCTTCTCTTCTTCTCTTATGCCTTATTATGTCATTTAGGAGAGAACTTAGCTAAGTATAGGTCATTTTTTATTAAATAGGCCATTTTGGAGCTAACTAAGCTAATTATGTCATTTTGGAGGATCATTAGCTAAGTTGTGAGCCAACCAAGGTTCTTATGATGTATTTACCCTAACTAAGCTAATTATGTCATTTTGGAGGATAATTAGCTAAGTATGTCTTTGTTGGGGAAAATAAGCTAAATTGAAGAAGAAAGAGAAGAAGCAAGAAGAGAATAAGGAGAAGAAAAAGAAGAAGGAGAAGGAGCAGGAGAAGAAGAAGGAGAAGAAGGAGGAGAGAAGAAGGAGAAGGAGAAGAAGGAAGTAGAATAAGAAGGAGGAGAGAAGAAGGAGAATAAGGAGGGCTCCATCAATTCTCCTCCTCCTCCTTCTCCACCTTCTTCTCTTCTTCTTCTCTTGTTCTTCTTCTTCTTCTTCCTTCTTTTCATTTTTCCTCTTTCTTCTCCTTCTCCTCTTCTTCTTCTTCTCCTCCTCCTCCTCTTGTCCTCTTCTTCCTCCTCCTCCTCTTCTTCTTCTTCTTCTTATTTTTATTTCTATTTTTCTTTATCATCTTCTTCTACTTATTCTTCTTTTCTTCTTTTTTCTCTTCTTCTCCTTATTTTTTTCTTCTTCTCTTCTTCTCTTAGGCCTTACTATGTCATTTAGGAGAGAACTTAGCTAAGTATAGGTCCTTTTTTATTAAATAGGCCATTTTGGAGCTAACTAAGCTAATTATGTCATTTTGGAGGATAATTAGCTAAGTTGTGAGCTAACAAAGGTTCTTATGATGTTTTTACCCTAACTAAGCTAATTTTTTCAATTTGGAGGATAATTAGCTAAGTATGTCTTTGTTGGCGAAAATAAGCTAAATTGAAGTAGAAAGATAAGAAGCAAGAAGAGAAGAAGGAGAAGAAAAAGAAGAAGGAGAAGGAGGATGAGCAGAAGAAGGAGAAGGAGGAGGAGAGAATAAGGAGAAGGAGAAGGAGAAGAATGAGGGAGAATAAGAAGGAGGAGAGAAGAAGGAGAAGAAGGAGGGCTCCTTCAATTATCCTCCTCCTCCTCCTTCTCCTCCTTCTTCTCTTCTTCTTCTCTTCTCCTTCTCTTCTTCATCTCTTCTTCTTCTCTGCTTCTTCTCTTCTTCTTCTTCTTCCTTCTATTCACTTTTTTCTCTTTCTTCTCCTTCTTCTCCTCCTCTTCTTCTTCTCCTCCTCCTCCTTCTCCTCCTCTTCTCCTTGTCTTCCTCCTCCTCTTCTTCTTCTTCTTCTTCCTCTTATTTCTATTTATATTTTTCTTTATCCTCTTCTTCTACTTATTCTTCTTTTCTTCTTTTTTCTCTTCTTCTCCTTATTTTTTCTTCTTTTCTTCTTCTCTTAGCTAAGTATCAGTCTTTTTTATTAAATAGGCCATTTTGGAGCTAATTAAGCTAATTATGTCCTTTTGGAGGATAATTAGCTAAGTACGTATTTGTTGGGGAAAATAAGCTAAATTAAAGAAGAAAGAGAAGAGGCAAGAAGAGAAGAAGGAGAAGAAAAAGAAGAAGGAGAAGGAGGCGGAGAAGAAGAAGGAGAAGGAGACAAGAAGGAGAACGAGAAGGAGAAGAAGGAGTGAGAAGAAGAAGGAGGAGAGAAGAAGGAGAAGAAGAAGGATAAGAAGGAGCGAGAAGAAGAAGGAGGAGAGAAGAAGGAGAAGAAGGAGGGCTCCTTCTCCTCCTTCTTCTCTTATTCTTCTCTTCTTCTTCTTCTTCCTTCTTTTCATATTTCCTCTTTCTTCTCCTCTTCTCGTCTTCTTCTTCTTCTGCTCCTGCTCCTCTTCCTGCTCTTCTCCTCTTCTTCCTCCTCTTCTTCTTCCTCTAATTTCTATTTCCATTTTTGTTTATCCTCCTCATTTAGGTCGAAGCTGAGCTAACTATATGTTGTTTTGCAGCTAACTTGGGTTAAATATGTCATTTTAGAGGAGGAGGAGCTAAATTATCTAATTATGTCAAAAATGAAATAGAGAAAACTTAGCGTCGTGGTCATCAAGGAGGAGAAACACCAGGGTTGCTCGCGCCGGCTTCGTTTGGAGACGGTTGCCCTGGAGAAGTGTCGTGCGATGCCGCTCGGGAGTTATTCTGCAGAAAAGATATTTTGCAATGTCTCCGTTACCATGATGACACTAAATTGTTAATACTAGTTTATAATGACCATTCAAATGAAACTCACCGTGCCAATCGCAGAGAAGACGAGCATCAGCGGAGGGACTTGACCGCTCTTCTCGCACAGAGTCCGAAGAGTCGGTCTTATTAGTTAGTAATGAAACAGACATTACACACATGATTTGGATGATATGAAAAAACAATTTACCACATAAAGATCGTACAGGACCCGTTGACCCGCTGCATTCCGGGCCCTCTCCTACTCAATCATTTGTGTCGTGGTCCGGTCCCTCTCCTCAAGAGCAGGCTGGCTTGCCGCTCTCTCTTTCTGAAGAGCAGCCTGCAACACCGTTCCTCGTTACCACAGTAATGACCGATGGTCACACACATAATGAAATGGATGAAAGTTTTTTGAGTGCGTACAACTAACCTCGATTGCACGATCAACTGGACATGGACGAGGCGTTATCTCAGGACAGGAGCTCGACTGGCGCGCCTTGATCTCCGGGAGAGTGAGTGGACAACGTATTATCCCATCTCCAATGGCTATCGATCCATGGGGCCTCCCGCCACCAGATATCATCACCAACTCTGGATCCAAAGTATCCTCGCTCGGGTTAAAGTTATCCCCTTTCCTAGCCTTCCCCGTGTCCCTATATGTCACGAGCTTGTGGTGGGATGATATGTTGGTGAAGTTATTTGGATCATCCAGGTCAGACTCAGAGAATGCCTTCGCCTTCTTGTAGGACGCACTATGGGCCATGCCATAAAGTTCGTACAAGTGTGGCATCTCCATCTTATTGTGATGCACCTAAAAGAGAGGAACAAAGTATTAGTAAGGGTCTCAAGCTAGAATGAAGAATGAATTGCATGAATCATGAAGCAAACCACATACCCAGTTTCGTCAGAACTGAAGTAAGTTGGCGCTGCGTTGATGGTGTGGCACACCAACCATTTGGCTCCGTCGATCCTTCGCATTGTCGTGGACGGCTCGCCAGTTCCCTGTGCACCACTCATCCACCAACGCCTCCCAACAATCCATCTTATCGGCACACCATCTTGAGGGCACCTATAAGTTATTAGAAAGAATTTTGAGCACTACACCTATGAATCAAATCAAGAGTACTACGTAGAAGGCGTTAAGAATAGGTAATTACCTTCATGTACTGCTCCTTCTTCAGATACTTGGCGCGACACTCCTTCTTCTGCTTCTTAATACCACGTGTGGCGTAGTAGTCTCGAATAGCCTGCAGCCGACCCTCGTGGTGTAAGTTCAGTAATTACTGCCTAAACTCGGCCTCGAGAACCTTGGCCGCCTCCTCCTCATATCCCTCCTCACACCTATACAAGGTCTGCAATCAAACGAGACAACACCGATTAGTATAATAATTAGCTATATTGTTAATTTTAGATTGTGTAAAAGGATAATTTACCCAAAAGCTCTTGATCACCATCTCGGTCCTCGTGTGCCACAAGACACCATCTATAATTTCCTCCGGCGGGGCCTCCGCAGCCTAGTAGTGCTCTGATCGTGCAATCTTTGGCGTTAGCTAGACGAATGCTTATGACAACAAACCTTCTCCTGCAACGGCACAAGAAGAATGTTGAAAGCACCCCAAAGTAATGAGGCTAGAAGAATGTTGTTGATGGCCCACCAGCGCGTGGGTTCGCAGCGGTTTTCGAGGGTAGAGTATTCGACCGAATTTGTTGATAAGCCAGTCGGGAGGTGAGAGTATACTCTCAAGTATTAGCAGCTGAATTTGTCAGATTCAACCGCACCTGACAGATTAGTATCTGCAAGCACAGTAGTAACAGCAAAGTAGCGAGTAACGGTAGTGTAACGAGCAATAGCAGCGGCAAGGAACAGTAGTAGTGACAGCAGTAGCAAGTAGAAACAGTAACAAGCGATAGTAGTAGCAACAGTAGCAGCAGAGCAAGACAAGTAACAGCAGTAGCAACAGTAGTAGTAGCACCAGCAGATCAAGACAAGTAACAGCAGTAGGACAAACTCGTAGGCAATGGGTCGGTGATTTGTTTGGATGATATTCATCATGCAACAACTATAACACGGAGAGATATGTGGCTAGCTCCCGTTCGTCAATGTGATGTAGGCATGCATTCCGTGTGTCGACATACGTGGTTAGGGAAAAGAACTTGCATGACATCTATTGTCCATCCCTCCCGTGGCAGCGGGGTCCAAAAGGAAACTACGGGATATTAAGGTTCTCCTTTCAATAAAGAACCGGATCAAGGCATTAGCACTTGGTGAACACATGAACTCCTCAAACTATGGTCATCACCGGGAGTGGTTCCGGTTATTGTCACTCCGGGGTTGCCTAGTAGGTAACTACAACTTGCAAGATCGGATCTAAAACACACATATATTGGTGACAACATAATAATTTCAGATCTGAAAACATGGCACTCGGGCCCTAGTGACAAGCATTATGCATGGCAAAGTAGTAGCAACATCAATCTCAGAACATAGTGGATACTAGGGATCAATCCCCATCAAAACTAACTTGATTACATGATAGATCTCATCCTACTCATCACCTCCCAACGAGCCTACGAATAGATTACTCACGAACGACGAAGAGCTTCATGGAATTGGAGAGGGAAGAAGGTTGATGATGACGATGGCGACGATTTCCCCTCTATGGAGCCCAAGACGGACTCCAGATCTGCCCTCTAGATGAAGAATAGGTGGTGGCGGCGCATCCTGATCGAAAACGCGACGAAAACTTCTCTTTTTTATTTTTTTGTTGGACGAAAGGCAACTTATAGAGCTGGAGTTGGGGGCGGCAGGTGCCTGTGGGCCCCACAAGCCTGCCCACCGCTACCAGGGGGGTGGTGGCGGAGCAGGGGCTTGTGGCCCACTGGCCCACCCCATGAGGTGGAACTTGGCGTAGATATTTTGGATATTTTCCAAAACTGCTCCCCGTAATTTTTCAGGACATTTGGAGAACTTTGATTTCTGCAAAAAAATAACACCAAGGCAATTCTGCTGAAAACAGCGTCAGTCCAGGTTAGTTCCATTCAAATCATGCAAATTGTAGTCCAAAACAAGGGCAAAAGAATTTGGAAAAGTAGATACGTTGGAGATGTATCAACTCCCCCAAGCTTAAAACCTTGCTTGTCCTCAGGCAACTCAGTTGACAAACTGAGAGAGAAAGAAAAACTTTGACAAACTCTGTTTGATCTTGTTGTTGCAACTATGTCTAACTCATAACCAGAATTTTAGCAAGATCACAAGTTAACCACATAAGCAAATGACACAAAGGTCTCATGGTAAACTAATCTCAATGGCATATTTAGCTAACGAGCAAATAATAATGAGTTTCAAATACCAACACTTCAATCAAGACAAGTATGAAGCAATATGAATAGGTGGTATCTCACTAGCTCTTTCTGAGACCGCAAAACATAAATGCAGAGCACTTTCAAAGATCAAGGGCTGACTAAACATTGTAATTCGTAGCAACGAAGATTCAGTCATAGTCATACTCAATATCAATCAAAAGAAAAGCATAAAAATGACAGAGGTGCTCTCTAATTGGTGCTTATATAAGAGGAGGATGACTCAACAGGAAAATAAGTAGACATGCCATTTGTAGAGGTGCGAGAGCTCAAGCTTTGAAAACAGAGATAATAATTTTGGGTGGCATACTTTCATTGTCAATGCAATGACCAAGAGTTCTCAATATCTTCCATGCTACTCATGCTATAGGCGGTTCCCAAACAGAAAAGTAAAGTTTTAACTCCCCCACCAACAATCAATCACACTCCACGGCTAGCCGAATCCTCGGGTACCGTCCATACTAACATCAATCTGGGGGGAGTCTTGTTTTACAGTTATGTTTTCGATTTAAGCGTGCAACTGGGCATCCCAAATACCGGTCCCTTTGTCGTGAATGACTGTGAATAAACACATGTCGAGGATAACACTCCTAGCATGGAAGATACCAATAGCCCTCTGTCACCACATGAGCGGTTCGGGCATGCAAAACAGATTATTTCTTGAAGGTTTAGAGAATGGCACATGCAAATTTACTTGGAACGGCAGGTAGATACCGCAAATAGGTAGGTATGGTGGACTCTCATGGAAAAACTTTTGGGTTTATGGAAGTGGATGCACAAACAGTATTCCCGCTTAGTACAAGTGAAGGCTAGCAAAAGACTGGGAAGCGACCAACTAGAGAGCGACAACAGTCATCCAGATGCAATGAGTTTGACTAACATTGAATGCAAGCATGAACAGGATATAAATCACCATGAACACGAACATCATAGTGGCTATGTTGATTTTGTTTCAACTACATGCATGAACATGCGCAAAGTCAAGCCACTTGAAACATTCAAAGGAGAATACCATCCTATCATACTACATCATAGTCATCTCAAAATCTATGTTGGCAATCAAGACAAACCATTATAAGCTCTCAGCTAAATAAGCATGGCATCAGAAACTATGATCTCTAAGTTGTCATTGCAAACATGGTTCTCTCACAACAAAGCTAAATCTGGGTCGACAAGCTAGTCATATTTACAAAAACAAAATAGATAGAGTTCATACCAGCTTATCAGTCTCAGTCACTTCATCATATATAATCATTGTTGCCTTTCAGTTGCACGATCGAACGATGAAAACGATAATAAGCGCATTGGACTAAGCTGAATCCGCAAGCAAACACAAAGGTGAAGACAAAGTAATATGGCTCTTTGAAATCTAAACAGGTAAGCATGTAAGAACCACTAAACATTGTAACCAATATCTTCTACCTTGACACAAAGAAAAAGAAAACTATTTACACGGGAAAGCTCCCAATAAGCTAAAGAAGAAAGAAAAAACTTTTTGGGTTTTCTCAGAAGGACACAAAACAAGAAAACAAGAAAACAAAAAGAAACTAGCATGGATAATACAGTTGCAAAGTGTAAGCACCGGTTAACAAAGTGAAAGCATAAGCATGAATGTAAAGTTGGTGAGAACACGTACTCCCCCAAGCTTAGGATTTTGGCCTAGCTTGGTCTACTCCGAAGGTGGGAAATAACCAGCTCCAGGATACTCTGGAGCAGACTGTGGATGCCATTGCTGTGTGAGCTCTTCTGGCTCCCACTGATAAACTGGTGTCTGGTACTCAACAGGCGGCTCGGGCACGGGCGGCTGTGGTTGGGCCAAGCCCTAATATGCGTAGATGTCCGCGGGCATAATAGCGTACCTGCCTGCATGAAGATCAAACAAAGAAGGAGCGGGCAAAGTAATAGTCTCTCGAGTAGCCTGACTAAACACCAGGTTATAAATCATCCTCTACTAGCATCTCTATATGGAAAATCATGGCGAACCATGCTGTCATAATCCAGATATCTCTCACGGAGAAGCATCTCTCCTTCCTCTCCCAGTCTAATGGGTATCTCAAAGTGTCTGGCAAGACGGGTAGCGTAGATACCTCCATAGACGACACCTTTAGAACGGTTCAGGTTCAACCGTTGAGCGACTATAGTGCCCAAGCTATAAGTCTTATCGTTATAAAGGCCTTCATGCAAAACCGCAAGGTCTGGAGAACTAAGTGATCCAGCCTCCCGACGGCCAATCAAACATTTTTGCACAAATAGTGAGAAGTACCGAAGCCCAGGAAAATTTATGCTAGCAATTCTAGCGTGATACACTCCTCTATCCTCTCCAACAGCAATAAAACCAATGAAATCCTCCAAGTCCCATGGACGAGGGTCACAGATATCCCCAACATAAGGTAATTTGCATACATTGCAAAAATCCTGCAGCGTCATGCACTAGGGGACATCGTATATCATGAACTCAACCATGGGAGGATTCTTCCTCGGATAAAAGTTCAAGCTTTGAACGAAAATATTGGTGAGGAGGAGATATTGTGGGCACTTATCTTCAACGAATGCAGTAAGACCTGAGTTCTGCACCAAGTAATAAAAGTCGTCATAAAGTCCGGTGGCGCGCAAAAATTCATCGCTTGGCCACTCGCACGCTCGAACTTCTGTGACTCGAGAGACTGCGTACTTGGGGTGATTCTTCTCATCCTCCTTATGGTTACGGCTTGAAGAGCCTCTCAAGAACCTCCTCATCTTTTCCCTTTTCTAGCTCTGAAAAATTCTAAAATTTTTAGAGGCTTCGAAAGAAAAGTGAATAAGGATTAACCCAACTTGTAGCAACTACTCCTACTAGTGCCTAGAGACCGTATCACGCGCTAAAACTACTTGGGACCAACTAAAATCAACTTTTCTAGCTCAAGACAGGTAGCAAGACTACGCGAAGTATAAAGCACTAGAGCAAAAACTAATTGGACCAATGGAGGAGTCACTTACCAAGGAGTAATTTCCCCAAAACGGTTCGGAGAATAGTTCTTTGAGCAAAGAGATCGAAAATCACAGCCAAATGAGCAAGAACACGGGTTTGAGCTGCGAAATAATTTTTTCTGGAGGTGGAAGAAGAGGCTGGGAGCTGGAATGAGTGGAGGGGGTGCCTGTGGGCCCCACAAGCTTGCATCCTTCCACCAGGGGGGTAGGTGGCGGTGGAGGGCTTGTGGCCCACTGGTCAGGCCCCCAGGCGAGCTCTCAGGCCCAGAAAGTTTCAAAAATTCCAGAAAAAATCATACTAAGTTTTCAGGACCATGGGAGAACTTTTTTTTTCGAGGTATTTTTCTCCAGGACGCTAAAACAGAAAATAGGAAAAACTAAACTAATTCTATCACTTTTCTTCTAAGCAACAGAGAAGGAAAACTCAAAACAGAGGTATGTGACTCTCTGATTCATCCGTCTCATGGTCATCGAAAGAAATTCGTCAATGGGATTGATCAAGTCCTTATGACAAAACCTTCTCTAATCGCAAGAGAGAACGGAGAATTTTTTAATAGCCACTAAGTCACCTCAATGGGGATATGTATCTCCCCAACAAGCAAATCATACTTCATCTTGTAACGAGGAATAGGGCATTCAAAGCTCCCAATGAGAATCAATGAAGTCTTTTCGATAGCATTGATGCAATGTACTGGATACCGTTTCTTCGGAAAGTGCACTGTGTGCTCATTACCATTGACATGTAAAGTGACATTGCCTTTGTTGCAATCTATAACAGCCCCTGCAGTGTTTAAAAAGGGTATTACGAGGATGATAGCCATGGCATCATCCTCGGGAATATCCAAGATAACAAAGTCTGTTAAGGTAGTGGTGTTAGCAACCACAACAAGCAGATCCTCGCAAATGCCGATAGGGAAAGCAGTTGATTTTCGGCCATTTGCAGAGAAATTTCAGTGGGTATCAACTTATCCAATTCAAGTCAACGATAAAGAGAAAGCGGCATAACACTAACACCGGCTCCAAGGTCACATAAGGCAGTTCTTACGTAGTTCCCTTTAATGGAGCAAGGTATAGTGGGCACTCCGGGATCACCAAGTTTCTTAGGAGTTCCACCTTTGAAAGTGTAGTTGGCAAGCATGGTGGAGATCTCATGATCTGGTATTTTCCGTTTATTAGTCACAATATCTTTAATGTCCTTGGCATACAGAGACATCTTGAGCATATGAGTTAACCGCATCTGCAGAAAGACGGGTCTTATCATCTCAACGAAGCGTCCAAAATCCTCATCATCTTTTTTTCTTGGATGGCTTAGGAGGAAAGGGCATAGGTCTCTGAACCCATGGCTCTCTTTCTTTACCATGCTTCCTAGCAGTGAAGTCAGTCGTGTCGTATCTCTTAGGTTCTGGATTATCAGGATTAACCGTAGGTTCAATCTCCACATCCTCGTGATTGCTAGGTTGAGCATCATTATGAACATCACTTTCCATGTTGTCACCAGGTTTATGTTCATCACCAGATTGTGTTTCTGCATCAGATGCAGAGATATCATTAGGTTCTTCAGGTGTGACATTATTTGGTGAACTGGCGTGAAGATTTCTATCATCCTTCTTCTTCTCCTTAGGATGACTAGGTGTATCAGCATTGATTCCTTGAGAATCTTGATCAATTCTCTTAGGATGACCTTCACGATACAAAGGTTCCTGAGTCATTTTGCCTCCTCTAGTAATGACTCTGACAGAGTTGTCATTTAGTTCATTGAGCAGGTCGTTCTGAGCTTTAAGTACTTGTTCTACCTGAGTAGTAATCATAGAGGCATGTTTACTCAGGAGCTTCAAAGCGTTGACATTTCTGTCTACACAAGCACTTAAATGGCTAAGCATACGAGTACTTTGTTCCAAATGTCTGCTAACATAATCATTGAAACTCTATTGTTTAGCAACAAAGTTGTCAAATTCATCAAAGCATAGGCTAGCAGGTTTATCAAAAGGAATATCACTCTCATCAAACCTACGCAGAGAATTCACTTCTACTACCTGTGTCGGGTTGTCGAGACCATAGATCTCTTTGATAGGCGGTAGATTTTTGACATCTTCAGCTCTAATGCCTTTCTCTTGCATAGATTTCTTGGCTTCTTGCATATCTTCGGGACTAAGGAATAGAATACCTCTTTTCTTAGGAGTTATCTTAGGAGGTGGTTCGGGAATAATCCAAGCATTATCATTGATCAAGATGTGATTCAGTAGGGTCTCAACTTGTTCTATAGTTCGTTCCCTAAAAACACAACCGGGACAACTATCTAGGTAGTCTCTAGAGGCATCGGTAAGTCCGTGATAGAGGATATCAAGTATCTCGTTCTTCTTGAGGGGTGATCGGGCAAAGCATTCTGTAGCTGGACAAGCCTCCCCCAAACTTGTGGAAGACTCTCTTCTTGGAGTTCAGCAAAGTTGTATATTTCCTGCAAGGCAGCTTGCTTCTTATGGGCACGGAAATATTTCTCACATAAGTAATAGACCATCTCCTGGGGACTATGCACACATCCAGGAGCAAGAGAGGTGAACTAGGCTTTAACGTCCTCCTTTAGAGAGAAAGGAAACAACTTAAGGATATAGTAGTGGCCGATCTTCTCCTCATTAGTGAAGAGGTTGGCTATTTCGGATAGTTTGGCAAGATGGGCTATGACCGTCTCAGACTCATATAACCGTGAAAAGGATCAGATTCGACTAGAGAGATTATCTCAGGGTCGACAGAGAATTCATAATCCTTATCGGTGACAAAGATAGGCGAAGTGGAAAACTTCGGGTCATTTCTCATCCTAGCTTCCTGAGAATTTTCCTTCCACTTGAGAAGTAATTTCTCAGTGTCATAGGCATTCTTACACGCAAGAAAATCCTCAGCTATCTCTCCCTCCATAACGTACCCTTCAGGTATATCAGGCAATTCATATCTAGGAGAGCTAGATCTAACAGTAGCAAAAGCAGGTTCTATCTCAATAGCATTGGCAGTATCAGAAGCATCACGAGCATTGGTAGTAACTCTAGAAATATGAGCACCAAGGAACACTCCTATTGGAACATGAGGCAAAGTAGTATCTCTAGCAGTATCAAGCATAACATCATGAGGCAAAATAGAATCTCTAGCATCATTAGGCAAAGCAGTATCAAGCATAGCATCTCTAGCAGTATCAGGCATAGTATCAAGCATAGTATCATCACGCATAGTATCAAGCATAGCATCTCTAGCAGTAGTATCACAAGCATCATCAAGCACAGGCGACATATCAAGATTTCTAGCAGGAGGTGATGTCGCAAACTTACTCATAACTGAAGGTGAATCAAGTGCAGAGCTAGATGGGAATTCCTTACCTCCCCTCGTAGTTGAGGGACAGATTTTGGTCTTCGGATCCTTCAGGTTCTTCATAGTGATCAGCAGATATAAATCCCAAGTGACTCAGAGAATATAGAAATACCTCCCCGGCAACGGCGCCAGCAAATGTTGATCGTGTAATCTCTGGCGTTAGCTAGACGAATGCTTATGACAACAAGGATTCTCCTGCAACGGCACCAAAAGAATGTTGAAAGCACTCCCCAGTAATGAGGCTAGAAGAATGCTGTTGATGGCCGACCAGCGCGTGGGTTCGCAGCAGTTTTCGAGGTAGAGTATTCGACCCAATTTGTTGACAAGCCAGTCGGGAGGTGAGAGTATACTCTCAAGTATTAGCAGCTGAATTTGTCAGATTCAACCGCACCTGAAAGATTAGTATGTGCAAGCACAGTAGTAACAACAAAGTAGCGAGTAACGATAGTGTAACAAGCAATAGCAGCGGCAAGGAACAGTAGTAGTGACAACAGTAGCAAGTAGCAACAGTAGCAAGCGACAGTAGTAGCAACAGTAGCAGCAGAGCAAGAGAAGTAACAGCAGTAGCAATAGTAGTAGTAGCAGCAGCAGAGCAAGACAAGTAATAGCAGTAGGACAAAGTCGTAGGCAATGGGTCGGTGATTTGTTTGGATGATATTCATCATGCAACAGCTATAACACGGAGAGATATGTGGCTAGCTCCCGTTCGTCAATGTTATGTAGGCATGCATTCCGTGTGTCATCATACTTGATTAGCGAAAAGAACTTGCATGACATCTATTGTCCAACCCTCCCGTGGTAGCGGGGTCCAAAAGGAAACTACAGGATCTTAAGGTTCTCCTTTTAATAAAGAACCGGACCAACGCATTAGCACTTGGTGAACACATGAACTCCTCAAACTATGGTCATCACCGGGAGTGGTTCCGGTTATTGTCACTCCGGGGTTGCCGGATCATAACACATAGTAGGTAACTACAACATGCAAGATCGGATCTAAAACACACATATATTGGTGACAACATAATAATTTCAGATCTGAAATCATGGCACTCGGGGCCTAGTGACAAAAATTAAGCATGGCAAAGTAGTAGCAACATCAATCTCAGAACATAGTGGATACTAGGGATCAATCCCCATCAAAACTAACTCGATTACATGATAGATCTCATCCTACTCATCACCGCCCAGGGAGCCTACGAATAGATTACTCACGAACGACGAAGAGCTTCATGGAATTGGTGAGGGAAGAAGGTTGATGATGATGATGGAAACGATTTCCCCTCTCCGGAGCCCAAGACGGACTCCAGATCTGCCCTCCAGATGAAGAAAAGGTGGTGGCGGTGCCTCCGTATTGAAAACGCGACGAAAACTTATAGAGCTGGAGTTGAGGGCGGCAGGTGCCTGTGGGCCCCACAAGCCTGCCCACCGCCACTAGGGGGGTGGTGGCGGAGTAGGGGCTTGTGGCCCACTGGCCCACCCCCTGAGGTGGAACTTGGCGCGGATATTTTTGATATTTTCCAAAACTGCTCCGCGTAAATTTTCAGGACGTTTGGAGAACTTTGATTTCTGCACAAAAATAACACCAAGGCAATTCTGCTGAAAACAGAGTCAGTCCACGTTAGTTCCATTCAAATCATGCAAATTATAGTCCAAAGCAAGGGCAAAAGAGTTTGGAAAAGTAGATACGTTGGAGACGTATCATGCTCACAGGAAAATCCTAATGTAGGAACCTGACCCTCACCAACCAATGTGACAATCCCCGAAAAATTTGTCCAGCAAAGCACACGCAGGACGTTGTTCGGCTTGCGGACTCCACGAGGGTGTGCCCATCCTCTACAGTATGATAAGGTCAACGCATTACATATTTGAAGAAACTTGAAGGTAAAAGCTAAAAAATGAGTAAATGTACTTACCTATCCCCTTCGTGCTTAATTACCGGCCTCTGCTTGCCGGTATTGGCACTACCGGGAGGCGTGTACTACCACGCTTGTACACAGTGGCCCCATCCACCTGCACATCACCCTCACTATCCGTAAACTCATCCCCGCCATCAGCAGAACAACCACTTGGACCCTCGGACCTATCCGGCACCTCGGTCCAATCCGGCTGCTCCGACCGATCCGGCCAGGCACCCCATCCGGACCTCTCCACGTTGCCCGAAGCGTGTGTGGCAGGAGTCTCCTCGGACGTAGCATCAGCAACCTGAGTCTCGTGGGCCGAAGGCACCTCGACCCGAGGCTGATCCTGGACCAGAGTCTCATGGGCCGAATGCCCGTCCACCTGAGTCTCCTGGACCAGAGTCCCCGTAGCCTCCTCAAACGGTTCCACCATAGTAGTCATGTGCTCAGGTGAATGAGGTGGTGGCGGTGGCGAGGACGGGCAACAGTCCGCCTACTTCTTCCGCGGCCACCACCTCTCCCTGTAACCTTCCCCTTTTTCCCTCCCCGACCAGCACCTCTCCAAGTGGGAAATGCCGCCGACGAAGAAGCACGCGCGGGTGGTGTCGTCAGACTGTGTTCCAATTCTCTATGGAGAGATAGGGGTGGAATGGAAGTACCACCCCTCGTGCAGGCCACCAAAGAAGAACCCGTCGAGCAATCTGGACCCGTTCCCACCATCTTTCAACACCTGCTGACCTGCCATGATAAAGATTAAGAGAAATTACTACAACATAAAAAATTAGATAGTATTGAATTTTTTTTGAGAATTAATGAATTCTTAATTGTGTTCTCAATATTCGAGACTATCCTATTAGAATTTGTAGAAGGATTTCCACAAGAATTACTATAAGAATTGCCATGACCATTAGGAACATTACCGAGATATGGCCTAGTATTGAAATTACCCCTACTAGTAGAATGCCAGTGCGTTGCTATGGGTAAATTGTAGGAAAATCAATAAAACTTAATTGTGGCCATGATGCAGTCTAAGAGCCTAACCGAAATAACCTAAAGAATGACTACATCTTATATTTCTCATATTAATACAAAAAGAAATTTGTAGTCTGGTGGAGGTACGATAGATAGTACTTTCTAGTTAACATAAAAACTATACACCTACATATAACACAACAATTTTTGCATGAACAAAATTGGATAGCGGAAAAGTAGTTTGATAGCCAAATACATTTATAGTTAAAACAAAAACAAAGGTGCCACACCTTGATTTGCCACCAAATTATATATATATATAACCATATACTTTTTCTTCACGGAAATACCTAAACATTTACTGCTTGGTAGTTTTAAACCACATTAGATGGATTCATTCATAAAAAGCTAGATGGAAGCACATAAGTAATATTGGAAGCATACAACGAATCGCCATTCTTTCCACAGCTCGTTCCTGATGGAACTCCCAGGTCATATATAAGAGTACATGGTTGACTATCAACACGACGGAATTCAATGTTAGGTTTAACAACATCTTCAATAGAAGATGTATATTCAAAAATAAATATCTTTTATATCTTCGAGGCCCAAAAATACCTCCCCAGCAGAGGGTGTAGATGGAAAAAAATACATCATGCATCAATTTTTTAGGTGGCATCAATTTTGTTTAGTTGACAGTTTGCCACACCTTAAAAATATTCCGTCCTCCGCCTCTGAATATACTAACGTATAAATGCAGGGAGTGTGGAGTCTCACCGGCAGGGGCGGCCGTGGGGCGGTGGGGCGGCGCCGGAGGCGTTGGGGCTGCAGGGCGGCGCCGGGGTCCGTGGGGCGGCGTCGCCGGGGCTCTGGGGCTCTGGGGCGGCGCCTGGGGCGCCGGGGGTGGCCGGGCGACGGTGGCGTCGGCGATGTGCGTCGGGGGAGGAGAGAGAGAGTGAGTGGTCGTTCGAGAGAGAGAGAGGGCCGGGGTGGGGGCGGGACGGCCGTTAGTAGATTCATGAAGTTTGTCGTCTGTTGGTGGACGGCAAAGGGTCTATACTCTTTGCCGTCTGCCTCTGGACTCTTTGCCGTCCGCCAGCAGACAGCAAAGAAGGGGAGTAGTTTGACCTAAGCTTTCCCCGGCTAGATGGACTCAACCCAAAGCTTTGCCGTCTACTTTTTATCATCATTGCAGTCCGCGGCTGATGGCAAAGAATTGACTGTTGGCAAAGACCAGATTTGCCCTCAGCCAATTCTTTGATGTCCGCTTTGTGGGAGCTGATGGCAAAGACACTCTTTGCCATTAGCCAGCAGACGGCAAAGATTTGGCAGACGCCAAAAAACTGATTTCTAGTAGTGATGGTTGATATGTCTCAAACGCATCTATAATTTTTGATGGTTTCATGCTGTTATCTTGTCTACTTTGGATGTTTTATATACCTTTTATATCTTTTTTGGAAATAACTTATTAATTCAGTGCCAATTGCCAGTTCTTATTTTTTCTGTGTTTTCGACTCTTTTCAGATCTGATTTTGGAACAGAGTCCAAACGGAATAAAATCCCCGAATGAATTTTTCCAGAACAGAAGAAGATCGGGGGACTTGAGGGCCAAGGCAGGAGGCCCACAGGGAGCACACAAGCCCTATAGCCGCGGCCAGGGGGGCCGCGGCTACCAGGCTTGTGGCCCCCCTGGAGCTCCCCTGCCCGAGCTCTTTGGCCTATATATTCCCTAAAATCGCAGAAAAAATAAGGGCGTCCACGAAACCACTTTTCTGCCGCCGCAAGCTTCCGTTTCCGCGAGATCTCATCTGGAGACCCTTCCCGGTGCCTCGTCGGAGGGGACTTTGGAGTTGGAGGGCTGCTACATCAACATCATTGCCTCTCCAATGACTCGTGAGTAGTCTACTTCAAACCTACGGGTCGTTAGTTAGTAGCTAGATGGCTTCTTCTCTTTCTTGGATCTTCAATACAAGGTTCTCCATGATCTTGATGGATATATATCCCATGTAATCCTATTTGGTCGTGTGTTTGTCGAGATCCGATGAATTGTGGATTTGTGATCAGATTATCTATGAATTATATTTGAGTCTTTGCTGATTTCTTATATGCATGATTTGATATCCTTGTAAGCCTCTCCGAGTCTTGGGTTTTGTTTGGCCAACTGGATCTATGATTCTTGCAATGGGAGAAGTCTTTGGTTTTTGGTTCATACTGTGCGGTGACCTTTCCCAGTGACACAAAGGGCAGCAAGGCACACATCGTGTTGTTGCCATCAAGGGTAACAGGATGGGCTTTCCTCATAGATTTGAGATTGTCCATCTACATCATGTCATCTTGCTTAAGGCGTTACTCTGTTCTTATGAACTCAATACACTAGATGCATGCTGGATGGCGGTCGACATGTGGGGTAATAGTAGTAGCACTACTAGGAAAAGGGCTATAGATAATATAGACACTAATGGCGCACCAGACAAGTGGTGCGCCACTACTATATAGGAGTGGCGCACCATGTGCAGGTGCGCCATTAGTGTGATGGACACTAATGGAGCTCCACACACACGGTGCGCCACTACTAACAATTTTTTTTCCAAAAGTACTAATGGCGCACCGGGGCAGAGTGCGCCATTACTAGTTTAACTAGTAATGGCGCACCACTCACCCATTGCGCCACTACTATATATATATATATATATATATATTTATATATATATATATATATATTTATATATATATATATATATTGCAAAATTGCTGGTGGTGCGCCATTAGTAGTTTTGCAAAAAATATATCTCTCTCTGCTCCACCGCGACCGCGAAAAAGGAGACGCCAACGCAAACCCTCACCACTCTCTCCTCCGTCTCCCTCATCGCCGGCGCCGCCGCCATGCTCCGGCTATGAAGCTCCATCCTCGCCCATCTCCTCTCTTCTTCTCCGGCCGCCTCACCCGCATCCCCTCTCCACCGCCTCATATCCGTGCCAGGGATTCCCGTTCCCAGTTTCGACCAGCGCCGCCACAAGCCGCCGGTCGCCGATCCCCCGCCTCCCACCGTCGCCGCCCCCCTCGCTTACCCCGTCGCTCTCTCTATTCCCCTGGACGTCGCGCTCCTCGACAACGACCCGCCTCTGAGCCTCCCCTCTCTCTAAGGCCGGCTGACCTGGATCTGCATCGTCATCGGAAGCCGCCTCGATGAGCTCCTCTTACACTCTCGTGCGTGTGCTAGCTACTCCCGCTTGAGCTAGTGGTGTCGTCCTGCTGCTTGCGTGTGCTACTGTTCTGTTGTGCCATTGATTGATGGGTGGTTGTGCTGAACTGCTGATGCTGTTGGCTGCTGTTCTCAAACATTGTCAGTTTTCCAACCAATTGATAGCCAATATCTTAGACTTGCCAACAATTGGCATGACAATTATCAGCACATAGGTGAAGTACAGATGCAAGAACAGAAATGCATCTGTAGCTGGCTAATATACCAAGTGTTTACTAAATGCAAGTAGCAGCGCTGATGCGAATGCGATGTGTCGTGCTTCCTAAATCCTAACTGTTGGTCGGTATCTCTTATGTTTCAACATGCCTGACTCGTGATCAAAGTATCCATTGTAGTTGTGAAAGTGCTCGGTTTATGGTCACTTCTTACTTGGTTCTTTGATTTTTCTTGCTTACGATGACTTATTTTATCGATGAAACTATTTATTGCTCCCCCAGGCTGTTTGTGGTGAAATCCAAGGAATTGGTGCGATATCAGGTCATGGAGGGGAGCAAGGACATGCAATAGTCAGCAGACGCTGAACATGTTATTAAAGTACCCAGAGAGCCTGCCATCATTATCAATGGTGTCCCAGACTTGCCTCCTGAGTTCGCATCTGGTTCACAACTTGCAGTAAGAGACCCATCTCCATGTTAAGATACTTCTATGTTCTCGCACTGTAATTGTTGAGCTGTGTGGAGCTCACCTCTACTAATTAATTTTCACTACATGGTGAGCTTTGCTGTTCTGCACTGTGGTAGTAGTAGCTGACGCAGATGCAGGAAATCCCTGCAACACATCAGAGCTAGAATTTTGACTAAACTAACAGATGTTGGACATGTTTGGGCGGGGGAAAGCTTCAGTTATGTCGTCATGTGTATGGTAGGACAACCCAATCATTCGACTTATGTTTACTTTTATGTCCGTATTTTTGATTTCTGCAACATAACCTGTTCCATATGGTGCTATATATCGTTCTGTGTCTTAACTGATGCCAAGCCGTAAAACCTGAGAAGAAGAATTAGGCTGGGAAATGTAATATGTATGTTGTACATGTAGTATTTGTGGAACTTCTAAAGAAGTTTGGTTGCCAGTGTACATGCTTAGCCACGTTGATTTCGGAAAATTGCAACCACGCCTCACTATGCAGCTGTCTGCTACTCCCTCCATTCCTAAATATAAGTCTTTTAAGAGGTTTCACTAGAAGACTACATACAGATGTGTATAGACATACTTTAGAGTGTTGATTCACCCATCTTGTTTCGTATGTAGTCTTCTAATGATATCTCTAAAAAGAATTATATTAAGGAACGGAGGGAGTACATGATTATTGCTGAATTTTCCATATCCCACTTGTAAAACTGTATCCTCTGACTTCCCTTGTGCCTCCTGCTTGAGCAAATCCCCGGGCCTCTCTTCCTCACTCTCCCATGCTCATCCTCCTGCTTTAGGCCGTGCTGCCACTTCAGTCTATGGCGCTCCCCAACTGAGCAGTTGCTGCAGGGGCTTGAATTACACTGATCCCTATGGTAAATTAGCCCCCTAATCTGAAGAAACCTGACCCAGTCAATTTTTTTATCCTAATTGGAATTTTGATACATGGTTCCTGTTTATTTATTTATTAGGTTAGTAGCTGATTGAAAGATGCTTCATATGTGTAGGTGAAAGTTTGGTTTCTGTTTCATTTTTTATACAAGTTTTCGGTGAAAGGTTTGTCCCCTCTTAGTTGAAATTGAAAGTATTTATTTGCACTACTCTGAAGTTCTATCAGAACCTCCTAGTTTAAACTTTAAAGACTGGAAAAATCAATCGCAAGTTCCAGTAGATAGCATGCTTTGAAATTTTGAGACATGCAATTGAATGCTGGGGATGGAACACAGTCAATGTGGAGGGTAAATTTGCATCTATTGTGCCTTCTTAAGGCATGTGGTTATTTTTGAGTTCCATTCATTGTTTCAAAAATCATTCCTCCCCCTTGTAAATTCTAATCCCATGGTCTTTTGAAATCCATTCGTTGTTTCAAAACACAGGTGCCTTTGCTATATACATGGAGCCCTGGCATGCTGATATTTTTGAGTTCCTTGATCTGAGGAAGAACCATGGCAAGGTAAAATGTTAGCCCAGCATTATCTAATTACTGTTTTTGTTTTGCAACTGAAGTACATAACCATTCAAATCTTCTGTGCTTTTTGTGACATTCAGATTTACCTCATACATTTAAAGAGCACCCTGTCCTACAGATGCCTCTGCAAGTCTTAGTTTGCTGCAATTTATGCCCATACAAGAGAATAGTTGATATTAACATACTATTTATGTAGTACATTTTTTCATAATATGGAGGCTTTTAAATAATTATCTGCTTACTGTGACCCAAACCTATGCACTTTGTTTGTGATGTGTGTTTCTGTCAAATACCATCTCTAGAAGGTGTTCTGATGAATGCCAATTTAACAGGAGGAGAACCGTATGAGGGATCTTTTCTTTGCTCTCTGGGTTCCTGATCTATTCATGCAAAGAGTACAAAACAATGAGGATTGGTCCCTATTTTGTCCTAATGAAGCTCCGGGGTTGGCTGATTGCTGGGGTGAGAAGTTTGAGGAATTGTACAAGAAATATGAGAAAGCAGTAAGGTCAAAACTCTGCCCATATACAGCGAGTTAGAAAGGAACACGCTTCAGTAATCCACTTTCTGGTTTCAGGGCAAACCGAAAAAGGTCATTCCAGCACAGACCCTCTGGTTTGACATTTTGAAGGCACAGATAGAAACTGGCATACCTTATATGCTCTATCTTATTGTTATGGGTTCAAGGCTACTTAAGGCATGGGGTCATTAACCAGCACACAAGGCAGCATGACGGCAGCTCTCTTATTAATAGATTAGTTAGGACATCCCAAAGATATATAATTGATCAACTGTCTCAAAATGTAAGATGTTTTTTGACATCGAGATTAATTAAGCAAGAAAACTTGAGGGATACCATCCACTTTTCATACTCCCTTCCAGACCACGGGCCCATCTTTCTCTCCGCAAACCTAGACCCGTAGAACTTTTATGATACTACCATTCTGAAGTGACTTCAAATGAACTGTACCAAAACTCCGGTAGATGCCTAGTGCCATGTGATTTAAGAGGATTTTGCTCAACATACTGTATCCTACTTCTCCGTTGTGTGTCATGCCCTAAGTTTATACATCAAACGATATCGCAGTATAATCTTCTTATATGAATACGGATTGTAATCTATAATTCTACATACTTCATATGAATCACATATCCAATTGGATAGTTTGATTTATTTGGTGTTACAGCCATAATAGTTGATACTGGAGCTTAAATGCTTAGCTTGCAGAGTGAAAGAGCTATTGTACCATCAGTTTCATTTTCTCAACAATTTTGTTGATGATGTCTGGTTGCCTGGTTGTTGGTTTGCATGCCTTCTGTTTGAAGTCCTCTCTGTCCCTTCTCGTCGTATGTAAATAAATTAGAGAGTGACTATCCCTTTTTTTGTCTCTTTATTATGACCAGGAATGCTCAGGTTCTGTAGTGCCAATGTTTCTGGTTATCAACAAGGTACATTGCACACCATTTGTTCGAGGAGAAGAGTTTGAGAAATTCAGTGGAATTTTCAGAAAACATGTGCACACATGTGCGGTCACTGGTAAAGGCATTTCTGAGCTGGAGAGCGCTGTAATAGAGGTCACAGGTCTTGAGTCGGTGCCTTCCGGGGGACGTCGGTGGACTGTAAACCAGGTAAACATCTCCGTACGCCATTAGTAGAAGCCGGAGTAGTTCTTCTCTTAGAATTGTTGCTTCAGTTGTTGCATGAAAGATTGTTGACTTCTTATCCAATTACATTGTGTTGTCCAGAGACAACTGGAACAGCTCATGAGGACCCATGAAGCTTTCACAAGACTAAGTCGTCGATCAATGAGCAGCTGCCCTTGGATTTTTGGACTATTGACTTGAGGGACGCTGCATTGGCTCTGGCAACAATCAGTGGATATGACATATCTGAAGAAGTTTTGAGCAAAATATTCAGCAAATTCTGCATTGGAAAATGATGTCTTTCGGAATCATGCTGGTCCTCGGTCATTTCCGACACTTTTGACCTTTGAGCAGCATATGCAGTGGCATAGAACAATCTGAACAAGCCTGGTAGGTATTCAAAAAAGAAGCAATGAAATTGAACCCATTTTATGGATGGGGTCAAAGATCTATAGGCTGGGATTACTGTTGGCACTGCCCTATAGATTTGGGTTGTATCGTTGTGTATTATATTTGCTATGGAGCTATGTATGTATGGATGCTATGGAACTATATGTATATATGGATGCTATGGAATTTTGGATGTATGGATGCTATGGAATTTTGATATATGGATCATGAAATTTGTTATGCAACTTTGCATATATGTTATGTGTTGTGGATCAGTAAAACTATTGGGCACATATTATGTATTATATATTTGATATATATGTTATGTTGTTGTTTAATTTGTGGTTTTGAAACAAAACATATATATGCCAGAAAGCAGATACTAATGGAGCACCATGGGCTATACTAATGGCGCACTGCTTGGTGCGCCATTAGTATATATGCCCTCGGAGGCATACTAATGGAGCACCATGGGCTATACTAATGGCGCACTGCCTGGCGCGCCATTAGTATACCAGATACTAATGGCGCATCATGAGTGGTGCGCCATTAGTATACCAGATACTAATGGCGCACCATGAGCTATACTTATGGCGCACTACCTGGTGCGCCATTAGTATACCAGATACTAATGGCGCACCTGTGGTGCGCCATTAGTAAAAAATTCTAATGGCGTGATGCTAGTGGCGCACCTATAGTGCGCCATTAGTAGCCAAAACAGGTGCGCCACTAGCAGACTTTTTCCTAGTAGTGTAGATGCAGAAAGTATCGGTCTACTTGTTTTGGACGTGATGACTATATGTATGATCATTGCCATAGATAACGTCAAGACTTTGCACGGTTCTATCAATTGCTCGACAGTAATTCGTTCACCCACCGTCTAGTTGCTTTCATGAGAGAAGCCACTAGTGAACACTACGGCCCCCAGGTCTACGCACAATTATCATCTCCGCTTTTACTTTTACTTTGCTTTGTGTACTTTTTGTTTTAGTTCTCACTTTGCAAATAATCTATAAGGGATTGACAACCCCTTCATAGCGTTGGGTGCAAGCTCTTTGTGTTTGTGCAGGTACTTGTCACTTGACGCGATCCTCCTACTGGATTAATACCTTGGTTCTCAAACTGAGGGAAATACTTACCACCTCTGTGCTACATCACCCTTTCCTCTTCAAGGGAACACCAACGCAAGGCTCCAAGGCCGCGGGGGAATCCTTTGCATATTTGCCAAGGAAATCCCTGTAGGTGTAGCCAGCAGCAGAAGGATTTCTGGCGCCGTTGCCGGGGAGAGATCAAGTCAAGATCTATCCAAGTAAGTGTCACAAACTCATCTCTTGCATTTACCTTTTTTGCTAGTTGCCTCTCGTTTTCCTCTCCCCCACTTCACATTTGCCTTTTTCGTTCGCCCTTTTCTCTCGCTTGCTTTCTGTTGGCTTGTGTGCCATGTGCCTTCAATATGCTTGCATCTTCGCTTGCTGAAAATCTAGTTATATGGATCCTCATCCACTTGCTAATCTCTTTAAGAGATCCAATTATGTTGATCCAATTGCTAGTGAGTTGAGTGCACTTGAGTATCTTTATGGAGTTTTGCTTGAGATGCGTGAATCTGAAAATTGTGAGAAAGAAATTTATGAAGTGATTCACGAGGGCCCCTTGGATGAAAAGCATGATTGCAATGGTTGCACTATAAATTCTATTAGTGACAATCATGCTAAAAATATGCAAAACCCTAAGCTTGGGGATGCTAGTTTTGCTATGTCCACTACTTGTTGCAATGGTCATGAGTTTGGCGATGATTTTTCTTATGATCTTGAAACTTTGTTTAAGTCTCATGATGAATATGATATTTGCAGTATTTTTGAAAGTGGGTTTGGAGAAGTCATGACTTGAGTTGATGATAATCCCACTATTTTTGAAGAGCATCAACTTTGCATGCATGTGGATGATGAAAAGAATATCCTATGTGATAGTTACATTGTTGAATTCGAATATGATCCCACATGTAATTATTATGAGAGAGGAAAATATGGTGGTAGAAACTTTCATATCACTAAATCACCTCTCGTTATGTTGAGATTGCTATTGTCTCTTTTTTCTTCCTTGCATATGGTAACTATTGGTTGTCTTGACAATATGTTTTCCTATAAAATGCCTATGCATCGGAAGTATGTTAGACTTAGATGTGATTTTCAGATGCTTTATGATGCTCTCGTTGTGCTTCAATTCTTGTCTTTTGTGTGAGCATCATTGAATTATCAATGCGTAGCTAAGGGCGTTAAACAATAGCGCTTGTTGGGAGGCAACCCAATGAATTTATCTTTTTTCTTTCTGTTTTGTTGCATCCACAATTTCATAATTCTGTTGTGATTGTGCTTTTTGTGTTTCTTTTTGCGTTTGTGCCAAGTGAAACCGTTATGATTAGTCTTGGGGATGATCGTTTGATCATGCTCGAAAAGACAGAAACTTTCTGCTTACGAAAAGAATTTTATTTTTTCTTATGTGAGAGATTTTGAGTTGATTCTTTTTTCTGTTGATTGCTTCGCTAATTCTTCAGACTGTCGTCATTTTTCAGAATTTTTGATGTACCAAAAGTATACGAAGTATACAGATTGCCACAGACTGGTCTACTGTTAACATATTCTGTTTTTCTTGAGTTGGTTGCTTATTTTGATGAAACTATGGATAGTATCAGGGGGTATTAGCCATGGAATATTGAAAATACAGTAACCCAACATCAACATAAGTAGAATTTAAGTTTGCTACAGTACCTAAGGAAGTGGTGATTTTCTTTCTTATACTAATGATATTACGAGTTTCTGTTTAAGTTTCGTGTTGTGAAGTTTTCAAGTTTTGGATGAAGTTCTTACGGACAAAGAGATAAAGAGTTGCAAGAGCTCAAGCTTGGGGGGTGCCCAAGGCATCCCAAGTTGATTCAAGGATGCCGAAAAAGCCTATGCTTGGGGATGCCCCGGGAAGGCATCCCCTCTTTCGTCTTCAATCCATCGGTAACGTTACTTGGGGCTATATTTTTATTCACCACATGTTATGTGTTTTGCTTGGAGCGTCTTGTATCGTAGGATTCTTTTATTTTTGTTGAGTCACAATCTTCCTTGCTGCACACCTAGAGAGAGAGACATGCACTCACTGTGATTTTGTCGAGCTTCACTTATATCCTTTGGTTAGACAATTCAGCTCACATGTGTTTCACTTATATCTTTTGAACTAGTTGATTTTTCTCTATGTGCTTCACTTCTATCTTTTGGAGCACGGCAGTGCGTGGCGTGGTAGTTGATCTATGCTATGAAAGTAGTCTCAAAAGGGGTAGTTATCCAAAGGGATATTAAAACTTCCACCTTCATGTGCATTGAGTAGTTAGAGAAGTTTGATTCATCTCAATTAGTTTTGAGTTGTGGTTGCGGTAATATTGAAGTTATACTAGTAAGGTGTTGTGGATCTATAAAGACTTGTGTTGAAGTTTGTGATTCCCATAGCATGCACGTATGCTGAACCGCTATGTGATGAAAGTCTGAGCATGATTAGTTTATTCATTGTCATCCTTTGTGTAGCGGTCGGGATCGCGCGATGGTTTATACCTACGAACCCTTCCCCTAGGAGTATGAGTTGAATGCTTTGTTTCGATTACTAGTAAAACTTTTGCAACAAGTATATGAGTTCTTCATGACTAATGTTGATTCCATGGTTTAGATGCACTTTCACCTTCCACCATCACTATCTTCTTTAGTGCCGTGCAACTTCCGCCGGTGCATAAAACCACCATTAGCCTCCCTCAAAACAGCCACCATACCTACCTACTATGGCATTTTCAAAGCCATTCTGAGATATATTGCCATGCAACTACCACCATGACATGTGCCACCACTTCTACATTGCCATTGCATGATCATAAGATAGCTAGCATGATGTTTACATTGATGTCTATGCCATGCTAGATCATTCCACGGTACACTACCGAAGGCATTCCATATAGAGTCATCATTGCTCTAAGTTTTGAGTTGTAAGTGTGATGATCATCATTGATGGAGCATTGTCCCATGTGAGGAAATAAAAGAGGCCAACGAAGCCCATTTACAAAAAGAGGCCATAGATGCCCACAAAAATAAAAATAAATAAATAAAAGGCCAAAGAGTCCACCAAAAAATGAGAGAAAAAGAGAGAAGGGACAATGCTACTATATTTCCACGCTTGTGCTTATTAAGCACCACGATCTTCATGATTGAGAGTTTCTCGTTTTGTCACCACCATATAGCTAGTGGGAAATTTTCATTATATAACTTGGCTTGTATATTCCAATGATGGGCTTCCTCAAAATTGCCTTAGGTCTTCGTGAGCAAGCAAGTTGGATGCACACCCACCGGTTTTCTTTAAGAGCTTTCACATACTCTTAGCTCTAGTGCATCATTTGTAGGCCAATCCCTACTCATTCACATTGATATCTATTGATGAGCATCTCCATAGCTCATTGATATGCCTAGTCGATGTGACCATCTTCTGCTTGTTTGCCTTGCAACCTCCACCACACTCCATTCCACTTATAGTGCTAAAACCATGGCTCACGCTCATGTATTGCGTGAGAGTTGAAAAAGTTTGAGAAAGTAAAGGTGTGAAAACAATTCCTTGGCCAATACCGAGGTTGTGCATGAGTTAAATTCGTTGTGCAAGGATGATAGAGCATAGCCAGACTATATGATTTTGTAGGGATAACTTTCTTTTGGCCTTGTTATTTTGAAAGTTCATGATTACCTTGCTAGTTTGCTTGAAGTATTATTGTCTCCACGTCAATAGCAAACTATTGTTTTGAATCTAATGGATCTGAACATTCATGTCACATAAGAGGAGTTACAAAGGACATCTACGCTAGGTAGCATGAAAGCATCAAAAATTCATTCTTTATCACTTCCCTACTCGAGGACGAGCAGGAGTTAAGCTTGGGGATGCTTGATACGTCTCAAACATATCTCTAATTTTTGATGGTTTCATGTTGTTATCTTGTCTACTTAGGATGTTTTATACACCTTTTATATCTTTTCGGGGACTAACTTATTAATTCAGTGCCAAGTGCTAGTTCCTGTTTTTTCTGTGTTTTTGACTCTTTTCAGATCTGATTTTGGAACGGAGACCAAACGGAATAAAATCCCCGAAATGAATTTTTCCAGAACAGAAGACGATCGGGGGACTTGAGGGCCAAGGCAGGAGGCCCATAGGGAGCCCACAAGCCCTATAGCCGCGGCCACCGGGGCCCGCGGCTACCAGGCTTGTGACCCCCCTGGAGCTCCCCTGCCCTAGCTCTTTGGCCTATATATTCCCTAAAATCCCAGAAAAAATAAGGACGTCCACGAAACCACTTTTCCGCCGCCGCGAGATCTCATCTGGAGACCCTTCCCGGTGCCCTGCCGGAGGGGACTTTGGAGCTGGAGGGCTTCTACATCAACATCATTGCCTCTCCAATGACTCGTGAGTAGTCTACTTCAGACCTACGGGTCCGTAGTTAGTAGCTAGATGGCTTCTTCTCTCTCTTGGATCTTCAATACAAAGTTCTCCATGATCTTCATGGAGATCTATCCGATGTAATCCTCTTTGGCGGTGTGTTTGTCGAGATCCAATGAATTGTGGATTTGTGATCGGATTATCTATGAATTATATTTGAGTCTTTGCTGATTTATTATATGCATGATTTGATATCCGTGTAAGTCTCTCCGAGTCTTGGGTTTTGTTTGGCCAACTAGATCTATGATTCTTGCAATGAGAGAAGTGCTTGGTTTCGGGTTCATACCGTGGGGTGACCTTTCCCAGTGACAGAAGGGGCAGCAAGGCACGCATCATGTTGTTGCCATCCAGGGTTACAAGATGGGCTTTCCTCATAGATTTGAGATTGTCCATCTACATCATGTCATCTTGCTTAAGGCGTTACTCTGTTCTTATGAACTCAATACACTAGATGCATGCTGGATAGCGATCGACATGTGGAGTAATAGCAGTAGATGCAGAAAGTATCGGTCTACTTGTTTTGGACGTGATGCCTATATGTATGATCATTTCCATAGATAACGTCATGACTTTGCGCGGTTCTATCAATTGCTCGACAGTAATTCGTTCACCCATCGTCTACTTGATTTCATGAGAGAAGCCACTAGTGAACACTACAGCCGCCGGGTCTACTCACAATTATCGTCTCCACTTTTACTTTTACTTTGCTTTGTCTGCTTTTTGCTTTCACTTCTCACTTTGCAAACAATATATAAGGGATTGACAACCCCTTCACAGTGTTGGGTGCAAGCTCTTTGTGTTTGTGCAGGTACTTGTCACTTGACGCGATCCTCCTACTGGATTGATACCTTGGTTCTCAAACTGAGGGAAATACTTACCGTCGTTGTGCTTCATCACCCTTTCCTCTTCAAGGGAACACCAATCCAAGGCTCCAGGGCCGCGGGGGAATCCTTTGCATATTTGCCAAGGAAATCCCTACAGGCGTAGCCAACAGCAAGGGTTAGATAGTTTTAGTGGGTGCAGAAAATCTCAGGGTAAAGTCTAGGTGCACTAATCGTCTCGGCTATTGTCCATGCTACCTAAGGCTTCCTATAGTCAGGATGGCTCTGATACCAGCTCTGTGGGGACCCCGACTTACAAGTTGAGGTCGCCGAATAAACGTGCTCAGTGATCCCAGAGATCAATGCTCACCGAACACACAGATACTTAATACTGAGAGTCTTACATCCAAGTATCGAATTATTACATCACGTGACCGAATGGTCAAGTTCACAAGGTAGGGCCTATAAGGCCAATCACACGGATACAACTAGTAGCGGAAATCTTAGGGCTAAATGGGTGCCCGTGCCATCAGCCTACACCAACAGGCATTCAGACTGGGAAGCATCCTTGTTCGGAGGTCCGTCTCCGAAGACGTACTCTTCACCAAGCTCTGGTCCTTCCATGTCTGGTCAATAATATAACCAGTGGCAAGCCAATGAGTACTTTTGAATGTACTCGCAAACAGCCCATAATATGAACAATGCAATTGAAAGGATAACAAGTAATATGCATCTTTGGTGGATATCATCTTGGTTGTAGCTAAACATGATCATGGATGTGCAACATAAGTTAAGTGTTGATTTGAAGAACAGGTTACACATATCAACATATCTGTCATGGGCTGAACACTCCGGGTTGACCCTATATGCCAAGTCACCAAACTTGGTCATATCAACTCTTTCATAAAACACCATTTATCACATACTGACACACACTTGGTTTATGCGGAAACGACGGGACGTAATTTAAGCAGGATTAGCCAACTGTCCTTGACCGTGGACACGGCTATTCGAATAGTTTTACACTCTTTCGAAGTAGTACGCTGGACCCACGAGATCCGGGAAACTTCTATGTCATGCACGACTTGTGGTATATAACATACCCGAGGTAAGTACCCGATCAATGCCTTTCCCCTGAGAATACTAGACAAAGAGGTCCACTCGATTGGTACCCAGCTCACATGATGTACGTGTTACGAGCACCGACTCTGGACAGTATCATCCATGCGGGGACCAACGGTGTGCCTGGAACACTAAAAACAGCATAGTCGCCCTACCTGGCACGACCCCATCACGAGAGTTTCAACACATCACTCCTGCCACTAGTAATGTGGCTCTTTGCTAGCACCGACCAGAGTAATCAACAATGCCCCATCCCATAAAGGGGTAACGTGGTCATACAGGTAAGGTTGGGACGGTCGACACATCATAAATCTAATCCCATTTACGAAACCATACACACACAAACACCCGGTGCACCACTTCTCTAAAAGTGGCCACCTAACTCTTCATCACCCTCGGGCATTAGTGGCACCCGACGGGGTTTTCATAAACCTTTGATTTATACCAACATCATGCTCATGCTATTATGCTTATCTCCACTTGTGAACATGGTAATAGCGTGACCCTCATAGGTGGTAGGATCATGCTCAAAATGCAAGTGCTCCGAAGGAGCCATTGGTAACATCACTTCAATGATTTATCGATGCTTATGATCACATGCAACGGAAATATTTTCTCTACTACCATGCAATATAACATGTGTTCAAAACATGGTCAAAGGGTTGCTTGCCTTGGTCAGCTAGGTATCTGGGGTCTTGGAGGTCTTCAAGTCCAACTTCTTCATCACACGGGTTTTCTATTGTCGTAATAAATAAAAGCAATAAGTAGCTCACTCCAAAACAGATCACAAAGTCACTTTAAAAATGTTGTTTAATTCTGATAAATTCATACTGTTATTTTAAAAATATTTTTCTCTAGTTTTAGTGAAATAATAAAAAAATTTAAATATGACAGAAGCAAAACTATTCCAAATTAACCCTTTGTATTATAATAAAACAGAATAGTTGTTGCAAAAATTCATACAATGGTTCTGTTAAGTACTACACATTTTTAGAAAAATAACAATGGAAGAATCATATTATTTCACTGGTTAAATCTTTTTATAAAAATCAATTAAAATAAGGTTTTAAACAAAAATAAAAAGGGCTACATCCCCTGGCCTGGCTTGGCCTGGGACTGGGCCGGCCCACTGGCCAGTCAACTAGCCTGCCCAAGCGCGCGCCCTCAGGTTTGAACCTGACCCGCGGGCCTATGTGGTGAGTGGCTACGGGCAGCGAGGGAGAGAGAGATGGGCCACCGACAGGTGGGGTACACCTGTCGGGGTTGTCTCTTACCTCTGGTGAGAGAGGAGGAGGAGCACGCCAACGTGGCTACCGACGTCCTCGGGCCCAAACGACGACAGCAATGGGTCCGGCTCGTCTTCGCCTACCTGCTGGTGGTCGAGTCGACGGTGGAGGGGCTCTGGTTCACCGACGACGAGGTAGCCACGGCGGAGGGGTTTCGGGTGAAGGTGGAGGTGGCAGCTACTGGCACGAATTCGCTCAGGGGAAGAGGGGGGAATGCTTCCTGGTGTAACAGGGACTCTTTTGGTGGGCAGAGGGACGCGAGAACCAACCTGTAGCGGGAGATCGACCGGAGCTCCGAGGCGGAGGGGCCTCGGTCGATCTCGAGCACCGGGGCTCTGCTTGCTCAATGGGGTGCCTAGGGAGGTGATTGAGGTCTCGGTGAGGTGGAGTGAGGGGTTCTGGAGAGAGGGGAGGGGCTATTTATAGGCCCGCGGCGGTGAGCCGACTCGGGAGCGCCCGTGATCCAACGTGGCGTGCATGGGGGGTGCAGAGAGAGGCTGGGGTCGAAACCACGGTCTTAGGACGTGGTTTTGGACCTCTAGGACTCACTTCAAGAGAGAGGGAGAGAGGAGAGGCGAGCTATCATGGCCGCGCTCCTTTGGCACTTCTGGTGCGCGCGGGCACGCGTCGCACCGGCTCTTAGCGCGGGAAAGGAGGAGCCCTGAGGGCTGCCTCACGCAGAGGGGCTGTCGGGGGAAAGGAGAGACGCCGCGGGGAGGCTGGAACTGGCCGAGGGCGTATCCCCCACCTCGGTTGCTCTCTGTAGCGCGCCCAGAGCACAGCTTTGGCATGCCACGGCATGCTAGCACGCTCTGGGGTACCTTGGATGTGTCCAGCATGTCCTGGGCACTGGCTTGGAGATGCCTAGTGATACGTCTCAAACGCATCTATAATTTTTGATGTTTTCACGCTGTTATCTTGCGTTCTTTGTATGTTTTATGTACCTTTTTATATCTTTTTGGGACTAACTTAATAATTCAGTGCCAAATTCCAATGCACGGAGTCCAAACGGAAGAAAAGCCCCGAAATGATTTTTTTCCCGTACGGAAGAAGTCCACGGGGCTTTTGGACCAAGCCAAATAGGCTCCAGGGAGCCCACAAGCCCCCACTCCGCCACCAGGGGGAGGCGGCGGTGGGCAGGCTTGTGGCCTCCCTGGCCGCCCCCTGACCTAGGTCTTTGGCCTATAAATTCCCAAATATTCCGCAAAAAATCATGGGAGCCTCAAAAATACTTTTCCGCCGCCGCAAGCTTCCGTTTCCGCGAGATCTCATCTGGAGACCCTTCCCAGCGCCCTGCTGGAGGGGACTTTGTAGTTGGAGGGCTTCTTCATCATCACCATCGCCCCTCCAATGACTCGTGAGTAGTTCACTTCAGACCTACGGGTCCGTGGTTCTATCAATTGCTCGACAGTAATTTGTTCACCCGCCGTCTACTTGCTTTCATGAGAGAAGCTACTAGTAAACACTACGGCCCCCGGGTCTATTCACATCCATCGTTTACAACTCCGCTTTTACTTTGCTTTGTTACTTTGTTGCTTTTAGTTCTCACTTGGCAAACAATCTATAAGGGATTGACAACACCTTTATAGCATTGGGTGCAATTTTTCGTGTTTGTGCAGGATCTTGAGATACTCCTCCGCCGGATTGATACCTTGGTTCTGAAACTGAGGGAAATATTTACCTCCGCTGTGCTACATCATCCTCTCCGCTTCGAGGGAACACCAACGTAGAAGGATTCCTGGTGCCGTCAACGTGCCCATTTCTGGCGCCACCGGAAGGTCTTTTGTGCAGTAGCATAACAGACATCAGAAGCATTTCTGGCGCCGTTGCCAGGGAGGAGAAATCAAGATCTATCCAAGTAAGTCTCACAAACTCTTATGTTGCATTTACTTTTGTTGCGAGTTGCCTCTCGTTTTCCTCTCCCCCACTTCACATTTGGCGTTTTCATTTGCCTTTCTCCTTCGCCGTTTTCCTTTGCTTTTTTCGTTTGCCCTTTTCTCTCACTTGCTTTCTGTTCGCTTGTCTGCCATGTGCCCTCAATATGCTTGCATCTTCACTTGTTGAAAATCTAGTGATATGGATCCTCATCCACTTGCTAGTCTCTTTAAGAGACCCACTCGTGTGGAACAAATTGCTAGTGAGTTGAGGGCAATTGACTATTTATTTTGAGTTTTGCATAAGATGCGTGAATCTGAAAATTGTGAGGAAGAAATTCACGAAGTGATTCACGAGGGATCCTTGGATGAAAAGCATGATTGCAATGGTTTCACTATAAATTTTATTAGTGATAATCATGCTAAAATTATGCAAAACCCTAAGCTTGGGGATGCTAGTTTTGCTATGACCACTACTTATTGCAATAATCATGATTGGGGTGATGATCTTTCTTATGATCTTGAAAATTTGTTTAAACCTCATGATGAATATGATATTTGCAATGATATTGAAAGCGGGTTTCGAGACGTCATGAATTTAGTTGATGATAATCCCACTATTTTGAAGAGCGTTAACTTTTCATGCATGTGGATCATGAAAAGAATATCCTTTGTGATAGTTGCATTGTTGAATTCGAATACGATCCCACATGTAATAGCTATGAGAGAGGAAAATATTGTGGTACAAACTTTCATGTTACCAAATTACCTCCCATTATGTGGAGATTGCTATTGTTCTTTCTTCTTCCTTGCATATGGCAACTATTGGTTTTCTTGCCAATTTGTTTTCCTATAAAATTCCTATGCATAGGAAGTATGTTAGACTTATATGTGATTTTCACATGCTTCAGGATGCTCTCGTTGTGCTTCAATTCTTGTCTTTTGTGAGTGCATCATTGAATGCCTAGCTAAGGGCGTTAAACAAAAGCGCTTGTTGGGAGCCAACCCAATGAATCTATCATTTTTCTTTCTATTTTGTGTTTTCCACACTTTCATAATTCTGTTATGATTGTGTTTTTTGTGTTTCTTTTTTCGTTTGTGCCAAGCAAAACCGTTATGATTAGTCTTGAGGATGATCGTTTGGTCATGCTGGAAAACACAGAAACTTTCTGCTGACGAAAAGAATTTTCGTTTTTTTTCTGTAAGAGGTTTTGAGTTGATTATTTTTGCTGCTGATTTCTATGCAAGTTCTTCACACTGTCGTAACTTTTCAGAATTTTTGAAATACAGAGGTATACGAAACATATAGATTGCTACAGACTGGTCTGCTGTTAACAGATTTTGTTTTTGTTGTGTTGGTTGCTTATTTTGATGAAACTATGGATAGTATTGGGGGGTAATAGCCATGGAAGATTGAAAGTACAGTAATCCAACATCAGCACAAGTATAATTTAAGTTTGCTACAGTACCTAAGGAAGTGGTGGTTTTCTTTCTTCTACTAATGTTATCACGAGTTTCTGTTTAAGTTTCGTGTTGTGAAGTTTTCAAGTTTTGGGTGAAGTTCTTATGGACAAAGAGATAAAGAGTGGCAAGAGCTCAAGCTAGGGGATGCCCAAGGCACCCCAAGAGATTCAAGGATGCCGTAAAATCCTAAGCTTGGGGATGTCCCGGGAAGGCATCCCCTCTCTCGTCTTCAATCCATCGGTAATGTTACTTGGGGCTATATTTTTATTCACCACATGTTATGTGTTTTTTCTTGGAGCGTCTTGTATCGTAGGAGTCTTTTATTTTTTTTGTGACAGAATCATCCTTGCTACACACCTAGAGAGAGAGAAACGGACACACCGTGATTTTGTCGAGCTTCACTTATATATTTTGGTAGACAATTCAGCTCACATGTGCTTCACTTATATCTTTTGAGCTAGAAACTTTTGCTCTATGTGCTTCACTTATATCTTTTAGAGCACACAGCGGTGCGTGGCTTGGTGGTTGATCTATGCTTTGAAAGTAGTCTCAAAAGGGGTAGTTTTCCAAAGGGATACGAAAACTTCCACTTTCATGTGCATTGAATAGTTAGAGAAGTTTGATTCATCTCAATTAGTTTTGAGTTGTGGTTATGGTAATATTGAAGTCATGCTAGTAAGGTGTTGTGGATCTAGAAACACTTGTGTTGAAGTTAGTGATTCCCGTAGCATGCACGTATGGTGAACCGCTATGTGATGAAATCTGAGCATGATTAGTATATTGATTGTCATCCTTTGCGTGGCGGTCGGGATCGCGCGATGGTTTATACCTACCAACCCTTCCCCTAGGAGTATGCGTTGAATGCTTTGTTTCGATTACTAATAAAACTTTTGAAACAAGTATATGAGTTCTTCCTGACTAATGTTGAGTCCATGGTTTAGATGCACTTTCACCTTTCACCATCACTATCTTCTTAGTGCCGTGCAACTTTCGCCGGTGCGCAAAACCCACCATTAGCCTCCCTCAAAACAGCCATCATACCTACCTAATATGGCTTTCTCAAAGTCATTCCGAGATATATTTCCATGCAACTACCACCATGACATGTGCTACCACATCTACATTGCCATTTCATGATTGTAAGATAGCTAGCATGATGTTTCCATTGATGTCTATGCCATGCTAGATCATTGCCACGGTACACTACCGAAGGCATTCCATATAGAGTCATAGTTGCTCTAAGTTTTAAGGTGAAAGTGTGATGATCATCATTATTGGAGCATTGTCCCATGTGAGGAAATAAAAGAGGCCAAAGAAGCCCATAAAAAAAAGAGGCGAAAGAGCCCACTAAAAAAATAAGAGAAAAAGAGAGAAGGGACAATGCTACCAATTTTTCCACACTTGTGCATATTGAGCACCATGATCTTCATGATTGAGAGTCTCTCCTTTTGTCACCACCATATAGCTAGTGGGAAATTTTCATTATATAACTTGGCTTGTATATTCCAATGATAGGCTTCCTCAAAATTGCCTTAGGTCTTCGTGACCAAGCAAGTTGGATGCACACCCATTAGTTTACTTTAAGAGCTTTCACATACTTGTAGCTCTAGTGCATCATTTGTATGGCAATCCCTACTCACTCACATTGATATCTATTGATGAGCATCTCCACAGCTCATTGATATGCCTAGTTAATGTGACTATCTTCTCCTTTTTGTCTTGCAACCCACACCACATTCCACACCATCTATAGTGCTATAACCATGGCTCAAGCTCAAGTATTCGTGAGAGTTGAAAATGTTTGAGAAAATAAAGGTGTGAAAAAATTACTTGCCCAATACCGGGGTTGTGCATGATAATTCGTTGTGCAATGATGATAGAGCATAGCCAGACTATATGCTTTTGTAGGGATAACTTTCTTTTGGCCTTGTCATTTTGAAAGTTCATGATTATTTTGCTAGTTTGCTTGAATTATTATTGTTTCCATGCCAATAGCAAACTATTGTTTTGAATCTAATGGATTTGAACATTCAAGTCACATAAGAGGAATTACAAAGGACACCTATGCTAGGTAGCATCAAAGCATCAAAAATTCATTGTTATCACTTCCCTACTCGAGGACGAGCAGGAGTTAAGCTTGGGGATTCTTGATATGTCTCAAACGTATCTATAATTTTTGATGTTTTCACGGCGTTATCTTGCCTTGTTTGTATGTTTTATGTACCTTTTTATATCTTTTAGGACTAACTTATTAATTCAGAGCCAAGTGCCAGTTCCCGTTTTTTCATGTTTTTGACTCTTTTCAGATTTGATTTTGGAACGGAGTCCAAACGGAAGAAAAACCCCGAAATGATTTTTTCCCGAACGGAAGAAGTCCAGGGGGATTTTGGGCGAAGCCAGGTGGGCTCGAGGGAGCCCACAAGCCCCCACTCCGCCACCAGGGGGAGGCGGCGGTGGGCAGGCTTGTGGCCTCCCTGGCCGCCCCCTGACCTAGGTCTTTGGCCTATAAATTCCCAAATATTCCACAAAAAATCAAGGGAGCCTCGAAAATACTTTTCCGCCGCCGCAAGCTTCCATTTCCATGAGATCTCATCTGGAGACCCTTCCCGGCGCCCTGCCGGAGGGGACTTTGGTGTTGGAGGGCTTCATCATCATCATCATCATCGCCCCTCCAATGACTCGTGAGTAGTTCACTTCAGACCTACGGGTCGGTAGTTAGTAGCTAGATGGCTTCTTCTCTCTCTTGGATCTTCAATACAAACTTCTCCATGATCTTCATGGAGATCTATCCGCTTTAATCTTCTTTGGTGGTGTGTTTGTCGAGATCCAATGAATTGTGGACTTGTGATCAGATTATTTATGATATGTATTTGAGTCTTTCCTGATTTCTTATATGCATAATTTGATATCCTTGTAAGTCACTCCGAATCTTGGTTTTTGTTTGGCCTACTAGATCTATGATTCTTGCAATGGGAGAAGTGCTTGGTTTTGGGTTCTGCCATGTGGTGACCTTTCTTAGTGACAGTAGGGGCAGCAAGGCACACATCAAGCAAATGCCATCAAGGGTAAAAATATGGGGTTTTTATCATTGGTTTGAGATTATCCATCTACATCATGTCATCTTGCTTAAGGTGTTACTCTTTTCTTATGGACTTAGTACACTAGATGCATGCTGGATAGCGGTCGACGTGTGGTGTAATAGTAGTAGATGTAGAAAGTATCGGTCTACTTGTTTCGTACGTGAGACCTATAGAAATAATCATTGCATAGATATCGTCACGACTCTGCACAGTTCTATCAATTGCTCGACAGTAATTTGTTCACCCACCGTCTACTTGCTTTCATGAGAGAAGCCACTAGTAAACACTACGGCCCCCCGGTCTATTCACATCCATCGTTTACAACTCCGCTTTTACTTTGCTTTGTTACTTTGTTGCTTTTAGTTCTCACTTGGCAAACAATCTATAAGGGATTGACAACCCCTTTATAGCGTTGGGTGCATGTTTTTGTGTTTGTGCAGGATCTTGAGATACTCCTCCGCCGGATTGATACCTTCGTTCTCAAACTGAGGGAAATACTTACCTCCGCTTTGCTACATCATCCTCTCCGCTTCGAGGGAACACCAACGCAGAAGGATTCCTGGTGCCGTCAACGTGCCCATTTCTGGCACCACGGGAAGGTCTTTTGTGCAGTAGCATAACGGACATCACGTAGCTGTTGTAGTCCCGTGGGACCCTCGGCTGGTGAAAGAGAGACAAGGAAATAGGTGATGTCAGCCTCTGACTGAAGCTTAAATTGGAGATTTTGGTTTATCTACTTTGAACCAGAGAGGGGCCACTTGACTGGAGTTAGGCATTAATGTCAGACACCTTATCAATGAGTTTGGGAGAAAGGGATTGGGTTTAGATAAGGTTAGGAGAGGTTTTACCCAACTGTCAGAAGGTGCTCAACAGTGATTTGGGGTGGTTGCACTCCACCACTGGCTATGCAACTTAACAGGATTGAGTTTGGTTCTAAAACAAGGGGCTTCACCAAGTTTGAGCTCCATTGGACAAGTTTAGCTTTGTGAACTTGAAAACATCCCTAAATGACCAGATGTGTTCCTTCCAAAGGGAGTGTGGGCAAATCAAGTCCCACAAATCCTATTTTTGGCATGGAGTCCTCATTTGAGGTATTAGGCACTCCTGCGAAGTTTCAGCTCCATTGGATAAACTTTGCTATGAAGAGTTGCTCTAACTTCATACTGGACAGAAGTGGTTTTGCAATTATTTGGTGACCTTAACCACCTTGGATCGAGGTGAATTTTTATATGGGCACCAAATATGGCTTAGGGATACAACTGGAATTTTCTAGGAATTTATTGACAATATTTCCTTTGGAAATATTACAAAAGGTCAAAACAGACAGAAAATGTTTTCAGGGTTTTACTCAAACAATAATAATATATATAGGGGTTGAAAAATCTGATGTATGGAAAATATATGTCCATCTGAGTATCTCCAAATTTTCTAAGATTTTCCTAAGGCAGAAAAGTATTTTTCCATATAGGAATATCATTTCTGGCCTCAGAAATGGACATGCAAATAAAATAGGAAAATATGGTGAACTAAAATGGTGGTAGAAGCTGATCACCAACTTTGGGTAAGAGCACTCCTTGCCATCCAGGACTTGTAGTGCAACCCAAAGTAGGGTTTTTAATTAACTAGAAAGAAGAAAAAGGGTTTTAAAAATAATTAGGTTATGACAAATGTGGTTTTTATATCACATTATCAAGTATACAAGTATACAATGACAATCATGGCACATGCAACATTAGTCATGCAAAAGTTTTAATAAACTCAGATTTTTGAATTATAGAAAAAGCGATTGTGAAAACAGGGTGTGACACGTTAGCTTTACTATCACATCCACGTGATATTCCTTTGTGTCGTTGTTGACACAGTGCTCGTGGTAGAGGAAAATGGGTGTGCGACGTACTTTACACTTCTCGAGGCTATCTCCCAAAAGTAGGGGAAAGCCCGTCTCCAGAAGCATCTCAGGTACGGCGGCCATCTACAAGGTTATAGGAGACGGTTAGAAATTTTTGGTGGGTGCATCAAATCTCAAGTGTAAGGGATAAGTGCACTACTCGTCTCGGCTATCGTCTGTGCTACCTAAAGCTTCTTACACTCAACCTGGCTCTGATACTAGCTCTCTGGGGACCCCGACTTACAAGTCGAGATCACCGAATGAACGTGCTCAGTGATCCCAGATCTAAATGCTCACCGAACACACAGATGATGAATAATAAGAGTCTTACATCCAACGTACCGAATTAATACAACACATAACCAGTAGGGTCAAGTTCACAAGGTAGGGCCTATAAGGCCAAATCACACTGATACAACTAGTAGCGGAAATCTCGGGGCTAAGCGAGTGCCCATGCCATCAGCCTGCACCAACAGGCATTCTGACTGGGAAGCGTCCTAGTTCGCAGGGCCGTCTCTGATGACGTACTTTTCTCCAAACTCCGGTCCTTCCATGTCTGGTCATATAATATAACCAGTGGCAAGCCAATGAGTACTTTGAATGTACTTGCAAATAGCCCATGATATGAATAATGCAACTGGTAGGATAACAAGTAATATGCAGTATTGGTGGATAGCAGCTTAACGGTAAATACACATGATCATGGATGTGCAACATAAGCTAGATGGTATTTAGAAGAACAGGTTACAGATATCAACATATCTGTCAAAGGTTAAACACTCCGGGTTCACCCGATATGCCAAGTCACCAAACTTGGTCATATCAACTCTTTCTCAGATAACTCCTTTAAAACACACACACACTTGGTTTATGCGGAAACGACTGGACATAGTTTAAGCAGGATTACCAACTGTCCTTGACCGTGGACATTGCTATTCGAATAGGTTTACACTCTGCAGAGGTTGTACGTTGTACCCACGAGATCCGAGAAACTTCTATGTCATCCATGACTCGCGGTATATAACAAACCCGAGGTAAGTACCCGATCAATGCCTTTCCCTTGATGATACAAGGCAAAGAGGTCCAGTCGATTGGTACCCAGCCCACATGATGTACGTCTTACAAGCACCAACTCTGGACAGTATCATCCATGCAAGGACCAACGGTGTGCCCGAAACACGGAAACACGGCATAGTCGCCCTAACTAGCACGACCCCGTCACAAGAGTGACCACACATCACTCCCGCCACTAGTATTGTGGCTCTTTGCTTGCACCGATCAAAGTAATCAACAAAGCCCCGTCCCATAAAGGGTAATGTGGTCGCACATGAAAGGTTGGGACGGTCAACACATCATAAACATATTCCCATTTCCGAAACCACTCACACCAAAATACCCAGTGCACCACTTCACCAAAAGTGGCCACCTAACTCATCATCACCCTCGGGCATTAGTGGCACCCGACGGGGTTTTCATAAACCTTTGATTTATACCATCATCATGCTCATGCTTATACTATGCTTAGCTCTACTTGTCTAGCGTGACCCTCATAGGTGGTAGGATCATGCTCAAAATGCAAGTTCTCTGAAGGAGCCATTGGTAACATCACTTCAATGATTTACCGAATCTTTTATGATCACGTTCAACGGTAATATTTGCTTTACTAGAATGTAATATAACATATGCTCAGAGATGGTCAAAGGGCTTCTTGCCTTGAGCAGCTAAGTATCCGGGGTCTTCGGGGTCTTCAAGTCCAACTCCTTCGTCAAATGTGGGTTCTGTCGTCGTGATAAATAAAAAGTAATAAGTAGCTCACTCAAAAACAGATCACAAACTCACTTTAAAAATGTTGCTTAATTTTGATAAACCCATATTGTTATTTCAAAAATATTTGTCTCTGGTTTTAGTGAAAGGATTATTTTCAAAGTCATTTTAACAGAAGCAAAAATATTCCAAATAGCCTTTTTAATTATTATAAAACAAAAAGTTTGTCTCAAAAATTGCACAAAGGCTCTCTTAAATACTACTCATTTTTAGAAGAATTATGGTGGAAGAATAATGAAAATATATTGAATAATTATTTTTATAAAAATATTTTAAAACGAGAATAAACAGAAAAAACAAAGGGGTTGGAGCTCAGGCCTGGCTCAGCCTGTGGCTTGGGCCGGCCCAACAAGCGAGCTAGCCAGCCAGCCAGTCCAGGCGCGCGCGTGGCGAGGATTAAATCTGACGCGCTAGACCTTGAAGTCGGCGGTAGAGAGGAGAGAGGGGGGAGAGAAGAGCCACCGACAGGTGAGCCCCACATGTCGGGGTCGTCTTCTACCTCGGGACACAGAGGAGGGGAGGTACGCCGGCGACGCTACCGACGGCCTCGAGCCTAACCGAAGGCAGGAGTGGGACCAGCTCACCATCGCCTACCTGCTAGTGGTCGAACGGTCGACGGGGAGGCCCTGGTTCACCGGTGACGAGGTGGCTGCGGCGGAGATGTTTCGGGAGGCTGATGAACTAGGTGCTATGGGCGTGGATTAGCTCGGGGAGGTGATGGGGAAGCTCCCTGAGGTTGCCAGGATCCCGGAGGAGGTGAAAGGAGTGTCGGAGCTGGCCCGTAGCACGAGATCGACGAAGCTCCGAAGCGGCGGGGCCTCACTCGATCTCGAGCACAGGAGCTCGATGTGCTCGAATGGAGTGTCTAGGGGTCGAATTCAGGCTCTAGGGAGGTGGGGTGGGGTGCTGGATCGAGGGGGAGGCCTATTTCATGCTCACGATGGTGCACCGAGCCGGTGGCACAGGTGATTTCACCGCAGCTCGCAGGAGGAGAAGTGAGCCTTCGGGGTCGACACCACGGTATGAGGACGTGGTTTAGGACCTGCGTGACCCATGGTATGCGGAGGGAGAGAAAGCAAGGAGGAGCGTGCATGCGTGGCCACGGTCTTCTGGTGGATCTGGTGCGCGTGGGCACGCGTCGCTCCTGTCAACAGAGCGAGGGAGGAGGGGCCCTGGGGCTACCTTGATACAAAGATATGATCGGGCACTCAATTGGGCATTAGGGGGAGGAATGAACCGGCCGGGGCTGGCAACCTTGCTTCGGGTGAGCCCAGCAGCGTGCCCAGAGCACAGTTTTGGCATGCCATGGCATGTTGGCGCGCTTTGGCATTGTCTGGGGTGTCCTGGGGCTTGGCCTGAAAATGACCAACCGATTGGGAGTCGAGGGGTTAACTATTGTCCATGGGAGGAGAGGAAAGAAGAGATGCCAGTGTTAGACCAGAACTTAGAATGAGGATTTTGGGGCCTTCTGCTTGGATTCAAAGAGGGGGCCACTCTCCTGCAGTTGCGGAATTGTTCTGGCTACTTGGTCAAAGAGTTTGGAGGGAAGAACTTAAGTGTGGAGTGGGGTAGGGGCTGATTTGCTAATATGGCAGAAGGTGTTCGACATGTGTTTGGGATAGCAACACCTCACCACTGGTGGTGAGAGTTAAGAGGGTTAACTTTGAAGAAGAAATAAGATACTCCACCAAGTTTGAGCTTCATTGTATAAGTTTGGCAATGCAAACTTGAAATCACCCTTCAAATGGTAGAAGTGTCCCATCCAAAGGGAATGTGGGTAGATTACCTCTTGCAAATCCCATTTTTGGCAGAGACTCCTCATTTTGGGTGTTGAACACTGCTGCAAAGTTTCAACCCATTTGGATAAACTTTGCAATGTAGAGATGCTTCAACTTGGTTCTAGGCAGTGAACCAAATCACCTTGGAATGAGGTGAAACTTGATGTGGACACTAAATATAGCTTGGGAAGGTTGCTGGAATTTTCTAGGATCTTATTGGAAATATTTCATTTGGAAATATTCCAAAAAATCAAAACAGACAGAATAGGTTTTCACGGCTTTTCTTAAATATTTGAATATGAATAGGGGTTCAAAATATTATGTATGGAAAATATATGTCTTCTGAGTATCTCCAAATTTTCTCAGATTTTTCTAAGGCAGAAAAGTATTTTTCCATGTAGGAATATCATTTCTGGCCTCACAAATGGACATGCAAATAAAATAGGAAAATAATTTATAAAATATTTATTTTATTGTTTTGGAGAGTAAAAATAGTTTTATAACCACATCACCATCTTTGGGTGAAAGCACTCCCTTGATATCATGGACTTGCAATGCAACCCAAAGTAGGGTTTTGAAATAGCCAAAATAAGAAAAAGAATTTTTGGAATATTTATGTTATGAAAAAATATGGTTTTGGCACTACTCAATCAAGCATACAAGCATACAATGACAATCATGGCACTCACAGCATTGGTTTTTGAAATGTTTTAATAAACTCAGATTTTTAAGTTACACAGAAAGTGAGGTGAAAATAGGGTGTGACAAGACATGCGATCTTCGACCCTCACTTGATATTGATATTTGTAACATGTTCGTATGTATATCATTTACCTCATGACGCATGCCCTCACAAGAAATTGATCATGTCTTTAAACTTGATAATCTGCTTTCCGCAAATTACCTATTAGTGATATATCATGCATTTTTATTGCCTTGTTCCACAACATGGGTTGCTTGCAAGTACATTCAAACTACTCATTGGATTAGCACTGATTATTTAATTGGCCAGGCATGGAAGAGCAGGAATATGGAGAAGAGTTTGTTGGTCACAAACATGTGAACTAAGACGCTTCCCAGAAAGAATGTCTATAGGTTAAGGCAGATGGCATGGGTTCACACTTTCGTTCAAGATTTCTGTTGCTAGTTATGTTTGGTGCTTCGGCCTTTGAGGCACTATCTATGATTCTCCATAATGGTCTCTATTTGTATCATATGGTATATATGGGTGTATGATACGTCTCCAATATGTCGATAATGTATGAAGTATTCATGCCATCTTTGCCTATGTTTACAATACTTTTATATGGTTTGCTGCACTTTATACGATTTATTTAGAACTAACCTGGACTGACGATGTTTTCAGCAGAACGACTGTGGTGTTATTTTTTCTGTAGAATAAGAGTTCTCGCAAATTGGATGAAACTTTTCATGATTTTTTTCGAAGAAAAGAGCAATACTGGAGCAAAGAACCACCAGAGGGGGACCCCCTCGTTCCCACTAGACACCACCGTAAGCCACCCTGCCTGACGCGGCCTGGTATCTAGTGGGCACCTTTTGGACCATCTTTGCGTGATTCTGCCACACAAAGATCCTATAAATATAGAAACCTCGAGAAATAACCCAAGACAAGAAGTTCTACCACTTCAAGCCTTTGTAGCGGCAAAAAATTAATAGAGAGCCCATTTGAGAACCCTTTCGGAGGGGGAGATCATCTCTGGTGGCCATCTTCATCATCCCGACGGAGGCCATGAAGCGGAGGGAGTAGTCCACCCTCGGGGCTGAGGGTTTCTACCAGTAGCTATGTGTTTAATCTCTCTCTCTCTCGTGTTCTTGAGATGTCTTGATCTTGATATATCACGGGCCTTGTTAATATAGTTGGATCATATGGTGTTTGTCCCATGCTATTGGTGTGATGAATTGAATGTTTCATTTTAAGATCTCATTATGTTGGATTGAATATTCATGTTTGAGAGCACATGATATATGTCTGGCATGCAAATACCCATAGTGGCATTGGGATATTCAAGTGATTCACTTGATATATGTTGTGGCATCAACTCGCGGATTCCCGAGGTGACATTGGGGTAATCTAAGCATACGGGTTGGTTGCATGTTTTAATACTATGTTCTCCCATAGAAATCTTGGTGTGCTCCTTGAAGTTCTTTTTGTTGGATCGAGTACTATTAATTTGAATTTGCTATGGTGTTATTTTAGTATGAACTCTTGATAGATTGATCAGAAAGGACAACTAGTTATCTTAGTATGAACTCTTCGAAAGATTGATTGGAAAGAATAACTTTGAGGTGGTTTTGTACCCTACAAACAGTTTATTGTTATTTTCTCTGTTGGATAAGAACTTTGGAGTGATTCTAAATCACATGTTGAGGGATTGTTATGTGATCCAATTATATTAGCATGGTTGACAGATTGCACTAGTGACAGTACGGACCCTAGGCCCCATTTTCAAGCATTGCAATACCGTTTATGCTCACTTTTTCTACTTACTACCTTTTTGTTTTTACTTATTCAGATTACAAAAATCAATACCTACTATCATTACTACACTTGTATCACCATCTCTTCACCAAACTAGTGCACCTATACAAATTACCATTGTATTTGGTGTGTTGGGGACACATGAGACTTTTTATTATTTGATTGTAGGGTTGTTTGAGAGAGGCCATCTTCATCATACGGCTCCCACGGATTGATAAACCTTGGGTCATCCACCTGAGGGAAAATTGCTACTGTCCTACAAAACTCCGTGCTTGGAGGCCCATCACGAGTCTACAAGAACAAGTTGTGTAGTAGACATCAAGCTCTTTTCAAGTGTTGTTGCCGGAGAGCCGAGTGATCGAAGGTATATCTTTAGATCTCGCAATTGAATGTTTTAGTTTCTTGTTTTATCACTAGTTTGGTTTATAAAAATAAAATTACAAAAAAAGGAATTGAGGTGGTCTCATATTGTTCATCTCTATCACGTCTTTCTTGAAAATGATGGAAAGGAAAATTGTGCTCAATTGCTAGAGTAAGAATGTATGAAAATGCTTAATGTGAATTCCTTGTATGATGAGCATGATAGCAATATTGTTAGTATGAATTATGTGAATATCCATGATGCTAATGATATGCAAAACCACACGCTTGGGGATGCTATGTTTGATGAAGATGATATTTTTAGTCCCCCAAGTTTTGATGAGCAAATTTATTATGATGAAAGAATGCCTCCTATTTATGATGGTTACATTGATGAAAGTGGGTTTGGAAGAGTGTAAACTCTAGGTGCTAATGATCCTACTATTTTGGAGGGTGTTGAACCTTTTCATAATGATAAAATTGGATTTGGAGAGACCATGACTTTATTTAGTGATGAATCCACTATTTTGGAAGAGGTTCTAATTGATTATGACAACAAAGTTCCTATCTATGATGATTATGATGATTAAATTTATGCTATAAAGAGTAATAATAACCATGAAACATGTCTTCATGATTTTCATTTTCATTTGTATTATGCCAATCAAGTGTCTCATGATAGCTACTTTGTTGAGTTTGCTCACACTAGTATGAATGATAAGAATTTTGCTTGTGTGGGTAGTACTAAAAATTCTATGCTTGTGCATCATGAAAATAATGTTGTATGTGATTGTTATATTGTTAAATTCCCTCATGATGCTACTAAAAATTATTATGAGGGAGGAACATATGCTTGTAGGAATTGCAATAGTATCAAGTTTCCTCCCTATGTGTTCAAAGTTTTGAAGTTGCACATGTTTTGCCTTCCTACGAAAGATGATTCTTTCTAAAATAAACTATTTGATTGCAAAATCCATATAAATAGGAAGTGGGTTAGACTTAAATGTTCTTGCCACGTGATTCATCATGCTCTCTTGCATGTTTCAACTATTATTCCTATACGAGCATCATTGAAATCATCATGCCTAGCTAAAAGGCATTAAAGAAAAGCGCTTATTGGGAGACAACACAACATTTTAGTTACTTTTTTTATTGTTCACATGATTAAGCTATTGTATTAATCATGTTTTATAGATTTTATTACAATAAAGTGACAAGTAAAGCCTTTAGGATAGTGTGGATACTTGCTTGTTTGATTCTGTGCAAAAGCAGAAAATTTTGCGCCCAATGCAGAATTTCTCTGATTTTACTCGTGCGTCAAAAAATTCTGAACTTATTAAAAAGGTTTTTATGCAAATTCTCTACGTTTTTCCTATTTTTCAGAAATTTTTGAGTCAAAGAAGTCTTGTTTTAATGCAGATCTTCATATACTCTTCTGTTTTTGACAGATTCTTTTTTTCATGCATAGTTTGCTTGTTTTAGTGTTTCCATAGCTTATATTTAGTGATATAAATTACAGTAATGATGGGATACGGTAGTTATTATATGAGAACAATTATGAATCTTGTCTTGGCGGTACCTAAGTGAATGATCTATATTTGTCATATTAACCCATGTCATGAAGTTCCGTTAAGTTTTGTGTGATTGAAGTTTTCAAGTTTTTGGTCAGATACCAATATGGAGAGAATAAGGAGCAGCAGGAACGTAAGATTGAGGATGTCCAAGGCACCCCCAAGGTAAAATCCAAGGAAGACTCAAGCGTATAAGCTTGGGGATGCCCCGGTAGGCATCCCCTCTTTCATCTCCAACATTATCGGTATATCTTACTTGGAGCTATATTTTTACTCCTCACATGATTGTGTTTTGCTTGGTGTCTGTCTCAAATCCGGCATATCTCGTAGTAGGGGCTCCTAAGCTAGGCGTCTTGGAGCGTGGTAACATGGACACATGATTTTACCCATGTTCGGGCGCTCTCAAGGAGATAATATCCTATCTCATGCTTCTGATTGTATTGATATAGGGATAGTACATAGTACAAATATCTACCACGAGATTGTACTAATGAATATGAGATTATCTATTGACTAGCCTGGCCTAGGTTTATATAATGTACCATAGGCCTAGGTGTTAGGGAAAATTTCTCCCTAAGTGGTTTTAGTGATTGATGACAATGCACGTGCGGACTAATTGTGTGCATTGAGCATTTCAGATAATACATATCTAGGCACAAGACGATTCGATTCCCCTCAGAATCTCACGAAGACGGTTGCTTTCTACGTTTCTCTTTGGTGGTTTTGAGTGGTAGGGAAGTCGTACTATTAAGAGGCGGTCCGCGTCGGAAAGGTCTGGGTGGAATCATCACGTACACACTTAGTGCACCACCTTTTGTTTAGCTACAATGGAGCTCCATGCACATCCTTGTTGTCTATGCAAAAGGGCCAGCGTTAGTACCGCTGGTGTCATCGGTAGTACCTCTGGTGTCAGCGGTAGTACCGCTGGCACAACGATAGTACCACTCTCATAGCGGTAGTAATTTTTTACTACCGCTCCAAGAGCGGTACTACCACCCTCAGCGCGGTACTCATTTTTTACTACCGCTCCAACGGACTTTTTCACATACCTTTCCCCTGCAGTAGTAGGCTCGGTAGTAGTTTATTACTACCGTGGTTGGTGAGGTGCAGAGCGGTAGTACTGCTCATAGCAGTGGTAGTACCGCTTGGCTTTTGCTGTGGTGGGTGGGTAACGGTTGGATCTGAGCTCCCCACTATATAAAGGTATCTTCTTCTTAGAGGAACTTACCTTCAACCTCTCCAAGCTCCATTGTTACTCCATAAGCTCTCTTTTACCCGATCTCTCTCCCTAGCCAATCTACTTGTTGATTTTCTAGGGATTGCTTGAGAGGGCCTTGATCTACACTTCCACCATGATATATTTGATTCCCCCACTAATCCCTTGAGGATCTTGTTACTCTTGGGTGTTTGAGCACCCTAGACGGTTGAGGTCACCTCAGAGCCAGATGCCATTGTGGTGAAGCTCCGTGGTCCTGTTGGGAGCCTCCAAGCTTTGTGTGGAGATAGCCGCAACCTTGTTTGTAAAGGTCTGGTCGCCGTCTTCAATGGCACCAATAGTGGAATCATGGCACCTCGCATTGTGTGAGGGCGTCAGGTGAATACGGTAGCCCTAGTGGCTTCTTGTGGAGCATTGTTCCTCCACACCGCTCCAACGGAGATGTACTTCCTGTCAAAGGGAACGAACTTCGGTAACACATCCTCGTCTTCACCGGTTCCACTTGCGGTTATCTCTTACCTTTACTTTGTACTTGTTGTTGTCATGGTTTATTCCTTGGTTGCACTTATTATCCTTGTAGTTAGCATCATATAGGTTGCTCACCTAGTAGTTCATATAGAGAAACTTTTGTTGCTAACGCTAAATTTGTAAAGATAAGGTAAAAATTGGTAGCTCCTATTCACCCCCCCCCCCTCTAGTCAACCATATCGATCCTTTCAATTGGTATCAGAGCTATGTCTTTTTATTAAGGGTTTCACCACCTGAAGATTATGGTTGATGATGGTGAGGCTTGGCCCGAAGGGTTGGAGGCCGTGGAGGTGGTTACGTCACACGGGACGACTTGAATGAGGCCATGGCCTCACTCAAGATGTCCGTGACTACCGTAGTCAATTCCATGCTTAAAGAATCACTTGAGGGTATGAGGAATTCACCCGACCCGCTGCTTGTGGTTAAACCCACCTCATCGGTGTCGGAGGCCAATTCCGATAAGGAAGTGGTTAAAGGTACTCAAACCTCCTCCCCTCATGAGAAGAATGGGAAGAGGACTTTTGCCTCGGTTCCCCCTCCCCCGATCTATGGAGGACCGGTTCTTACCCCGCATATTAATAACCTAGGACCTCCTCCAAAACTTGTCAAAGGTCATTTCGCCAATTGGGTTTTTTCTATCAAGTCTCATTTGAATCACAACACAACAAATCTTTCGAGAATGATCGAGCAAGGTTTTTATCCTCATGATCCCAGGAACCTTACTCCAAGAGAAGAGGTGGACAACCAATACAATCATTCTGCATTGTTCATCCTTCAATCCGCAATTCCACCAGAAGATCTTCCACACCTGCGGCCCTTCACTCATGTAAAGGAGTGTTGGGGGCACATCATGGTGCTATACAAGGGAAGCTCAAACATTCAACGGTCAAACTTTGAAGTGGTCCTTGATGAGGCCGACGAGTTTGTGATGCTAGAAGATGTGGACCCCCGTGATCTCTATTGGAGGGTGACTGCCCTCGCTGTTTCTCTCCATGATCATGGGAGCAAAGATACAGATGAGAAATGGATCAAGCGCAAGTTTCACAAGGCCATCATGCCTTTCAACAAAGCCATGACTTTGGTCATTCGGCAAAGACCAGATTTTCACTCCTTGTCCTCACGCGAAGTGTTGGATGATTTCATTGCTATGGATATCATGAACAAGACTGCTGACAATGTGCTTGCCCGTGTTCGGTCAAAAACAACATCACCCAACCTTTCCTTAAATACCAAGGCCATTGTTGATGAAGAAGAAGAGGAAGAAGATGGCTGCCCAGAAGACACAAAATACGCTTATCATGAGCACATGGCTCTTGCTTCAAGGAAGTTTTGGGGAAACAAAATAAACTCAAGACCCAACTTATCCAAGGACAACACAAGTGGGTCCAAGAACAAACAACGAGTACGGACATGCTACTACTGCGACAATGTGAGTCACTATGTTGCAGATTGTCCCTATGAGAAGAGGGAGGACAATGGGGGCAAGCTCATTTGCAAGGATAGGACCAAGTCCTTCCCTAAGAAGAACATGTTCACCAATAAGACTCATCCAAGGGGCTTGGTGGCCAATGAAGAGTACACCTCTGATGGTGATGAAGACGATACAAGTCGTGAGGGGATGGCAACAACCATCGTTGCCATTGCCACTTCCTCGCCCAAGGTATCTCTCTTCGGCACCACCAATGAGAACCGTTTCGCCAAATGCATCATGGCCAAAGGTATTAATAAGGTAACCCCTCGCACCAAGACCACTCCCACTACATCTCCTTCATTAATAGACTGTGTTGATAATAGCGAGGTAGTAGAACTTTATGAAAATGAATTTGATAAATTCTTGTGTAAGATCAAGCGTGAAACCAAAACACACTTTTTTGCTCTTTTGGAACAACTTGGTGAAGCAAATGATATCATTGAGACTCATGAGGATACTATCTCTAAGATGCAAGAACATAGTCGTGATGACGTCGATGAGATAGCAGAACTATTCATTGCTCTAGAAGAAGAGCGTGGTCTTCGTTTGGCTCTTGAGGAGTCACACAAATTTGATCATGCTTTATAAAAAAAGATCTTGATCATGCTAGTGTTCTTACTCGTGTGCTTAAATCTGAGAAGGTTGCACTTTGGCTTGGCCATGATAGACTCAAGGAAAATTTTCACGTACTTGACAAGGCCCACAAGGTCTTGAAAAGTACTCACTCCCCCCTTAAGGAGTCTAATGATCAACTCCAAGTAAAACTAACCAAGGAGATTTCTACTTGTCTTCCGTTTGTTTTAATTTATAATGCTGGTGCTACTAACCCCTGTTGTGAGCATGTGTATCTTGTGGAGGAGAATGCCAAGTTGAAAGAACAGCTTGAGACGGGCCTCGTTACGTGCATCCAAGGAGAGAAAAATCTAAATAATCTTTTGAGTAATCAAAAGGAACCTGAAGGAAAGAAAGGACTTGGATTTGAAACCAAGTCTACGAAGAGAAGGAAAAACAAAACCAAGCCATCTTCCTCTCTTAAGGACATCATTGTCAAAGAGGGTGAGAGTACTCATAAGAAGATGAAGAACAAGGAAGGGGGTGACAATGTCAAGAAGGGCAAAACCACTCCCACCAACACTACCGGCGATTTGAACCCATCTTATGTTTTATGCCGTGCTAGTGATGGGCATGTTTATGCCAAATTTGTTGGTTCTTATTATGAGTACATTGAGTGTGCTATTTGGGTTCCTAAGACCCTTGTTTCTAACATCAAAGGACCCATTCAAAAATGGGTACCTAATTCCAAGCATTAATCTCTTGCAGGAGTTTGCTTCAAGTGGAGTGTCATGGTTGCTCGATATTGGACCAAGAAATCATATGACCGGGAGCAAGGACTTGGTGTTGGATGTGCATCCAATTACATCTATGCCCACCCATGTCTAATTTGCTGATGCCTCAACTTCTAAGGTAATGTGATTTGGTAAGGTGGTCATCTCTCAAGATTTATTTATAGATAAGGTCAAGCTTGCTGAGTCCCTTGCATACAATTTGCTTTCCGTTTGTCAGCTTGCAATTATGGGCTTTGCCACATTATTTAATCTTGATACCATGGCCCTTTTGTGGAGCAAGACTCTTAAAGTAGCCTTTGTTTGATATGTCGAGAACGGTCTCTATGTAGTAAACTTTTCAGAGCGAACTACTAAGACCATGACTTGTCTAATGGGTAAGGTTGATGTGGGTTGGCTATGGCATCACGGACTAGCCCATGTCAATATGATATCTTTGCAAAGACTCCTCAAAGGGGACCATGTTTGTGGAGTAAAAAATGTGAGTTTTGCCAGAGACCATCCTTGCAGTGCTTGTATTGAAGGAAACCTTCATGAAACAGCTCACCGTCCGACAACTGTCATATACTGTAAAAGGCCTTTGGAGCTCCTTCACACGGATCTCTTTGGACCTCCCTCTTTTGATAGTCTTGGGGGAAGAAAATATTGCTTGGTGATCGTGGATGACTGCTCAAGATACACTTGGGTATATTTCTTCAAGAAGAATATTGAGACTCAACAAACTGTAATCGACTTTGCTAATGAAGCTCAACGTCAACGTGAAGCAAAGATATTGATGATTAGAAGTGACAACGGCACTGAGTTCAAGAACTACACCTTAAATGAGTTCCTTAGTGATGAGAGGATTAAGCATAAATACTCAGCACCCTTTACCCCTGAACATAACGGTGTTGTGGAAAGGAAGAACCGGACATTGATGGACGCGGCAAGAGCCATGATGGTGGAATTCAAATCTCCGTACAACTTCTAAGCTGAACCCATTAGCACCGCGTGCCATGCATCCAATCGGCTCTACCTCCGCAATGCCTTGAACAATACTTCATATGAGATTCTTACCGGGAACAAGCCCAACCTCAAGTACTTACGGGTGTTCGGTTGTAAGTGTTTCATACTCAAGAAAAATCTTTTTTTGTCTATATTTGAAGCTAGAGCTCAAGAGGGCATATTTGTTGGTTATGTTACAAACTCCCATGCTTACCGTATTATAGACATGTCCACCGGACTCATTGAGGAGATGTGTAACGTGGAGTTTGATGAGAATAAGGGCTCCCAAGTGGAGCAAAGTGGCCTTTGTGATGTAGGTGATGAAATTCCTCCTCAAGGCATAAGAAGAATGGGGATTGGTCAAATACTCCCCATTGAGGAACCCCTTGTGGCCGAAGGAGAAGGACAATGCTCTACTCAAGTGGAGCCATCACCCTCGCTAGACTCACACTCTTTCAATGAACAAAGTGAAGACCCTCAAATCGATGAACCTAATCAAGGACAACATCAACCTCATGGAGATGGTGTCACGCCAAATGATGTCCAAGATCATGCTCGAGATTCCGAGCCGGCGCAAGACCTAGTGCAACCACAAGATCAAGGGCAACCTAGTGAGGAAGCTCAAGACGGTGCTCAAAGCATTCAAGAAGAAACCCCTACATTATCAAGTAGGGAAATTATGAAGCGTCGTGCTGCCAAGATAGCCAACAAACTCTGAGTTCGACAACACATCTTCAAGAATGTGCTTGGTAGCTTCAATAAAGGGGTAACCACTCATCAATAATTATCAAACTTTTGTATGCATCACGCGTTTGTTTCGTGCGTTGAACCCCAAAAGGTAGATGATGCACTTGATGATGAGGGTTGGCTTGAAGCTATGCATGATGAATTTAATAACTTCAAGTGCAATCAAGTTTGGGAATTGGTACCAAGATCAACGGAGGAACATAATGTCATTGAAACCAAATGGGTCTTCAAGAACAAGCAGGATGCAAATGGTGTGGTCATTCGAAACAAGGCAAGACTGGTGGAGCAAGGCTACTCCCAAGTCTAGGGTATCGACTACGGTGAAACCTTTGCTCGTGTCGCTCGTGTTGAATCTATTCGCATGTTACTTGATTTTGCTTCCCATCGTGATTTTAAATTAGACCAAATGGATGTCAAGAGTGCTTTTCTAAATGGTCCTTTAAAGGAGTTGGTATATGTCAAACAACCCTCGGGATTCGACGACCCAAGGTCCCCACTCATGTATACAAACCAGGGAAGGCTCTCTATGGTCTTAAACAAGCCCCACGTGCGTGGTATGAGTACCTTACTGAGTTGTTGCAAGACCGTGGGTTTGAGATTGGGAAAAGTGATCCCACTCATTTTACCTAGAAGGTCAAAGGGGAGTTGTTCGTATGCCAGCTATATGTGGATGATATTATATTTGGTTCTCCTAACAAATATTTCAATGAAGAATTTGCCACTCTAATGACCGAGAAGTTTGAGATGTCGATGATGGGAGAGTTGAAGATATTTCTCAGGTTTGCAATCAAATAAGGAAGAGAAGGAAAATTCATCAAACAAGCCAAGTACACTCAAGACATGATCAAAAGGTTCGAGCTTGAGGACGTCAAGCCAGTCAAATTTCCCATGCCAACCAAATACAAGCTCGATAGTGATCCCAATGGTAAAGCCGTGGATAAAAAGGCATATCTCTCCATGATTAGATCCTTGATTTACCTTTGTGCATCTAGACCCGATATAATGCTGAGTGTGGGAATCTATGCATGGTTTCAATCCGCACCAAAGGAAAGCCACTATGCGGCAGTCAGACGAATCTTTCGATATTTGGCTCATACCCCAAACTTTGGCTTATGGTACCCCAAAGGAGCAAGTTTCAATCTAGTAGGTTACTCTGACTCAGATTGGGCTGGAGACTGTGATGGAAGTAAGTCAACCTATGGAGGATGCTAATTCCTTGGTCGCTCCTTGGTAAGTTGGTCTTCGAAGAAGAAAAATTGTGTGTCACTTTCTTCCACCAAAGCTCAGTATGTAGCTGCTGCAAGTTGTTGCGCTCAAATACTATGGATGAGGCAAACTTTAAAGGATTACGGTGTCACTTGTGACAAAGTGCCTCTTCTGTGTGACAAGGAGAGTGCTATCAAGATATCCCTTAATCCGGTGCAACATAGCAAGACCGAACACATTGATATACGTCATCATGTTTTCGAGATCATATCAAGCAAGGCGATATTGAGGTATTCTTCATCAACACTAAAGAGAAACTTACATATATTTTCACCAAACCTTTGTATGAAGCAAGGTTTTGCGATTTAAGGCATAAGCTAAATATCATTGAATCAAGTAACGTAGATTGAAACCAGGCACACCACACCTCACTCATCTTATATTCGGGTCTAGATGTAGGCACGGACATAGGGGGAGAGTTGTTCTCTAAATGAACTTCTCCTCCCCCTATTATGCATAAATTTATCAAATCTTTCACATTAGCCATTCTTGATGGCACTTGTGCTTCAAAGACGAGCTGTGATCATGAACCCAAGGATAATTCTTCGTTGTGTCATACCATTTGTCTCAAACATTGGTGGCTTCGGCCACCGCCCTCTCTCCATCAGGAGATTCAGTGTTGCATCTTATTCTTCTTTGGGTTTTCATGTTCTCTTTTATTGACCAGTACTGGCTTTGTTCAAGTTCTTTTATTGTCGAGGGGAGTAGAGCTATTTCTCAAGGTATACGATCCAAAGGAGCAAGGTACTACCGCCCCCAGCATGGTAGTAAAATTTTACTACCGCTGGGAGAGCGGTACTACCGCTGGCCAAGCGGTACTACCGCCCCCAGCACGTTAGTAAATTTTTACTACCACTGGGAGAGCGGTACTACCGCTGGCCAAGCGGTACTACCGCAATCACAGCAGCACTACCTCGGGGGTATTTAAAGGGAAGGGGAGGCATTTTTCCCCCTTATCCATTCATCCCGAGTTTCTCCTCCTTTTCTCTCTCTCCTCTCTCAAAGTGCTGCCCAAGGTACTCGCCGGATCTCCATCTCCGGCCACCCTTCTCCGATTCCGATTGGTGGGATCCTCCCCCACGTGCCATGAACCTCGGTACTACCCCTCTTTCCATTCGTTGTTGCTTAGTTTTTGTTAAATCTAGGGTTAGCGGCATGTGTATGTTCTTCTCTTCATGGCACCCTATCATCTTCCTAGAGGGATTGGGGAGTTCTTGGCTAGTATATTCTTATTGCAGTAGGGTGTATTGTGTGTAGGGATGCCTTGTAATTCCAGATATGAGGTTTTGCTTCAAAGGAATAGAGATTTTTGGTTTCATGGAACTATCAGATCTCGCACACTGCCTCCCGTGCAGTACTACCGCTCGAGCAACGGTACTACCACTGTTAGTGAGGTACTACAACTGCCAGGGCGGTAGTAAATTTCTACTACCGCTCCGAGAGCGGTACTACCGCTGCCAGAGTGGTAGTAAATTTTTACCACTCCAGCGGCGGTAATACCGCCCTTCCTTTTGCACACACAATGTACCCACTCCTTTTTGGGATTTTCCTGTTGATTCTTGATCTTTGCCTTGATGTCTTGTATCCTTTGTGTTGTGTTTGCTTTTTGCGTATCATAGGTGGTGGTTCCAGGCGTTCTAATCCACCTCGGGAAGCCAGCTCTAAGCATCCCCGCTCATCATATGTTCCCGAAGGTTCTAAAGAACCCTAGCGCAATTTAAAGAAGACTGCTTAGAAGCCTGGGAACACGGTTGTCTGGAATACCATGCCACTTGCAGAGTTTCACCTGTGCCACAAGGTCAACCACTACACCAGCAATAGGGAACAGTTCCGTGGAGGTGACATGTTCTGGAATAAAGACCAGTTTCTTATTTTTCAAGACGTCATCAAAACAAAAAAGAATATGTGTGTTCCTGTGCAATGGATTGATATCAAGCATCTAAAGAAATACATTGCATACTTTGGTGAAGCTCTGTCCATAGTAGACCAGCTGCAGATTGAAGAGCTCATCACTTTTCAACAAGATTTCGATTATGACTTAGTGGCACACTTCTTCGCTACTGTTCACTTTCACACTGATGATGATCGCACCATGACTTGGCTGACAAATGGGGAAGTGTTGTCTTCTAGGTGGAAGGACTTCATGGATCTTCTGCATGTCCAGGATGAGGGGCTTCACCACCTAGTTGGCTTGCATCCTCATGCCAACCCTACTGCTATTGCCAAGGAGAAGTTGCTACCATTCTATATTGTGAAGCAAACCCCAGCTGGTGAGTTCTCCTATGTTATGAATCCTTTTCTGGATGTGATGCACCACATTTTTCGCAACACCCTGTTTCTTAGAGTTGGCAACAAGGACCAGGTCCACTCATACCTGGTAGATATGCTTATCATGTGTGAGAAGGGGCGGACTCGCCGGTCTGGACCACTGGATGTCTCTCATGTTATGTGGAATGAGCTGTACTCCGCTGTCTTCCATCGTAAGGTCCCAATCTATGGTATGTATCTGTTTTACTTCATCAATATGACTTGGGCCAAGGCATTTCCAGTTCTTGAGCTTCTTGCTAATTGTATTCGACATGAGCCCATCAAACTGCGCCAGAAGGACAAATGGGCAAACACCTCCACTTCACCTGATGCCCCTAGGGATTCTGATGAGGATGTGGCTGCTTCTGAGGATGAGGCTGTTCCAGAGTCACGTATGCCTTCCTCTGCCGAGCCATCATGGGCTAACAAGCTCACTCACAGGATGAAGTCCTTGTTCTACATGCAGGCCAAAGGACAGTACAGGACACATGTCGCTCAGAAGGAAATTCGTTAGCGTGACAAGATGATCATGAGGAAGCTTGACTTCCGCATTTCTAGTGGATCTGAGCGAGAGATCACCCCAGAGGCTGAGTGGATGTAGAAGAACCAGCTGTAGTGGGCTGCGTCTGGCCAGGGCTCTGAGCAGGAGACCAACGATGATTCAGATGAGGATTATGTTCAGGAGGAGACCGAAGACTGATCTATATATTCTCTCCAGTTCGAGCTCCCACCTATGTCGTAGGTGTCCTCTCTTCCGTTTTGGTGTCCCGATGCCAAAGGGGGAGAGAGTGTAGGATTTGCTTGTTATCTCGTTTTCCTCAGGCCCTCACATCCTCGCACAATGCGATATGTCGTGATTCCACTGTTGGTGCCCTTGAAGGTGGCGACCGGACCGTTACAAACAAGGTTGGTGCTATCTCCTCACAATTCTTGGAGGCTCCCAACAAGACCACGAAGCTTCACCACAATGGAATGTGGCTCCGAGGTAACCTCAACCGTCTAGGGGGCTCAAACAGCCAAGAGTAACAAGATCGCAAGGGATTAATGGGGGAATCAAATATCTGTTGGTGGAAGTGTCTATCAAGGGCTTCTGAAGCAATCCCTAGGAAATCAACAAGTTTGATTTGCTAGGGCAAGAGATCGGGAAAGTATGAGCTTTAGAGAAACAATGGAGCTTGGGGAGGTAAGAGGTAAGCTTCTCAGGGAAGAAGACACATTTATATAGTGGGGGGAACAATCCAACCGTTACCCCCCACCTACAGCACTAGCCAAGTGGTACTATTGCTGCTAGGAGCGGTACTACCGCACGGTAGCTCACCAACCACCGTAGTAAGAAAATACTACCGTGCCTACCAATGTAGAGGCAAAAGAATGCGCAAAAAGTCTGACGGAGCGGTAGTAAAAAACTACTACCGCCAACAGAGCGGTACTACCTCCAACGTGGCGGTAGTAAAAAACTACTACCGCCCCTAAGGCGATACTACCACTATGCCAGTGGTACTACTGCTGGCCCTTTTTTACATCCATGGAAAACAAGGTTGGAGCTCCATTTGTAGCAAGGGAAAGGTGGAGCAATAGAAATGTGTACATGTTGATTCCACCCAAACCTTTCCGAAGTAGACCCTATCTTATTAGTACAGCTTTCCTATGACTTAAATTCACCAAAGAGAACCGTAGAAAGCAACCATCTTTGAAAGTCTCCGAGGGGCATCGAATCGTCTTGTGCCTAGCCATGAATTATCTCAAATGCTCAATGCACATGATTAGTCCGCACATGCATTGTCATCAATCACTAAAACCACTTAGGGAGAAATATGCCCTAACAATCTCCCCCCTTTTTAGTGGATTGATGACAATACATGATTTGCACTAAAGGATATAGAAAAGCATATGCAAACCCAAAATCTACAAACTAGAGACAGGCTCCCCCTGGATGTGTTCATACTTTATAAAAAAGGATATGGACTGCCCAGCACACAACCAAAGAAAAGCACTCCCCCTAGATTTTATAGAAGAGGCAATCCTTGCAACAACCTGAATGAACTCTAAGCATGGAAGCAAGATATAGCATGTAAGCATGAAGATAAGGGCACGAAATAATTAAACTCACAAGCTACTAATAAATAGAATAATAATGAGACAATAAAGATAGATGAGTGATAGCATATGTCTCACAACATATGACAAAGTACGACATCTCATACTCTCACACACACAAAGCAAAGACAACCAACGTAGCAATGGAAGTTCAACAAATAAAGCAACAAAGAAAACAAGGAAAGTCGCAAATCCTACACTCTCTACCCCTTTGGCATCGGGACACCAAGAAGGTAGAGAGGACACCTATGACACAGGTGGTAGCTCGAACTGGAGATGACTCACCCATCGGACTGCTCAACATACTCCTCATCAGACTCGTCTTCTGACTCCTCGTCAGACTACTTGTCAGACTAAGCCCAGTGAAGATTGTTCTTTTGCATCCACTCAGCCTCAGGAGTGATGTCTTGCTCATATCCACTGGAGATGTGCATGTCGAGCTTCCTCGTAATCATCTTGTTGCACTGACGGCTCTCCTTCTGAGCAACATGCGTCATGTACTGCCCCTTCGCCTCCATGCAGAACAAGGTCTTCATCCGGTCTGTGAGCTTCTGGGCCCAAGATGGATCGGTAGAGGAAGGCACAAGTGACTCTGGAATAGCCTCATCCTTAGTCGCAACCTCATCCTCATCAGAATCCCAAGTGGCAGCAGCAGGTGTACTGATGGTGTTGGCACATTTGTTCTTTTGTCGCAGCTTTATAGGCTCATGGCAAATCCACCTGGGAGCATGTAACTCAATAGCTGGGAAGGCCTGCACCCACTTCCTCTTGATTAGGTAAAACAGATAAGGGCCATAGAATGGGACCTTACGGTGGAAGACTCTTGAGTGAAGCACGCTCCACAGAACGTGAGATACATGAAGTGGTCCATAGGAACGAGTCTGCACTTTCTGACACATCATAAGCATACCACCAAGTATGAATGCACCTGGTCCTTGTTGCCAACGCAAAGAAATAGTGTATTGCAAAAGATACGGTGCATGACATTAAGGAATGGGATGAGCACCTGGGAGACCTCACTAGATGGGGATATCTTCTCAATAAAGAATGGTAGCAACTTCTCCTTAGCGGTAGCAGATGGCTTAGCGTGTGGGCGCAAACCAACTGATTGCTCAAGCCCCTCATCATGGACTTGTAGAAGGTCCATGAACTCCTTCTAGGTAGCAGACAATCTTTCCCCATTAGTCATCTAGGACATAGTGCGGTTGTCATCAGAGTGAAAGTGGACAGTAACAAAGAATGATGCCACTATCTCAGGATCAAACTCATGATGAAATGTGATGAGCTCCTCAATCTGAAGTTGTTCCACCATGGACAGAGCTTCACCAAAGTATGCGGTGTCCTTTAGATGGTTCATATCAATCAACTGAACTAGTACATATATATTCTTCTTTGTCTTGGTCACATCTTCGTAAATAAGAGACTCCTGCTTAGACCCGAACATTTCACCTCCAGGGAACTGAACCCTAGCGCTGTCATAGGGGTTGACCTTTCGGCGAAGCTGAAACTCTACAAGTGGCAAGCATCCCAATCGACAGTGTTAGTCTTGTTCTTGTGAGTAGGCTTCTTGAAATTGTGCTTCGGAGCCTCCAATCTCTTGGGAATATCTGAAGAACGAGGTCGCTTGGAACTGACATCCCGAGGTGGGTTAGAGCGCCTAAATCCACCACCTATGACACGCAACGCAAACACAACAAAACGACAAAATAAGTCAAGGCAAAGATCAAAGTAAATCAGAAAATCCAAGATAAAGGAGAACTAGAAGGACATAACATGTGTGCTCAGGGAATAGCGGTAATACAGATGGTTGAGCGGTAGTAAAATTTTACTACCGCTCTGACAACGGTAGTACCGCGCCACCGCGATAGTACCGCTCCAGGAGGAGCGGTAGTACCGCACGGGCGACGAAGTGCCAGATCTAGCAGGGAACTTGCAGATCCGGTAATACCGAAGACCCAAATCCACATGTTGCACCCTACATAGAAAAGTTCTACCACACAAGAACTCCCCAACCCTCCTAGCATGAAGAGATGGTGCCATGATACGAAGAACAAACATACATGCCCCTAACCCTAGATTCAACAAAAACTAGGCAAAACAAAGGGAACTAGGGGCAATACCGAGGTCCATGGCACGAGGGGAAGGAGGGAAAGGGTCCCACCAAACGAAATTGGAGGAGAGTGGTCAGAGAAGGTGATCTGGATAGTCCCTCCGGCAGCAGCTCTTGAGAAGAGAGAGAGAGGAAAAAGAGAGAGCCACAATATGAATGGGTTATGGGGGATAAAGAATCGCCCCTGGCCTAAAATAACCCCCAGCGGACCTGGCGACGGGGTAGTACCACAATCATCGCGGTAGTACCGCTTGGCCAGCAGTAGTAAAATTTTACTACCACTAGCTAAGCGGTAGTACCGCTCGTCCAGCGGCAGTAAAAGTTTACTACCGTGCCCATTGTGACAAAAACAAATGGAAACTTGGCCCTCCTTTAATGAAAACACTTTGAAGCTTGCGAGAGAAGGAGAAAAAATACAGGAAAACCCAAGTGAAGATAAAAATAGACACGCACGCACTTGAACACAGAACCGAATCTTATGACGAAGAGAGGGAGGTGCCTAGAGCCACTAATGTTTGAGACAAATGGTATGACACCGCAAAGACTTGTCCTTGGGTTCATGACCATAGCTTGTCTTTGAAGCACAAGTGCCATCCATAATGGCTAATGTGAAAGACGTGATCAATTTATGCATAGTGGGGGGAGGGAAAGTTCATTGAGAGAACAACACTCCCCCTATGTCCATGCCTACACCTAGAGCAAAATATAATGATGAGTGAGGTGTGGTGTGCCTAGTTTTAATCCACATTACTTGAATCAATGATATTTAGCTCATGCCTTTACTCGCGAAACCTTGCTTCGTCTAGAGGTTTAGTGAAAATATTCGCAAGTTGCTCTTGCGTGTCGAAGAGGATGTCAATATCTCCTTGCTTGATATGATCTCGAATGAAATGATGACGAATATCAATATGCTTGGTCTTTCTATGTTGCATCGGATTGAGAGATATCTTGATGGCACTCTCATTGTCACAAAGAAGAGGCACTTTGTCACAAGTGACACTGTATTCCTTTAAAGTTTGCCTCATCCATAATATATGAGCACAACAACTTTCGGCAGCTACATACTCAACCTGTGTGGAAGATAGTGACACACAGTTTGTTTCTTCGAAGACCAACTTACCAAAGAGTGACCAAGGAATTGGCATCCTCCAAAAGTATACTTCCTTCCGACATTGTCTCCATCTCAATCTGAGTTAGAGTAACCTACTAGACTCAACCTTGCTCCTTTGGGGTACCATAAGCCAAAGTTTGGGGTATGAGCCAAATATCAAAAGATTCGTTTGACTGCTGCATGGTGGCTTTCCTTTGGTGTGGATTAAAACCTTGCACAAATTCCCACACTCAACATGATATCGGGTCCAGATGCACAAAGGTAAAGCAAGGATCCAATCATGGAGCGATATACCTTTTGATCCACTGCTTTACCATTGGAATCATTGTCAAGCTTGAGTTTGGCTGGCATGGGAAATTTGACCGGCTTGAAGTCCTCGAGCTCGAACCTCTTGAGCATGTCTTGAGTGTACTTGGCTTGTTTGACGAATGTTCCTTGTCTTCCTTGTTTGATTTCAAACCCGAGAAAGAACTTAAACTCTCCCATCATAGACATCTCAAACTTCTCGATCATTAGTGTAGGAAACTCTTCATTGAAAGATTCGTTAGGAGAACCAAAAATAATATCATTAACATATAGTTGGCATATGAACAAATCCCCTTTAACTTTTTTGTAAAAAGGGTGGGATCAATTTTCCCAATTTCAAACCCATGATCTTGCAACAACTCGGTAAGGTAGTTGTACCACGCACGTGGGCCTTATTTAAGGCCATAGAGTGCCTTCATGAGTTTGTATACATGAGTGGGGAGCTTGGGATCCTCGAATCTCGGGGGTTGTTTGACATATACCAGGTCATTTAAAGGACCGTTAAGAAAAGCACTCTTCAAATCCATTTGTGTCAATTTAAAGTCACGATGAGAAGCAAATGCAAGCAACATGCGAATAGATTCAAGACGAGCGACGGGAGCAAAGGTTTCACCATAGTCGATACCCTCGACTTGGGAGTAGCTTTGAGCCACCAATCTTGCCTTGTTTCGAATGACAACACCATTAGCATCCTGGTTGTTCTTAAAGATCCATTTGGTTCCAATTACATTATGTTCCTTCATTGGCCTTGGCACTAATTCCCAAACTTAATTGCGCTCCAAGTTGTTAAGTTCATCAGGCATGGTTTCAAGCCAATCCTCATCATCAAGCGCATCATGTACCTTTTGGGGTTCGACACACGAAACAAATGCGTGATGCAAACAAAAGTTTGATAATTGTTGACGAGTGGTTACCCCTTATTGAATCTTCCAAGCACATTCTTGAAGATATGTTGTCGAACCCGGAGCCTGTTAGCTATCCTGGCAGCACGACGCTTCAAGGCAACCCTACTTGATAATTTAGGAGTTTCTTCTTGAACATCTTGAGTACCATATTGAGCTTTCTCGCTAGTTTTCTCTTGATATTGTGGTTGCACTTGATCTTGAGAAAACTTGGAGTCTTGGGCATGATCTTGGACATCATTTGGTGCAACATCATCTTCATGAGGTTGATCTTGTCCTTGATCTTGTACATCGGGTTGAGGGCCTTCACTTTGTTCTTCGGAAGCGTGTGGATCTAGCGAGGGTGATGGCTCCACTTGAGTTGAGCATTGTCCTTCTCCTTCGGCCACAAGGGGATCTTAAATCGGGAGTATTTGACCAATCCACATTCTTCTTATGGTTTGAGGAGGAATTTCATCACCTACATCACAAATACCACTTTGCCCCACTTGGGACCCATTATTTTCATCAAACTCTACGTTACACGTCTCCTCAATGAGTCTGGTGGACTTGTTGAGAACAAGGTAAGCATGAGAGTTTGTAGCATAACCAACAAATATGCCCTCCTCATCTCTAGCTTCGAATTTAGACAAATGAGCACTTCTCTTGGTTATGAAACACTTACCACCGAACACCCGGAAGTACTTGAGATTGGGCTTGTTCCCAGTAAGAATCTCATATGGAGTGTTATTCAAGCCTAGGCAGAGGTAGAGCCAATTGGATGCATGCCATGTGGTGCTAATGGCTTCGGCCCAAAAGTTGTAAGGAGATTTGAACTCCGCCATCATGGTTCTTGCCGCGTCCATCAACCTCTGGTTCTTCCTCTCGTCCACACCATTGTGTTGGGGGTATAGGAAGCTGAATATTGGTGCTTGGTCCCCTCGTCACTAAGGAACTCATTCAAGGTGTAGTTCTTGAACTCGGTGCCGTTGTTTGTTCTAATCATCAATATCTTTGCTTCATGTTGACGTTGAGCTTCATTAGCAAAGTCGATGAAAGTTTGTTGAGTCTCACTCTTCTTCTTGAATAAGTAGACCCAAGTGTATCTTGAGTAGTCATCAACAATCACCAAGGAATACATTCTTCCCCCAAGACTATCAAAAGATGGAGGACCAAAGAGATCCATGTGAAGGATCTTGAAAGGCTTTTTAGAGTAGATGGTAGTTGTGGGACAGTGAGTTGTTTCATGAAGCTTTCCTTCAATACAAGCACAGTCTCTGGCAAAACTCACATTTGTTAGTCCACGAACATGGTCCCCTTTGAGGAGGCTTTGCAAAGATCTCATATTGACATGACCTAGCTGGAGATGCCATAGGCAACCCACATCAACTTTAGCCATTAGATAAGTCGCGATCTTAGTAGGTCGCTCCGAAAAGTTCACCACATAGAGACCGTTCTTGACATGTCCAACAAAGGCTAATTTAAGAGTCTTGCTCCACAAAAGGGCTATGGTATCAAGATTAAACAATGTGGCAAAGCCCATAATTGCAAGCTGACGAACGGAAAGAAAATTGTATGCAAGGGACTCAACAAGCATGACCTTCTCTATAGATAAATCTTGAGAGATGACCACCTAACCAAATCCCATTACCTTAGATGTTGAAGCATCAGGAAATTGGACATGGGTGGGCATATATGGAATTGGATGCACATCCATCACTAAGTCCATGCCCCCGGTTATATGATTTGTGGCTCCACTGTCGAGCAACCATGACACTCCACTGGAAGCAAACTCCTACGAGATATAAATGCTTCGATTTAGGTACCCATTCTTGAATGGGTCCTTTGATGTTAGAAACAAGGGTCTTAGGAACCCAAATAGCCCATTCAATGAACTCATAATAAGAACCAACAAATTTGGCATAAACACGCCCATCACTAGCACGGCATAAAACATAGGAGGGGTTAAAGTCTTCGGCTTTGTTGGTAGAGGTGGTTTTTCCCTTCTTGGCATTGCCACCCTCTTCCCTGTTCTTCATCTTCTTATGAGTACTCTCACCCTCTTTGACAAAGATGTCCTTGAGAGGGGGAGAAAGCTTCGTCTTGTTCTTCATTTTCTGCTTAGACCTGGGTGTAAACCCAAGTCCTTCCTTTAATACCACTTGCTTTTGATTATTCAAAAGGTCATTGAGATTCTTCTGGACTTGGATGTATGACACAAGGCCCTTTTCAAGTTGTTCTCTACACTTGGCATTCTCCTCCAAAATATGCACATGATCACAACAAGGGTTAGTAGCACAAGAATTATCAATTAGAACAAAATGAGGACAAGTAGAAATCTCCTTAGTTAGTTTTACTTGGAGTTGATCATGAGACTCCTTAAGAGAGAAATGCGAACCTTTCATGACCTTGTGGGCCTTGTCAACTGTGTCAAATTCTTCCTTGAGTCTATCATGGACAACCCCAGGTGCAACTTTCTCGGATTTAAGCACACGAGTAAGAAAAATAGCATGATCAAGATCTTTTTGTAATTTAGCATGATCAACGTTGTGTGACTCCTCAAGAGCCAAACGAGGACCACGCTCTTCTTCTAGAGAAATGGATAGTTTCGCTATCTCATCGGCGTAATCACGACTATGTTCTTACAACTTGGAGATAGTATCCTCATGAGTCTCAATGAGTCATTATCCTCACCAAGTTGTTCCAAAAGATCAATCAAGTGCTTCTTGGTTTCACCTTTGATCTTACACAGGAATTTGTCAAACTCAGTCTCATCAAGCTCCACTACCTCACTATTATCAACACAGTCTAACAAAGAAGGAGAGGTAGTGAGAGTTGTCTTGATGTTGGGGGTTACCTTATTGATACCCTTGGCCCTGAGGCACTTGGCGATACGGTTCTTGTTTGTGGCACCGAAGAGAGACACCTTCGGGGAGGAAGTGGCAATGGCCACGGTAGCCGTTCCCATCCCCTCACGACATGTATCGTCTTCGTCATCATTGGAGGTGTACTATTCATGGGCCACCAAACCCCTTGGAGGAGTATTATTGGTGAAGGTGTTCTTGCTTGGGAAGGACTTGGTTGTGTCCTTGTGAATGAGCTTGCCCCCGTTGTCTTCCCTCTTCTCATAAGGACAGTCTGTCACAAAGTGACTCACATTGCCGCAGTTGTAGCATGTCCATACTCGTTGCTTGTTCTTCGACCCACTTGAGTTGTCCTTGGAGAAGTTGGGCCTTTAGTTTCTCTTGTTGCCCCAAAACTGCATTGAAGCAAAAGCCATCTGCTCATGATATGCATACTTTCTATCTTCGGGGCAACCATCTTTTTCCTCTTCTTCTTCATCACCAATGGCCTTGGCTCTCAAAGCAAGGTTGGGTGAGGTTATATTCGACCGGACACGAGCAAGAGCATAGTTGGCGGTCTTGTTCATAATATCCATAGCTATGCAGTCATCCAACACTTTGCCTGAGGTAAGGCTGCGGCTTTGTAGAATGGCATGATGGCCTTGAGAAACTTGCGCTTGATCCAAGTGTTATCCGTATCCTTGCTCCCATGGTCTTAGAGAGCAACACAAGAGTCGTCACCCTTCTATAGAGATCATGGGGGTCGTCATCTTCTAACATCACAAACACATCGGCCTGATCAAGAACCACTTCAAAGTTAGACAGTTGAATGCTTGAGTTCCCCTTGTACAACACCATGATGTGCTCCCAACAATACTTCGCACGGGAGAAGGGACGCAAGTGAGGTAGATCTTCTGGAGGAACCGCGGACTGAAGGATGAACAATGTGAAATGATTCTATTGATTGTCCGCCTCTTCTCTTGGTGTGAGGTTCCTTGGATCATGAGGGTAATAGCCTTGTTCGATGATTCTCCAAAGATTTGTTGAGCTGCGATTCAAATGAGACTTCATGGATAATACCCAATTAGCGAAATCAACTTTAACAAGTTTATGAGGAGGATCAAGTGTCGGTGCACTAAAGACTAGGGTCCCTAGTGCCCAGACTTGTGCACGGGCGTGAAGAGCCCCTGAGGGTAGGGCATGGAAGGATCCACACAAGATGCACCCCCAAGATTACCAAGGCCTCGACAAGCCTGCCTTGCCGGGAAGATAACCAAGGCCACACCCATATAGTGGGTGTGATGAGGTCACCAAGTACAAGACCTCGGGAAGCCTCCCGTGCCGGATGACGAGCGAAGCCCCCGGCAAGCTTCCTTGCCAGGACGAAGACCCAGGACTCCGGCAAGCTCATTTGCCGAGACGATGAGGCTAGGCACTGGAGGGCGACCGCCCTTGCCACAGTGCAACCGCCCCCAAGCTCCAACGCATTCTGCATGCGCCAACGCGGCTTCTAGGTGACGAAACGCCTGGACACATGTCTTCACCAGCACGTTGCTGACAAGAACAAGACATGCATTTAATGCACCTGACAACGGTAGATGGATAAGCACCGCTCTAGATTCACTGTAACTTCTCGTGAACCTACCACCGAGTACTATAGGTGACCCCTTTGCCTATAAAAGGAGGCCCTTAGTTCATTCACAACGGGTTAGACTTTTTGGACATTGGCTAGAAGACGGTTATCATCGATGACTGTAACAAACAACAAAAGGCTTAATACAATCAGACAAGCAGGACGTAGGGTTTTACGCGTAAGCCGCCCGAACCTGGGTAAAAAAGGCTTGCCGGGTGTTGATTGTTAGCTCTGCTCTTGACGTCGTCTTTCCCGCACTACGATCACAAGGGTTTCACGTTGAATCACATAGGTGTCGGCCTAGCATCGCCGACATCTTTGGCACGCCAGGTAGGGGGGAAGGTTGCGTTAACCTGACCTAGCCATCAGTGCACCACCTCTTCTTCATCGCCATGCATGGCCCCCAAGAGGAACGGCGCTCAAGCGACCAACGCTCCCGTACCCAGCCATCCACCCCCGACGGGGGCGGGAGAAGGTACGGGCGGAGGACAAAGGGGCAGAGGCCCCGAGCATCCGCAGCATTTTGGAGAGCAAAGCCAGGCGAGTGGGGTCACCCGTAGCCGCGGTGATCATCCTCGCCCTGGCGCATCGAAGGACACAGCCGCGCGACCAACTAACGACGCGTCCACGTCCAAAGCTGCGTCGGATCCTCTCAAGGCGCCCACGCAAGCGCACGAGCCGCGGCCTTTTCAGGCCACGCATGATGGATCGCCCTAGGAGTGTGGTGAGCCGCCCCCACCTAAGGGGACCCCTGGACCCCGCTCTCCAGGTACGCCGAGCAGGTGTACCTGCTATGTTATGGCACGGGCTGGCGACCCACCGCGTGACCAACAGGGATCTCCTTCTAACACGATTAGAAGTAAGAGCCCCTCGTGGTCTACGCACATCTCGCCGCCACGCGCACGAGCGGAAGCACTGAAGCGGGCCTAGCTGCTCCTAGATTTCCCTCCAACTTCGAACAAGCAAAAGGAGTGGAGAGCCACCATCCAGAGCCTCCTCGCAGTCGCCGATGGAGACCAGCCGCAGCAGGCGGGGACGTCGAAACGGCCCTCCAACAAGCACACTCGGGACTGTGCCGAGAAGACCGGGGCTCCCTCGGCCACCGTGCACTCTCCTCCACTACGGCGGGAACGGGGCTCCCACGGCCCCCGCTACCGCCATGACCAGCTGGACATTCTACGCGAGAGACACGGGGAAGACGCCCGCCGTGACCAGCGAGACGCGCCGTCAATCAGATATGGGCGCTAGAAATGCCGCTGGCACGCTAGCTTCGGGGTACCATGGCAGCCTACCCTAGGAGGTGGGCTGTCCAGCGTTTACCCGCGAATTACAGCGAGTCAAGCCGGAGATCCCAGAAAACTACGATTGCAGGACACACCCATCGGAGTTCCTCAACATCTACACCATCGCGCTGCAGGCTGCCGGGGGTTGAGACGATAAGATACTCGCCAACTACTTCCCGTTGGTGCTCAATCCCAATGCCAGGTCATGGTTGATGCACCTCCCCAAGAACTCCGTTTCCTCGTGGAAGGAATTGTGCCAGGACTTTGTTGGCGCCTTCACCCGCGGCCACCGAGCTCCTGGTCAGGAAAGCGACTTGCACATCCTCCCCCAAAAGGAGGGTGAGCCCCTGCGCAGGTACATCCAGAGGTTTAGCCGCATCCAACACAACATCATGAACGTCCACCCAGCTGCCGTCATCAGTGCTTTGCACCAGAACATGCGCAATCGAAAGATGCGTGAAGAGATGGGGATGAACAAAGTCCGTGATGTTGCCGAGCTTTACGCTCTGGTGGACAGATGTGTGCATGCAGAAGAAGGAAGGAAGCTTCTCAGCAAGAATGCCAGTGTTGAAGCCGATTCCGAAGATGAAGACGTCGACGTCCCCACAAATAGGGGAAAGCGGCATAACAAGAAGCGGAACCGTAAAACCGTGTTTGCCGTCGAGGTGACTGGCGATGCCGAGTCCACCTACAAGGCGAAATCCGATACCTCCGGCAAGGATGCCGCCGGGTGCCGCTCCTGCAAGGCCTTGGAAGCCGCCGACAAACCAGATGGCTCCAGCGCCCAGTACTACAAGATCCACCATACCAAGGGCCACGACCTCCAGCACTGTCGGCAGGTCGAACAGCTTGCCGAGAAGCACAAAGCCGAATAACAAAGGTTTGATAAGGGGAAGGCCCAGCAAGGCGGTGAAGGTTCTGGCGGGAAGAAGGATGCTTAAGGGGGACGCCCCGGCAAGTTCAAGGGCAACAAAGCGAGGCTCGCGCAACAGCGGGAAAAGGTGGAGGAAGATGATGATGAAGACAACCCCGACGACGACTTCAGCAACCTTGAATTCCAGAGGGCAACGGTCATGATGTGCCTCCAAGGAGGCGCCTTGCTACATTCTTCCAACCGCCAGCTCAAAAGGTGGGCGCGTGAAGTGATTGAGGCAGAGCCCTCCATCGGCGCCCGCAAGCCCGTGAGATGGTCGCAGACAGCAATCATTTTCGACTCTGAGGACCACCCTGACCGCGTCACTGCGTTCGGGTGCTTGCCAATGTTGGTATCACCGACGATCTACAACCTCAGAGAGACAAAAATGTTGGTAGACGGAGGGGCTGGCCTGAATCTCATTTCCCCCGATGTGATCCAAAAGTTGCAGATCCCCGAAGAAGACCTCGAGGACACATGCCCTTTCGAAGGGATCAACCCCGGGAAGATCGAGCCTAAGGGAGATATCACGTTGCCAGTAACTTTTGGCAGCGATCAGAACAACTGGACGGAGAAGGTCGTCTTCGACGTCGCCAATAACCCGTTCGCGTACAATGGGATCCTGGGGCGCCCTGCATTGGCCAAATTCATGGCGGCCTCGCACTACACCTGAGGTACCCTGAAGATGCCTGGCCCGATCGGCGTCATCATCGTCCGGGCCGACAAGAAGGATGTGCTCCTATGCACGGACTGCCTCTACCGGGAGACCGTGGCGGCGCCCGTTGCCGGGGCCCCTTCCGTGTCGACCCCGGCAAGCAAACCTCGTTAGAGTGTTGTGCTACCGGCAAGGACGTGCCTGAAAGCTCCACCACGCGAAGCAAGAGGTCCAGGGACGCTCCACCTGAGACCAAGAAGGTGCCAGCTAAGGAAGACGGTTTGGGTGGAACTTTCACCATCAGTGACACCCTCGATAACAAATAGGAAAGCGCACTCATCAGATATTCCCGGCGTTCCCAGGGAGGTGATTGAGAACCACCTTGTCGTTTGTCCACACACGAGGCCAGTCAAGTAGAAGGTGAGGAAACAGGCCCTGGAGCGGCAAGAGTTTATTGCCGAGGAAATCAAGAAACTAGAAGTAGCCGACCTAGTCAGTGGGGTCATCCATCCCACATGGTTGGCCAATTCGGTCGTTGTGCGCAAGGCGAGCGGGAAATGGCGTCTTTGTATTGACTTTACTGACGTCAATAAGGCTTGTCCCAAGGATGCCTTTCCCTTACCACACATCGATCAGATTGTCGACTGCACTCCCGGTTGTGACCAATTGTCCTTCTTCGACGCCTACTCCAGTTATCACCAGATCTACATGGCCGAGGAAGATGAAGAAAAGACTGTGTTCATCACCCCATGTGGCACGTATTGCTTTGTGCGGATGCCTTTTGGGTTGAAGAACGTCGGCTCAACTTTCGCAAGGGTGATCCAAATGGGTTTTGAACCCCAACTGCATAGAAATCTGGAAGCCTATATGGACGACATAGTGGTCAAAACCAAGGACAGATCGACCCTTGTGCAATACCTGGAAGAAACGTTTGCCAATCTGCGCAAAATCAACCTCAATCTCAACCCCGGGAAATGCGTCTTCGGTGTCCCGTCTGGCAAGCTTATCGGGTTTTTCGTGTCCCAGCGAGGGATCGAAGCCAATCCCGACAAGATTAGGGCCATTGAACAGATTGAGGCACCGAAGCGCTTCAAGGATGTGCGACGCCTAGCCGGGTGTATAGGTGCCCTGAGCCGATTCATCTCCAAGTCCGCTAAGCGCGCCCTACCCTTCTTCAAAATCCTGAAGAAGAGGGGACCGATGAAGTGGACTCTTGAGGCGAAAGTGGCACTACAAGATTTGAAGAAGTACCTCTCCTCCGCACTAGTGCTGGTGGCCCCTAGACCCTAAGTGTCGTTGCCCTTGTATCTAGCGGTGACCAACCAGGTGGTTAGTGCTGCCTTGGTGGTGCAGAGGGAGGAAGGCAATGAAGCCCCGGCAAAGGCAACGCCACTCAACGAGGATGCGCACAACGGCGAACCAGGCCCCCATACGGAATCAGGCCGCAACCAAGGGAAATCCTCGCCAATCGGCGAGTCCGAGCAAAAGAAGAAGTTGGTGCAATGCCCAGTTTATTTCATCAGCTCCCTCCTACAAGGGGCCAGGATGAGATATTCTGGAGTACAAAAGTTGCTTTTTTTCCTCCTCATGGCTTCACGAAACTTGCGCCACTATTTCCAAGCACATGAGATTACTGTCGTCACCCGCTTCCCACTGCAAAGGGTCCTGCGGAACCCCGACGCAACCGGCAGGATAGTGGAGTGGGCGTTGGAATTGTCCACCTTCGGCCTCAAGTTCGAGGGCACTTAGACCATACAGAGCGGGACCTTGGAGGAGTGCATTAAAGAATGGACCCCAACGCCAGATGAAGAAATACCATAATCAACCCTCCCGGGGAGGGAACCAACCCAGGAGTGGGTCATGTACTTTGATGGAGCATTCTCCCTCTAGGGCGCCTGGCTAGCGTGCTGCTAGTCGCGCCTACCGGAGAGCATCTCTAGTACGTGATCCAGATTTATTTCCCCGGGAAGAAGTCAACCAACAACACCGTAGAATATGAAGGGTTGCTTGCCAGGCTCATGATCGCGACAGATCTTGGAATTCGAAAGCTCATCATCAGAGGTGACTCCTAGTTAGTCATCCAGCAAGTCAACAAGGATTAACAAAGCCCGTTGATGGAAGCCTATGTAGAGGAAGTAAGAAAGTTGGAGGAGCACTTGACAGTCTACAGATGGAGCACGTACCCCGTGCCGAAAACACCATCGCAGATGACCTGTCAAAGCGTGCAGCACTTAAACTTCATGTGGAACCAGGGACTTTCATGCTACGACTGACTCAACCCTTCGTGGCACCATCGACCAATCGGGCCAAAAGGAAGAAGCTTAACTCCGACAAGTACTTCCCGGCCGACCTGCCAAGGAGTCCCAGCAAGAACCTTGCCGCGAAAGAAGTTTTCGGGCCGGAAGCAAAGCCTGCCCGGGGGATCCCACCCCGGCAGAAGAAATGCCATTAGTCCTCGCCGTCGAGCCCCACGCCCCGGCATGGGCGCAGCACATAGTCCGATACCTTCAAACTGGGGAATTGCCCGAAGAACCCAAAGAAGCAGAAAAAGTGGCCCGCCAGTCAAGCATGTACCAAATCCTGGATGATGCCCTCTACAGAAGACGAGTGAACGACATGAAGCTGAAATGCATGCCCTAGGAGGAAGGACTGGAGCTATTGGCCGAGATACACGCAGGAATATGTGGATCCCACATAGGGCCGGGGGCCCTTGCCGGCAAGGCATTCTGACAAGGTTTCTTCTGGCCCACGGCCCTCCAAGATGCAAGGAAGCTTCAACAGCTAGCACAAGCTCTCCAAACAATCCCTCTCTCGTGGCCATTCTCGGGTTGGGGGCTCGATATTCTCGGGCCCTTCCCCCGCGCTGCCGGGGGCTATGAGTACTTGTATGTTGCAATCGAGAATTTCACAAAGTGTACTGAACTGGAGCCAGCGAGAAAGGTGACACCGCAATCGACTGTCAAATTCTTCAAGGGGATAGTCTGTCGCTTCGGCGTACCGAACAAGGTCATCACCGACAATGGCACCCAGTTCACGAGCCACATCTTCGTGCAATATGCCTTGGACCTCGGCAACAAAATATGCTTCGCTTCTCTAGCTCACCCAAGGAGCAACGGTCAAGATGAAAGAGCAAATGCCGAGGTACTGCGCGGGCTCATGACCAGGACTTTGACAACTTGCGCGAGCATGGAAAGCACTGGATTGATGAACCGTTGGAGGTTCTTTGGTCGATCAGAACAACACCAAATCGAGCCACCGACCAGACACCCTTCTCCTTGGTCTACGGGGCAGAAACAGTTCGTCCCACGTAACTCATCTATGGATCACCTCGGGTGCTCGCTTATGATGAGCTTGAGCAAGAGCAATTGCGACCAGACGACGCAGTGCTCCTCGTGGAGAGCCAGATTCAGTCGGTTGTGCGAGCCCCTCGCTTCCAGCAAGCCTTGCATCGCTATCATAGCCGCAAGGTACGAGCCAGAAATTTTGAGGAAGGCGACCTTGTTCTTAGGCACGTTTAGTCGGCCAAGAATACCAACAAGTTGATGCTGAAGTGGGAAGGCCCATATCGGGTAGTGCGAGTCACCAGGACCGGCACTGTTCGCTTGGAGACCGAGATGGCTTACCGGTGAGAAACTCCTGGAACATAGAGCATCTTCGAAAGTTCTACCCATAGGCAGAGGTTGCCGGGCTGACCGGCGACCACCTTTTGTACAAGTCTTGCTGAAGTTGCATGTAATCCTTTGTACAAAGCCAGGCGAAGACCCTAAGCGCAGTTAAATAAAGCATAGTGTTCCGCATCATCATATAGATTCTCATGATAGAAAACATGCATGCATCTATGATTTCGTGAAATGCATGAACTAACAAGGGGACCATAGCCCCATCAGATATTTTCCCTTTTCTTCTTTCCCTAAAAAAATAGGTGTAACCCCGCGCACAGGTTTGCCTGCAGGGCGGGGGGGTGGAGATAGTGGGGACGCCCACAACTGTAGCAAGAGTCAAGGTAATCCACTCAAGGCCAAAAAAAGTAAATGCAGCCGGCAGATAAGTTGCAAACACTTTGAGTAAGTCATTGGGTGAGTACAGTTCCTCTCCTCTCTAAACACCCTCGGTTCTCTTGCATGGAAAAACATGTGCGCCGGGGATCACTGTCACGAGCCTCCCAGAGGTCGCCTCGAAGCGCGCACGACAACCGAGGTGGCTTGTTCGGCATACCTCTTTTGCAAAAAGCATGCTCGGCAACCCATGGCAAAACCCGGAAGGGAGATGAACATCCTCCCGGTAGTTACGGCCCCCGACAGAGTATCGCAGGAAAGAGAGAAGGGGACAATAGAGGAAGAGAAGCACTGCTCTCTCAAACAGAGCACTGAGCATATTACAAATAACAATAATTACGTTTGAAGCATAGATTGCAATAACAAGGAGCACGGGGGCTAGTCCCAGCATGGACCTTACACTCTCTTAACTTTGTCTACCCCGTCGACAATAGACATGACCTTCTCCTCAAAGGGATAGGGGTCCACGTCCTTCGGCAAGCGTACCATGGAGAGGTATAGATCGGGGTTCCTATATGCGAGCTTGGTGAGTACCTTGAGGAGGACGTTCCAGCACAGCCGCCAACCTCACTCGCGAGCCGCATCGCCTCGTTGGTCTGAAGGCGCTTCAGGGCGTCGGTCAGACTATCGAAGAACAAGGCCAAGTTGACGCTCGGAGGAGCCACTGCGAAGGAGAATAGCCAGGACCTTAGAGATCCATGGTGGCCAGCTGGTCGACAATGGCGGATGCGGCGTTAACAAGGCGCTCCGTCCACAACTTGACCATCTTCACATACTTGTTGTGGTCGACGGAGGCGCTATCGAGTTGCTCCACCGCGACCAGGAGCCTCCGAGTCAAATCCTTCTGCCGGGTCGTGCCCTCCTTGAGTGCCTCCTTCATGGAAGCCAATTTAGCCTGCAGGGCATCCAGGGAGGCATTGGCGCTACGAAGCTGGGCGGCCTTGTCAGTCGCGGCAGCCTCATCATCCTTCAAGCTGGCGAGGGCCTTGTCCCTCGTAGAAGAAAGCACCAATCGTTGTCGCAGAGGCCATCGAGCTCTTTCACCATCCTAGTGAGCCCATCCTTGGTGACTTGGGCGGCAGACGCTCGATCGGTGACCTCCTGGAACTTGCCGGCATATTCCGAAGCCTGGAAATCAAGGTCGCTCTTGAACCGGTCTGCCAACTCCTGTGTACCCTGCGCCACCAGTTCCTTGACCTCCTCCTCCTTGGGACGGAGCCGCTCGTTGAACGCACACTCGGGAACGGCAAGCTCCTTCTCAAGGTCTTCCAGGCCGATCCGGATGTTGGTGAGGCGGGCTTCCTCGGCTGAGGTCCGGCGCCGAGACTCTTCCTCCTCCTTTTGGACATCGTCCGACTGAAGGTTGAGCGCTTGGTCCTCGGCCTTCAGCTTCTCGCTCTCGTTCTGCAGCGCCTTGTAGGCCTCGTCGAAGTGAGCACGTGTTTCTTCAAAACGGTTCTCAAACGCCTCCTCCACCACCTTGATGACCGCCTCCCGGGAGTCCAACTTCTCCCTCCTAACGCGCTACAAGGCTTGGAGCTGGCCGACGTGGTCTCTCATGGACAGGAAGAGCTCCTCATTGCAGAGTTTTCCGTCGCCAGCCTCCAGCACCACCGGGGCGTCGAAGCCACTGCCGACGGAAACCTCCGCATAAACGCTCTCCCACTCCACCAAGATCCTCGATCGCTCCGCCCCGGTGGGACGATGAACGTATCCTCACCAAAGCGGAGGTACGCGTTGCCCGGGATGCCCTCGGGCCTGGGGGGCTAATCACCACCTACCTTCCCTCTAGTGGGCTGGGATTCCTCGTCCTTGGCTATCTCCTCGGCCCCGGCGAGCGGAGAGTCATCGGGACGCGCCTTCGGGCCCTCAATCGGCCCCTCTGCAGGCTCCTGGATATCCCGCTCCTTCTCCCGCTCCTCTTGGGCGGCCTCGCGTGCCGTGGCATCGGAGGCTTCAGCCGACGCTTCGCGGGCGACCTTCGTAACCACGTTATCGACATCCATATCTGTCACATCCCTGAACCCTTAAGCAAGTTAGCTTGTGCTCATGTTTTTCTTTGCATTGCATCTAGGAATTTCTCAACAAGAACAAAGCAAATGATGAAGGAAAATGCTAAAAACCTAGCCACTTCTCAAAATGAGGGAAAATTCAAACTAGTTAAAATGAATGAACCCAAAATGGCCTCAAGAAAAGTTCAAACTTTCTGATAAATCATGAAAGTAAATGAGCAATGAAGAAAACCATTTTCTTGACATTTTAAGCATTTTAAATGCAAAAAGCTACTGGTTTCAAGTTTTAAATTTGAAATCAGAAACTTTAAACTTTTAAAAATATTGAAAACTTTAGGAATGGTTGGAATTATTCCAACAAATATTCTAGGGTGCTTAACATAGTTTTTACAATTTATTTGGGAGCTGAAATAAATAGTAGATCAATGTCAGCAATTAAAACAGAAATAAAACAGAAAGAAATGGGAAAAACCTTACGTGTCGCCTAGCCGGCCCAGCCCAGCTCCTCCTGTCGTCTTCCTCCTCGCCAGTAGGAGCAGGATGTGGCCGCCGCGTCGCCGCGCGCCTCCACGCAGCTCCTTGGCTGCCTGACCGCCGCTTCGCGCTGGCAAGCACGGGGATAAGCTCCCCGAGGCCGACCCTATCCATTCCCAGCGCCAGTTCCCCCCTCCTCTCGGATCTCTCCTCCCTCCTTCTGCCGCCATTGGAGCCTGAGCAGAGCTCGAGCTCGCCGTCGATCCAGCCGACCCTTCTCCCTCCTGAGCCACGCAGTAGGTCCGCCGCATCCCCCTGAAGATCCCTAGCCACGAGCCAGACGCCCAGATGCAGTGAAACGACGAGGAGCAGTCGTCTTCTTCCTCGGGTCACCGAAGATCGTCGCCAGCGTTCTCCCTCTCCTGGCCGTCCCCGAGCAAACTAGCGCCACCACTGCACTCCCTGTGAGCATGCGGTCATTTCCCCTAAGCTCTCCCCGTCGATCCCCTCCTCTAGGCTTAGTTCCATCGGAGCCCGACGAGGACCGCCGCTGCAGCTCGTCGCCGGTAGCCCTCCGGTGACGGGTTGGTCCGTCTGAGGCCACCAACAGCCTCATGACATCATGTAGATGCGTTAGGTGCCCAGCCCCACGCGTTTTGACCCCGTATTCGATGGCTTCAACGATGGCCGAACTTAGTCGCTGCCAAGCTCGTCGCCGGCGTTGATTCCGGCCACCCCAGCCCCTAGGGCTTGTCCCATCGTGCGTGCCGTCGAGTGGCCGTTCTTCCCGTGGTCTCTGCCGTGAGTTTGGCCATCGGAGATGAGTTTCTGAGCCCCCCCCCCACGTTCTGGTGCTCGCCGGAAGCTCCCCGCCGGCGAGGACGACCTCGCCGCCGGTGGATCTCAGCTAGCCTGAGCCACTGACGGGTGGGGCCAGCCTCTGGATAGTTTAGAGATAATAAAAATAAATCAGATAAATTAATAAGACACTGACATGTGGGTCCAGTGAGTTTAATTAACTAAATAAGATTAATCCTAATCTAAAATTGACCAGAGAGACTGACCAGTGGGTCCCACTGGTCAGGTTTGACTTTCAACGACCAGATGGACCTGCTGATGCAGTAAATGTATTTTCCAGTATAAGAATAGTTCCTGAAATGTTAAAAACTTCAAAAATTCATAGAAATTAATCTGTAACTCCAATGAAAATAATTTATATATGAAAAAGTATCAGAAAAATTCAAGGAATCTGAATATGCTATTTTCAATCATGTTTGAAAAAGTTCAGAACCCAAACATGTAGATTAATGAATAAGTCAATTCTTATAAATTCTTTATAAATGGAATATGGAAAGTATTTAAATTTCTTTTTGTTTGACATGATCAAACATTGTTCTAATAACCAACCAGCAACTTCACATGACATCCCATGCATGTTAACATCAAGTTGATCTGAGCATCAGGTCGAATCAATTAAATCGGTATCCGAGAATACCTCATTTGAGGTGATATTTGAATTTAATTCAAATCAACTTCAAACCTAATACATGTTGATTATAATAGTATATCACCTTGCATTCTCATGCCATGCTCATGCATCATCTTGATTGCATATGCTTGATATTGATTGCTATCATTTCCATCGGTAGGCTCCGCTCCCCCGGATTCCGCCGAATATCCGTCTGACAAATATTGTTCCTCCTCTGAGCAACAAGGCAAGCAACCATTTTGATCATCCCGATAAATCCCATGTTCTTGCTCCTGCACTTGTTTATTGCATTAGGATCAAATGCTTCAACTGCTTTTGCCACGTTAGTTGAACCCACTTCCTTTGCATGACCTATCCTTGTCATAGTAAATAGCCGAACCTTGCAACCTAGCATACCTGGTAGTTGCTTGAGCCATGATGTGCCTTATCCTACTATGCATGCTATGATTAGAGTTGTGTATGGTCTGTCATCTACGAGATGAACAGAATTGTGAGAATGCGTTCGGTAAGCAAAGGTTGTGTGTTGAATCTGATTTGGTAAAGGTACCGATGAAAGGTTGTGTGGGAGTACATGGCGGGTTGTTTCATTGGAACCGTCCTTAGGAACTGAGTTTCGTGTATGTAATCCAAGACTAGATACTACCACATGCTGGGCCCTGAAATATGACCCCGCTCGGCCTATTAATCGCTTAGTACTCGGTCCAGGAGTTGCAAGTAGTTTCTGTTGTTTATAGTAATGCTAGAGGCCGTGCATGGTGCTGACCTGAGAGGTGGGCCATGATGCGGTAGGCAGTGGCACGGTGTACCAAGTGGAACCCGGATGGTGGGCTTGGGGAACCCTGCACACATCGTTTGAGGCCATGGCGGAAACCTCGGCCGGACTTCCGTACGGGTTACTCTCAGATAGGCGATAAACCTGGACTAGGTACTGGTGTGGTTAACGGTCGTGGCCGACTCCCTCGCTGGGCTTCCGCTTGAAGGTTGCCGAGGTGCATGACGTGCACATGACGATAAGTGGCGAGAGAGTGTGTGACGAAGTACACCCCTGCAGGGTTATGATCTATTCGAATAGCCGCGTCCGCGGTTCTGGACTACTTGGAGACATATGTTGTTCATAGATAACTTAAATGGCTACTCATAAAATTGTCAAGATAAGCGTGAGTGTCGTGGACGGCATTTCCGTATGAAGACGGAATGATTCCACGATGGTGTATTGTTGTGGTGTTAGTGGACTCGTGTGCGAGAAATCAAGTTGTCAAATTATTTAAAAATGCAAGTTGTCTAGCCACGAGTCAAATGCTGGCTTTCCGCATGAAACCCCGCAATACCTTATTGATACCTTGCATGAGTAGATAGTTATCCTAAAGTCTTGCTGAGTACCTTCGTACTCATGTTTGCTTAATAATTGTTGCAGAGGTTGCTAATGACCCTAATGGAGGGTTCTTCGTAGACATCGACGACGACGAGTAGCTGGTGTCCCAGCTACGATCTGACCCTAGGTTGGGTCTGTAGTATAGTCAGGCCATGTGCCCTTTTAGTTGTACCTATCTGTACTCAGACAGCTTTAAACTCTTCCGCTGGCTTGTAACTGAATGACTGCTATTATGGGTCGTGAGACCCTTAATGTGTAATATTATGTGTGTGGCTCTTCCGAGCCTCTTAAATAAAGCTTGTATGTTTATGGTTATGTTGTGATGCCATCGATGTATCTATACATATCGGTATGCCATGCGTATGTGTGTCGTACTTGATATGTATGGGGTTCGATTACCTAGTCGTGAACTTTGGTAGCACTCCTTACAAGGAAATGCCCCTTTGTGATCCAACGAGCCTTGGTAGTTCGCTACTGCTCCGGACACATTGGTTGAACGGCATGTGTCTTTCTTAGCTGCTGTGTCTGTCCCCTCTGGGGAAATACCACGCGATGTAATGGAGTCCCTATAGCTTGCTACGACTCGTCTACACTCGCTGGTGACCGACACCTGCTTTGTTGGGTCATGTATGCCTGTCCATGTGCGGTACTGCCACTGTGGTTTGTGACTAGACTTGTCGATCCAGGTTCTTTGATATTGGAATGCTAGCGACACTATTGCATACGTGAGTCAAAAGACGCAAACGGTCCCGGCTAAGGTATGGCTGCAGCCGTGGAGTTAACCGTGCGTGAGACCGCAAAGAGATGCGATGTGTTACAGGCTGGATTCCTATGACTTAGGATCGGGCTTCCGACAACGTTGGTATCAGAGCCTGACTGACTGTAGGATTACTAAGCCAAACTGGTCGAAGTTGAGTCTAGAATTGCTTTAGTTATATATAAGGGAATTGATTGTGGAAGGGAACGTAAGACTCTTGTTCTCTTCTCAAGTTATTCTATTCTGGTCATCCTCGTCTTTTCTGCGGGAATTAAGGACTAGGTTACTCATCTTCTTCTAGGCTCGTGTTTCTGATCAAGAGATATTGGGTTTCTTTCATTCCTAGGAAAAAGGAAGTAAGCTTGATGACCAGAGAGTTGAACTTGATAGTTGAGTGGTTACGCTATTCCATTTGTGGGTTGTCTCAAAATTTGTTTTTGAGCATTTATAGCTGTTATGCTGCCCAATTTTGCATGCACATGCCTGGTCGTCCTTCTTGTCAGGTGGTACGTCTGACGAGGTGCATTCATGTGCCGGGTCATACGGCCATGCTGGTCAGGGTGATGTCGGTGTGCGGTTACCGCTGGTACCCCGAGTACAGAGTGGAGGAACAGTACCGAGACTTCAACCAGAGCCAGTACATCTGCACTGTTAGGGTATTTCCAGACTACCCTAGAGCTGAGGAGCCAATCCATTGGTCCTATGGGTTGGGAGTCACTGTTGACATGGCAGTACAAGATGCTGCCTATTCAATGCTGACCTTTATGAGAGCGAGACGTGCACTGGTGCAGAATTCAGAGTTCTGCTATGTTCCAGCCTCTCAGCCTTGTGAAGAGGGATACCTCAGTGGAGTCTAATTTGATTCTTCTATGGAGGATTCATTACTGCAGTCCACCGTTGAGGTGCTAGAGAACAGAGACAGGGATGCTCGTGCTCTCCGCATGGAGCTTTATGCTACCCGTGCCCGTCTGTGGATGGCTTTGATGCAGCTGGCACCGGTAGTCCAGACAGGGTACGGAGAGATGGAGATGCTGAATCCTGTTAGGACTCATCTTCCGGCCCACGTTGACTAGCCAGCCATAGGAGGAGTCACACCTCTTCGGGGGCCCCTCTTACCACCAGTCAGGGGACCAAGGCAACATCCGTGTCCTTATGGATCCCACGAATCTCAGGCTAGAGTGTTTCCTGATCCGCAGGTTGAGCTTCCAGGTCATGGAGGTAATCTCTATGAGATGTTCTATGCGGATGCCTGAGCTGTGAGCGGAAGGATAGTATGGTAGTAGTTGTACGTTCACAGTCCTGCGTGACTTGTGCAGTATGCCGGTGATGTGGAATGAATTCCGGAGGCCTAGATAAATAATGTATAGGAAGCTTGTAAGCCTATGATGAGTAGTTTCATAATTTCAGTAGTTTGCTCTTCGGTTAAGGTTGTACTGAACTACGTAAGGGTGTGTATGAACCATGGTGTATATATAGAAGTTGCTTGTTACCATGCTGTTCAGATATTCATTTCCGCATTCCGTGTGTTCAGTACATTCTTAATCCATAGCTAGTATTGATGTGATATTGGTCTAAGCTGTGAGTTTGTTTGTCAGGATGGTGTTCACCAGGTTGAACCGTGCCCCTGGTCATGAGCAAGGCGAGGGTAGTCAAGCGTCGCAGGAAGACCTGCCTCACCCGCCTTCTCTGGCAGAAGTGATGCTTGAGGAAGAGAGAAACAAAAGGGAGACCAACCGACTGTTAGAGCGTATTGAGCAGAATACGGCTCGACAGCCTAGGAATGCTGCAGTGTCCCTCAATGACTTTGTGAAGCTGAATCCTCCAAAGTTTCATCATTCCGTCGATCCCCTCGACGTTGATGACTGGTTGTGCAGCATCTCATGCAAGATTCGCTCTGCGAATGTGTCTGAGGCCGATAAGGTGACCTTTGTGGCGTATTTCCTGGAGGGACCCGCCAATCTGTGGTGGGAGAACATTGAAGCTATGCGTCCCGCTGAACGAGTAGCCACATGGGCAGACTTCAGTGCGGCTTTTCGTCTGCACCATATTCCAGAGGGCCTGATGGACAGAAAGAGAGAGGAGTTCTGTGCCTTCACTCAGGGCAAGTTGTCTGTGGATGCCTATAGCCGCGAGTTCGGTAACCTCGCCCGCTATGCAACAGAGGAGGTTTCTACTGACGCCAAGAAGCAAGCAAGGTTCTGTAAGGGTCTGAGCCCTGAGCTTCGTCGTGATCTACGCCTCCACTAGTGTGCAAGCTTTCAAGCTCTGGTCAACAAGGCGATCAGTGCCGAGACTGGTCATACTGACTTCGAAGCCACAAGGAAGCACTCTCGTGACTTTGGCTCTTCTTCTGGTTCCGCGTTTCCCAAACGCAGGCTGTGGGTTGCGAACACTTCTCTGCCGCCAAGATACACTCCGAGGCCATCCTACGTGGCGGCTCACACGAATCAGGTCAACCCTCCAGCAAAAGCTTATGGTGGTCCAGCTAGCAATGTTGCACCACGTGCCAACCAAGTGATATGCTACAAGTGTGGAGAACCAAGGCACTATTCCCGTGAGTGTCCTTAGAATGTGGGTGCCAAGCAACCCGGAAAGTCCGTCGGGCAAGCCAAGTCGGACAAAGCTTACTATGTGAAGCCAACTCCTGCACGTGGCCGTGTGAACTATGTGTCAGCAAAAGAAGCTGCAGAGGATCCCGACGTCATGCTGGGTACGCTTCTTGTTAATCATCACCCAGCGTCTGTACTCTTTGACACTGGGTCTTCTCATTCCTTCATTTCAGAAAGTTATGCAGAGTTGCATAACATGTCTTTTTGTGATATGCCAATTCCATTGGTTGTCCAAACTCCTGGTAGTAAATGGCAAACCTCTAGGATAACCTATGACAATGAAATTCTAGTAGACAGGCTAGTTTTTCTAGCCTCATTGATAGCATTGAAATCTTCGGATATTAATATCATCTTGGGCATGGACTGGATGTCAGCTCACTATGCCAAGATCGATACTCATTCTGGAAATGTCCAGCTTACCCATCCCTCGGGTGAGATAGTAAATGTCTCTACCCGAGTTGCCAAATGCCAACTCTATTCCTTAAATGCCAACCCTCTTCCGGAACTTGAAGACATTCCGGTAGTCCGTGACTTCCCCGATGTCTTTCCAGAAGAACTGCGAGGAATTCCACCTGACAGAGATGTGGAGTTTTTGATAGATCTTGTTCCGGGAACTGTCCCAATAGCTAGAAGACCATATAAGATGGCACCCCTGGATCTAGCCGAACTTAAGAAGCAATTAGATGAGGCCTTGAACAAAAGGTTTCATTCGTCCTAGCTCTTCTCCTTGGGCTTGCCCCGTCCTCTTCGTCAAGAAGAAAGACGGAATGGATCGGATGGTTGCAGATTACCGACCAGTTAATCTGGTCACCATAAAGAACAAGTATCCGCTTCCCAGGATCAACGATCTGTACGATCAGCTCGCTAGATCCTCAGTCTTCTCCAAAATGGATTTGAGGTTGGGATACCATCAAATCAAGATCAAGAACGGGGACATTCCAAAAACGGCTTTTGTTACTCGTTATGGCCAATACGAGTACACCGTCATGTCCTTCGGTTTAACCAATGCCCCAGCCACCTTCTCTCGTCTGATGAATTCAATCTTCATGGAGTATTTGGATAAATTCGTCGTGGTATACCTCGATGATATTCTCATTTACTCGAAGAACGAACAAGAACATGCCGAGCATCTAAGGCTGGTATTGATGAAACTTCGAGAGCATCGCCTTTATGCCAAGTTTTCAAAATGTGAATTCTGGTTACCAGAAGTGACCTATCTGGGTCACGTAATCTCTGGTAAGGGTATTGCTGTCAATCCCGAGAGAGTTCAAGTTGTCCTTGATTGGACTCAACCTGAATCGGTTAAGCAAGTTAGGAGTTTTCTTGGTCTAGCGAGCTATTGTCGCCGCTTTGTCGAGAATTTCTCCAAGGTTGCAAAGCTTCTAACTGAACTCCTCAAGAAAGATAAAAAGTTCGAGTGGACACCACAGTGTGAGCATAGTTTTCAGGAACTGAAAAGACGCCTGACTTCCGCACCTGTATTGCTACCAGCAGATTTTTCTAAGGACTTTGTTATCTATTGCGACGCCTCGCGACAAGGATTAGGTTGCATTCTCATGCAAGATCGTCATGTGATCGCATACGCATCTCGACAGTTGCGCCCACATGAGGATAATTATCCCACACACGACCTTGAGCTTACAGCTGTGGTCCATGCACTAAAAACCTGGCGACATTACCTTTTGGGTAATCGTTGCGAAATATTCACTGATCACCAAAGTCTGAAATATATCTTCACCCAACCGGATTTGAATCTCAGGCAAAGACGGTGGGTTGAGTTGATCTCGGATTACGAGTTAGGGATAACTTACACCCCGGGGAACGCCAATGTTATGGCCGATGCACTAAGTCGTAAATCTTATTGTAACAATTTGATGCTACAACAAGGTCAACCACATCTCCATGAGGACTTTCGGAAGTTGAATCTTCATATTGTTCCTCAAGGATTCGTTTCTACCGTGGTGGCGAAGCCTACGCTTAAGGATGAACTTATAGCTGTCCAAAAGCGTGACAAGGGTATATCACGGATTAAGGAGAATATTTTTAGCGGAAACGCTAAAGAATTTTCCATGAACGATCAAGGTGTTGTGTTCTTCCAGAATCATCTAGTGGTTCCTAAGAACCCATATCTAAGGCAGTTAATCCTTAAGGAGGCTCATGATTCTCCTCTCACCATTCATCCCGGTAGTACTAAGATGTATCAGGATCTACGCCAGAGGTTCTGGTGGACTAGGATGAAGAGAGAAATTGCTGAGTTCATTGCTAACTGCGACGTTTGTCGTCAAGTTAAGGTAGAACATCAAAGGCCTGCTGGCACCCTTCAACCTCTAGCTATTCCTAAATGGAAATGGGATAAAGTTAGTATGGATTTCATTACCGGATTTCCCAAGACCAAGAAAGGAAATAATGCTATCTTTGTGGTCATTGAACGTCTTTCCAAAGTGGCTCATTTTCTTCCTGTTCGTGAGAGCATAACAGCTAGCCAGCTAGCAGAGTTATTTATCTCCCGAATAGTGTCTCTTCATGGTGTTCCCCTGGAGATTAACTCGGACCGTGGGAGTATCTTTACTTCTCGCTTCTGGCAAAGTTTTCAGAATGCCATGGGGACTCACTTATCTTTTAGCACTGCTTTCCATCCCCAATCAAGTGGTCAAGTAGAAAGAGTGAATAAAATCCTAGAAGATATGCTTCGAGCTTGTGTTATATCGTTCGGTATGAATTGGGAGAAGTGCCTTCCATTCGCCGAATTCGCTTATAACAATAGTTATCAATCAAGCTTGGGCAAAGCCCCTTTTGAAGTTCTCTATGGACGAAGATGTCGAACACCTCTTAATTGGTCAGAAACCGGAGAGAGGCAACTCTTTGGCCCGGACATGATCCAGGATGCAGAAGAGCAGGTTCGCATTATTCGTGAAAAGTTGAAAACAGCCCAGTCTCGTCAAAAGAGCCAATATGATCGTCATCATAAGGCTGTGACCTTTGAAGTTGACGAGAAGGCTTACCTTCGGATTACACCTTTGAAGGGTACCCATCGATTCGGTATCAAGGGCAAGTTGGCTCCTCGTTACATTGGTCCTTTTCGCATTCTTGCCAAACGAGGAGAAGTTGCCTACCAGTTGGAACTTCCTCCGCATCTTTCCAAGGTTCATGATGTTTTCCACGTCTCGCAACTCAGGCGTTGCTTTTCGGATCCTATCCGTGAAGTGGACCATGAAACGCTTGATCTCCAAGATAACCTTTCATACCGAGAATACCCCGTGCGTATTCTTGATTAAGCTGAGCGTACCACTCGACGTCGAAACCTCAAGTTTCTTAAAGTTCAATGGTCAAATCATTCTGAAAAGGAGGCAACTTGGGAAAGAGAGGATCGTCTCTGACTTGAGTATCCTGCGTTATTCCCGACGACTTCTAAATCTCGGGACGAGATTCTTTTGAGTGGGGGTGAGTTGTCACATCCCTGAACCCTTAAGCAAGTTAGCTTGTGCTCATGTTTTTTTTTGCATTGCATCTAGGAATTTCTCAACAAGAACAAAGCAAATGATGAAGGAAAATGCTAAAACCCTAGCCACTTCTCAAATTGAGGGAAAATTCAAACTAGTTAAAATCAATGAACCCAAAATGGCCTCAAGAAAAGTTCAAACTTTTTGATAAGTCATGAAAGTAAATGAGCAATGAAGAAAACCATTTTCTTGACATTTTAAGCATTTTAAATGAAAAAAGCTACTCGTTTCAAGTTTTAAATTTGAAATCAGAAACTTTAAACTTTCAAAAATGTTGAAAACTTTAGGAATGGTTGGAAATATTCCAACAAATATTCTAGGGTGCTTAACATAGTTTTTACAATTTATTTGGGAGCTGAAATAAATAGTAGATCAATGTCAGCAATTAAAACAGAAATAAAACAGAAAGAAATGGGAAAAACCTTACCTGTCGCCTAGCCGGCCCAGCCCAGCTCCTCCTGTCGTCTTCCTCCTCGCCAGTAGGAGCAAGAGGTGGCCGCCGCCTCGCCGCGCGCCTCCACGCAGCTCCCTGGCTGCCTGGCCGCCGCTTCGCGCTGGCAAGCACGGGGATAAGCTCCCCAAGGCCGACCCTATCCATTCTCAGCGCCAGTTCCCCCCTCCTCTCGGATCTCTCCTCCCTCCTTCTGCCGCCATTGGAGCCCGAGCAGAACTCGAGCTCGCCGTCGATCTAGCCGACCCTTCACCCTCCTGAGCCACGCAGTAGGTCCGCCGCATCCCCCTGAAGCTCCCTAGCCACGAGCCAGACGCCCAGATGAAGTGAAACGACGAGGAGCAGTCGTCTTCTTCCTCGGGTCACCGAAGATCGTCGCCGGCGTTCTCCCTCTCCAGGCCGTCCCCGAGCAAACTAGCGCCACCACTGCACTCCCCGTGAGCATGCGGTCATTTCCCCTAAGCTCTACCCGTCGATCCCCTCCTCTAGGCTTAGTTCCATCGGAGCCCGACGAGGACCGCCGCTGCAGCTCGTCGCCTGTAGCCCTCCGGCGACGGGTTGGTCAGTCTGAGGCCACCAACAGCCTCAGGACATCATGTAGATGCATTAGGTGCCCAGCCCCGCGCGTTTTGACCCCGTATTCGATGGCTTCGACGATGGCCGAACTTGGTCGCCGTCAAGCTCGTCGCCGGCGTTGATTCCGGCCACCCCAGCCCCTGGGGCTTGTCCCATCGTGCGCGCCGTCGAGTGGCCATTCTTCCCGTGGTCTCTGCCGTGAGTTTGGTCGTCGGAGACGAGTTTCCGAGCCCCCCCCAGACGTTCTGGTGCTCGCCGGAAGCTCCCCGCTGGCGAGGACGACCTCGCCGCCGGTGGATCTCAGCTGGCCTGAGCCACTGACGGGTGGGGCCAGCCTCTGGATATTTTAGAGATAATAAAAATAAATCAGATAAATTAATAAGACACTGACATGTGGGTCCAGTGAGTTTAATTAACTAAATAAGATTAATCCTAATCTCAAATTGACCAGGGAGACTGACCAGTGGGTCCCGCTGGTCAGGTTTGACTTTCAACGGCCAGATGGACCTGCTGATGTCATGCTGATGCAGTAAAAGTATTTTCCAGTATAAGAATAATTCCAGAAATGTTTAAAACTTCAAAAATTCATAGAAATTAATCTGTAACTCCAATGAAAATAATTTATATATGAAAAAGTATCAGAAAAATTCAAGGAATCTGAATATGCTATTTTCAATCATGTTTGGAAAAGTTACAGAACCCAAACATGTAGATTAATGAATAAGTCAATTCTTCTAAATACTTTACAAATGGAATATGGAAAGTATTTAAATTCTTTTTGTTTGACATGATCAAACATTGTTCTAATAACCAACCAGCAACTTAACATGACATCCCATGCATGTTAACATCAAGTTGATCTGAGCATCAGGTCGAATCAATTAAATCGGTATCCGAGAATACCTCATTTGAGGTGATATTTGAATTTAATTCAAATCAACTTCAAACCTAATACATGTTGATTATAATAGTATATCACCTTGCATTCTCATGCCATGCTCATGCATCATCTTGAATGCATATGCTTGATGTTGATTGTTGTCCTGGATTCCACCGAATATCCGTCTGACGGATATTGTCCCTCCTCTGAGCAACAAGGCAAGCAACCATTTTGATCATCCCGATAAATCCCATGTTCTTGCTCCTGCACTTGTTTATTGCATTAGGATCAAATGCTTCAACTGCTTTTGCCACGTTAGTTGAACCCACTTCCTATGCATGACCTATCCTTGTTACAGTAAATAGCCGAACCTTGCAACCTAGCATACCTGGTAGTTGCTTGAGCCATGATGTGCCTTATCCTGCTATGCATGCTATGCTTAGAGTTGTGTATGGTCTGTCATCTGGTAGATGAACAGAATTGTGAGAATGCGTTCGGTAAGCAAAGGTTGTGTGTTGAATCTGATTTGGTAAAGGTACCGATGAAAGGCTGTGTAGGAGTACATGGCTGGTTGTTTCATTGGAACATTCCTTAGGAACTGAGTTCCGTGTATGTAATCCAAGACTAGATACTACCACATGCTGGGCCCTGAAATATGACCCCGCTCGGCCTATTAATCGCTTAGTACTCGGTCCAGGAGTTGCAAGTAGTTTCTGGTGTTTATAGTAATGCTGGAGGCCGTGCATGGTGCTGACCTGAGAGGTGGGCCGTGATGCAGTAGGCAGTGGCACGGTGTACCAAGTGGCACCCGGATGGTGGGCTTGGGGAACCCTGCGCACATCGTTTGAGGCCCTGGCCGAAACCTCGGCCGAAATTCCGTACGGGTTACTCTTAGATAGGCGGTAAACCTGGACTAGGTACTAGTGTGGTTAACGGTCGTGGCCGACTCCCTCGCTGGGCTTCCGCTTGAAGGTTGCCGAGGTGCATGACGTGCACATGGCGATAAGTGGCGAGAGCGTGTGTGACGAAGTACACCCCTGCAGGGTTATGATCTATTCGAATAGCCACGTCCGTGGTTATGGACTACTTGGAGACATATGTTGTTCATAGATAACTTAAATGGCTACTCGTAATATTGTCAAGATAAGTGTGAGTGTCGTGGAAGGCATTTCCGTATGGAGACGGAATGATTCCACGATGGTGTATTGTTGTGGTGCTAGTGGACTCGTGTGCGAGAAGTCAGGTTGTCAAATTATTTAAAAATCCAAGTTGTCTAGCCACGAGTCAAATGCTGGCATTCCGCATGAAACCCCGCAATACCTTATTGATACCTTGCATGAGTAGATAGTTATCCTAAAGTCTTGCTGAGTACCTTCGTACTCATGTTTGCTTAATAATTGTTGCAGAGGTTGCTAATGACCCTAATGGAGGGTTCTTCGTAGACATCGACGACGACGAGTAGCTGGTGTCCCAGCTACGATCTGGCCCTAGGTTGGGTCTATAGTGTAGTCAGGCCATGTGCCCTTTTAGTTGTACCTGTCTGTACTCAGACAACTTTAAACTCTTCCACTGGCTTGTAACTGAATGACTGCTATTATGGGTCGTGAGACCCTTAATGTGTAATATTATGTGTGTGGCTCTTCCGAGCCTCTTAAATAAAGCTTGTATGTTTATGGTTATGTTGTGATGCCATCGATGTCTCTATACATATCGGTATGCCATGCGTACGTGTGTCGTACTTGATATGTATGGGGTTCGATTACCTAGTCGTGAACTTTAGTAGCACTCCTTACAAGGAAATGCCCCTTTGTGATCCAACGAGCCTTGGTAGTTCGCTACTGCTCCAGACACATTGGTTGACCGGCATGTGTCCTTCTTAGCTGCTGTGTCTGTCCCCTCTGGGGAAATATCACGCGATGTAATGGAGTCCCTATAGCTTGCTACGACTCGTCTACACTCGCTGGTGACCGACACCTGCTTTGTTGGGTCATGTATGCCTGTCCTTGTGCGGTACTGCCACTGTGGTTTGTGACTAGACTTGTCGATCCAGGTTCTTTGATATTGGAATGCTAGCGACACTATTGCATACGTGAGTCAAAAGACGCAAACGGTCCCGGCTAAGGTAAGGCTGCAGCCGTGGAGTTAACCATGCATGAGACCACAAAGAGATGCGATGTGTTACAAGCTGGATTCCTATGACTTAGGATTGGGGTCCCGACAATATCGTCTATGGGAGAGACATCTATGGGACCAGAAGAGAGGAGGGATGATCATGATCAGGCAAATTAATCAAGAAGGAAGATCAAGCCCCAACTTGCGGATGTTTCTCGACGGACGCTCACCTTCTTCCTGCTGGTGGATGGTACTTGTCCCCTCCCTAGAGACGTCCGTTGCCGGGGGCTTGTCCTCAAGCTCTGCAGTCTCAGGCGATGCATGATGGGGCCTTTGCCGGGGGCTGGACACGAGAGTAGCCGGAGGCACCGGGGGGGCCTCCGGAGCATCCGCCAAGGGATTTTCGCTGGTTATCCCCAAGGCGCCTGCCGGGGGCCCTTCACCGGCCGGTGCATCATCATCCACCAAAGGACCCCCCTCGGCCGAGCGATTGGGGCTTGCCGTGGAGGCCCGCATCCCCAACCCAGAGGGCGAGGGTATGCTCCTCTATCCGGCGGGCGATATGCGCTTCTTCCTCGACGGTGGTCTCGCGGACGAGGCCGGTTTCCTCCCGGATGGAGACCTCCGACAATCCGTCGAAGAAACAAGAGACCACCTCCGCCGTTGGCTCTAGCTAGGTCGTGACCATGCCGTGGGCATCACAATCCGGCATCATCGCCATGAGGCTGTTCAAGGCCCAGCTGTTGCACAGCGGGAAGACCCTTCGCGGCAGCCGGATCTTCAGCTCGGAGCTGAACAACTTCTGACATAAGTAACCAAGCTCCATGGCCGTCAGATTGTTGTCTAGCCGTGTTCGCAGCCGCATGACATCCGCCACATTTACAAAGGCCGAGGCCGGCCTCCCTCCCCTGTACTGGAGGGGGGCGACGCACCTGCGGATGAAATCGGCGGCTACCATATCCATCATCAACCCGTGGCCCTCAGGCGCAGGATCCTGGTGGTGGTGATGGTTAGCTTATCATCATCTGGGGACAAATCGCTCCAGCCCTCTCCCGAGGACCCAATTCTAGAGGTCCTAGGCTCGCAGCAGGGCAGATATCCCTGTTGGAAATATGCCCTAGAGACAATGATAACATAGTTATTATTACATTTCCTGTTTCAAGAGAGTCGTTTATTATCCATGCTATAGTTGTATTGAATGGAAACATAAATGAATGTGTGGATATATAGACAAAACAATGTCCCTAGTAAGCCTCTAGTTGACTAGCTAGTTGATCAAGGCTGGTTAAGGTTTTCTGACCATATGCAAGTAACATCATATATAAGCCTTGCAAGCAATGTGGCTAATGTGTTAGTAACGGGATCTTGTATTATGGAACGAGTAAAGAGACTTGCCGGTAACGAGATTGAAATGGGTATAAGGATACCGACGATCAAACCTCGGGCAAGTAACATACGGAAGGACAAAGGGAATGGTATATGAGATTATATGAATCATGGGCACAGAGGTTCAACCGATAAGATCTTCGTAGAATATGTAGGATCCAATATGGACATCCAGGTCCAGTTGTTGGATATTGACCGGGGAGTGTCTGAGCTCATGTCTACGTAGTTCTCGAACCCGTAGGGTCTACACACTTAAAGTTCAGTGCCATTTCGGTATAGTTAAGTTATAGGTGTTGGTGACCGAAGGTTGTTCGGAGTCCCGGATGAGGTCAATAACATCACTAGGTTTCTGGAATGGTCCGGAAACAAATATTGATACATAGGATTGTTTCATTTGGCCTCCGAAAAGATTTCGGGCATTACTGGTAGTGTACCGGGAGTGACAAATGGGTTCCGGGTTTTTACCGGGAGGGGGCCACCCTCCCGGGAGGGAACCCAATAGCCCATGGGTGGCGCAGCATCCCTTGGTGGGCTGGTGAGGCCAGCCCAATGGGCCTATGTCGGCTATAAGAAAAATCAAAGGAAAAGAAAAAACGAGGGAGGTGGGAAGGAAGGAGGGGACTCCTCCTTCCCCAAACCGAACTGGAGTTGGAGTCCCCTCCTCCTCCACTCGGCTGACGCCCTAGGGGCTCTCATGAGCCCCAAGGATAGCACCTCGCCCCCTCCTATATATACTAGAGGTTTTAGGGTGTTTGAGACACAACTTTGCCACGTGCAACCCTAGACCTCTACTTCGTAGTTCTTCCTCTATATCGGTTTTCTGCGGAGCTCGGGCGGAGCCCTGCAGGAATAGATCATTACCATCACTGGCGCTCCATCACGCTGTCGGAGAACTCATCTACTTCTCCGTCTCTCTTGCTGGATCAACAATGCGGTGATCGTTATCGAGCTGTACGTGTGCTGAACGCGGAGGTGCCGTCTGTTCGGCGCTAGATCTGAACGGGTCATGGGACGACGGTGATTTGAATCCTGAAGCTGTTCCACTACATCAACCGCTTTTCTTAACGCTTCCCACTTAGCGATCCACAAGGGTATGTGGATCCAATCTCCCTCTCGTAGAGGAACATCACCATGATAGGTATTCGTGTGCGTAGGAAATTTTTTGTTTCCCATGCAACATTCCCCAATAGTGGCATCATGAGCTAGGTTCATGCATAGATGTAATCTCGAGTGGAACACAAAAGTTTTTGTGGGTGTTGATGTTCGATTTTCTGCCCTCCTTAGTCTTTTCCCGATTCAGCAGTATTGTTGGATGGAAGCGGCCCGGACCAACATTACTCGTACTCTTATGAGAGGCCGGTTTCATCGACTAACATGCAACTTGTTGCGTAAAGATGACTGACAGGTGCCTGTTTCTTCAACTTTAGTTGAATTGAATTTGACCGAGGCGGTCCTTGGAGAGAGGTTAAATAGCAATTTGCACATCTCAGTTGTGGTTTTGCTTAAGTAAGATGCGATCATACTAGATACCCATAGAAGCCACGTAAAACATGCAACAACAAATTAGAGGACGTCTAACTTGTTGTTGCAGGCTATGCATGTGATGTGATATGGCCAAAGACATGATATGATATATTGGATGTATGAGATGGTCATGTCATAATAGTTAAATATCGACTTGTACGTCGATGCTACGGCAACCGGCAGGAGCCATAGGGTTGTGTTTAAACTAAAATTTGTCTTTGCAGATGCGTTTACTATATTGCTATATTGTAGCTTTAGTAGTAATAGCATAGATAGCATGAGAACTTCGATGGCGGCACGATGATGGAGATCATGATGATGAAGATCGTGGTGTGGCGCCGGTGACGATGAAGGTCATGCCGGTGCTTTGGTGATGGAGATCAAGAAGCACAAGATCATGGCCATATCATGTCACTTATGAATTGCATGTGATGTTAATCCTTTTATGCACCTTATCTTGCTTAGAACGACGGTAGCATTATCAGGTGATCCCCCACTAAATTTCAAGATAAAATTGTGTTCTTCCCGACTGTGCACCATTGTGACAGTTCGTCGTTTCGAGACACCATGTGATGATCGGGTGTGATAGACTCAACGTTCACATACAACGGGTGTAAAACAGTTGGACACGCGGAACACTCGGGTTAAACTTGACGAGCCTAGCATGTGCAGACATGGCGTCAGAATGCAAGAGATCGAAAGGAGAGGCATGAATTGTATAGTTGAAATGATTAGCATAGAGATGTTTACCACTGAAACTACACTCAACTCCCGTGATGATCGGACTTGAGTTAGTGAATTTGGATCATGTACCACTCAAGTAACTAGAGGGATGTCTATTTCAGTGGGAGTTTATTAGTAATTTGATAAGCTAGACTCTAATTTTCTTGAACATTGTATAATCCCACTTTGCAATATTTTAAGTTGTAGATCAATGGCTCATGCAATAGCAACCATGAATTTCAATACGTTCCTAGAATAAGCTAAGCTGAAAGATGATGGTAGCAACTTTGTAGACTAGGCTCGTAATCTAAGGCTCATCCTACAAGCTGGGAAAAAGAATTATGTCCTTGATGCAGCGCTAGGAGATGAACCACCTGCTACGTCTGATCAAGATGTTTTGAACGCTTGGCAAGCACGTAAGGAGGACTAATCAGTAGTTCAATGTGCAGTCTTGTATGGCTTTGAACCGGGACTTCAATGATGCTTTGAACGTCATGGATCATATGAGATGTTCCAGGAGTTGAAGTTTATCTTTTAGAAGAATGCCCAGATCGAGAGGTATGAGACCTCCGATAAATTCTATGCTTGTAAAATGGAGGAGAATTCATCTGTTAGTGAACACGTGCTCAAAATGTCTGGGTACTCAAACCGTCTAGCTGAGCTAGGGATTGACCTCCCGCAACAGGCTATCACTGACAGAATTCTTCAATCACTACCACCTAGCTACAAGAGCTTTGTGTTGAACTATAACATGCAAGGGAGGAATAAGTCACCCGGCGAGTTATTCGCGATGCTGAAAGTCGCAGAGTCAGAACTCTAGAAATAACATCAAGTGTTGATGGTGAATAAGACCACTAGTTTCAAGAAAAACGACAAATATAAGAAGGGTAACTCCAACATGAGCGGCAAAGCTGTTTCTCCTCCGACGAAAAAACCCAAGGCTGGACCTAAGCCGGAAACTGAGTGCTATTGTTACAAGGGGATGGGTCACTCGAAGCGCAACTGCCCCAAGTATTTGGCTGATAAGAAGGCGGCCAATGCCAAACCAGGTATATGTGATATACATGTTATTGATGTGTACCTAACCAACTCTCGTAGTAGTGCCTGGGTATTTGATACCGGTTCTGTTGCTGACATTTGCAACTCGAAGCAGGAACAGCGGAATAAATGAAGGCTGGCGAAGGATGAAGTGACAATGCGCATGGCAAATGGTTCCAAGGTTGATGCAATCACCGTCGGCACAGTCTCACTTCAGTTACCATCAGGGTTAGTTATGAACTTAAATAATTTTTATTTAGTGTCTGCGTTAAGCATGAACATTATATCTAGATGTTGTTTATTGCGAGACAGTTACTCATTTAAGTCAGAGAATAATGGTTGTTCTATTTTTATGAGTAATATCTTTTATGGTCAGGCACCCAATGTGAGGGGTTTGTTCATATTAAATCTTGATTGTGATGACACACATAGACATAATATTGAGACCAAAAGATGTAGAGTTAACAATGATAGCGCCACCTTTTTGTGCCACTCCCGCTTAGGTCATATTGGTGTAAAGCGCATGAAGAAACTCCATGCTGATGGGCTTTTGGAGTCGCTTGATTTAGAAGCACTTGACACGTGCAAACCATGCATCATGGAAAAGATGACTAAGACTCCGTTCTCCGAAACAATGGAGCGTGCAAGTGCCTTGTTGGATATCATACTTACTGATGTGTGCGGTCCAATGAGTGTGGAGGCACGCGGCGAATATCGTTATTTTCTCACCTTCACTGATGATTTGAGTAGGTATGGATATATCTACTTGATGAAGCACAAGTCTGAAACGTTTGAAATGTTCAAGCAATTTCAGAGTGAAATTGAAAATCATCATAACAAGAAGATCGAGTTCCTGCGATTTGATCGAGGGGGCAAATATCTGAGTTTCGAGTTTGGTGCTCACTTAATACAATGTGGAATCGTTTCACAGTTGACACCGCTTGGAACACCACTGCGTAATGGTGTGTATGAACGTCGTAATCGTACTTTGTTAGATATGGGTCGATCTATGATGTCTCTTACCGATTTTCCATTATCGTTTTGGGGTTATGCATTAGAGACAACCACATTCACTTTAAATAGGGCACCATCAAAATCCGTTGAGACAACACCATATGAGCTATGGCATGGCAAGAGGCCAAAGTTGTTGTTTCTTAAAGTTTGGGGATGCGATGCTTATGTCAAAAAGCTTCAGCCTGAAAAGCTACAACCCAAAGCAGAAAAGTGTGTCTTCATAGGTTACCCAAAAGAGACAGTTAGGTACACCTTCTATCTCAGATCCGAGGGCAAAGTGTTTGTTGCTAAGAACATAGCTTTTCTTTAGAAGGACTTTCTCTCGAAAGAATTGAGTGGGAGGAAGATAGAACTTGATGAGGTTGTGGAACCTCTGCTCCCTCTAGATGGTGGCACAGGGCAGAGGGAAATCTCTGTCAACGCAACACTGGTTGAGGAGGAAGCTAATGATGATGATCATGAAGCTTCGGATCAAGTTACTATCGGACCTCGTAGGTCGACAAGATCATGTACTAGTCCTGAGTGGTATGGGAATCCTGTCTTATCTATCATGTTGTTAGACAACAATGAGCCTGCGAATTATGAAGAAGCAATGGTGGGCCTAGAATCCAACAAATGGTTAGAGGCCATGAAATCTGAGAACGGATCTATGTATGAAAACAAAGTATAGACTTTGGAAGTATTACCTGAAGGTTGCAAGGCTATTCAGAACAAATGGATCTTTAAGAAGAAGACGGACACGGACGGTAATGTGACCGTTTATAAAGCTTGACTTGTGGCAAAGGGTTTTTCACAAGTTCAAGGATTTGACTATGATGAGACATTCTCACTGGTAGCGATGCTTAAGTCCGTTCGAATCATGTTAGCAATAGCTGCATTTTTTTGTTATGAAATCTGGCAGATGGATTTCAAAACGGCGTTCCTTAATAGTTTTCTTAAGGAAGAGTTGTATATGAAGCAACCCGAAGGTTTTGTCGATCCAGAGAATGCTAACGAAGTATGCAAGCTCCAGCGATCCAATTATGGACTGGTGCAACCATCTCGGAGTTGGAATAAGCGCTTTGATGAGGTGATCAAGGCGTTTGGGTTTATACAAGTTGTTGTAGAAACTTGTATATACTAGAAAGTGAGCGGGAGCTCTGTAGCGTTTCGAATATTATATGTGGATGACATATTGCTGATTGGAAACAATGTGGAGTTTTTAGGGAGCTTAAAGCATTACTTGAACAAATGTTTTTCAATGAAAGACCTAGGAGAAGCTGCTTACGTATTAGGCATTAAGATCTGTAGGGGTAGATCGAGGCGCATAATAGGACTTTCACAAAGCACATACCTTGATAATGTTTTGAAGAAGTTCAAAATGGTGCAGTCCAAGAAGGGATTCTTGCCAGTGTTACAAGGTATAAATTTGAGTGAGACTCAGTGTCCGGTAACTGCGAAAGATAGAGAAAAGATGAGTATCGTCCCCTATGCTTCAGCCATAGGGCCTATCATGTATGCAATGATGTGCACAAGACCGGACGTCAGCCTCGCCATACGTATGGTAGGCAGGTTTCAAAGTGATCCAGGAGTGGAACACTGGGCGGCAATCAAGAATATTCTAAAGTACCTGAAAAGGACTAAGGAAATGTTTCTCGTTTATGGAGGTGACGAAGAGCTCGTCGTAAAGGGTTACGTCGATGCAAGCTTGACACTAATCCGGATGACTCTAAGTCTCTGGATACGTATTTATTCTTAATGGGGTTGTGGTAAGCTGGTGCAGTTCCAAGCAGAGCATTGTAGCAGATTCTACATGTGAAGCGGAGTACATGGCTGCCTCGGAGGCAGCTAAGGAGGGTGTCTGGATGAATTAGTTTATGATCCAATAACCCTGTTCTGTGACAACACTGGTGCCATTGCTCTGGCAAAGGAACCAAGGATTCACAAGAAGACCAGACACATCAAACGACGCCTCAACCTCATCCGCGACTATGTCGAAGGAGAGGACATAAATATTTGCAAAGTGCACACGGATCTGAATGTTGTAGATCTGCTGACTAAACCTCTTCCACGAGCGAAGCATGATCAACACCAGAACTCTATGGGTGTTAGATTCATTCCAATCTAAATCGCATAGCGATGTCAGGCTAGATTATTGACTCTAGTGCAAGTGGGAGACTGTTGGAGATATGCCGTAGAGGCAATGCTAAAATAGTTATTATTATATTTCCTGTTTCAAGATAATCGTTTGTTATCCATGCTATAATTGTATTGAATGAAAACATAAATGCATGTGTGGATATATAGACAAAACAATGTCCCTAGTAAGACTCTAGTTGACTAGCCAATTGAGCAAGGATGGTTATGGTTTTGTGGTCATATGCAAGTGTTCTCACTTGATGACTAGATCACATTATTAGGAGAATGATGTGATGGACAAGACCCAAACTATGAACGTAGCATGTGACCGTGTGATTTTGTTGCTATTGTTTTCTGTGTGTCAAGTATTCATTCCTATGACCATGAGATCATGTAACTTATAGACACCGGAGGAATACCTTGTGTGTATCAGACGTCGCAACATTACTGGGTGACTATAAAGGTTCTCTACAGGTATCTCCGAAGGTGTCTGTTGAGTTAGCATGGATGAAGACTCAGATTTGTCACTCCGTGTGACGGAGAGGTATCTCGGGGCCCACTCGGTAATACAATATCACATATAAGCCTTGCAAGCAATGTGGCTAATGTGTTAGTCACGGGATCTTGCATTATGAAATGTGTAAAGAGACTTGCCGGTAACGAGATTGAAATAGGTATAGGGATACCGACGATCAAATCTCGGGCAAGTAACATACCGAAGGACAAAGGGAATGGTATACGAGATTATATGAATCCTTGGCACAGAGGTTCAACCGATAAGATCTTCATAGAACATGTAGGATCCAATATGGACATCCAGGTCCCGCTGTTGGTTATTGACCGGGGAGTGTCTCAGGTCATGTCTACATAGTTCTCGAACCCGTAGGGTCTGCACACTTAAGGTTCGGTGGCGTTCGGTATAGTTGAGTTATAGGTGTTGCAGACCAAAGGTTGTTCGGAGTCCCGGATGAGATCACGGACGTCACGAGGGTTTCCGGAATGGTCCGGAAACAAAGATTGATATATAGGATTGTTCCATTTGGCCTCCAGAAATATTTCGGGCATTACCCGCAGTGTACCGGGAGTGACGAATGGGTTCCGGGTTTTTACCGGGAAGGGACCACCCACCCGAGAGAGAATCCAATAGCCCATGGGTGGCACACCAGCCCTTGGTAGGCTGGTGAGGCCATCCCAATGTGGCTATGTCGGCTAGAAGAAAAAACAAAGGAAAATAAAAAAAAGAGGGAGGTGGGAAGGAAGGAGGGGACTCCTCCTTCCCCAAACCGAATTGGAGTTGGAGTCCCCTCCTCCTTCACTCGGACGACACCCCTCCTCCTCCCCTCCTCCTATATATACTAGAGGTTTTAGGGTTTTTGAGACACCACTTTGCCACGTGAAACACTAAACCTCTACTTCGTAGTTCTTCCTCTAGATCGGTTTTCTGCGGAGCTCGGGCGGTGCCCTGCAGGAATAGATCATCACCATCACCGGCGCACCGTCACGCTGCCGAAGAACTAATCTACTTCCCCGTCTCTCTTTCTGGATCAAGAAGGCGGAGATCATCATCGAGCTGTATGTATGCTGAACGCGGATGTGTCGTCTGTTCGGACCTAGATCAGAACGGATCGTGGGACGACGCTGATTTGAATCACGAAGCTATTCCACTACATCAACCACGTTTCTTAACGCTTCCCGCTTAGCGATTGAAAGTGCCTTATATCGACTAGAGGGGGTGAATAGGATATTTTTAGAATTTCATCACTGAGGAAATTCCTTTTGAGGAAATTCCTCTTTGATGACCAACTTATAGCGGAAACAGTAAAGGATCAGGAGTGCAAAGTTTCACTACAACAGTTTTTCAGTATGAGGAATGTGAAAATAGATTGCACAGTGAGCAGACACGCGGAAAACAGATGAGGATTAACTAGTGTGAAGAATTTGGGGTTGAGGAATTTCAGAGAAAGTCTTCAGCAAATTCTTCAAACAGTGACAGTGGAAATCATCAACACATAATTTGAGGAATATAAAGAGTTGAGGAATTAGAACCCGTTTCACAGCGAAGACAGTAGTTGATGACCCAGTTCCAACTGTTGTAACAATTGTACATCTGCTTTGGAGCGGCTTGGTATTGAAACCAAAAGACACACAGTCCCGGGACACACAGTCCCTACCATATTCTCCTTGCGCTAAGAACACACAGTACTCGCCCAACACTCGTGGTAAGTCTTCAGGGCAGACTTCTAAACCCTCAAAAACTTGGTCACCCGACGATCCACAATTGACTGCTGGATTGCTCTAGACCATGACGCCTAACCGTCTGGAGGATGCACAGTCCTCAAAGGTAAAAGGCTTCAGTCCCACACAGGAACAACTTCTTCAGTGATGCTCAATCACTTGGTTCTCGGTTTGTGGTTTGGTGTTTGGGGTATTTCCTCACTGATGAATTTCTCTCGAAGACTCTAAGGAATTGCGATGCTCTTATGACAAGTGTCCGTTTCTAGCGGAGCAACCAACCAGCTAATGGTTGTGGGGGTGGCTATTTATAGCCTGGGAGCATCCCGACATGATTTGACACTAATGCCCTTAAATAATATGACCGTTGGTGTGGATAAGACAAATGATGTGGTGTGGCTGTCGAAACGGTCGGAACCCTCAACTGTGAGAGTCATCATGTCACACGTATTCCTCACTTGAGGCTTTTGGTAGATTAGGCGGGGGTTGAGCATCATGAGGAAATTCATTCCAAAGTGTAACTTCGACCCCCTTTAACAATACGGTGTTCCTACTACTCAAGTGTGAAGAAAACAAAACAGAAAGAGTAAATCTTCATGCTTCAAATTCTTCAGAATGATTTTCTTCAGGACACACCGAATTCCTCAATTTCAATATCATCATGAGGAATATCAATTTCATCCCAGGTTCTTCGCGATTCAGTTCTTCAGCTTCAGACCAATTTCTTCAACCGAAGATATACATTTTTAGGGGTCGATATTCATCAAATATTTCAAACTCCTCAGTGACTTATAGATCCTGTGTACACTCATGAACACATTAGATACTTAACCTATAAGTCTTCAAACCACCAAAATCACAAAGGGGCACTAGATGCACTTACAATCTCCCCCTTTTTGGTGGTTGATGACAATTAGGTTAAGTCTTCAACAGGGATAAGAATATGAAGTGTAAATACTCATTTCAGGAATTTGAAATCAAGATTCAGAGAGACTCCCCCTGAAGATGTGCATATCTTGAGGATTTTGCTTTTCACAGCAAATGCACATTGATGATTTATATCATGGAGATCTCCCCCTGAGTCTTGTAAATCATGCATACATATGACATATAGTATGAAGAAACTGAAGATGCATGATGATAAATGGTATCTGACGAATTCCAGCATGCGTGCATTAAAAACTTGAGGAATAAGCATGCGAAGAAAAACGTTCAAAAGCATCAGAGTACCATGAGGCGTAAGTTACAGCTCATTACATAAACACGTCAGAAGAGCCAAGAGTTTGTAACTTAAATATAGTTCATAAGCCCCAAAATATCTCGCTTGAAGACTTAATCTCAAGTTTCTCCCCCTTTGTCATCAAGTGACAAAAAGGGGCAAACTGAGGACTAACGCCCGTGAAGACTTCACTTCTTGGCGGTTGATGAAGACGCGTGAGGATTCTTGGGGGTAGTCTTCTTCCTTAGACCAGTGGCAGTGTCTTGTTGTTCTTCATCAGATTCAGAAGTGCGGAATGAAGAAAAAGAACTGTCTTCAAGGTCTGGAACTGGAACTGGCCTGAACTTCTTCTTGGGCGGCCACGACCAGTCAAAGTCTTGCTCAAGCTCCAATTCTTCAAGTTCTGCTGGAGTCTTCAGATGAGCAAGTGTAGCCCAGGTGCGATCAAAAACCTCATGCAGATAGTGATGGTTAAGCTTCATAGAATTCTGTGTTTTAGTGAGGGTTTTCACAATGGCGCCGAACTGGCGTTTGAACCACTTGTGATTTTGATCCACCTACTGGTGAAGACTGAGGAGAAGCTCTCTGGTATTCAGCACGCGAGGAGCAACGGGGCTTGGAGGATGAGTCTCAGTATCATCCCATGAAGAATATGGCTCTGGCTCTCTGAACTAACCATCAAGGGGCCTACTTCCTTCATCAATAACAGACTTGCCTTTTTCTTCAACAGGCTCGAAAGTCTTCTTGTTGACCCTGATAGGAGGCATGTAACCAACATGGTTGTTGCAATCAGCGTGAAAGTTGATGCCTGTCCTTTTCCTGATGAATCTCATGATCCATGGAGCATATAACTTGTGGTCAAACGGACACATTCCATTGTCGGCCAAAGTCCTCAAGAAGAAATCATGGATGTTCATAGGAATACCATGAATGATGTTGAAGAGGATATTCTTCATGAGGCATACAACATCTTCTTCATCATCGTGGCCCTTGATTGGCGCAAGAACGCTGCAGAGGATTCTGTAAACAGTCCTTGGTTCGTATTTGAGCTCGTGGATGAGGAAGGTTTTTCTCGGTGGTTTCCCTTTAGCCAAAGGCTTCATGCGTAATTCCAGCATCCCGTTGGGCAGCTCACGTTCATCATAAAGCTTCATGGCTTGTTCTGAAGGAATTGATACTGGCAGTTCACGTAGGAGCTCAATGGCAGGAGCCTTGTGGTGTGTTGTTTGCGTCATCCAGTCAAAAACCCAAGTGTTAATACCTGCTAGATCCCCAGATATGTGAAGAGTGGCATAAAATTGAAGAATGAGCTCACTGTTCCAATCATAGATATCTGAGCACATTGGGAGAAGTCCAGCTTCATGAAGGATGTTGAGGACTGGAGCCAGGCATGGTATTGCCTCAAGCTCAACATGAGGAATATGCCTGTGCTGGAAAATCTTGTTTCGTCCACACCGCACAGAGGCATAGTAATTGAGCTGTGTCCTTGTCCAAAACTTCAGATGCCGGATTTGAGGCTTGTCATAGGGATTTTGTCCGATGAAGTACATGCATTTTCAAAGGACTCCTTTTGAAACTTTGGCCACTTGGAGAATGGCCGACGCTGCATTGGCTGAAGGATTGGCTGTTGGACCTGAGGGGATACAACAATTGCAGACTCTGGGTTGAGCACGACGAAAGCATTGTCTTGGTATGGTGCATTTTCCTCAGCATGGTCCTTAGGGTGAGGAATTTCATCAGCTTGAGCTTCAGGCTGAGGAGCATGCTCTTGTTGTGCTTCAGGCTAAGGAATGGGATCTGGCTGATCTTCAGGTTGAGGAATGTGATCTGGCTGAGCCTCAGGCTGAGGAATGTCGTCAACTGGAGCATCTTGTTGAGGGTTTTGCTCCGGAGGAGGAATGGGTTCACCCTAAGCCTCAGTTTGAGGATCTTGCTCAGGAGGAGGAGTTGGGTCAGCCTGATCCTCAGGTTGAGGATTTTACTCAGGGCTCTGAATTTCATCAGCTTGAGGATTTTCACTTTGTTTTTCCTCATCTTGCTTGGTGAGAGAGCCAGAATCATCAGCTCGTGCTGCTGATCCTTGTGTAGTTTCTACCTGAGGAATGGAGGGCTGAGGACTGTCGTCAATGCGAATTTCTTCATCAGTATGTTCCTCAGATGCAGCATCCTTCATTTCCTCATCTGGCCCTTTCTCCTGGCCTTCAAAGGTGACCATCTCATAAAAGGGAGCGATGTTAAGAGGCACAGGGTCCAGTGGAGCATTTTCTTCAAGTGCCTTGAGGCGCTTGGCCTCAGTGTGTTCTTCTGCTGAGGAAGCCTTTCTCTTCTTGGCTTCCTTTTCAGAAGCCCTTGTCTTCTTAACGTCTGATGCAGACGGAGACATCTTCTTCACCTTTGAAGCTTTTGGTGAAGGTGTTTTCTCAGCAGATTCATCAGCTGGCTTTGAGGAACCAGCTGGAGCAGAGTCATCAGCTGGCTCTAAAGCAGCATATGGATCAGGGGCAGTCTCACCAGCTGTAGCAGATTCATCAGCTGGATTTTCCGTGGTGATTTCTTCAATTGTCGGTTCATCCACACAGCTTTCTTGAGGAATTTCCTCAGCTTGAGGAGTTTCATCAGCCTGAGGTTCTTCAATCAGAGGCTGAGCCGTTGGTACTGGAGGGGCAGCCTTCTTGTTGTAGTTGTCAACAGCTTCAGTGGCAAGTTTGATGAAATTTATTTTGTGACTTTGACGATCAGATAGCTTGGAGTACTTATCTGTCAAAGTCTTCAACTCAGCCTGTGTTGACACCAGGGCATCAGGCGTCGGGTTGAGGAGATTCTGCCTGAGGAATTTCTCCTTCTTGAATTTAGCAACCTTGGCCTGTTTGGCTTGCTGCTCCTTCCACTGGGCCTCGTTGATGAATGTGGCCACCATGTGGCTGATGCCAGGGGGAAGTTTCAAATCATCAAGAGGAGTGTTGGGGTCCTCATACCAGATATTTATGTAGTCTAGGAGGACTTTGGGGTCCATGGCCACAGGAATGGAGCTGCCAGAAGCTTGAGCTACCCTCTCCTGCTTGTTTCTGATCATAGCTTGCAAGGTTTCATCATCATATTCATCACTACCCTCTGATACAGAAAGGACCGTGATAATTTTGCTTGGGCTGGGTCTTGTTCCTCTCCCAGCAGTCACCTTAGTATTCAGAGGAGATGGTGAAGACTTTGTCTCCGAGCTGATTGCAGCTGGGCGTGAGGAGCTTGAGGTAGCTGGCAGTGTCTTCAGTACTTGCTTTGTTCACGTTTTGAAGCCTGTGGTGGTGCTGAGGATTTTGGAGCTGAGGCTTTTGGCGTAGATGGTTTTGTAGCTGATGCTGGAGCTGATTTCTCTTGAGGATTTGAAGCATTTGGTTTTGATGGTACTCACTTTTGTTGACGAATTGCCGAGCCAGAAGTCTCAGCAGCAGAGGAAGTAGCGGCAGTTGAAGCAGCAACACATGATTCGTTGAATTTCCTCACAGCAGCATCTTCCTGCTCCTTGAGCTTTGCCAAGTGCTTTTCCTTTTCATCAGGATAGTCATCAAGGGTCTTGAGGCTTGAGGGATGTGCTTCTTGATAATCCTCAAGTGGAGCCCGTTTGCTAGGAGGCTTCAGAGCGAATTTCTTCGCATATTTGGGAGTGACGAATCTGTACTCCTTCCACTCCTTAGCCCATCGGAGTTTTGTCTTCTGAAGCCGAATCTTTCTCTTGGCCATAGTTTCATGTTCATCAGGGGTGCAATAATCCAGGTATATATCCTCAGGGATGTCCAAAGCTGTATTCTGCTCAAGTTTCTTGCCTCCCTTTTGCTTCCTGTCATCCTCCATTTTCTTCAGCTGAGGATTTTGCTGATGCGATTGAACTCTTGAGGACTCTGATTAGACTTGAAGATTTTCCTCAAGAAATGCTGCAAATGAGTTAATTTGATGAGAACCGAGAGATTCATCAGCTGACATGTGTGAACAGAGTATAGTTGCAAGTAATTTGGAGAGGTCATATGCGTTCTCAGATTTGAAGAAAATGAAAAGTTCAGACAGTTGAGGAATTTGACCAGTGGTTGAGGAATTTTCCTAAGCATACTATTCTTGGGTTCCAGTGTTGTACAGATCCCAAAATTCGCACAATTGAGGAATCTCGTGAAAATATTAGATGCTTAGTGAAGTTCATCAATAGTGTGGTGATAGGCAGTGTTTGAGGAATCAAATGAATATGGATTCTTGAGGAAAAAAAAGATTTCACATCTGAGAGGTAAAATAGTAGATCAAACTTGTTGTAAAAATAGGGTTTTTATTTACCCTAGATGGCGCGCACGAAGAACAGAGAAGAGTTGCGAGAAGAAGCTCTTTCGGTGCGTGTCCAATGCGCCCTAACCCGGCAGCAGAGGACGTCTACGGCGGCGGCGGACGAGGATGGTCCGACTCCGGCGTGGTTTCGGCGACGGAAAAGTAGAGGCAGTGAAGCTCTTCTTCGCCGGCAACGAGATTTCTAGCGGTGGCGCTAGGATTCGGTGCTTATGCTGTAGCAGGAGTGCGATGGAGCGAAGAAGTGTTTTACCGAGAGGATGGGGACATATTTATAGCTAGGCAGTTACTGTTGGCGCCAAGAAATCGGACCAAATAGCCCCTACCTCTACGTCTCCGCTGGACACGTGTAGCTTGCGGGCAAAGCGGTGGAGATCGTGGAGATCGTGGTTATCCAAATGAGGAAAGTGGGGTTTAGTTACTGTTCATTTAAAAATATTTTTGAAGATTTGAGGATTTTGTTACAAAATCATCAGCTGACAAGGATGCGGTGAGGATTTCGAACAAAGTTTCAAGTAGAACGCATATGAAGAATTGAATAGACTGGATGAGAATAGCATAGAGGGAAAGTAGGGTCCGATCACATTCACTTAGATGAAATATCAACTTGAAGAAATAGCTATAAGTGAATGCTGTTGAGGACTTGAAATCATAGTCTATCTAGGTAATCGAAAATCATCAAGTGTTTTTGAAGAAAAATGATTTTGAAGAACACTGTTATGAAGAAAATCAAATTTTGAAGAAATTGAACTCTGAAGAAAATCAACTTGAGGAATTTCACGTTGGGCGGTGGCGTGACCCACCATACAAGAATATTGATTACAGACGCCGCGTACAATTATCGTAGGGCCCTGAGAATCAATTTCTTCGTTGATTTCTTCACACTTACAGTGATATTTTTCATTAGTTGAAGAAAATCGATTCATCGTGTGTTGCACATCTAAGTAATCAATTTTGCATAAGTGTTAGGATGTGTGCATGTTTTTACAAAACATTTGAAGATTCTAAGATATTTAGCTCACACCGCAACTTGCAAAACCTTTTCTCATCCAAGGGCTCAGTGAAGATATCTGCCAGTTGATCATCAGTCTTCACATGGTCGATGAGAATATTGCCCTTGAGGACATGGTCCCGAAGAAAATGATGACGAATCTGGATGTGCTTAGTCTTAGAGTGATGTACTGGGTTGTATGCAATCTTGATTGCACTCTATTGTCGCAGTAGAGAGGCACATTCTTCATGTTGATGTCGTAGTCCTTGAGGGTTTGCTTCATCCATAGAAATTGAGCAGAGCATGAACCAGCAGGAATGTACTCAGCTTCGGCAGTGGCGAGTGATACGTAGTTCTGCTTCTTTGAGGACCAGCAAACTAGTGATCTTCCGAGGAAATGGCATGTGCCAGATGTTGACTTGCGATCCACACGGTCACCAGCATAGTCAGAATCAGAATACCCTACCAGATGAAGATTTGAGCCCTTGGGATACCATAATCCTAGTGTTGGTGTGTGAGCTAAGTATCGAAGAATATGCTTCACAGCCTTATGGTGCGATTCCTTTGGTTTTGCTTGAAAACGTGCACACATGCAAACACTAAGCATTATATCTATCCTAGATGCACATAGATACAATAAAGAGCCAATCATAGAGCGATATACGTGTTGATCGAATTCTTTACCATTTTCATAAGTGCCGAGGTGGCCGTTGGTAGGCATTGGAGTCTTGGCACCTTTGCATTCATGCATGTCGAATTTCCTCAGAACATCCTTGAGGTATTTCTCCTATGATTTGAAGATTCCATTGCGTTGTTGATGAATTTGAAGACCTAAGAAGAATTTCAGCTCCCCCATCATAGACATCTGATATTCTTCACTCATCATGTAAGCAAATTCATCACTATATCGTTTGTCAGTACAGCCAAATATAATATCATCGACATATATCTGGCACACAAATAGCTCATTATCATAGGATTTAGTGAAAAGAGTTGGATCGAGTGAACCAAGTTTGAAGCCTTTCTTCATGAGGAATTCCTTCAATGTATCATACCATGCCCGAGGGGCTTGCTTGAGGCCATAGAGTGCCTTTTTGAGCCTAGAGACTTTGTATGGATTCTTTGGATCCTCAAAACCTGGGGGCTGAGGAACATATACTTCTTCCTCAAGCTTACCATTGAGGAATGCACTTTTCACATCCATTTGATATAATATGATGTTATGATGATTAGCATAAGCAAGTAGTATTCGAATAGCTTCAAGTCTAGCAACAGGTGCAGAAGTTTCATCGAAATCTATTCCTTCAACCAGGGTGTAGCCTTGGGCTACAAGTCGTGCCTTATTCCTCACCACTTGACCACCCTCATCTTGCTTGTTTCGGAAAATCCACTTCGTTCCGATGATGTTGTGCTTGCGAAGATCTGGTCGTTTGACGAGCTCCCATACGTCATTCAGCTTGAATTGAAGAAGTTCGTCTTGCATGGCTTGGATCCACTCCGGTTCCAGGAAAGCCTCAGCAAGTTTTGAGGGTTCTGTGATAGATACGAAGGAGAAATGCCCACAAAAGTTAACTAAGTGTGAAGCTTTTGAGCGAGTGAGAGGACCTGGCGCATTGATGTCATTGAGGATTTTGTCAAGTTCTACTTCATTTGCAATCCTCGGATGAGCTGGTTGAGGATTTCGTCTAGGCTGAGGAAGTAGTTCTGGAGCAATTTCCTCAGGAGCACCTTCTTGATTTTCATCAGTGATGGGGATGGTTTCTTCATCAATTTCCTCAGTGGGAACAATGTCTTCAGTAGGTTTGAGCTTTATTGCTTCCTCAGGAGACAACTTATCTGGATCAGAAGGCAATTGCTCTCTTTGCGAGCCATTAGTTTCATCGAACCGCACATCTACAGTCTCAACAACTTTGTTGTGATAGTTGTTGAAGACTGTGTAGGTGTGCGAGTCCTTTCCATAACCGAGCATGAAACCCTCATGTGCCTTAGGTGCAAAGTTTGAGCTATGGTGACGATCTCTAATCCAACATTTTGCACCGAAGAATTTGAAATAACTTCAATTGGCTTTCTTATCAGTGAGGAGTTCATATGAGATTTTCTTGAGGAATTTGTGAAGATATACCCTGTTGATGTTATGGCATGCATTGTTGATTGCTTCAGGCCAAAAGTGACGAGGATTATGATATTCTTCAAGAATAGTTCTTGCCATCTCAACGAGAGTCCCGTTCTTCCTTTCGACGACACCGTTCTGCTGAGGAGTATAAGGAGCAGATAATTCGTGAGTAATACCAAGTTCATCAAGATAATCATCAAGACCAGTGTTTTTGAACTCTGTTCCATTATCACACCTGATATGTTTGATCTTGATGCCAAAGTTCGTCGAGGCCCTTGAAGAAAATCGTTTGAAGATTTCCTGCACTTCAGTTTTATATACGATGATATGCACCCATGTATATCTGGAATAATCATCAACTATGATGAAGCCATATAAAGATGTTGCATTGGTTAGTGTGGCATAGTGAGTAGGTCCAAATAGATCCATATGAAGTAATTCGAAGGGACGAGTAGTGGTCATGGTAGTCTTCGAGGGATGCTTGGATCTGGTCATTTTTCCAGATTCACATGCACCGCAGAGATGATCCTTGAGGAATTTGACTGATTCGATGCCGATGACATGCTTCTTCTTCGCGAGCGTGTGCGAATTCCTCATGCCTGCATGACCTAGTCTTCGATGCCACAGCCATCCTCCTGAGGTTTTTGCTAGTAAGCAAGTGGCTGGTTGAGGACCTGTACAGAAATCAACAATGTACAAATCCCCTCTTCTTACACCTTCGAAGACTTTGGATTTATCAGATTCCATGATCACAACACATCTATATCTACCAAAGATAACAATCATATCAAGATCACAAAGCATTGAGACTGACATGAGGTTAAATCCAAGGGATTCAACAAGCATCACTTTGTCCATATGCCTATTCTTGGAAATAGCCACTTTGCCATGTCCCAATACCTTGCTTTTACCTTTGTCAGCATATGTGATTTGCTTCAGAGGTGATGGAGTTAGTGGCATATTCATCAGCAAGATTTTATCACCAGTCATGTGATGTGTGCAGCCACTATCAAGAACCCACTCAGTACTCTTCGGTTTGTCATCCTGCAGATGAATTAGTACAGCTTACCATCTCATATGCTTCAGACTTGAAGAATATGATATCAATTTCATCAGATAAGAATTTCATCACAACTGATTTAGAAGGACGTGTGAAATATTTATATTTCATCAATATGAGCTTGCGTCCTATCAAGCATTTCCTCAGGTCTCCAGCAAATTCTTGAGATGATGTTTTTCATCTGGAGACCTGACCTGCAGAAGTGATTAGTTCGATTTCTTCACCACCCACATCTGAAGGGGTGGTAAAGCATTCATCATCCTGCGAGCACCATATGAGAAAGGTGGAATTGAAGCTAATGCACTTCTCTTAAGTAGGGGGGTTAAAGTACTCATATGAATATGCAGAGAACTGGCTTGAGGATTTACAAACATAATGATTTGAAGAGTAACGCTCATATTCATACTCCTTGTAGTTTCCCTGCATGTTAGAAGTATTAGCATGGGTACGAGCATAGTTTTAACCAGTTGAGGATTTTGCTCCTCTTGAAGACTTTGATCCTCCTGAGGAATTTGATCTGGGGTTCAGATTCTTCATTGGTGGTGTCATGAGGACATTCACCTGAAGATTTTCAAGACAACTTTTGGGAAACCAGATTTTCCTCAAGGGAGGGCCATTCCTGCAGTTAGTTCCAACATATCGAGCAAATACTTCACCAGATTGATTTTTCAACAGTTTATAGTTGGAGTCAAATGACTCATCTGAGGAATAGGATAATTCACATGAAAAGCCAGTTAGATTGGATGGATCAAAAGGAGGCCCAGTAGCAGCAACCCATGAGGTTTTGGGATACTGCTCAGGTTTCCAATAAGATCCATCGGCATTCAATTTCCTCTCAAAGGCAATTCCTTCTTTCCTCGGGTTCCTGTTCAAGATCTGCTTTTTGAGCACATCACAATGGGTTTGATGTCTGTTGAGGCTTTTGTATATGCCTGTCACATACAATTCCTTCAGCCCTGCATTTTCATCAGTAACATTTGTGTTTTCCTCAAGTGAGGAAATTGACACTACAGGAGCAGTTGAAGAATTTGTAGCAATAGAAGCATTTGATGATTCTGGTGAAGAATTAGCAGTTTCGCGTTCAATGCATTTAAGACATGGAGGAATGAATTCAGCTTGAGCAGTGCTGATCTGTTGAGCTAGTAATGAATCATTTTCCATACTAAGATCATCATGAGAAATCCTCAGCTTCTCTAGATCAAGCTTCCTTTGAAGAAATTCATAGGAAAGTTTCTCATGATCAGCGAGGAGTGTATCATAACGATCTTGAAGATTATCAAATCTAGACTGAAGACTTTTCACATCTTCAGTGAGGATTTGGGTAAGATTCATTTCATCATTCAACAGATCATCACTTCTATCTAGCAGTTTGTGAAGCTTTTCCACGGCAGTTTGTTGTTTAGTGGCAATGATAGCAAGTTTACTGTAACTGGGTTTTTTTATAATCATCAGGTTCCGAGTCACTTGAATGAGAGGAGGAAGCATCATTCGGTACCTTTGAGCCTTTTTCCATGAAGCAATAGGTTGGAGCGAAGTCATCAGCATAGTCATCAGTCTGGATGGTGTTATCATCTTCTTCAAGGTTGAAGATTGACTTGCTAACGAAAGTGGTTGCAAGTGCAAGACTGGCCTGTCCGGGTTCCGAGTCTTCATCAGAACCCTCCTCTTCATCACATTCCTCTAATTCTGCCTCGGAATCCATTTCCTTGCCAATAAGTGCCCGAGCCTTTCTGAAACTAGTCTTCTTGTGCGATGAGGGCTTTGAAGATGAGGATTTTGAAGATTTCTTCTTCTTTTGTCGAGTCATCAGAACTGTCATCCTAGTATTTCTTCTTCTTTGATTCCTTTCCCCAATGGGGACAATCAGCAATGTAGTGACCTCACTTCTTGCATTTGTGGCAGGTTCTTTTCTTGTACTCCTCACATGAAGATTCTGATTTCCACATATCTCTTCTTGAAGATTTACCGAACTGGCCACGTCGTGTAAACCTCTAGAATTTCCTCACGAGCATTGCAAGCTCCTGTCCAAATTCTTCAGGGTCACCAATGCTGTCATCCGAGTCTTCTTCTTCAGATGAGGAAATTGCTCTAGCCTTTAGTGCACGTGGTCTAGAATAGCTTGGTCCACATAGATCTTTCTTTTCTTCTTGCTGGAATTCATGAGTATTGAGCCTGTCGAGTATATCAGCTGGATCAAGCATCTTGTAGTCTGGTCTTTCTTGAATCATCAGGACTAAAGTATCAAATGAAGAATCCAAAGATCTTAGTAGTTTCTTCACAACTTCGTGATCAGTAATGTCTCGAGCTCCCAGTGCTTGAAGTTCATTTGATATGTCAGTGAGGCAATCAAAAGTATCTTGGCAGCTTTCATTGTCATGCCTCTTGAAGCGATTGAAGAGATTGCGAAGAACATCAACACGAGAATCATGCTGGGTTGATACTCCTTCATTTACTTTGCACAGTCTCTCCCAGAGAAGTGTTGCTGAGCCCAAAGCACTCACTCTTCCAAACTAGCCTGGGCTCAGATGGCCACAGATGATATTCTTCGCTTGAGAACCAAGTTGCTTGAATTTCTTCACATCAGCAGCAGAGACACTAGCAGAGATGATGGGGACGCCATGTTCCACAATATACCAGAGATCATTGTCAATAGCTTGTAGAAGCATCTGCATCTTGGTCTTCCAGAAGGGAAAGTTCTTCCTTCGAAAGTAGGACAAGCTGAAGTAACCTTAACCATGTCTGCAGTCGACATAACTAAAACTCCAGGTGGTTAAACCAAAATCACACAGAACAAGGGAGTACCTGGCTCTGATACCAATTGAAAGTGCGTTATATCGATTAGAGGGGGTGAATAGGAGATTTTTAGAATTTCATCACTGAGGAAATTCCTTTTGAGGAAATTACTCACTGATGACTAACTTAAAGCGGAAACAATAAAGGATCAGGAGTGCAAAGTTTCACTACAGCAGTTTTTCGGTACGAGGGATGTGAAAACAGATTGCATAGTGAGAAGGCATGCAGAAAACAGATGAGGATTAACTAGTGTGAAGAATTTGGGGTTGAGGAATTTTAGAGAAAGTCTTCAGCAAATTCTTCAAACAGTGATAGTGGAAATCATCAACACATAATCTGAGGAATATAAAGAGTTGAGGAATTAGAACGCGTTTCACAGTGAAGACAGTAGTTGATGACCCAGCTCCAACTGCTGTGACAGTTGTACATCTGGTATGGAGCGGCTTGGTATTGAAACCAAAAGACACACAGTCCCGGGACACACAGTCCCTACCGTATTCTCCTTGGGCTAAGAACACACAGTACTCGCCCAACACTCGTGGTAAGTCTTGATGGCAGACTTCCAAACCCTCACAAACTTGGTCACCCGGCGATCCACAATTGACTGCTGGATTGCTCTAGACCATGACGCCTAATCGTCTGGAGGATGCACAGTCCTCAAAGGTAAAAGGCTTTAGTCCCACATAGGAACAACTTCTCCAGTGATGCTCAATCACTTGGTTCTCGGTTTGTGGTCTGGTGTTTGGGGTATTTCCTCACTGGTGAATTTCTCTCGAAGACTCTGATGAATTGGGTTGCTCTTATGACAAGTGTCAGTTTCTATCGGAGCAGCCAACCAGCTAATGGTTGTGGGGGTGGCTATTTATAGCCTGGGAGCATCCAGACATGATTTGACACTAATGCCCTGAAATAATATGACCGTTGGTGTGGATAAGACCAATGATGGGCTATCAAAACGGTCGGAACCCTCAACTGTGAGAGTCCTCATGTCACACGTATTCCTCACTTGAAGCTTTTGGTAGATTAGGCTTGCGTTGAGCATC